>NC_053394.1:177842576-178442576 GCF_905171765.1 Bufo bufo
ACAGAGCTCATAGTACCAAAAGTAAAAATATAATTTTATTGTAACATGATTAAAAGATGTATAAAGCAATAATTGAAGTGCCATTAAAAAAGTGAATGGAAGCAGAAAAACAGCGCCACCCTGGGATAGCACACAGGTCAAATGTAAAAAATAGTGATCAATGGAGTAAGTTATATGCGGTACAGTGACCAGCCAATGACCGAAAAAATGCAGCCTAAATAACAGATGAGTCAGCGGTCAAGAGAGAACCTACATGGCAAAAAAGGTGGAAAAGGGGTTTGCATTGCAGGTGCAACATGAATGAAGTAAGAGCAAACCTCAGTAATAGCTAGGTAAAGAAAATCCTAGATCAAGTGCCGTATAGGTAAAAAAGAACAGAGACTCACCAAAAATGACTGTGTGCTATGTCACCCAGGATGGCGCTACCCCAACGCGCGTTTCGGCGTGCCTTCGTCTGGGGGTAACGCCATCATTGTGAATCATCTATTTACAGGCTCTCTCCACCAATAGAATGTTAATTTTACATACTTGTCCTCAGCTGTGCATGTATACTGGCGCGCAGGGCTCCAGTCAAACCGCGCCCAGCTGCCTCCCGGCGTCCCGCCTACACGCCCACGTCACGTGACGGGGTCACATGATCGGACGATAGTGCCGTGAGGACGCACAGGCGAGAGGCGCCGGGGGCACACACCACAGGAGAGGAGAAAGACAATAACATACACCAAATTATATAAAAGGACTATCCCCGCAGAAAAAGTAACATACATTATATGCACCTCCCTTAAATCTCCAACATACAAAGCAAGTTGATGAATAATGCCGAAAATACAAATATTACATGATAAATACATAAAGTGATGAGACAACAATGCATAGACAGAGACAAATATATGACACGATTGCACTATACAAAAATCAATTTGCATTCTGTAATGATGCAAAACAGTTATAAAGTAACACATAGTAACCAATGTGTTTATGCATAATAACCGGTTTATACATGATGACCGGTGTATTTGTAATTGTTGAATTGCAAGTGTGCTTGCGGTGATGTGCATGCATAGTGATACAAAGTATGAGCAGAAGGATCAATAATAGATCCAAGAAAGGAGTGTATACGGGGAGGGGAAGGGGGGGGGGGGAAGCAGGGAACTAGAGAAATGAAGATGTTATGATTGTATGAAGCAGAGTAAGAAGACTTGATTTTTGTATAGTGCATTTGTGTAATCTATTTGTCTCTGTCTATGTATTGCTGCCTCTCGCCTGTGCGTCCTTACGCCACTATCGTCCGATCATGTGACCCCGTCACGTGACGTGGGCGTGTAGGCGGGATGCTGGGCGCGGTTTGACTGGAGCCCCGCGCGCCAGTATACATGCACAGCTGAGGACATGTACAATTAACATTCTATTGGTGGAGAGAGCCTGTAAATAGATGATTCACAGTGATGGCGTTACCCCCAGACGAAGACACGCCGAAACGCGCGTTGGGGTAGCGCCATCCTGGGTGACATAGCACACGGTCATTTTTGGTGAGTCTCTGTTCTTTTTTACCTATACGGCACTTGATCTAGGATTTTCTTTACCTAGCTATTACTGAGGTTTGCTCCTACTTCATTCATGTTGCACCTGCAATGCAAACCCCTTTTCCACCTTTGTTATTTAGGCTGCATTTTTTCAGTCATTGGCTGGTCACTGTACCGCATATAACTTACTCCATTGATCAGTATTTTTTACATTTGACCTGTGTGCTATCCCATGGTGGCGCTGTTTTTCTGCTTCCATTCACTTTTTTAACGGCAATATCGGACTTTGGTAAAGCTGGATGGAGCAATTAGGTTCAAGGTAGACATAGCTGGAGAGGAGAAAATTGGGTGATAGTGATGACAAAATGATATATTATTACATTGTGGTATAATTCAATATGTGCACTTAAAGAGTCTCACTTAAAAGATGTTGCATTGAAAAGACCCATTATTTCTATCCTCTCTGCTGCCCCACCTTTCCTCACCCTCTCCACTCTTCCTCCTTCATAGCTCCTAGATGGGAAAAACCCAGGCACCCAGCATTTACACAGATAAAAAAACATGACTCACAACATATACACAATACAGACCCAACTAGTGGCATCTCCTAGAGACCCCGACACGTGTTTCGCGTCAGCTTTTTCAGGGAAAAGCTGACGCAAAACATGTGTCAGGGTCTGTATTGTGTATATGTTGTGAATCTTGGTTATCTAGGTGGGGGAGCCACATGGTCAGATTTTGTTTTTATTTATACTTGTTTTTCCATCCCACCTTTTCCACTACTTGCAATGCTATAACTTGATGTCCCAACATGTTTTGTGCATTCTCCATGTGGTTGTGTCTGTTTTTGCAAATTTATGCATCTATTTTATTAATTTTTTTCAATAAAGATACATTTTTGGATATACATTTTTGTATTATGTCTTGCGTTCTACTTGTGTTTTACTACCGTATTCCGGTTTTGTGGTTTATTGCTCATTGGTACCTCCCTCCTTCATGCAGCAAGTCTCCAGATCATATGCATTAAGATGTTCAGCGATAACTGTTTTCTTTGGCCCAGGTTAAATATACTACTTACAAGGTAAGAAGCATGAACACGCCCAAAAAAGGTCTCAATTGTGTCATTTTTTAATGTAAATATATAGATATGTTTTTTTCAGGAAAATCATTTCAATGCGGGGTGCATCCCATCTCTGCCACAAGTGTACTTTAAGATGTGGTTCCATAGCTCTTATGTTAGCAACACTAACCCCTCTAGAGGTGCTATCTCTAACAATGTACCCATTACCCATATCCTCATGCAATCTGACTCTGAGGGATGCTATATTTTTGTTAAGGGTAAAATAGGAGTGGATGTTGTTACGCTTGAGAATCTATATGCACCCAATAGAGGCCAACAACAATAGCTCAAACTCACATTGGCCAAATTACATCAGTTCGATGAAGGTATCTGCATAGTGGGAGGTGACATCAATATTGCCCTATCACCTACTCTTGATACCTCCACACACTCTCAGGCATTTCTAGTGCGAATACACAGAACACTAAAGGATACTTGCATAACTGATACATGGCAACACATATACCCATCTACCAAAGACGATACCTTTTTCTCTAACGTGCACAACACGTTCCAGGGACTGGATTACATTTTTGTCTCAGAACGGCATATTGACTTACCGCACTCGGCCAATATAGAGCCGATCACTGTATCCGATCATGCACCAGTGAATTTATCCTTATGCTTTCAAAACTTACAAGCTAGAACATGGTCTTGGCGCCTGAATGAGTCATTGCTGGATAGGGCCATATACTTGCAGGCAATGCAGCAGAAGCTAGCCCTTTTCTTTCAGGAGAACCTGCCAGGACACACTTCCACCATAACAGTATGGGAGACCCATAAGGCTGTAATGAGAGGGGAATTGATCTCCCTAGGTAGCAAACTGAAAAAAGAAAGGCAAAAGCTGCTGAACTCACTGCTTTAACAGATAGCCACAATTGAGACACTCCATAAGAGGACTAAAGTTTTGCAGTCACACCAGGAGCTGGTACATTTGCAGCAACAATTGAGAGTCTTGCTCAGTATACAATCAGCTAAGTCCTACCAATACTCAGATTTTATGCACATTGGGACAAGGGCACGAAACTTATGTCTCGCCTCCTGAAGCAGCGTAAGGATGCCACCTTCATACAATCAATTAAGCAGGCTCAGGGCTGTAAAGTAAAGCAAACTGCCGATATTGCAGCTGCCTTTCAGAAATTTGACGCCCAGCTTTATGGTTTGAGAGAGGAGGGAGACCCAATGGAACAGGATTCTTGCGGGATCATTGATAGCTTTTTAGATACTCTGCACCTTATGAAGATCTCCCCTGAAGACCACTTGCTTCTTCTTCAACCGGTAACAGAAACTGAGGTAGCCAAAGTCATACAGTCAATGTCGTTAGGCAAAAGCCCGGGCCCAGATGGCTTCCCAGTGGGCTACTATAGGAAATTTTTGTCCACCCTTCTCCCTCAAATCACAAAATGGTGTGGGTCTCTTATGTCAGGTGCCACCTTGCACCCTCAGGCTTTAGAAGCAGTTGTTACTATCCTACTGTAAGAGGGGAAAGATCCAGAGCAATGTGGGAATTACAGACCCATATCCCTTCTAAATGTAGATTGTCAAAATATGGGCAAAGTTTATTGCTTCTAGGCTGAGCGCTCTTCTCCCCAAACAAGCAGGGTTTGTTCCGGGAAGGGAGGGGAATCACAACTCTGGCAGGATCCTTAATGCCATTTCCTATGCAAAGGTGTCTAAACAGTCATTGGTCCTTCTTAGTATCGACAGAGAAAAGGCCTTTGACGGTGTCAGCTGGGCTTTTATGCAGAAAACTCTTTTGAGATTTGGCATCCCTACTGCCTTTGTCAACGATATTATTTCATTATACACTCACCTAAAGAATTATTAGGAACCCCATACTAATATGGTGTTGGACCCCCTTTTGCCTTCAGAACTGCCTTAATTCTACGTGGCATTGATTCAACAAGGTGCTGATAGCATTCTTTAGAAATGTTGGCCCATATTGATAGGATAGTATCTTGCAGTTGATGGAGATTTGAGGGATGCACATCCAGGGCACGAAGCTCCCGTTCCACCACATCCCAAAGATGCTCTATTGGGTTGAGATCTGGTGACTGTGGGGGCTATTTTAGTACAGTGAACTCATTGTCATGTTCAAGAAACCAATTTGAAATGATTTGAGCTTTGTGACATGGTGCATTATCCTGCTGGAAGTAGCCATCAGAGGATTGGTACATGGTGGTCATGAAGGGATGGACATGGTCAGAAACAATGCTCAGGTAGCCCGTGGCATTTAAACGATGCCCAATTGGCACTAAGAGACCTAAAGTGTGCCCAGAAAACATCCCCCACACCATTACACCACCACCACCAGCCTGCACAGTGGTAACAAGGCATGATGGATACATGTTCTCATTCTGTTTACGCCAAATTCGGACTCTACCATTTGAATGTCTCAACATAAATCGAGACTCATCAGACCAGGCAACATTTTCCAGTCTTCAACATTCCAATTTTAGTGAGCTCGTGCAAATTGTAGCCTCTTTTTCCTATTTGTAGTGGAGATGAGTGGTACCCGGTGGGGTCTTCTGCTGTTGTAGCCCATCCGCCTCAAGGTTGTGCATGTTGTGGCTTCACAAATGCTTTGCTGCATACCTCGGTTGTAACGAGTGGTTATTTCAGTCAACGTTGCTCTTCTATCAGCTTGAATCAGTCGGCCCATTCTCCTCTGACCTCTAGCATCCACAAGGCATTTTTGCCCACAGGACTGCCGCATACTGGATGTTTTTCCCTTTTCACACCATTCTTTGTAAACCCTAGAAATGGTTGTGCTTGAAAATCCCAGGAACTGAGCAGATTGTGAAATACTCAGACCGGCCCGTCTGGCACCAACAACCATGCCACGCTCAAAATTGCTTAAATCACCTTTCTTTCCCATTCTGACATTCAGTTTGGAGTTCAGGAGATTGTCTTGACCAGAACCACACCCCTAAATGCATTGAAGCAACTGCCATGTGATTGGTTGACTAGATAATTGCATTCATGAGAAATAGAACAGGTGTTCCTAATAATTCTTTAGGTGAGTGTATAGGTCCCCTAGCGCAAGAGTCAGAGTAAATGGTACCCCTTCTTATGCATTTCCTATTAAAAATCGGACGAGACAGGGATGCCCCATGTCCCCCACCCTCTTTGTTCTGGTAATGGAGACATTATTAAAAGCCATTAGAGAACATCTCCAAATACAAGGACTTCATCTACCTAATAAATTACCCACTTACCATACAGCTGCTTTTGCAGATGATTTACTCATCTTCTTCATAGCTAATCTCTCACGTGCCTTCCCTCTTCTGCTAGACCTTTTTAAGAAATTTTGATCCCTCTCTAACTTCAAAATAAATCACACTTAGGCTTCATTCACACGTCCGTGGAACGCGTTCCGTGAGATATCGGACTGGCATCCTGCTTAGTGCAGGGGCGCACGGCGTCATTGGTTGCTATGACGCTGTGCGCTTTGTGCCGCTGCAGCAGTACAGTAATACACTCGTATAGATCTATACGAGTGTATTACTGTACCGCGGCGGCGGCACACGCGCACGGCGTCATAGCAACCAATGACCCCATGCGCTCCTGCACTAAGCAGGATGCCAGTCCGATTTCTCACGGACCGTGTTCCACGGACGTGTGAATAAAGCCTATATCTGTGGCGCTCGATATAACAGCAATGGCCTCAGTAGTGTCTAAACTTCACTCAGCTACCTCCTTTAAGTGGCAAACCTCACCTATCTTGGCATTAAGATTCCCCCGGACCTTACGAAGGTCTTCCATATCAATTATCCACCTCTGATACGGGAGATTCAGGCCTACTTAAAATCTCTCCAAATCCCCTATATTTCCTGGATGGGTCGTAAGAACTTGCTCAAGACCTTCATAATGCCTAAATTGCTTTATGTCCTACAGATGCTGACAAAGACTGGAGACGGTCGAAACGTTGCTTTATTTTAATGCTGGTTAATTAATGACCGTATTTTTTTCACCACTGGATTTTTTTATTTTATCTACTTCACGCTGGGACCCATGGCCAGGATGCCTATCTGCGAGCATCATTACCATTCTTAATGGCTTTTTTTCCCATGTGGGGAGTTGTAGTGCTGCTTATCATTCTATTCTTCTACAGATGCTGCCGATACATGTTCACATGCACTTCTTTCGACAGATAATCTAAGTTTGCATTTGCAACCTTCCTATGGAACAAAAAGAAAGCACGCTTAGCATATAACAGACTTGTGTTGAGGAAAGAACATGGCGGCTTTGGTCATCCTGATCCATTAACTTATTATAGAGCAGTTCATCTAAAACGGCTCCAATTAAATGTTGCAAATAACCAAGTCCTAAGTACTGAACTAGAGCTGAAATCTATAACACCAGAACAGCTTGCGGGCCTGTGGGGACTGGGAGTCTCAGCCGCTACATATAACCCTCTTCTTAAAGTGACTGTGTTAGTGATATGTCACTACTAGAGATCGAGACATTCTTGGTTCTCCATCTCCTCTCCTGCCTGCTCAACTGGTCCCATTCTTCACACGCCCAACAGTCAGGTATCCTTCCCCAATGTGGAATAGGTTCAAAATCCAGACGTTAGAATCCTTTCTAGCTGATATGGTGGTGTCTGATGGTGTGCCTGAACCCAGTGCATTAACTTCCTACACCACCAACTTCCTGTATACAGCAGAAATATTATCCTCCTGTTAAAGGAAATATTAATTAATAATATTTTGTGTTAATATCAATAATTAATATTCATAAATAGTCGTGAGTGGTCTGTTGATGACTCTGCCTATTTATTACCTTAAAATAAACTAACTCTATTGCCTCACCTAATTACTGAACTACAGGCGGCTGATTACTATTATGGTATACTACGGCGGCGACCATAAAAGACTATACACTGTATTATGAATAATAAAGTATATTTATTAACACAATAACACGTCTACAGTCTATTTACGCTATATCTATATATATTTATATATTAATGATCATATAAATATATATACATACAGACGCACACAGTAATACATTAACAACACTATAATACACCTAAACTACACTACACACACAGTACAATATTCTAGTATTCTACCCCAAACTCTATCTAAACATTACACTCACTTACACATGTAAATAGCAGCAGCACCTACACAAACCTATCTACACACTGTCCCTATGGGGATTAACACAATCCGGCACTGCAAGGGTTAATTACAGAAAGGGTTAACCCAGGGTTGGTGGGTTAACACAGGGTAATTGCCAATGCAGGGATTGCTGGGGAGTAATGCTCTGCAGGGCAGGGGATGCTCTGCAGGGATAGGGTATGGGGTAAGCAGGGCTACAGGCTATGGCAGGGGCAGTCCAGTAAGGGCAGGAGTTAATGGACAGCAGGGGCTTGGTACTTAGCCATCAGCCTCTCCATGGGGCTGCTCCATCCATCTTCTCAGCGCTGAGTGCGCTCTCGTTCTGAGACTGCTTCCTGAGCGCTGCCTGCACTCTCTTATCGGGGGTGTCCGGACTTCTCTTTTGAGCTCCGCATGTCCGGGGTATTTAAACCCGGCCGTGCTCACTCTCGTCTTCCCGCGCTGCAGGCGTGCACATGCACACCTGCAGCCAAGTCTATGTGGGCTGGCGCTGCCGGAGATGTTATCAAAGGGCAGAAGATCTTTATTTATCCTCTGTCCTTTGAAGTGGCCGAAACTGGACATAATTTTCCAGTTGTCGGCCTCTCCCTCTTGCAGGCACATACCAGAGGGGGGGCACCCATGACTGGCGGGGAATATTGGCCACATAACATAAGTATATATATCTATATAGATACTTGGGGCATATCTATATACATATATAGTTAAACCTGGGGTATAAATGGGCAAATATAAGCCCACATATATATCCATATACTGGGCCTAGATACAGGGGACCCATATGTCCCCACTGGCCATACAAGGCCAATATATATGCATATATTAGACATATATACATATATTCAAATCTCACACTCCCCTCTACAATCCCCCTGTTGTCGAATACACGACAATAACTTGAGGGAAGGGTTGGGATGCATTTGCCTCCTCAACCCCACTCACTGCTGGTAACAGTTCAGGAAGGGCTGAAGTATACTCTGGCACTTAGGTACCTAGACATTACCCATCGTGGCTAACACCTCCAACATGACCTTCACCGTAACCAAAAGTCTTTTTTCTGGATCTTGGTCTTTCTCTCAACTGTTAGTGTTAATCTTCAGATTTTAGCCGGTCAGACTCTGGGATGGCTTCACTCTCACCATCTCTTCACATAGCAACCGTGGAATAGCCTTCTTTCATAGGCACGACTTCCATCCGACACTTCTCTTTTCATTAAGGTATCAGCTGCTCCCACTGTCGTATTGATCAGACTCTGGGATGGCTTCACCCTCACTATTACCTTCTTTCTGGGATACGATCGACCGGGAAATGGACTCTTCTCAGCATAGGCACGACTTTCGTCTGACACTCTTCTTTCATCTTGATTGAAGAATCTATTGCTGAGAAGGTTCTCCTGTGGACAGATACGTAGGTCTTTACAAGGCGGGTCAGAATTTCTGAGTAAGAGGCGATGTCACAGTACCTAAATTATAACTGCGGGAAAGAACACCGCCCTATCTGACATTTAGTCCAACCCCTACAAACGTCACCGTTCTTGGGGTTAAAGTGGCAAATGAACTTGGTAAAGGAGGGGGCCTCTCCCTAGGGGATCTATTCTCTTCCCCATTCACACAAAAATGGGTCACATCCCTCCCCCTCCCAACACCACCAAATTAAATTTAGTGTGTGTACCCATAGAGACTCATGCAACAGGGCATATCTCTCTACACCTCCAAAGACACAGGTAGATCACAAACCCACGCGTCAATGGGAAATGACTATAGGATGCAAATGTGTACAGCCATATAGTAGTATATGCAGTCACACATTTGTACCTATAGTGTCCATGGGTACACAATTAACAAACATATAAATATGACATTATGGGTTTTCAGGACCAGGTAGAAATCCTTTCCTGAACACCCACGACCATACATATGAGTCCTAAGGTTCCGGGCCTCTCAAAACTTAGATCCCGAACATTCTCCTTCGTTGTCTCTCATGTCCATGAGGCACCTGGCTTCAGGACTTTACTGGAGTTTTCAAAAATGCTGTTATTGCGTAAAACGTAATTAAATAAAAAAAAAAGTATACGTATTAGGTATTGCCGCGTCCGTAACAACCTGCTCTATAAAAATACCACATGACCTAACCCCTCAGGTGACCACCGTAAAAAAATAAAAATGGTGTAAAAAAAAACTATTTGTCAGCTTACATCACAAAAAGTGTAATAGCAAGCGATCAAAAATTCATATGCACCCCAAAATAGTGCCAATCAAACCGTCATCTCATCTCGCAAAAATCATACCCTACCTAAGACAATCACCCAAAAACTGAAAAAACTATGGCTCTCAGAATATAGAGACACTAAAACATGATTTATTTGTTGTTTTCAAAAATGATATTATTGTGTAAAACTTACATAAATAAAAAAAAGTAGACATATTAGGTATCGCCGTGGCCGTAATAACCAGATCTATAAAAATATCACATGACCTAACCCTTCAGGTGAATACCGTAAAAAAAAAATACCGTAAAAAAAGCCATTTTTTGTCACCTTACATCACAAAAAGTGTAATAGCGAGCGATCAAAAAGTCATACGCAGCCCAAAATAGTGCCAATCAAACCATCTAACTAAATCACCCAAAAACTGAAAAAAATATGGCTCTCATACTATGGAGACACTAAAACATGATTTTTGTTTTAAAAAATGAAATCATTGTGTAAAACTTACATAAATAAAAAAAGTAGACATATTAGGTATCGCCACATCCGTAATAACCTGCTCTATAAAAATATCACATGAACTAACCCCTCGGTTGAATACCGTAAAAAATTAAAAATAAAAACGGTGTAAAAAAAACCTTTTTTTGTCACCTTACATCACAAAATGTGTAATCGCAAGCGATCAAAAAGTCATATGCACCCTATAATAGTACCAATAAAACCGACATCTCATCCCGAAAAAAATTTGCCCCTACACAAGACAGTCGCCCAAAAAAAAATGTGGGGACACTAAAAAAAGTTTTTTTTTCTAAAATGCTTTGTTATGTAAAACTGAAACAAACAACCCAAAAAAGTAGTCATGTTTGGTATCGTCGCGTCCGTAACAACCTGCTCTATAAAAATACCACATGATCTAACCTGTCAGATGAATGTTGTAAATAACAAAAAATAAAAACGGTGCCAAAACAGCTATTTCTTGTTACCTTTCCTCACAAAAAGTGTAATATAGAGCAACCAAAAATCATATGTACCCTAATATAGTACCAAAAAAACTGCCACCTTATCCCGTAGTTTCCAAAATGGGGCCCCTTTTTTTATTTCTAGCGGTGCATCAGGGGGGCTTCAAATGGGACATAGTGTCAAAAAACCAGTCCAGCAAAATCTGCCTTCCAAAAACCGTATGGTGTTCCTTTCCTTCTGTGCAATGCCGTGTGCCCGCACAGCAGTTTACGACCACATATGGGGTGTTTCTGTAAACTACAGAATCAGGGCCATAAATATTGAGTTTTGTTTGGCTGTTAACCCTTGCTTTGTAACTGGAAAAAATGGATTCAAATGGAAAATCTGCCAAAAAAGTGAAATTCTGAAATTTCATCTCTATTTTCCATCAATTCTTGTGGAACACCTAAAGGGTTAGCAAAATTGTTAAAATCAGTTTTGTATACCTTAAGGGGTGTAGTTTCTAAAATGGGGTCACTTTTTGGGAGTTTCTACTCTAGGGGTGCATCAGGGGGTCTTCAAATGTGACATGGCAGCTTAAAATTATCCCAGTGAAATCTGCTTTCCAAAAACCATATGGCATTCCTTTCCTTCTGCACAATACTGTGTGCCCGTACAGCAGTTTTTGACCACATATGGGGTGTTTCTCTAAACTACAGAATCAGGGCCATAAATATAGATTTTTTTTTGGCTGTTAAACTTTGCCTTGTAACTGGAAAAAATTGATTCAAATGGAAAATCTGCCCAAAAAGTGAAATTTTGAAATGTTATGTTATCTCTATTTTCCATGAATTCTTGTGGAACACATAAAGGGTTAACATAGTTTGTAAAATCAGTTTTGAATACCTTGAGGGGTGTAGTTTGTAAAATGGGGTCCTTTTTCAGTGGTTTCTATTATGTAAGCCTCACAAAGTGACTTAAGACCTGAATTGGTCCTTAAAAAGTGGGTTTTTGAAATTTTAAGAAAAATTTTAAGATTTGTTTCTAAACTTCTAAGCCTTCTAACGTCCCCAAAAAATAAAATAACATTCACAAAATGTTCCAAACATGAAGTAGACATATGGGGAATGTAAAGTAATAACAATTTTTTGAGGTATTACTATCTATTATAAAATTTTGGTAAATTTGGTATTTTTTTTTATAATTAAATATTACATTTTTTTACTCCATTTTACCACTGTCATGAAGTACAATATGTGATGAGAAAACAATCTCAGAATGGCCAGGATAAGTAAAAGCATTTTAAAGTTATTACCACATAAATTGACACATGTCGGATTTGCAAAAAATGGCCTAATCCTTAAGGTGAAAAATGGCAGGGTCCTAAAGGGGTTAAAAGTAGGGTTGAGCGAACCTGAACTGTAAAGTTCGGGTTCGTACCAAACTTTAGGATTTTTGGACCCCGAATCCGAGCTTTTCAGTAAAGGTTCGGGTTCGGTGTTCGCGAGTTAATGGCGCTTTTTGAAAGGCTGCAGAGCAGCCAATCAACAAGCGTTTAACTCGTGTGCCCTTAGAAGCCATCACAGCCATGCCTACTAATGGCATGGCTGTGATTGGCCAGTGCAGCATGTTTCCCAGCCTCTATATAAGCTAGTCACGTAGCGCTGCACGTCACTCTGCTCTGATTAGTGTAGGGATAGGATGCTGCTGCTGTGAGGGAGAGAATAGGACAGAATCTTTAATCAGAAGTGCTTGTTAACTCAGCGATCTACCTAGATTTTGTTTTGTGGGTGCAGTGCACAATCTTTTTACCCTGCCCTGAGCCCAGTGACCCAGAAAAATTACTTTTATCCGTCTGTTAGTTAGGTGGGCGGCGGTGGCCATTTTATGCAAGTTCTGTGCACCAGCACAGC
Organism: Bufo bufo; assembly: GCF_905171765.1. NCBI lineage: Eukaryota > Metazoa > Chordata > Amphibia > Anura > Bufonidae > Bufo > Bufo bufo. The sequence goes on from NC_053394.1 coordinate 177,855,410, forward strand.
ATATGTGCATTTGTGACAGTCAAATAGAAGCTTGAAATACTGCAATTATATTCTGGGTTTAAAAAAATCACTCATTTTTGGCAACACCCGACATCTGGGGCCTATGCCGCATTAGTCAGTGTGCAATTTAAGCTAGAAATACAGCAATAATTTTCTGGGTTTTAAAAAACACCCTTTTTGGGCAAAATACTAAATTTTACAGCCGTTGCTGCATCTGTCAGTGTGAAATACAAGCGTTAGATACTGCTGTCATATTCTGTTATAAAAAAACACCCTTTTTGGGCAAAATAATATATATTTTTTAATTTGTACGTATTTTATTTTATGTCATTTCACTAATTTGTCTGTTACATATTCAGGTGAAATTCACAAATTTTTGGGTGTGATATACCCCTGCTATACCTAGTAGACAGGTAAAAAAAATAATAATAATTTGTCTGTTACATATTCGGGGGAAATTCACCAATTTTTGGGTGTGATATACCCCTGCTCTACCTAGTAGACAGGTAAACAAATTCACTAATTTGTCTGTTACATTCTCAGGGGAAATTCAGCAATTTTTGGCTGTGATATAACCCTGATATACCTAGTAGAAAGGTAAAAACATTTCACTAATTTGTCTTTTACATTCTTGGGTGACATTTGACCATTTTTGCTGTGATTAAACCCCTGCTCTGCATAGGTGATAGGGAAATAAATTTCCAAAAATCATCTGTTACATTGTCAGGTGACATTTTACCAATTTTGCCGTATACAAACTCCTGCTCTTCATAGGTGACAGGGAATTAAATTTCAAAAATTCTTTAATTGATGCGCGCCCCCTCCTTTCATCAATGCTTAAACTTTAACAACTTGTCCCACATTTGTGCTTTAATAATTTGTCCCACTTTTCCACTCGATCATATTTAATTTAAAAAAATTAACCTCCCTTGGATGTGGTCTCTCTTTCTCACGCTCCCTCTCCGGCGTGGAACCCTGATTCGCCGCTAACCGTGATCAACCTGGTAGGCGCAGAAAAGAACATCGAAAGTTGATAGAGCAGATATCCAATTGGATCGTGGACATCATGGGGACGTGTGACATGGTGGAGCAGTATGTGTGCACACGCCTACACGTACTGACTGATGGGTTTTCCCCCTTCAACTTCTGGGTCTCCATATTGGGCGCATGGCCTGAGCTTACCCTTTACGCCTTGGAGGTGCTGGCCTGCCCTGCAGCCAGTGTATTGTCTGAACGTTTGTTTAGCAGGGCTGGAGGGGGTTATCACAGGTTATATTTCCCAATGTTTTGGGATTTACCCTAATTTAAAAATTAAAAATTAAAACAAAAAAACTGTGTAGGCTACCTCCTCCTCCACCGCCGCTTCCACCTACAGTGCCACATCCACTGCCTCCTCAACCTCCTACTCCATATGGACCTCGTCCTCCTAGATCAAGATTATTATTTTTTTTTAACGTATTTTATGTTATTTTAAGTCATTTCCCTATCCACATTTGTTTGCAAAGCACTTGTCATGCTCCTAACCACATTTTGCTGGCATTTGCAGCCCTCTAGCCCTTTCCATGGCATTTTTAGAGCCATTTTAGTGCTCAAAAGTTTGGGTCCAAAACTCGAACCCGAACCCGTCGAACCCGAACATCCAGGTGTCCGCTCAACTCTAGTTAAAAGAAACGAATTCCATTGCCTTACCTAATTACTGAACTATGTGCGGCGGATTACTATTACGGTATACTACGGCGGCGACCATAAAAGACTATACACTGTATTATGAACAATAAAGTATATTTATTAACACAATAACACATCTACAGTCTATTTATGCTATATCTATATATATTTATATATTAATGATCATATAAATATATATATACATACAGACGCACACAGTAATACACACTGTGTGGGATTAACACAATCTGGCACTGCAAGGGTTAATTACAGAAAGGGTTAACCCAGGGTTGGTGGGTTAACACAGGGTAATGGCCAATGCAGGGATTGGTCTGCTCCATATGCCTCTAAAATAGGGCCGAGAATCAGATCTTCCATGCGCGTAAGGGCCCAGTGAGGACTCTGATGTAGATGCGGAGGCAAACTCAATACTGCAATGGAGAGTGATTCTGCAACCCTCACTCGAGATACTGCTCTTTGAAGAGCCTGATGTAGGTAACACCTATTGCTGCAGTCCTTTCGATCATCAAGGCGGACATTCGCCACATAGGCGACAGGGTAGAGGCCCTGGAACAGACGCAAGAAGCGCTGATTATTTTCAACTCCACAGTTAGAAGCACCCTGGGGACTCACCGCAATGCCATAAAAAATTCCCTGATGCTGTTGAAGGATCAGGAGAATAGAAGCCGTAGGAGGAACATTCGGATACAGGGGCTACCCGAAGCTGCGAACAAAGAGGACTTGTTTGACATTATGCAGGCCTTGTTTAACACCTTACTGGGCCCAGACCGTGCTCAGACAATAACTGTGGAAAGAGTACATAGGGCGCAACGCCCCAAGCCTCCCCCTTTAGAAAACCCCAGGGACATAATATTTGGATTACTAAGTTTCCGTGACACTGAGGCCATTTTACAAAAATCTAGAGAACTAGGTGAAGTTCTACTGGAGGGTGCAAAACTACAAGTGTTTCAAGGTCTTGCCGCCTCGACACTTCAGAAAAGAAGGATCCTGAAACCTCTTACAGATCAATTGCGCACATCAAAGATCCCTTACTAGTGGCTTTTCCCCTTTGGCCTCCTCATCACCTCGGGCAATCGGCACATTACTGTCCGCAGTCCAGAGGATTTGCAACAGCTGTGGGATGCCCTGAATCTATCGCAGGTAGAAGTTCCATCATGGCTGCCCTTGCCCCAGGACGAGGAGCTACCTTCTCTGCCAATCCCACCTACATGGTCGACGGTCCGGAAACGGAAAAAAAAACAGAGGCAGGAGATCTTCTCACAAGGACCTCTAATGGCTGAATGCTAGGTCCTCACACGAAGATATCTCTTGATTTAGGACATCTTATAGGTGTTCCTCTTATGTGGGGTAATAGTGTCATCTGTTCCCTTCTCTTTTCTGCTATGACCCAGAGAGGGAAGCATAGCCCACACCTCTCAAGCTATACTATGAGCTAACTAATGGGAAGTCCCCCTTTGCTTCTTTTGGCCCATCAGGCTTGCCTAATGGTGGCTTGGGCAGATTAGTTTACACAGATGTTCATGTTTACCTCCCCCCTACTAGCTCCTTCCGAAGCTTTCTGTTATGCTGCTATTCTAATTGTTTTCTTTGAGTTTGTTTTAGTGTTGGGTCATGGAACATATGGAATATCCATCTCTTACAATTTTAATGTCTAAATGATGCCAGCCTTGAAGCTCAATTTCGCTTCCTTTACGTACATGGCTGTAATAACCTGGTTAAACGGAGCCGCATCTTTTCAAATACTGAAAAAAGTGGAGGCAGATGTTGTTATGCTCCAGTAAACGCACTTTAAACGTGGGTATATACCGAAACTGTCACATTCTTTTTATCAGTCTTGGTATCATTCCTGCTATGAACGCTCTTCTCCAAGAGGGGTCAGTATTGGGATTCATAGAAATGTTCCTTTCTCCTAAATATCTGAGGTGGCTGACTCTGAGGGGAGATATTGTGGGAAATGTTGAGGTCACATTGTGCAATCTCTATGCCCCTAACACAGGGACGGTTCTTTGGCTGCGGGCGATACTTCATACTATCTCTGTTTTTCCTTCTGGCTTGCTAATTATTGGGGAGACCTCAACGTTCTCCTCAACCCTATCCTGGATTCCTCCACTCAGAGGTCTGCCATCTCATAAATGGGCTTAGAGGTATTAATTGGAAACTGTGAGAACTATGTCTGAGCGATGTCTGAGGTCTATGCATGCAGATAGGAAGGATTACACATTTTACTCTAACCCCCTTAGGTCTTACAAAGACTTGATACTTTTTTTTTATACTGATAGATACCTACCGATATTGATAGAGCAGATATCCACTGCATATCCGTATCATACCATGCACTAGTTTCTTTCTCCCTGAGTATTCCTGAGGTGTCTGGGAGGGAATGGACATGGCGCTAATTCCCACGCTGTTAGATACCCCGTTCCCACATTCGTTCTTTATCTCAGAAACTCCAAGACTACTTTGCAAGTCAATAAACCTTCAGAGTCATCGCCCGCCTCTGTCTTGGAAGCCCCATATGCTGTAATCCGCGGGGAGCTCATTGCATTAGGATCCTATATTAAAAAACAACGCATGGGGCATCTAACATCACTATTGTCGCAAATAGCGGCCTTAAGAAACACACTCATAAGAGATCTCTGGCTGTGAGGGATCACAAGCCTTGTTGGCGCTGAGGTGGAGCACTATTAAAAGCAAGGGCTGCTCGGGCTTATCTCAAGGTAAAAACATAAGCACACTATGCACATGGAGACAAGGCAATAAGATTATGACAGCACTTATTAAAAAAACGTACTGAACAATCTCATATTAGACAGATGAGAGCTCAGGATGGTAAGACTTTGAGCACTACATCGGAAATTGGCAATGTTTTTACCTCTTATTACTGCTCATTTTACAATCTTCACCATATAAGACAGTTTGTTTCTTCACTCAACTTACCCACCTTGTCCACTGAGGATTGTGAAACTTTGAAAGCCCCTCATTACCTTCGCCAAGATTCAGAGGGTCCTTAAAACAACTCCGACAGGTAAAAGTACAGGAATCTGGTGGCCTCCCAACCTCATATAACAAAAAGTTTTTGCCGGTTTTGGGACCTCAGCTGGTGTAATATTTTAATGCTCTGCTTTCTGGGTCGCTCCCTGCGAGACAGGCACTTGAGGCTCATATAGCAGTTCTTCCCAAATCTGGCAAAGACTCGGAAAATCCCTTTGCGTTTCAGGCCTATTTATCTACATAATACTGATGTAAAGTTATAGGCAAAGGTCTTGGCGCATAGGATTTCCCCCTTCCTCCAGAAATTGATCTCTCCTGAACAATCGGGCTTTGTGGGGGGTAGGGAGTGCAGAGACAGCACCTTTAGATTTCAGAAGGCCAGCTGGAATATGCTATAACTACCAACACCCAACTCACATTCCCTTAGTACTGATGCTGAGAAAGCATCTTGACCGGTGGGACTGGAGATTTGGTTTCCGCTCTCAGTTCTTTTCGGCGGTTCTGTCTCTGTACTCCTTTCCTCATGTAAGGGTCAGAGTGAATGGAGTGCTTTCCCCCTCCCTTCCCAATTTTGAATGGAACTGGAACGTGGCAAGGCTGTCCATTATCAGCCTCACTTTTTATCCTATGCCTGGAGATGCTTATACAGCCAATCAGACAAGACTCCAATATACATGGCTTAGTGGTAGGGCAGTGACCCACACTGTTGCTGCCTTTGCAAATTACATGCTTCTTTTCTTGTCTGACCCCATAAAGGCGTTCCAGCCACCCTCACTTTACTAACTGAATTTGGCCAACTGTCCAATTTTGAGATCAACCTTTCTAAATGCACGGCCATGGGAATCAATGTCCCTGAAAAGATTATATCTGAGTTATCAAGGGATTACCCCTTCCAATGAGTTAACTCCCATATTACCTATTTAGGAGTAAAAATTCCCAAAGACCCTACCATGCTTAACCAAGTAAATTACCCCATGCCTGTCTAACATTCAGCAACAATTGAAAGATTTAAATGTTCCTTTCATGACTTGGATGGGTAGGAAGAATCTATTGAAAATGTATATTCTCCTCAATCTGCTTTACCTATGCAGACTCTTCCAATATACCAACTAGCCTCATACCTTCTGTCGGGTTTGTAGGCTTTTCTCCACCTTTGTTTGGAAACCATACCAAACCCTGTTTAGCATACACTACACTGGTACTGCCTAAACACAAAGGAGGTTTTGGGCTCCCAGATGTTACGACATATTATAAGGCTATCCAATTGAGACATCACTCAGAACTTATAAACCTCCGCACCACTAAGTTAAGTTTCCAAATTGCCAGTAGGATTTCTCTCTCCTAATGATCAGTGTTGGCAATCAAGCCAGTCAGGGACCTCCTGAAAAGGAATACTGTGCGGGCCCTCAGACATCGTTCAAGGTCTCTAAATAGACCCACACCCACTACTCTCATTTCTGTATGTTCTGTCAGCAATATTTTACCATTGCTCAAAGTAACTATGTACCTTCTTGGTATGATGCCATTATTGAATCCCCTGGACCCCGGAGAGGACTAGTTTCCTTCATTTATAACAAAATCCTGGAGCTGAAGGCCCCTGAGAAAACCCCAACTTTATTCAACAATGGGAGACAGAACTAGGGATAATATTCTCTGAGGGTGACGTCTCCGGGATCCTGAGGCATTCCCATGGCTTTTCCACGCTGTACACGTATTCAAGTAAAATTCCTATAAATTGATTACGAAATTATACTGATCTCCAGATATACTCCATAAAATGGATCCCTCCCTGCCCACAGAATGTTGGCGTGCCATAAGGCACAAGGATCTGCACATCACATTTGGTGGACATGCCCTAGGATAGCCCCCTATTTGGAAGCAGTATCAACCGCCATCATTCAGATCTGCTCCCTAGGAGTTCCCATTTCACCTTCATTAGCACTAGATTTTCATTACCTGCACATTTAATCTCCGAAGCAAAACTGCTTATCCCTTTATATTGGCTATCAGAATAGGCACGCTATTTAAGCGAATGGATCCATAAGGTCCATGAAATATGCAGGCTAGAAGAATTATCAGTTGGGAAACTTTCCCACGACAAATATCTCAAATTATTGTCACCTTGGATAAAGTGGAGTAAGAAGTCTACCTCACCATCAACAACCGGGTAATGCATCAGCATTCTTCATTTCCCTTTATGTCACTTAACTTCACTCCTATGTTTGTTTGTGCTTCTCTTTTATCGACCTCCACAATGCTGGGGTTTTCTACCTCCCGTTATCTCTAGTAAAATGGACACTATTATTTAAAATGTCTAATATGCTTACATGACCATTTGACATTGTTGCCACCTTTTTATAAATGTTATGCTACATTTTCGTGATTGCTGTATGATCTGTAATAACTAAAATATAGATTTAACACTAGTGATACACCGGCGCTTGCACTAAAATAGACGGACGCAACGGTATTGCCACCGTTGAAAATCAAGTAAATGATGTATGTAATATGTGTATTAGGTACTGCGCGACATGTACCCCCTATTATTCTCCTTGCCTGTTCGGCACTTTGAAGGTCCGCAGTAAATATTACAGAAACTCACAGATTTTTTGGAATACCTTATCCTGGATGTTCCTCTGCGAGGGCTGTTCTCCTGTGTCTTTCTGGCTTTTTCTTTTTTCTTTTCTTTTAAGTGCCGTTCGGGATGAGGAAAGGTGTAGGGGGCTGAACCCTAATGGTTATTTATGTTTTTTTTATAAAATACAGAGCTTGCCCTGGCCGGTGGCACAGCTCGTGGTTAAAAGGGTCCCTGACGAAGATTAGCGAACTAATCGAAACGCGTTGGAGTAAACTTTGGTCCTCCTGGCCCACCGTAGCTACTGCCGTGACGTCACGCAGCGCTCCGTGCGAGCGCGAACGAGCGGCTCCTTTTAACCACGAGCTGTGCCACCGGCCGGGGGAAAGCTCTGTATTTTATAAAAAATTATAAATAACCATTAGGGTTCAGCCCCCTACACCTTTCCTCATCCCGAACGGCACTTAAAAGAAAAGAAAAAGCCAGAAAGACGCAGGAGAACAGCCCTCGCAGAGGAACATCCAGGATAAGGTATTCCAAAAAATCTGTGAGTTTTCTGTAATATTTACTGCGGACCTTCAAAGTGCCGAACAGGCAAGGAGAATAATAGGGGGTACATGTCGCGCAGTACCTAATACACATAAAATAAAGATTTGTTAAAAAATCTATTAAAAAAAAAAAACATTTGAGAGACGATTAAGTAAAAATTATAGATGTGCTTTATATTTGCAGTGTGAAAGACAATGGCTAATATAGTAATTATGGGATGGCAGTTGTGAGCAGGACTGGTTGCCACTACTTGCAGAGCTGCCTAGGGGGTTGAGAGGGCAAGGCATCACTACACTCTGCACTGCTCTACAATAGATGGTAATGATGGCATCCTGCCTATGATACGACATCATGGATGAGTGGCCTGAAAGGAAAACTTACCAATATATAGTATATGCAAGTGCTAGAGTATAGTGTGGCCCTGTCTACTTACCCCCTAGGCAGCTCTGCAAGTGAGGCAACCAGTCTGCTCACATTCTAGGATAGGTTGCTGGAAGCCATTTTAAATAATTCCCAGAGAACACCTTTAAAACACAAATTTAATTAATTTGTGGTCGGATTAGCCATTTGCCTTTTAAAATTAAATAAAAAGTTATGCTAATATTCAGTGTCACAATACAGCCAACATGATTGAGTTTATTTATGACATCCAATCTGTACTGTGTCCAGAACTCATCTATTCAGTCGTTACATCATAATTCATAAAAATACATTAAACCTGTGTGTAGGTTTAGGGGCAATGTGGAAACCTGCAGTTTAAATTCAAAATTCACATATCCTCACAATTATGTACTTTATATTCCCAGTTACGGCCCTGCACTGGTTTGTGCACCTTTTCCACTGCAGTTAATTGGAGGCTATATATATTACGATCATGTCAGTGCACAAAGTGTTGAAAAACATCCAACATATTTTATTTATTGGGGTTGGAAATGTTCCATAAATGTTTCCAAGTGCATTTGCATAATGATCTTGTAGTACATCCTGTGTTCTGGCCCCTCCCCCTCTTTCCAGGAAAAGATTCTAGTTGTTCTAGTATTCTAGGCAGTGTGAGGAGGGGCCTGGAAGAGGAAGGGAGTAAACCGTATGTGCTCCTCTTCTCAGGCATTCAGTTTCAATGCTTCCAGAGATTAGTAGATCCCCATGTGTCCTCCACTACCACCAGAGAGAGAAGAATTGGAGAATTTTCATGGTTACAGAGTGAGAGCCAGCAAGGTAACCCGCATTGAGCATTACAGACTTTGCTACGGCATCAGGTAAACAAGTTAAGACCCTATGCACCCCAGACTAGTAGTTTCAAGGGCTACAGCATTTTAGTTAGCAAGTTGATCAGCTTACAGTATTCTTAAGCCCTGCTTGGAGGGATAATGAGTTAAGACGCCCTGCAAACTTCAAGTACAATTTGGCCAGTAGTATTATTGGAACCACACACTGCTGTGTGAATTGCAAACTGTGACAGGTTTGTAGTTGAGATCCCAGTGCAAAAGCAGAGCAACTGTTCACCAGCCAGTACGCCTGCTACTACCCAACGCGCCAAGAGACAAAGCACACTAAAGCCAGCACAAAGGAGTTCCCTGGCGTGGCCGTTCTTCAGACAACAGGAAACCAGCAAGGCATAAATGTTCTAAACCTGAGCACCACCTGCATGATCCGGCATCTAACCGCAAAGCACGAGCTGCAGTGGAGTAGACACCTGAAGAACCACGAAAGATCAGAGGCTCCTCCTGCTCCCTCTTCTGCTGTGGTCTCAGCCTCTTCCTCCCCCTCTGGAGCGACAGTGGCACCTGCGACCCCGCAAACAGAGGATGGGGCAGCAACATCACTACCTCAGACACCAAGCATCTCCACACTGTCCCATGGAAGTGTTCAGCTGTCCAACCCCCAAACACTGGAGAGAAAGAGGAAGTACCCCCCTACCCACCCGCTAGCCCAGGCACTGAATGCCAGCATTTTAAAATTGCTGGCCTTTGAAATGCTGCCAGTCTGGTGGAGACGGAGAGTTTTAAAAATGTCATGACGGCAGCTGTCCCACAATATGTGAACAAGTGGCGGAAAAAAATCAGGTGTGAGCTGCGCAATGCCATAAGTGACAAGGTCCACATAACCACCGACATGTGGACCAGTAATTACGGGCAGGGATGTAATCTCCATAACTACCCACTGGGTAAATATAGTGGCAGCTGGGCCTGAGGCGGACAGCGGTTTGGCGCATGTCCTACTGCCACTTAGGATTGCTAGATGTTTCTTGGTGCCTCCTGTTGCCTACTCCTACTCCGCTTCCTCCTCTACCGCCTCCTCATCATGTCGGCGCTTTCAACGTTCTCTCTCAACCTGCTGCTGCTCACCTATCTGCGCTGCAGAATTACGTTGGCCTTCCCGCTCACTGCCTAATATGCAACATACCCACAGGGTGGAACTCCACCTTGCACTTGCTGGAGAGACTGTGCGAGCAGCAGCAGGCGATAGTGGAGTTTAAGCTGCAACATGCACAGGTGAGTCGCTCTGCGGAACAGCACCATTCACCACCACCAAGTGGACCTTCATGCGGGATGTGTGTGCCGTGTTGGGCTGCTTTGTGTACTCCACCAACATGGCCAGCGGTGAGGACGTTGTCATCAGCCTTACTATCCCACTTCTATGTCTCCTTTAAAAACGCTTCAGGCGCTGATGGATGAGGATGTGGCACAGGAGGAAGAGGAGGAGGAACAGGGATCATTCCCACGGTTATCAGGCCAGTTGTCTACAGGTGGCTCAGAGGGTGGGTTCCTGCACTAACAGCAGCCAGGTACCCAACTGTCCAGCCATGGCACAGTTTGGGCAGGTTGGCACACATGAGGCGACTACATGCTGCAGTGTCTACGCAACGACCGCCAAATTGCCCACATTCTAACTGGTGCTGATTACTGGGTGGCCACCCTGCTGGATCCCCTCTACAAGGACAACGTGCCGTCCTTACTTCTGTCCCTGGAGCGTGAACGGAAGATGCTTGAGTACAAGCGAAAGCTGGTACAGGCGCTACTGATGTCGTTTCCACCTGACAGCGGGGGTTCAGTGGAAGCACGAGGCAGAGACAGAGGAGGAGGAGGAAGTCGACAACACAGCAGGGGCACTGTCAGCACCTCAGAAGGGAGGGTTAGCATGGCAGAAATGTGGAAAAGCTTTGTCTGCACGCCACAATATACAGCACCACCGTCTGATACGGACCGTCTTAGCAGAGGCAGCATTTCAGCAACATGGTGGAACAGTCCGTGTCCACACGTCTGCACGTACTGACTGATGAGTCTGCCCCATTTAACTTCTGGGTCTCCAAATTGGGCACACTGGCCTGAGCTTGCCCTTTCACCTTGGAGATGCTGGCGTTCCCTGCAGCAAGTGTATTGTACCGAACGTGTGTTTAGCCCGGCGGGGGGTGATCACAGACAGGCGCATACGCCTGTCCACAGCCAACGTGGATAAATTTGCGTTCATTAAAATGAACCAAGCAAGGATCCCACAGGACTTGTCTGTACCTTGGTCAGAGTAAAGAGGTATACTGGCCGCACCCAGCCATTCTTATACTCTAGCGCAGTTTGTGCACGCTCTTTGCCATTTCCTAATGTTTTGGGGCCTCCAAATAACAAACAAACGAAAAAATAACTGCTACATCCGCCTCTCTGACCTCCTGGCTCAAGATTATTATGTCTTATATTAGCAGAGTAGAGAGCGTATACTGGGCGCACGTAGCCATTGTTTGTACTCCAGCGCAGTTTGTGCGTTCTCTTTGCCATCTCCCAATGTTTGGTGGTTGACAAAAATTAACATTAAGAATTATAATAAGATAACCCATTTTGCATCCATCCAACTACTTTCACACTTGCGTTCGGGGTTCCGCTTGTGAGTTCCGTTTGAAAGGCTCTCACAAGCGGCCCCGAATGGATCCGTTACAGCCCCAATGCATTCTGAGTGGATAAGGATCCGCTTAGAATGCATCAGTATGGCTCAGTTTCGCTCAGCAGGCGGACACCCGAACGCAGCTTGCAGCATTCGGGTGTCCGCCTGGCCGTGCAGAGCCAAACGGATCCGTCCAGACTTACAATGTAAGTCAATGGGGGACGGGATCCGTTTGACGTTGACACAATATGGTGCAATTTCAAACGGATCCGTCCCCCATTGACTTTCAATGCAAACTAACTAACTTTTAGACTTAGATTTTTTTCTGAAATATAATGCAGACGGATCCGTTCTGAACGGATACTATCGTTTGCATTATAGGAGCGGATCCCTCTGTGCAGACACCAGACGGATCTGCTCCGAACGCAAGTGTGAAAGTAGCCTAATGTGGGAGAGGAAATTGTTCTGTGAAGTGTGTTTGTGACAGTCATCCGAATCCACGTACACTCCTAACTGGTGAACAGGATCCCGCTGTAATTCTCAGTAGTACTTCTGGAGTGTTCGAACCTTCAGGTTTCCTCTACAAGCGTGCGCGGAACTATCGCTCTCTAGGATTACCAGCTTGGTTTCCCTCGCGCGCACGAGTCACCGGCCGGGACCGGGCATGCTTGTAGAGGAAACCTGAAGGTTCGAACACTCCAGAAGTACTACTGAGAATTACAGCGGGATCCTGTTCACAGATTAGGAGTGCACATAGGACGCTTACGGGGGAAAATAAAATTTTGAAAAAGGGCCTTTCCTTTGTGCTTTTGAGCTATTTGGTTGGGTGAAGGACTTAAATCTCTTTGTGAGGAATTAAAATGGAGGAAGTTTTTCTTGAATTCTGACAGGCGCCAATGCGCAGAATAGCGTATATACATCGCAGATTTATCGGATGTGAGGAATTTAGTTGATCTGATGTGTGAGAATGAGAGAACTCCAGGTGAAGGTCCCTTTACATCCATGAAAATTCACTCTCAGTTGAACCCTCCTATTAATGACACTACTGCAATGGATATTTTTTTGTGATTAGTCATTGATGATTTGGCAAAACTAGAAACATAGAATGTGTCGGCAGATAAGAACCATTTGGCCCATCTAGTCTGCCCAATATACTGAATACTATGAATAGCCCCTGGCCCTATCTTATATGAGGGATGGCCTTTGCAGCTACCACTTCTGCAGGAAGGCTATTCCATGCATCCACTACTCTCTCAGTAAAGTAATACTTCCTGATATTACTTTTAAAACTTTGCCCCTCTAATTTAAAACTATGCCCTCTTGTAGCAGTTTTTCTTCTTTTAAATAGTCTCTCCTCTTTTACCTTGTTGATTCCCTTTATGTATTTAAAAGTTTCTATCATATCCCCTCTGTCTTGTCTTTCTTCTAAGCTATACATGTTAAGGTCCTTTAATCTTTCCTGGTAAGTTTTATCCTGCAATCCATGTACTAGTTTAGTAGCTCTTCTCTGAACTCTCTCCAAAGTATCAATTTCTTTCACCGCCAGCTCTGTGAGAAGATCTGGCAGACGTTCTTCTCTACCTCTTGTATGATGTTCTGTCACGAGGGTGTCAAGAGCCACGCCTGACTCCGTTATACCCGGGGTCAGGAAGTCGCAGCGGGTGGCTGCGCGCTCTATGTATAAAGATAATGCTGTTTCTTAATGGTAGCTTTCTGGGTTTGCCTTGCAACCCTTTTTGGCTCACTCAGGGATCCGTAGCTCCTTCTCCTCAGCTGTTTCTTGTCCAGCACTCCCAACCTCCTTATATTCCCCTCTCCCACTTCTCTGGTTGCCAGATATAGAGCTTCCTGCCTGGACTTCTATACTGACCCACTGGAGCTGTGTAGCTGAGATTCCTGGTTGTTGTTCCAGAGCGTTACCCTCCGGATCCCTGTTGGGCTTCTGTTGTCTACTGTTGTCGCCCAACAGGGATTATATGTTTTGTCTGTATTGTCTGTCCTCTCCTTGGTGTTTTCCTTTAGTGTTAGTGGTGCGGACTAGTGTTCCCACCGCCCTATTCACTACGTAGGGCTCATCTTAGGGAAAGCCAGGGTTTAGGCACGTGATCGGCGTACGGGTGAGGAACCCGTCTAGGGACGTCAGGTGCCAGCCTCAAGGTGAGTTAGGGGTCACCACCTTTCCCTCTCCCTTGGAAAGGGCCTTCCCTTTCCCTCCCTTGCGTCACGTATGTGATCGGCACGCCGGTCATGACATGTTCTTTGTTTTGGTTTCACTTTCTCATCTCCTTTCCTTCTCCCAGCTGCCACCTATTTGCACTGATTGTCTCCCTTTATATTTCCTCCCATACTGCCTCACATTGCGGTTTATACTTCTTCCTGGATGAGTTGTTCACTGTTGGATGCTCCTTCTCCTGATTCCTCAGATAAGTCTGTTTCCTTTATTTGTGTTTCTTTGCTGGCTTGATTGTAGGTGACCCTGACTCCGTCCGTATTAAGTGCAGGGAGCCGGTGGTCGTGTCCCCTCACTATTATAGGCTTTTCAGGTGTCACATAGTATAAGGTACGTGACATGCAATCGTCTACCATAAAGACCTTTGCATGGACATAGCAGTCAGGGAGAGCTCTAGGGGTTTTATAGGGCTCACCCATATGCTCCTTAGTTTGGGATCAAGCCAGTCGGATGTTTATTTATAAGTTCCAGCTTTCTGCAACACCATCCGTGACAATATCCTTCTGGAGATATGGTCTCCAGTACTGCGCACAATACTCCAAATGAGGTCTCACTAGTGCTCTGTAGAGCGGCATGAGCACCTCCCTCTTTCTACTGTTAATGCCTCTCCCTATATACCCAAGCATTCTGCTAGCATTTCCTGCTGCTCTATGACATTGTCTGCCTACCTTTAAGTCTTCTGAAATAATGACCCCTAAAATCCCTTTCCTCAGATACTGAGGTTAGGACTGTATCACTGATTTTATATTCTGCTCTTGGGTTTTTACGCCCCAGGTGCATTAAATTTTAGTTGCCAGATTTTTTACCATTCCTCTAGTTTCCTAAATCCTTTTCATTTGGTGTTATAAGTCTGGCAATAACATTACCAAAGACGAATTGGAGGGCCTTTTATCTTTGGAGAAGGATACCACCATAGTAATCAAGGCAGCTGACAAGGGAGGTAATATTGTGGTATTGGGACATCAGCAATATCTCAATATGTGTTTGGAGATCTTGAAGGATAGGGCCGAGTATCAAGCCCTGTTACCAAAATTTCCACAGTTGGCCTGTTTTTAGAGTTTGCCCAAAATACATAAAGGCTTGCAGCCACTTAAAGGCAGGCCAATTATGTCAGGTACAAATAGCCTTACTCACCATATCAGCAATTATGTGGAGGTCATTCTTAAACCCTTTGTGTCATCCCTGCCCTCCTATGTGAGAGATTCTATGGAGGTTGTTAACAAACTGGATGGCCTCTACATTGAGGGCGACACCTTGCTCGCTAGCCTCGACGTGGAAGCCCCCTATAGTTCCATTCCCCACGTGGAGGGCATAGAGGCAATACGCTATTTTCTGCAGACAAGGGGGAGAGAGTTTAGTTCTCACAATGGATTTGTCATTGATCTGCTAAAGTTCATCCTACATCACAACGTATTTCTTTTTAATCGCCGTTTCTACCACCAGCTCAGGGGTGTGCCCATGGGAAGTCTATGTGTGCCATCTTATACCAATTTATACCTGGGCTGGTGGGAGAAGGAATTTGTGTTTGGGGATGAAATGACAGCATGGTCCTCTCACATTTCCTTGTGGCTTAGATATATTCATGACGTGATGATTTTTTGGACTGGAACAGTGCAGGAATTTGAGGAGTTTGTAAAGGCCCTGAATGTGAATAGATGTGGTCTCTTTTTATACATCTGACATCAACTCTATCAAAATTACATTCTTGGATCTTGACATTATGAAAACTGAGGATGGCAGGATCCATACGAGCTTGTTCCATAAAAAAACTGCAACAAATAGTTTATTACATTGGGATAGCTGCCATCCCCACCCCCTCAAGAGAGGGATTCCAAAAGGGCAATACTTCGCAACTGTTCTTCAGTCTCAGATTTCAAAACAAAGGCTAGGGATCTTGAAAATAGGTCCCTCAGATGAGGATACCCTCACAAGACTCTTACATCGGCGTACCAACATTCGTTGGCGTGTACGCGAGACTCCATTTTGAATCCAAGAGATAAACATAGCTTTTTAGACTCTAGCCCCCAGAACCTGGTTGACAAATTCTATGCAAGGCACGTTTCGCTGAAGTGGATGTGTGGCCTGTGATTCTATAAAATTTGGTGCCCACGTTTGTTAGCACAGTCACTCGGAAATCTTTCAACATTAGATGTTTTGTCAATTGCAGATCCTCTGGCTTGGTGTATTTGGCCACCTGTGTGTGTGGCTTACAATACGTCGGAAAGACTATTAGGGAATTCCGCCGGAGGATCGGGGAACATTTGAATGACATTAAGAAAAATGCTGACACACCCCAATCGCGCGCCATGTGAACTTACATCATGCTGGTGACGTGCAATCTATTTTATTTCAGGGGATTGAGATCGTGAAGCCATCTCCAAGGGGGAACAATTTTGATCAACGTGTCCTTCAAAAAGAGGCCCAGTGGACATTTAGACTGGGAACAGTTTGCCCCTCTGGACTAAACGATCATATTTCGTATGCATGCTTCATTGATCAATAAAAAGCATGTTTCCACTTTGTCTTAATGGCTTAAAGGGTTATGTATTATTAGCCCTTTTTCAAAATGTTCCTCTATTTAGGTATCTGATATAGTTTTCGTTTGGAAGATAAGTGAGTTGCTAGCATAGCTAATGGGATATTAGTTTCCCTTCATAACCAAAACAGCATATGTATTTCCTAGTATTAACCATTAGTAATTTTTGCTCAACTCACTATTAATTATTCCTATGCACTATACAGTATCATCTGGGTGGTGGCTATTGTTCCACCTTTATTTCTATCTTCTACCTTCATTATCTATCACTGAGATACCATGTCTGTGTTTGTTGATCCAGTTCTTTGTTCTGTTGCTATATACTGTAACTTTGTATCCTCTTGTATATAAGTACTAATCATCCTTTTCATATTTAATTATACTTCGCATGAGGCGGCAAATTACAAGCTGATCCACCTGTGGTCTTCTTGTCCCTTCTCTGTTCATAATCAATTCCCGCAAACACCTGCCTATGTTGTCTGTCTCTTATATTTTTTTCTCCTGTCAGGGTAGACGCGGGACTTACTGTATCCAGCCTCCGTGACGTGAGGGGTGAAGGAGTTCCTCCCTGCTTGCGTCCAGTTGGCTGAGCCTTCCACTGCCTCCCCGGGGTGTGTGTCCTTTCTCTTCAAAAACCGGCGACTTGCGCGGCCGCCACAGTGCCGATTCATGCTGTCACGCCACACTAGCGTGGCAGCAATTATTCCACTACAAGCTCTACAAACGTGCAAAGTTATGCTCCTGATGAGTCTGATAGATGAAACGCGTTGAGCCTAGACGCTGTATGTGGAAGCTATAGTTAGTGGAGGGTGGGTGTAAAGGAGTGTTTAGAGACACTTTATTTGGTTTTGGTGGTTTACACTGGATCACCTTAAACAATATATATACTAGAGTCAGATGTAACTGGAAGTTTAGAATCCAGCATTATGGTTATACACAGACTAATAGGTCTCTCTCACATTCAAGCACATACCCCACCACTCAGTCCTTTTAACTTGTCGCACCAATAAGGGTCCAGGGTAGGTACTAATCCAGTTATATACCTGGGAATTAAGCTAAGTGTGCTAATTCTTGCAACATGTTTTTTTTTTTATATATTTCCCATATTTTTTAACTAATATTAATAAAGTGTATTAGTTTTGGCGCCTCTATATTGTCCGTGATATTAGTTTTGAGTTGAGACGTCTACCAGTTAAATACATTTAAGCAGTGAATTTTTATATTGCAGTAATAGAATGTGTTCACTAACACAGGCATAATGTAATTTTGCAGTAAAAAGGCAACATTCACATGACAGTGCTGCTGTTACCGGGGAGAAGTTATATGATTTCACAGCTTGCTGAATGATATGTGTATTTGCTTCTGTGTTTCATTTAACATCCTGCTGGTTCCCTGCCATGGCATCTGGTGCAATTATTATAATTCACTATTCCAGGGTGCTGTTACATATGTGGTTTACCAATTATCTTATGTGTATATATTTAGGTGCACTGCCCCAACATATATGCTACGACTAAGGACTACGCGTCAGCATTAAACGATGTGCACATCTGGATTTTACTTATTGCAATATTGGATACTGCAGTAATAGAATGCATTGACTAACACTAGTCTAACAATGCTGTATTTGCAGTAAAATGTATTTGAACTGAACAGTACCTTGCAGTAATACAACATGTTTTTGCAGTAAAAATAAAATGCGTTCAATAATATACACTTTCAATAACACAGATATAAAAATGGTGGTATTGCAGTAAAATGCTTCTTTCACCCCATTATTCTGTACTCAATGCCCCATAACAACAAAGTTTTTACTTTGTTCAAAATCTATTGAAGAGGAAAAACTAAAATATTGCGTTGAAATAAATATTTGCTTCAGTCAGCTTTCTCTCAACTCTGACCAGTCTCCAGTGGTGGTTTACTTTGTCACTGTAAAACTTCAGATTTGTTTGGCACTAGAATTTTTGTGAAATTTGGAACAAATACAATTCATTTTATAATCCATTTGCTCATCTGTATTTCAGTCCAATTGCCACAGGTGTATAAAATAAAGAACCTAGCAATGCAGTATGCCTTTACAAACATGTGTGAAGGAATGAATCATTCTAAAGAGCATGAATTTATGCATGGTACAGTAATAGAATACCATCATTGTTCAAGTTAGTTTGTTACAATTTATTTTTTCTACATATTACACCATCAACTATGAGTGGTGTAAGGGTACTTTCAAACTTGCGGCAGGACGGATCCGACAGGCTGTTCACCATGTTGGATCCGTCCTTCCGCTATTTCGCCGTGCCGCCGGACCGCCGCTCCGTCCCCATTGACTATAATGGGGACGGGGGCGGAGCACGGCGAAAGGCCGCCGGACTAAAAGTCCTGCATGTCCGACTTTTTAGTCCGGCGGCTCTCGCCGTGCACCGCCGGAGCTCCGCCCCGTCCCCATTATAGTCAATGGGGACGGAGCGGCGGTCCGGCAGCAACGGCGACATAGCGGAAGGATGGATCCGACATGGTGAACAGCCTGTCGGATCCGTCCTGCCGCAAGTATGAAAGTACCCTTATTTGAAACTGGAAGCAGATAGGAGCCACAGCTACTCAGCCACAAAGATTATATTTAAATACATAGCAGGGTTGCCACGTGCTCTGATGACTCAAAGCTCCAAAGTTCCAAATTTACTGTATGGGTTTCCACTGTACGGGTTTGAGCAGCTGCATGCCTTACATATCGAGGCACAATGTCAAGCATTGAATGGAGTCGTGTAAAGTACACCACCACTGGACTGTGGAGTAGTAAATACATTTGGTAGAGGACGATAATGCTATGAAGCTATTTTTTTTAGGGGTTGGCCTTGGTTCTTTATTTCCAGTGGAGCAAAATCTTAAAAGGGGTTTGATACTGATAACCTGTCCTGAGGATAGGTGATCAGTATCTGATTGGTGGGGGTCTGACACCCCAGACCCTTGCCGATCAGCTGCATGAAGAGGCACTGGCGCTTCTGTGAGCGCTGCTGCCTTCTCGCAGCTTAGCAAGTACAGCGCCATACATTGTGTAGTGGCTGTGCTTGGTATAGCACTCAGCCCCATTCACTTCAATGGAGTTGAGCTCGATACCGAACACAGCCA
Organism: Bufo bufo; assembly: GCF_905171765.1. Taxonomy (NCBI): domain Eukaryota; kingdom Metazoa; phylum Chordata; class Amphibia; order Anura; family Bufonidae; genus Bufo; species Bufo bufo. Next base: position 177,874,976 of record NC_053394.1, read on the forward strand.
CTATGTACAATGTACGGTGCTGTGCTTGGTAAGCACATAGAAGGTCGCGGTGCTCACAAGAGTGCTGGTGCCTTTCCAAATAGCTGATCAGGTAGGTCATAAGTATCAAATCCCAGAAAACCTCTTTAAAGGGGTTGTCTGGCTATGGGGCCAATCACAGGCTCAATCATAGGTGACGGGACTTGCGCCGCTTACTGGTGCTACAGAGACAGGAGTGGTAGGGTTTTTTATGTCAAAGTCATAGGTTAGGCCCCGTAGCTCATACAGTGACGTCACTAGGTGCTCTAGTGGAGCGTGAGCTTTGAATAGGGAACAGACTTGAGCCACCGGCCGGGGCACACTACTAAGTACAGATACTGACTCACTATATACTGGAGTTGATAGCTACAAACAAAGTAAGAAAAATGCTGTGGAAACTGAACCTTTGATTATAGTGATATGTATCCATAGTGACCCTTTAGTAGCTATACCAGTAGCAGTGGGTGTGGTATATGTGCGGTATCATATGTTCTGTTTATTCAGTGATAACTATTTGTCTAAAATAAAACATGCTCTTTCTTTTATAGTGAGAATAAAATTTTGTAATTGCATGTAATTAAAAATTTAGCATAGCCAATAAGTTATTCAACAAAATCTGTTATAGCTCTACCTGCTGTTTGATTTTTTTCTTATGTCTTTGTTCAGCTAACTGAGATGGCCGCACATGCTCAGTTTCATCTTTCAATTGCCTCCTGAATTGTGATAAGAGCATGGCCACACCCCATTAGCTACAGCACAGACACTCCCCTTGTGCCACAGCTTGATATAAATCTAGCAGAACAATGAATGGGGACATCTCTGGATCCATGTGAGGTACAGGACTGGTTCTAGCTTTGTTAGAAAGAGGTTGTCATGTACTATATGATGTCTGATTTTCAATTTTTTATATTAGTCATTGGATAACCCCTTTAACCACTTCAGCCCCCCTAGCTTAAACACCCTTAATGACCAGACCACTTTTTACAATTCTGTACTACACTAATTTCACGGTTTATTGCTCGGTCATACAACTTACCACCCAAATGAATTTTACCTCCTTTTCTTCTCACTAATAGAGCTTTCATTTGGTGGTATTTCATTGCTGCTGCTATTTTTACTTTTTTTGATATTAATCGAAATTTACCGAAATCTTTGCAAAAAAATGACATTTTTCACTTTCGGTTGTAAAATTTTTCAAATAAAACTACATTTCTATATAAAAAAAAATTCTAAATTTATTGTTCTACATGTCTTTGATAAAAAAAAATGCAAAAAGTGTATATTTATTAGTTTGGGTAAAAGTTATAGCGTTTACAAACTATAGTACAAAAATTAGAATTTCCGCATTTTGAAGCAGCTCTGACTTTCTGAGCACCTGTCATGTTTCCTGAGGTTCTACAATGCCCAGACAGTAGGAACACCCCACAAATGACCCCATTTCGGAAAGTAGACACCCTAAGGTATTCGCTGATGGGCATAGTGAGTTCATAGAAGTTTTTATTTTTTGTCACAAATTAGCGGAAAATGATGATTTTTTTATTTATTTTTTTCTTACAAAGTCTCATATTCCACTAACTTGTGACAAAAAATAAAAACTTCCATGAACTCACTATGCCCATCACGAAATACCTTGGGGTGTCTTCTTTCCAAAATGGGGTCACTTGTGGGGTAGTTATACTGCCCTGGCATTTTAGGGGACCTAAAGCGTGAGAAGTAATTTGGAATCCAAATGCGTAAAAACTGCCCTGTGAAATCCTAAAGGTGCTCTTTAGAATTTGGGCACCTAGGCTGCAAAAAAGTGTCACACATGTGGTATCGCCATACTCAGAAGAAGTAGGGCAATATGTTTTGCGGTGTATTTTTACATATACCCATGCTGGGTGAGAGAAATATCTCTCTAAAAGTCAACTTTTCCCTTTTTTTATACAAAGTTGTCATTTGAGAGAGAAATTTCTCTCACCCAGCATGGGTATATGTAAAAATACACCCCAAAACAGATTGCCCAACTTCTCCTGAGTACAGCAATACCACATGTGTGACACTTTTTTGCAGCCTAGGTGCGCAAAGGGGCCCAAATTCCTTTTAAGAGGGCATTTTTAGACATTTGGATTCCAGACTTCTCACGCTTTAGGGCCCCTAAAATGCCAGGGCAGTATAAATACCCCACATATGACCCCATTTTGGAAAGAAGACACCCCAAGGAATTCCGTGAGGGGCATGGCGAGTTCATAGAATTTTTTATTTTTTTGCACAAGTTAGCGGAAATTTTTATTTTTATTTTTTTATTTTTTTGTGGGGTATTTATACTGCCCTGGCATTTTAGGGGTTCTAAAGCGTGAGAAGAAGTCTGGAATATAAATGTCTAAAAAAATTTACGCATTTGGATTCCGTGAGGGGTATGGTGAGTTCATGTGAGATTTTATGTTTTGTCACAAGTTAGTGGAATATGAGACTTTGTAAGAAAAAAAAAAAAAAAAACTATTTCCGCTAACTTGTGCCAAAAAAAAAAAAAATCTTCTATGAACTCGCCATGCCCCTCAAAAGTGATCTTTTTATAGCACCGCAGTGATCAGAAAAAAAAAATATTTTGTCACTGCAGTGGGGCGGACTGAACGCAAGTGTGCGCACAAGTCAGGCCTGATCGGGGGGACACTGCATTTTTTGTAGAGCCTATAGAACATGTCCTTTTCTTGTCCGCAATTGCAAATCCGCAAAACACATACGGACGTCTGAATGGAGCCTTACAGGGGGGTGATCAATGACAGGGGGGTGATCAATGACAGGGGGGTGATCAGGGAGTCTATATGGGGTGATCAACCCCTGTCATTGATCACCCCCCTGTAAGGCTACATTCAGACATCCGTATGTGTTTTGCGGATCCGTGGATCCGCAAAACACATACGCACGTCTGAATGGAGCCTTACAGGGGGGTGATCAATGACAGGGGGGTGATCAGGGAGTCTATATGGGGTGATCACCCCCCTGTAAGGCTCCATTCAGACATCCGTATATGTTTTGCGGATCCGTGGATCCGCAAAACACATACGGACGTCTGAATGGAGCCTTACAGGGGGGTGATCAATGACAGGGTGGTGATCAGGGAGTCTATATGGGGTGATCACGCCCCTGTCATTGATCACCCCCCTGTAAGGCTCCATTCAGACGTCCGTATGTGTTTTGCGGATCAATGACAGGGGGTGATCAGGAAGTCTATATGGGGTGATCAGGGGTTAATAAGGGGTTAATAAGTGACGGGGGGGTGTAGTGTAGTGGTGTTTTGTGCTACTTTGCAGAGCTGCCTGTGTCCTCTGGTGGTCGATCCAAGCAAAAGGGACTACCAGAGGACCAGGTAGCAGGTATATTAGACGCTGTTATCAAAACAGCGTCTAATATACCCTTCAGGGGTTAAAAAAAATCGCATCTACAGCCTGGCAGCGAACGATCGCCGTTGGCAGGCTGCAGATCCACTCATTTACCTTCGGTTCCTGTGAAGGCGCGCTCCTGTGTGCGCGCGTTCACAGGAAATCTTGCCTCTCGCGAGATGACGCGCCAGCGCGTCCAGGAGGAATAACGTACGGCGGTCCTGAGGCGGTTAAGTGGGTTCACCTTTTCTGAAGGTCAGCCATGACTATGTTCCATTATGTTTCACTACTTGCAGTCCGCATATCAGTTTGCAAGGGCATTTATGATCATGGAAATCGTGCAGTTACAGGCAAAGGAGGCCAATTGTCAGTGAAAGCTGGACTCCCAATAGAGATTTATACTGACCACAATTCACTGTAAACACCTTCTCCAATCCCAGCAATTTCATGATCGCTTACCCTATCTATATAGGAGTTTTGTCTCTCTGTGCTGAATGCTAGAGAAGGACAATGTTTTGTATTTATAGTACTGCTGAAATGAAAATAAGAAACAGTCATAAATTCTTAAAAAATGTTTTCTATAAATACACCTTTCTGATGAAAGTATCCCTTTAAATACCTCTTCAGATTTGTATTTCTTTACAGTCTGCAGGACACAAGGTGGGTAAAAAGAGTGAGGTAAAGTTCTTCTGCTTCAGTTTCAGTGACAAGAATGGTGATTGCAAACCCAAGTTGGGGTCTCCTACAATTTGATCCCACTAAAAAGCTATTTAAAGGGTTTTTTTTCAGAGTATAACATCAATGACCTATCCTTAGAGGTGTGGGAAGTAAAGCATTTTATACCTATGGATGCTAAACTAAAATATATGCACACAGTGCCAGTAAAAAATCTTGTACATTCTCAGTTACATCCATAATCTGGAGAGAAGTTAATAAAGAAGATCGCGGCACTCACCGGAGTGGATTTAATGTTGCTGCTTTATTCGGATACTTCAGTAGAAGTAGTGCATGGAGGATCCAGCGGCGGACACACTGTAGCAAGCGGCGACGGTTGTTTTGCGCGCAGGGTCGCGCTTCTTCTGGCCGCTGTGCACGTCATCACGCTGACCTGCGCTTTATAGGGGCGGACTCAGAGCGGCCGGCACCATCAGCCACAGCTGTGCGCCCGTGAATCTATGACGTGAATTAAAAACATGGGACCAGCGTGGACAGGTACAAACACAAAAGTGGGGAGGCACAAAAAGGAGGTGTTAAGTATGAGCGCATGGTTGCAAACTCATGCATACATGACAAAGGAAATTCAGTATAACAATGTAAATTCGAATGCAACTATGAATACTGCAATCTATGTATAGATTACATTAGAGACAAATTCACACAGAATGCAAGTATAGGAGCCCAGATGTGGCTGCTCGCCCCCCTGAAATGAATGCATCCCGTTTACAAAAACACGGACATGTCATTTTTATCATTTAACCCTGCCGCTCCCATGGCTCCAGTTTGCATAATCCACCTTGCCTCCCTTTGCAGGAGCAGGCGATGCCTATCACCCCCCCTGGGGATGGGTCGGACATGTTCCACCCCTGCAAAGGAGAGACAGCGCGGGTAAGCATCGTGGGCGGTGCGGATATGGTCAATGAGACGTGGGCTACCTCTGCCCGACCGTATAGAGCCGACATGTTCGCGGATGTGTTCAAATAGGGGGCGAATCGTTTTACCTATGTAGAAACGTTTGCAGGGGCAGAAGACTACATATACCACATAAGGTGTACGACAATTAATAAATTCACGTACAACGAATTGGGACCTATTGAAGGGGGACCCCTCTCTTAGTAGCCTTGTTAACGAACGACCTCTAGTTACATTCAGAAGGTGCCCCACAATCAAGGATAAGCTGGTCAGAAGCGTATGGAATACACCCCCAGAAAAGACCTGGCTTAAAAAACCCAGAGGGAACCACAAATGTGGCCATTGCTCATTCTGCACACTCAATGCCTGTAGTAAGGACTTGCAGATAGGGGGAATTAAACACGTTGTACGTGAATTTATTAATTGTCGTACACCTTATGTGGTATATGTAGTCTTCTGCCCCTGCAAACGTTTCTACATAGGTAAAACGATTCGCCCCCTATTTGAACGCATCCGCGAACATGTCGGCTCTATACGGTCGGGCAGAGGTAGCCCACGTCTCATTGACCATATCCGCACTGCCCACGATGCTTACCCGCGCTGTCTCTCCTTTGCAGGGGTGGAACATGTCCGACCCATCCCCGGGGGGGGGGGGGGGGGTGATAGGCATCGCCTGCTCCTGCAGAGGGAGGCAAGGTGGATTATGCAAATTGGAGCGGTGGGAGCGGCAGGGTTAAATGATAAAAATGACATGTCCGTGTTTTTGTAAACGGGATGCATTCATTTCAGGGGGGCGAGCAGCCACATCTGGGCTCCTATACTTGCATTCTGTGTGAATTTGTCTCTAATGTAATCTATACATAGATTGCAGTATTCATAGTTGCATTCGAATTTACATTGTTATACTGAATCTCCTTTGTCATGTATGCATGAGTTTGCAACCATGCGCTCATACTTAACACCTCCTTTTTGTGCCTCCCCACTTTTGTGTTTGTACCTGTCCACGCTGGTCCCATGTTTTTAATTCACGTCATAGATTCACGGGCGCACAGCTGTGGCTGATGGTGCCGGCCGCTCTGAGTCCGCCCCTATAAAGCGCAGGTCAGCGTGATGACGTGCACAGCGGCCAGAAGAAGCGCGACCCCGCGCGCAAAACGGCCGTCGCCGCTTGCTACAGTGTGTCCGCCCCTGGATCCTCCATGCACTACTTCTCCTGAAGTATCCGAATAAAGCAGCAACATTGAATCCACTCCGGTGAGTGCCGCGATCTTCTTTATTAACTTCTCTCCAGATTGTGAATCATTCATCTAACTTCTACTTTGCTGAGCACCACGCTGCGAAGCACTAACCACAATAGCGGTTTCCTACTATTTAAGGCTACATCAGTAAAGGCATTGCCGCCTGGCTTCACTTACTTCATACATTCTCAGTTACATTTCCAAGGAAACACAGGTTGTCAAGGACTTTTGAAGCTGAGTGCCTTTTTTTCACATGGGCCACTGCGGAATAACATTTGTTCACCCCTCCATCTATTCCAAATAGCCATGAATGGACATTGTAAATACTTTTATTTCTTATTTCAAGTGCCACTTGAAGACAGTACAGTGGAATCCCATTCTTCTAACTATGTGATGATTAGGAGGGCTTTTTTTACTGTGTGAGTCTTCAGATGTTTGACAAGATGTGATTTCTGGATGAAGCTTTTCCCACATTCTGAACAAAAAAATGGCTTCTCCCCTGTGTGATTTTTCAGATGTTCAATAAGATGTCTTTTCTGGATAAAACGTTTCCCACAGTTTGAACAAAGAAATGGTTTCTCACCTGTGTGAACTCTTTGATGTCTATCCAGATGGGATTTCCTGGCAAAACACTTTCCACATTCCGAACATAAAAATGGCTTCTCTCCTGTGTGAGTTCTCTGGTGCTCAACAAGAACTGATTTTGTGGTGAAAGTCTTCCCACATTCTGTACATAAGTATGGCTTTTCCCCTGTATGAACCCTGTGATGATCAACTAGAATCGATTTCTTGGTAAAACATTTCCCACATTCCGAACAAGCATATGGTCTTTCATTTCTGTGAATTCTGCTATGCATGTAAAGATTAAAGGCATTTTTATAAAATTTCCCACATTCTGAACATTGAAAACTTTTACCCTCTTTAAGTTCTGTACTTTTTTTAACAATCTGTGATTGATCAGGTGACGTTTCCTTGTGGTTAGCTGGATCAGAAAATGGATCTCCGCTGTGAAGGACTGATGGTATATGTGGAGTGCTGAAGTGTTCTTGAGAGGTATGGTAAGAGGACTCTTTAATGTCTACTTCGTAATCTAGAGGAAAACAGTATACCTCTGATTGTCTGGTACAGTCATCTGCTATAATGATGTAGAATACAATTTTACTTTAATTACCAAGCACACAGTGATGTATACATGTTAACATTTTTCAATAAGTAGAATAAAATGAGTTATAAAGCTATAATTAACCCTTTTTATACCATAAATTAGTGAAACGTCTTTGAGATGACCACACAGAAATGCTGGCATTCCCATGAACCAGTTTTAATCCCCTGGGTGCTGGAGTGAGATGCAACTAATTTATGAACAAGGCAGATACCTTTTAAATTGGTCATCTGCTTTTTTAAATTTTTTATTTTTTTATATTGATGACCTATCCTCAAGATCAGATCAGTTGAGGGGGCGGTCCATCTGCTGGTACCCCAGTTGATCAGCTGTTTGAAGAGAAAGCAGCACTTCACTGTTTACCTGTTAACTGTTGCAATTCATTTCAATGGGACGACTCCATCCTGTTCAAGTGAATAAGATGGAGCCATCCTAACAAAGTGAATGGCACAGCTCAGATGTAATTACAACTGCTCACTGTCACAACTGTGAAGAGAAGGCAGCGCTCATATGAGCACTGCATTCTCTTTAACAGTTGGCCACTGTTGATCTGATATTGATGACCTATCCTGAGGATAGGTTATCAATATAGAAAAGTGGACAACCCCTTTTATGCATTAAGTTTATCTCTGGCCCTCTGTGTGCCAACAACTCAAATTTACGCCAGCTAGGGCAGGCATAGAGTGGAGCTACAATTTACACCTGTTTGTGGCATAAATTATAGTCAATCTGGTGACCTGCTCAAGCTCCAGACTTCTGCTAATCCTAACCCATTATAAAAATCTGCATCGCTGTCAGAGAGGTGATCTTTTAGAAAGATTTTATAACATATGCTGGGTAAAACGATTGCATAGCAGTGTATCTGAATGGGTTGTACATAATAAGAAAAAAAAGGATGCTTACTTCCACAAACAGTGCCAAACCTCTCCACTTCAGTGGAACTGAGCTGCAATACCAGATACAACGCTTTATAGATAGCATACATAGACAGTAGAGGGCTTCTGGGTAAGGCTACTTTCACACTGCCATTTTGGCTTTCTGTTTGTGAGATCCGTTCAGGGCTCTCACAAGTGGTCCAAAACGGATCAGTTTTGCCCTAATGCATTCTGAATGGATAAGATTCCGCTCACAATGCCTCAGTTTGCCTCCGTTCAGTCTCCATTCCGCTTTGGAGGCGGACACCAAAATAGCTACTTGCAGCGTTTTGGTGTCCGTCTGACGAAACTGAGCAAAACGGATCTGTTCTGACACACAATGCAAGTCAATAGGGATGGATCTGTTTTCTATGACACAATCTGGCACAATAGAAAACTGATCCGTCCTCCATTGACTTTCAATGGTGTTCAAGACGGATCCATCTTGGCTATGTTAAAGGGTTTCTATCACTTCGTATGCCATAATTAGCTCTCAGACACTAGCGATCCGCTAGTGTCTGCTCTGGCCAACCATCCTAATATAAGAGCTTTTTGGGCAGCCGTTTTGCTAAAAAAATAACTTTTATAAATATGCTAATGAGCCTCTAGGTGCTATGTGGGCGTCATTAGCACCTAGAGGCTCCGTCTACCTTCATACACAGCCACCGCCCAGCGCGTCCCTCCAGCCCGCCCATCTCCTGATGAATGCGATCCTCCGTGTGCGCATGCGCAGAGAATGTCTGACCGCTTCCCTGCTCAGACATCTCCACTGCGCCTGTTCCTTGGAGCACTATGACGTCATCGGCGCAGGCGCAGTGGAGATGTCTGAGCAGGGAAGCGGTCAGACATTCTCTGCGCATGCGCCGAATACAGCCGCGCACGGCGCATGCGCGAGAATTCGTCCGTTGCGTCACACGGAGGATCGCATTCATCAGGAGATGGGCGGGCTGGAGGGACGCGCTGGGCGGTGGCTGTGTATGAAGGTAGACGGAGCCTCTAGGTGCTAATGACGCCCACATAGCACCTAGAGGCTCATTAGCATATTTATAAAAGTTATTTTTTTAGCAAAACGGCTGCCCAAAAAGCTCTTATATTAGGATGGTTGGCCAGAGCAGACACTAGCGGATCGCTAGTGTCTGTGAGCTAATTATGGCATACGAAGTGATAGAAACCCTTTAAAGATAATACAAACTGATCCGTTCTGAAAGTTTGCAGACGTTTGTATTATCTGAAAGGATGCGTCTGTGCAGATCCATGATGGATCCTCACCAAACGCGAGTGTGAAAGTAGCCTAAGACTAGTAGACAACACCTTGTTGGTTAACAGCTATTTTATCAAGATTAAGGGACTCTTCACAGTGCTCCTTACTATGATACTCAAAGTCAGTCTTTCATCTGATGGATCATAGTCCATAAGCAGTTTTTACCAAGCACTTTTTATTGTAGTATGGGCTTTCACTGCCTAAAGGGACCCTGTGCACCTCCACCAATGATATGTCCTCCCCTGCAACCCATGGACAAGTGGTTTGTATTTCTGAAAGGAATCATCCAGTTATCTTAAACAACGTACAAATCCTTGTACCTTGTGGCAAGGATAACATTTCCAGTCTGCTCCATGACATGTTGCTGTGAGGGACAGCCTCTAAGAGGGTAGTGGGTTTATTATGGTATATTCACACATGACAGATTTATTGCAGACATTTCTGTGACTGAAAATCATTTCCTTTCATCAAAATTTTATTTCTTCAGCAAGCATGTGGTTTTCTGTAAGTTCAATTCCAAGATATTTCTGCAATACATCTACCATGTGTGAAACCATGCATTTTATTAAAATAAATCAGTGAGTCCTAGACTTGACATATTGTTAAAATGATGGTCCTTATTATAAGTCACTGGGGTATGTTTAGGCAGCATTTGATTCCGTCCTGCTACAGATCTGTCACAGCGTTATGGCCCTATGAAGCAAATGTTAATATAGTAGGGTTGTCACAATACCAAAATTTTGATTCGATTTCGATACCATAAAAAAGTATTGTGATATTTGATAATTGACAAAAAAAAAAAAAAAAAAAGCTGTCTGGATTCCGCATTTTATGGAACATCCGGCCCATAATAGAACAGTCCTATCCTATTTTTTGGGGGCAAAAGGTGACTTAAAATTGAGCACTGCATATATTTGAAAAATTTTTTTAGTCCAGACTTTTTCGGACGTGGCTACATGTAATATGTTTATTTTTTAATTGTTTATATATTTTATATGTAAAATTGGGAAAGGGGGTGATTTAAACTTTTAATATTTTGGTGTGTTTCTTTACTTTTTTTTAGAGATCTATTAGCGTGAATAGGACTTAACACTGTCCCTGCTGCCCTGTGCTCTATGCACACAGCAGCAGGGAGCTTACCATGGCAGCCATGGATGGCTAAAGTAGCATCCTGACTGCCATGGTAACCAATCACAGCTCCGCGATTTCACTGCTGGGGCTCCGATCGGAAGCTGCCACTCCCACCAATGAAGATACTAAGGAGGAGGAGGGGTACCCTGTGGCCACTGCCACCAATGATTATAATACTGGGGTGGGGAGGGAGAGGCCTCTGTACCACCAATGATTGATACTGGGGGGGCGCACTGCGCCACCAATGAATATAATTAACCCGTCAATATAAATGTGGGCGGTGGGTGCCAGCCATATGACACAGCCGGCACCCGGCCTCAATGACAGGGATCCCACCGATCCGCGGCACCTGAGGGGTTAATTGACAAGGTTCGCGGGCTTGCCGTGCCCGGTCATTGAGGCCAGGTGCCTGCTGTGTGATACGGCCGGCACCCGTCGTCCACATTTATATTAACGGGTTAATTATATTCATTGGTGGCACAGTGGCCACTGTCCCATCCCTCCTCCTCAGTACTATTTTCATTGGTGGCCAGCTGCAGCCGCATCACAGTGGGGAGGGAGGGACTGCCTCCTTCTCCACTGCGCCGACTGATGAGAACATGGAGCGCGCTGAGGGCGGCGCACACCATGTTCGATAGCGCAGCCTAGTATAAGAAAATAGCAAATCCCAGTACTGGATCGATCCAGATATAAAAGTATCGATTGGGTATCGAAAGTTCGATACCCGATGCAACCCTAAAATAAAGGTGTACAGCAAACTAAAAGACACAAAAGGAAGATCCGACTGACTGGATCCAAAACTAAGGAACCAAAGGGATAGCCCTGCAACAGACCTGGCTCTCTCCCTAACTGCTCAGCCTATGCAAAATTCTCAATGGTAGAAGATCGCATATCCTCGTACCTCGACCGTATAACCCCTGAACACCCTATAATAGTGAGGGGACACGACCACCGGCTCCCTACACTTGATACGGAGGGAGTCAGGGACACCTGGGATCCAGCAAACAGGAAAATACAAATTAATGAACAAAACTTATCTGTAGAAGACTCAGTAGTAGCATCCAGCATGCATACACTCCAGGAAGTTGTATAAACCGCAAAGTGATGCAGTATGGGAAGGGATTTAAAGGGATGCAATCAGTGCAACTACATGACAGCTGAGAGAGGCTAACGAGATGAGGAAACTAAAGCAAAACAAAAGAAACCTCAAGTGGGAGGTTCTGAAGAACGTCTGTCAGAGCTTCTCAGATGTCTGGTGGTGACACATTACCCATCATTTACCTTAAACAATGGCTTCTCTAACTTGTTTTTGTGTACAGCAATCTGCAACCCCGCTGTACTAACTGCTCAGTGGAATTTGTATAATAAAATTCATGGGCCTGTCATAGGCCCAAAAATATGTGCTCTGGTGGTTTTAATGATGCTGTAGACAACAAAGTTATACTGAGCGGGGATTACTCACCTGGGTTGATATCTACAAGAATTTCCTCTTCCTTAAACAGATGTTCATGTCTCACATACACATCTTCTTCTATAACTTCAACTTTAAAATTGATCAGGTCCTCACTCTGATTCAATATGTAGGACAGATAATAAACAATTGTAAAGATTGTTAGGGAAGTCTAGTAAAAAGATTCTCCCTGATTCAGTATAAAATCATCAACATAAAGAGGATTTGCACAAACCTCATCTCTGTCTAATTGATGCTCCAGTGGGACATAAGGATTTTCCTTTCGGCAATACGGTAATAGAAAATGACTAGGACACTTCTCATGATTTGTGTTACTGGGTCCAACTGTAGGAAACAAACACAGATGTAATGCATGAATTATATGTAAAGATCAGATGATAGTGAATCAAAGTCTTTCCTTACCCTGTGAGGTGAGGAGCTGGTGATTCTCCATCATGACGTCCTTGTACAGATCCCTGTGTTCTTCTAAATACTCCCACTCCTCCATGGAGAGATAGACCGTGACATCATGACTCCTTATAGGAACCTGACAGTCACAATAATAGTCACCTTCCAAATGTCTGCCTTAGTATTATTGTGTAATGTCCCAGCATTTTCAGCAGTTCTCATGTAGTGCCCTGGAGCAAGGGGGTACTTTGACATTTGCCTATTTTTCTTATGCAAATTTAAAACTTCTTACTTTATTTCTCTTGAAAGGGTTAACTTTACTGTTTATTACTGTGTTGCTGCATTTTATACAGTTGCAAGAAAAAGTATGTGAACCCTTTGGAATAATATGGATTTCTGCACAAATTGGTCATAAAATGTCATCTGATCTTCATCTAAGTCACGACAATAGACAATCACAGTCTGCTTAAATTAATAACCACAAAGAATTAAATGTTACCATGTTTTTATTGAACACAATATGTAAACATTCACAGTGCAGATGGAAAAAGTATTCTGTTGTTGATTTACTTCTATGCTTTGGGTCGTTGTCCTGTTGCAACACCCATCTTCTGTTGAGCTTCAGCTGGTGGACAGATGGCCTTAAGTTCTCCTGCAAAATGTCTTGATAAACTTGGGAATTCACTTTTCCTTTGATAATAGCAATCCGTCCAGGCCCTGACGCAGCAAAGCAGCCCCAAACCATGATGCCCCCACCACCATACTTCACAGTTGGGATGAGGTTTTGATGTTGGTGTGCTGTGCCTCTTTTTCTCCACACATAGTGTTGTATGTTTCTTCCAAACAACTCAACTTTGGTTTCCTCTGTCCACAGAATATTTTACCAGTACTGCTGTGAAACATCCAGGTGTTCTTGTGCAAACTGTAAATGTGCAGCAATGTTTTTTTTGGACAGCAGTGGCTTCCTCTGTGGTATTCTCCTATGAAATCCATTCTTGTTTAGTGTTTTGCGTATCGTAGATTCGCTAACAGGGATGTTAGCATATGCTAGAGACTTTTGTAAGTCTTTAGCTGACACTCTAGGATTCTTCTTCACCTCATTGAGCAGTCTGCGCTGTGCTCTTGCAGTCATCTTTACAGGACGGCCACTCCTAGGGAGAGTAGCAGCAGTGCTAAACTTTCTCCTTTTATAGACAATTTGTCTTACCGTGGACTGATGAACAGCAAGGGTTTTGGAGATACTTTTATAACCTTTTCCAGCTTTATGCAAGTCAACAATTCTTAATCGTAGGTCTTCTGAGAGCTCTTTTGTGCGAGGCATCATTCACATCAGGCAATGCTTCTTGTGAAAAGCAAACCCAGAACTGGTGTGTGTTTTTTATAGGGCAGGGCAGCTGTAACCAACACCTCCAATCTCATTTCATTGATTGGACTCCAGTTGTCTGACACCTCACTCCAATTAGCTCTTGAAGATGTCATTAGTCTAGGGGTTCACATACATTTTCCATCTGCACTGTGAATGTTTACATATTGTGCTCAATAAAAACATGGTAACATTTAATTCTTTGTGGTTATTAATTTAAGCAGACTGTGATTGTCTATTGTTGTGACTTAGATGAAGATCAGATCACGTTTTATGACCAATTTGTGCAGAAATCCATATCATTCCAAAGGGTTCACAAACTTTTTCTTGCAACTGTAGGTATGTTGTGATATATATCCTGTTCATTATCACTGTATTTACAAGGCTCTATGGAAAGGGTTATTGAACACTGACAGACTGTTAGGACTTTGAATAAGAAGCTGGTAATTTTCCACAGCTGCCATAGAGTTTGATGAAGACCATGTTTTGGAGGGGAAAAAAACAGACAGTGTTTACCACCAAACCCAGACAGCCTGACCTTGTCTGGTTTAGCTCTGTTGTCATGTCTGGAAACTTGTTTTTGTGTGGAAAAAGTGCTGTGTCATTGCCATTGAGTATCATTGAAGCTCTAATGTAAGTCTATGAGAGATGGAAAGTGTTACAAATTATCTGTCTTTGCTGAGCTTCTCCACTCCACCCCTCCCACTAAGAGGTTCCAGTGTAGCTAGGCCCCTAGTGTGCTGCAGTTAGGGAACAGTGCTTAGAAGAGCAGACTCTGCCAGACTGCTGAGTGACCAGAAGAAGACTACGCTGAGATGGGGATACTCTGCCACAGACCCTGTATCACCAGCCTTGGACCAGGGTACCAGCCTTCTGAAGAGAGGGACAGCTAGCTCAGGCCTTTGCTCAGCATCAAACCCTTCTTCTGCCAGGGAGAAGACTGGAGAAGCCAGCCATATGCCTCACCTGTATTGTTTTGCACCTGAATTCCTCTAGTAAACCCTGGTTACTGCAGACCCTGACTCTCTGCACTTATTTCCCATTGGGGTGCACCATGCCTTACCATCCCCTCTAGAGAACAGCAACACTTGGTGACACCTAAACGGTGTCTGGGGGGGAGGGGGGGGCACCCCAGAACCCAGCCACTCCACTCACCTCTCCTGACAGTAGCTCAATGATCTTGTTGGTGATTTCTAGGATCTTATGTTTCTCCGGTAGGTGAAAATGAGGCGATGGCACCGCAATGGGGAACTGGGTCTTGCTCCATGATTCTGACACATTTGAAAGGCTCCTTGGTGTCAGGAATTCAGTACATGTAGAGGTCTTCTTCACTACTGTATAATTCTGTGTATGTAAAGAGACACCAATAAATACCACAACTAAGATTCCCCAAGTAACTCGCCTCTTCTGCAATATAGCTTTTTATTATTGGAGATAAAGATGTCATGTCACATACTGTAAACACCGGAATCACTAACCTCTTGAGTTAGCAAGTAGATTATCTCTAGGGTGAGGTTTAATATACTCTCAGTCATCTTGTTCCTGGCCATGTCCAGTACTTTGGTCATGGAGAGAACCATTGCCTTGTAAAGAAAACTTTAGCAGAGAGGACCCTATACTGCAAAAACACAAACAGATCTAACAGAATCAAATTCAGAAAGCATACATTGCGATAAATACCCGCTTAAAAGAAAAAAACACAAGGAGACATTATACTGTATGGAGGCCACAAGGAGACATTATACTATATGGGAGCAGCCACAAGGAGACATTATACTGTATGGGGACAGCCACAAGGAGACATTATACTGTATGGGGGCAGCCACAAGGAGACATTATACTGTATGAGGACAGCCACAAGGAGACATTATACTGTATGGGGGCCACAAGGAGACATTATACTGTATGGGGGCAGCCACAAGGAGACATTATACTGTATGGGGGCAGCCACAAGGAGACATTATACTGTATGGGGGCAGCCACAAGGAGACATTATTCTGTATGGGGCAGCCACAAGGAGACGTTATACTGTATGGGGACAGCCACAAGGAGACATTATACTGTATGGGGAGTGCCACAAGGAGACGTTATACTGTATGGGGGCCACAAGGAGACATTATACTGTATGAGGGCAGCCACAAGGAGACATTATACTGTATGGGGGCCACAAGGAGACACTATACTGTATGGGGGCAGCCACAAGGAGACGTTATACGGTATGGGGGCCACAAGGAGACATTATACTGTATGGGGAGTGCCACAAGGAGACGTTATACTGTATAGGGGCCACAAGGAGACATTATACTGTATGGGGAGTGCCATAAGGAGACGTTATACTGTATGGGGGCCACAAGGAGACACTATACTGTATGGGGGCAGCCACAAGGAGACCTTATACTGTATGGGGGCCACAAGGAGACATTATTCTATATGGGGGCCACAAGGAGACACTATGCTGTATGGGGGCAGCCACAAGGAGACGTTATATGGTATGGGGGCCACAAGGAGACATTATACTGTATGGGGGCAGCCACAAGGAGACATTATACTGTATGAGGACAGCCACAAGGAGACATTATACTGTATGGGGGCCACAAGGAGACATTATACTGTATGGGGGCAGCCACAAGGAGACATTATACTGTATGGGGGCAGCCACAAGGAGACATTATTCTGTATGGGGCAGCCACAAGGAGACGTTATACTGTATGGGGGCAGCCACAAGGAGACGTTATACTGTATGGGGACAGCCACAAGGAGACATTATACTGTATGGGGAGTGCCACAAGGAGACGTTATACTGTATGGGGGCCACAAGGAGACATTATACTGTATGAGGGCAGCCACAAGGAGACATTATACTGTATGGGGGCCACAAGGAGACACTATACTGTATGGGGGCAGCCACAAGGAGACGTTATACGGTATGGGGGCCACAAGGAGACATTATACTGTATGGGGAGTGCCACAAGGAGACGTTATACTGTATGGGGGCCACAAGGAGACATTATACTGTATGGGGAGTGCCATAAGGAGACGTTATACTGTATGGGGGCCACAAGGAGACACTATACTGTATGGGGGCAGCCACAAGGAGACCTTATACTGTATGGGGGCCACAAGGAGACATTATTCTATATGGGGGCCACAAGGAGACACTATGCTGTATGGGGGCAGCCACAAGGAGACGTTATATGGTATGGGGGCCACAAGGAGACATTATACTGTATGGGGGCAGCCACAAGGAGACATTATACTGTATGAGGACAACCACAAGTAGAGTTGTTGCGATACCAAATTTTTGATTCGGTTTCGATACCATGAAAAAGTATTGCGATACTCGATACCATTCGATACCACGCGAAAAAAATAAACAAAAAAAGCCACGTGCATTCCTCATTTTTAAAAATGGCGAATCGCGCAGTTTTTATTTTATTTTTTCTGTTCCGGCATTCACCACCTAGATTTTTTTTTTATATTTTAATAGTTTGGACTTTTCTGACGTGGCGATGTAATATGTTTATTTATATATTTTATATGTGAAATTGGGAAAAGGGGGGTGATTTATACTTCATATTTTAGTGGTTTTTTTTTTTTCACTTTTTATTTAATAACTATTTCCCCCCTTAGGGGCTAGAACCTGGGATCTTTCATCCCTTTTCCTATTCACCCTGATAGATCTCTATCAGGGTGAATAGGACTCCACACTGTCCCTGCTGCTCTGTGCTTTGTGCACACAGCATCAGGGATGTTACCATGGCAACCAGGGCTTCTGTAGCGTCCTGGCTGCCATGGTAACCGATCGGAGCCCCAGGCTTACACAGCTGGGGCTCCGATCAGAAGCTGCCACTGCACCACCAATGAGGGGGAGTGGAGAGGTCCCTGTGGCCACTGCCACCAATGATTTTAATACTGGAGGGTTGAGAGGGGCCGGCGCACTGTGCCACCAATGATTTTAATGGGATGGGGGGATTGAGGGGGGGGGCACACTGCACCACCAATGATTTTACCCCTTTATACAGGAGGCGGGTACTAGCAGATCAGCGGCAGTTAACTGCCGCTGATCGCAGCTCCCTGTCAGGGGCAGGGTGCCGGCAATGCGATTCTGCTGCCGGCACCCGCCTCCTGTATGTGTTAAAGACTGACTACTGTATATGAGTCCAGACTTTCACTATTAGGCCACACAGAGCGGCGCCCAGCGATGTCTCAGCACTCACCATTTAGTCCTGGGCGCCGCTCCGTTCGCCCGCAGTGCCCCATTACTGTCTCCTCTCCTGCTCCACATGCTGCTGATTACTATCGGAGCGATGGGAGGAGACATCAGCTTCACTAGTGGGCGTTCCTTCTCCCTGGCTGTAGCGCTGTCCAATCGCAGCGCAGGGAAAAGGAACGCCCACTAGTGAAGCTGATGTCTCCTCCCATCGCTCCGATAGTAATCCTATCATTGGTGGCGCAGTGCGCCCGCCCCTCCTCCGCCCCTCTCTTCTCATTGCCGCCCCTCCTCCACCCCCTCTCTTCTCATTGCCGCCCCTCCTCCGCCCCTCTCTTCTCATTGCCGCCCCTCCTCCGCCCCTCTCTTCTCATTGGTGGCAGCGGCAGCAGCACAGGGGGAGGGAGGACAGCTTCCTTCTCCCCGTGCTGCTGAGAGAGAACATGAGCGCGCCGATAGCAGCGCGCTCATGTTCAGAGATACTAGACTGCGCAGAAGCGCAGCCCAGTATCGAAAAAAACGGAAATCCCGGTATCGTATCGATACCGGGACAAAAGTATCGATTGGGTATCGAAATTTCGATACCCGCAACAACCCTAGCCACAAGGAGACATTATACTGTATGGGGGCCACAAGGAGATATTATACTGTATGGGGGCAGCCACAAGGAGACATTATACTGTATGGGGGCAGCCACAATGAGACATTATACTGTATGGAGGCCACAAGGAGACATTATACTGTATGAAGGCAGCCACAAGGAGACATTATACTGGATAGGGGCCACAAGGAGACATTATACTGTATGGGGGCCACAAGAGACATTATACTGTATGGGGGCAGCCACAAGGAGACGTTATTCTGTATGGGGCAGCCACAAGGAGACATTATACTGTATGGGGGCCACAAGGAGACACTATACTGTATGGGGGCAGCCACAAGGAGACACTATACTGTATGGGGGCAGCCACAAGGAGAAGTTATACGGTATGGGGGCCACAAGTAGACATTATACTGTATGGGGGCCACAAGGAGACGTTATATGGGATGGGGGCAGCCACAAGGAGACAGTATACTGTATGGGGGACACAAGGAGATGTTATACTGTATGGGGGCCACAAGGAGACTTTATACTGCATGGGGGCCACAAGGAGACATTATACGGTATGGGGGCCACAAGGAGACATTATACTGTATGGGGGCAGCCACAAAGAGACATTATACTGTATGAGGGCAGCCACAAGGAGACATTATACTGTATGGGGGCCACAAGGAGACATTATACTGTATGGAGCATCCACAAGGAGACATTATCCTGTATGGGGGCATCCACAAGGAGACATTATCCTGTATGGGGGCATCCACAAGGAGACATTATCCTGTATGGGGGCATCCACAAGGAGACATTATACTGTATGGGGGCAGCCACAAGGAGACATTATACTGTATGGGGGCAGCCACAAGGAGACATTATACTGTATGGGGGCAGCCACAAGGAGACGTTATACGGTATGGGGGCCACAAGGAGACATTATACTGTATGGGGGCCACAAGGAGACGTTACACGGTATGGGGGCAGCCACAAGGAGACATTATACTGTATGTGCACTGTACAAAGTACACTGTATACAGGGGTGGCCGGGTGCTGTACACTGTATATGGGGAGGGGTCGGGCGTTCATGTGTATATGGGGAGCAGTAAATGGTAAAGAGGTATATTTTAGTTTTGGGTGCTATTTCTCAACGCTAGAGCTGGCACTGCCATATGCAGGGGCTGCTGCAAAAACCGATGAGCCTGCCAATAGATGTTAAGATAGTAGAGGAGATGGCATTACCTAGGAGACATGTTTATTCATTACCCTGGTCTGCATGTGTTTTCCCCCTCTGTGGACAATGGTACAGGTCTGGCTCGCAGCCGGCCTGTGAGGATGCCGTTGTCTTTTCTCCTCTCTCATTGGCTGCTAAAGTTTGGGCCTTCAGGGTGTCCGTAGCGTGGCCTATGAGTACCAGTTTTCGGGTCGGTGGATGGAGTCCTGTTAAAGTAGGAACGAGGAGGGGGCGGTTGCAGTGAGAACTGGCAGGCAATGTGCACAGGCGACCAGACGCAGACATTTTAGAAGCGGTCAGTACAAGTGCGATCGCTCCTATGACATCACTAATATACCGCGGTAATTAAGAAACTGTCATATCGCCATATTGGCGTTTCTTAATACTGCGGTATATCGTTGACACCGGTATATTGCCCAACCTGATCTCTTGGTGTCCCGCACCCTTGTCTCTGACTCCAGTGGCTCAGCTTTCAACCACACTGGGACTACTTCAGGAGGTAGCAGCCTGGTGGCTCCCCTGCAGCAAAATCCAGATCCCTGTATTAAAGCCAAATCAATTCGTGCAGCTGCGATCTCTGCAAGGATGTGCAGTGATATATGCTGACCACCCGCATGTTCATAGTCTATGGGTGGTCAGGAAGTGTTTAATGGGGAAACTTCTGAAAGGGAATATGCAGCTTCAAGTACATTCTGCAGCCCATTTTCTTCTATGCCCTCCATCTACTAGCTGGAAATTTTCCACTGACATTTTCTAACTAACTAGTTTTTGCTGTCCTTCAACTGGTTCTCAAAATTTCATGTTTTTTTCAGCGTTTTTTTTATTTATTTTTTACTTTTCCCTTTGTAACTTCCAAAAACAAGAACAAATCTCACATTTTCAATGTCCTTTTCGTGTTCAGCACCACAAAATTATAATAAAATTGTTTAATTATGTCTCCATTACAAAAAACTTCCACATTTTTTATAACAGTGTTATGAGATATTTATGGGCCTAGACAGACCTTCTCCAGGAGCTAACTTTAGAGGACAGAAGAATTTGAAAAGATATATTCAGATATTTTACTTCCCGTTGAGGCTACATTCACATCTGCATACACCGTTCTGTTCTGGCAGAGGAGCAGAATATTGGAAATGCCATAGACAGATGTGAACGGAGCCCTAAGAGTAGTAGAGGTACTGTACATATCTGATCACCATTTTTTATGGAAATAACATAGAAGCTCATATTTTCTATTTTCCCAGAGATGAGAAATAAAGCAGAATGAAGAGGTTCTGCAATACACAAGTCACATGTATTAAAATGTTCCATACTTGAGGATTGCTATGTACTGAAGCAGGGATCTCAAACTCTTTTTTTGTGTTGTGTTTCTTAAATAATCAGCAGCTACTTGCCCACTCCACATCCATGCTACATACAGACCTTTAAAACGTTGTAAATCTTGACCCGGACACATCAGCTCCAGCTTGTCTAAAGTCAGTCAAAACTTCCACAGCAAGTCCTGTGTACAGTGAGCAAATAAACCTGCATCAGCGGCATTACATCTACAACATGGAGTGTAGACCCCTCACTGCCTGATCATGTGACCATAAGACTCCTCCCACACATGTGACTGATCACATGACTCTGAGATCACCACAGGTCCTGCAGCATGTCCTGTATATGTGA
The DNA here is from genome assembly GCF_905171765.1 of Bufo bufo. Classification (NCBI taxonomy): domain Eukaryota; kingdom Metazoa; phylum Chordata; class Amphibia; order Anura; family Bufonidae; genus Bufo; species Bufo bufo. Next base: position 177,896,616 of record NC_053394.1, read on the forward strand.
CTTGTACTGGTATACCTAATAATCTATCACTAACTTACTGGGACTGGGATTGGGACAGTCAGAACTCCGATAGTATTCACGAACAATTCACATCAGTTTTTCTTTTTCACAGACAGTAGTGCTGCAGTGCACAAAAGACATCACTGTCATCACCACATCCATTCACTGTGGGCATGGGCAGCTACAGCCAGTTGGGCACTGGGGCGGGCGGGCAGGCAGGCTGGTGGCTCCAGTCCCACTCTTTAAACATTCAAACTAGGCGGCCGGCGGCAGCGTAACGAGACGTCACTCACTACGTCACGCCGCACGCACATGCTCCTCCCACTTTATTAATGAAGGCGGAGCAGGCACGTGACGTCGGAGTGAGTGACGTTACGTGGCCGGCCGCCGGGAGATGGAGTCACGCACGGAGGCGGAGCACAGGAGCAGTGGGGACTGGGGGTGGACTGGATATCTACTCTACAGACTCAGTATGTGATTGTGTGTCACTCATGATTGAATCGGACACTAGTGCGCGGCTGGCAGGAGGCGAAGCACAGGGGTGTAATTAGGGTGTGCCCAGGCACACCCCGTGCGCACGCCTATGCCCTCGACTCGAGCCCTGAGGCGGCTCCCCTGAGGCTGCCCAGCCCACCAGGCAAATGCCCGGTCTGCCCTATGGCCAGTCCGGCCCTGGTCTCAAGCTATTAAAGAGAATACTAATCATCTGGAAGACCTTGATAACAGGGGACGCTGTAATAATATACGGGTCAGAAGTCTGCTGGAGTCAGAATCTGATGAAGACCTGGACATTATATTGAACGAACTGTTTAATTTAATTCTGGCCCCCCAAGCACCACTGGTCATTAAACTTGACCGGGCTCATAGGGCACTTCGGCCGAAAAACACTACTTCACAACCGCGGGATGTGATTTGTTGCCTGAAGGAATCTATTATGGCCAAAGCTCGTGCCTTACGTACAATATCTTTTAAAGGCTCCAGTGTTCACCTATACCAGGACATATCTTGGCTGACCTTACAGAAAAGAAGAATTCTTCAACCTCTTTTAGCCTGTTTGAAGGATCTTAAAATCCCATACCGCTGGGGCTTTCCCTTTGCTTTAATCGCTACAAAGAATGGCAAGTCTTCAGTTCTACGCACACACGCGGACTTATCCCGTTTTTGTTCCTCTCTGGGCCTTAACACTCCGATCCTTGATGACTGGGAGACCCCGGACCCTCCCCCGGCTCCTGCTCCATTGTGGCACACAGTCCAGCGGAAAAGAAATCGACCCCCTTCTCAGGCGGGAGCATCTGGATCTTCCCTTCATGACGCGCCTCCTTGAGAGCTTTTTTGAGGGACTGATCCCCTCCGAGGCCTTCAGGTGATTGTTACTGAGCAGCAGCTCTTAGATTTAGTACAATTGTTTTTACTGCATTGTTTTTTTTTTTGACCTGTTTTATCTCAGGTGATCCCTGAGTTATCATTCTTGCCTCGCCTGTCATGGCGTCCAGTCAGGTCCCTACCAACGGGACTCTATTTTTTGCCCTTTCTCTATCCCTCACTCTAGATTTTGAGGTAGGACAGACATGGGTTTTGTTTTTCATTTTTGCTCACATTATATTGAGTCTTGACTAGGTGATCACACCCATTGTTCAGAATTCTACACCATGTTCTTTGTTGTATATGTTGTCTCTTGTCTTTTTTCTTTGTGTGTATCCCCCCTAGATTCCTTAATGCTGCAACATTGAGACGAGTTTCAGTATATGGAGGAGAGGGCCCACTGGTCATTGGCAAGTATTATTATACCATGTACACCCATGATTAAGTGTATTTCTCTAAACGTTAAAGGTCTTAACTCAAATGCAAAGAGAAGGTTGGCTCTTACTGAATGTAAATCTCAGAAAGCAGATGTTGTTTTTCTGCAAGAAACGCATTTTGACGGAGAGGGCTCCTTTAAGTTTGCAGCCCGATCCTATCCGCGAGTGTATTCAGCTAGTGCAGGCAAAAAAAATGCTGGGGTTGCTATTCTTCTATCTGCTACCTGGATCCAAATTGAATCCTGCCGGATTGATGATCACGGTAGATATATAATACTCCAGACCTCCCTTCACGGTACCCCTCTTATTTTATGTAATGTTTATGCCCCAAACTCGAGTCAGATCCCATTCCTGGAAAAAGGGTTTTCAGGAACTAGAAGAATATCTGCCAGCGGCACTTGTTGTAGGCAGTGATTTTAATGCCGCGTTCTCAGAGCATTGGGACAGACTGACCCCCGGAAACACACTACCGTCTAGAGCCCAGCGGAAATTGTCACGCCTCTTTAGAAAGCTCATTAGACAATATACACTATATGACCTGTGGAGGGTTAATAACCCTTCGGCTAGAACATATTCATTTTATTCCCACCCACACAGGACTCATACCCGTATAGACTACTTCTTTGGGAATACGCCCGCCCTCAGGATGTTGACGGATGCTGAGATGGGAAATATCACGTGGTCAGATCACGCGCCAATCTCTGTTACATTTAACCCAGGGAGTACTCGTCCTCGGGTATGCCACTGGCGGCTTAATGAGTCTCTACTAACTAAGCTACCGACTAGACAGGAATTGGGTAGTTTCTTGGAGGAATATTTTGCCTTCAATCAACCTTCAGCTCCATCTGTAGCTATACTATGGGAGGCGCATAAAGCCATTTTCAGAGGCAAGTGTATTAGCGTAAGTACTATATTGAAAAGGGACTATAATCTGCATTATAATAACACTATTGCCCAGTTAAAACAGTTAGAAGCTCGTTTGGGGTCTCATCGCTCTTGTCACTTATTACGGCGTATAGTGCTCCTTCGCGTCCGGTTACGTGAAATGGCTGTCACAACCAGACAGCTGAGAAGCTCTGACAGAAGCCTTTCAGAACCTCCTCCTTGAGTTTTCTTTGTTTTGGTTTTCAGTTCCTCATCTCGTTAGCCTCTCTCAGCTGTCATGTGTTTGGACTGATTGCATTCCTTTAAATTCCTCCCCATAATGCAATAGTGTGCGGCTTATACAACTTCCTGGAGTGTGTGTGCATGCATGCTGTTCCTATTGCCCAGTCTTCTACAAAGATAAGTGCTGTACTTTTAATTGTGATTTTCTGTTTGCTGGATCTCAGTTGACCCTGACTCCCTCCGTGTCTAGTGTAGGGAGCCGGTGGTCGTGTCCCCTCACTATTGTAGGGTGTTCAGGAGGTAGATAGTCGAGGTACGTGGATATGCGACCATCCACCTTTGGGGTGTTCGCATAGGCTGAGCAGTCAGGGAGAGTGACAGGTCTCATGCAGGGCTCTCCCTTTTGTTCCTTAGTTTTGGATCCAGTGAGTCATAGATTCTTTTGCTTTGTCTTGTTTTCTGTACACCATCCGTGACATTATAAGCCGCCAAAACCGTCTCAAGCATGGATCCGGTTTCACTTTTGGCTAAACGCTTCCAGGGTCTTTTATTGGAGGTAGCTGATCTCCGTAAGACTTTTTCTCAGTTTCAAGTGACCGGTTCAGCTTGCGTTCATGGAGTTTGTTCTGAGCCTAAGATCTCGCTCCCGGATACATTCTCCGGGGGTAGTGAGAATTTTGTGCGTTTTAGAGAGGCTTGCAAACTCCATTTTTGCCTTCTTCCCCATTCCTCTGGTGATGAGGAACGGAGGGTGGGGATCATTATATCGCTGCTCAGGGGTAACGCTCAGTCCTGGGCCTTTTCGCTGCCGGAGGGGGCACGGCCCCTCCGTTCAGTGGATGAATTCTTTTTAGCCCTGGGTCAGATATATGATGATCCGGATCGTATTGCTCTGGCTGAGTCTAGACTACGTCTGTTATGCCAGGGTAAACAATCCGCAGAGATATACTGCTCAGAATTTCGGAGATGGGCAGCTGATACTGGTTGGAATGATGCTGCACTCCGAAGTCAATTTTGCCATGGTCTTTCAGAGGGATTGAAAGATGCATTTTCCTTTCATGAGAGGCCTATCTCCTTGGACTCTGCTATGTCTCAGGCCGTTCGTATTGACAGGCGTCTTAGAGAGAGAGGAGAGATCTCTCCTTCCTGTCATACTCAGTCCCGGGACAGTGCAGCGGTCTCATTCTGTGCGCAGGGGTCTCAGTCGCTGTCAGCCCCTTCTGAGCAGGAGCCCATGCAGCTGGGGTTGATTGCCTCTGACAATAGAAGATTCAGCCCGCAGGGGAGGGTTATGGTCCTGAGGAGAGGATGTGGGTCCCAGTGACGGACATTAAGGCCACTCGTCTCATCAGGGCTTTCCATAGGTCCCATCCTGAGAAGGTGGGCTCTGAGTGTCCTGAGTCCACTCGTAGAGGGAGGGGTACTGTCACAACCAGACAGCTGAGAAGCTCTGACAGAAGCCTTTCAGAACCTCCTCCTTGAGTTTTCTTTGTTTTGGTTTTCAGTTCCTCATCTCGTTAGCCTCTCTCAGCTGTCATGTGTTTGGACTGATTGCATCCCTTTAAATTCCTCCCCATAATGCAATAGTGTGCGGCTTATACAACTTCCTGGAGTGTGTGTGCATGCATGCTGTTCCTATTGCCCAGTCTTCTACAAAGATAAGTGCTGTATTTTTATTTGTGATTTTCTGTTTGCTAGATCTCAGTTGACCCTGACTCCCTCCGTGTCTAGTGTAGGGAGCCGGTGGTCGTGTCCCCTCACTATTGTAGGGTGTTCAGGAGGTAGATAGTTGAGGTACGTGGATATGCGACCATCCACCTTTGGGGTTTTCGCATAGGCTGAGCAGTCAGGGAGAGTGACAGGTCTCATGCAGGGCTCTCCCTTTTGTTCCTTAGTTTTGGATCCAGTGAGTCATAGATTCTTTTGCTTTGTCTTGTTTTCTGTACACCATCCGTGACATTATAAGCCGCCAAAACCGTCTCAAGCATGGATCCGGTTTCACTTTTGGCTAAACGCTTCCAGGGTCTTTTATTGGAGGTAGCTGATCTCCGTAAGACTTTTTCTCAGTTTCAAGTGACCGGTTCAGCTTGCGTTCATGGAGTTTGTTCTGAGCCTAAGATCTCGCTCCCGGATACATTCTCCGGGGGTAGTGAGAATTTTGTGCGTTTTAGAGAGGCTTGCAAACTCCATTTTTGCCTTCTTCCCCATTCCTCTGGTGATGAGGAACGGAGGGTGGGGATCATTATATCGCTGCTCAGGGGTAACGCTCAGTCCTGGGCCTTTTCGCTGCCGGAGGGGGCACGGCCCCTCCGTTCAGTGGATGAATTCTTTTTAGCCCTGGGTCAGATATATGATGATCCGGATCGTATTGCTCTGGCTGAGTCTAGACTACGTCTGTTATGCCAGGGTAAACAATCCGCAGAGATATACTGCTCAGAATTTCGGAGATGGGCAGCTGATACTGGTTGGAATGATGCTGCACTCCGAAGTCAATTTTGCCATGGTCTTTCAGAGGGATTGAAAGATGCATTTTCCTTTCATGAGAGGCCTATCTCCTTGGACTCTGCTATGTCTCAGGCCGTTCGTATTGACAGGCGTCTTAGAGAGAGAGGAGAGATCTCTCCTTCCTGTCATACTCAGTCCCGGGACAGTGCAGCGGTCTCATTCTGTGCGCAGGGGTCTCAGTCGCTGTCAGCCCCTTCTGAGCAGGAGCCCATGCAGCTGGGGTTGATTGCCTCTGACAATAGAAGATTCAGCCCGCAGGGGAGGGTTATGGTCCTGAGGAGAGGATGTGGGTCCCAGTGACGGACATTAAGGCCACTCGTCTCATCAGGGCTTTCCATAGGTCCCATCCTGAGAAGGTGGGCTCTGAGTGTCCTGAGTCCACTCGTAGAGGGAGGGGTACTGTCACAACCAGACAGCTGAGAAGCTCTGACAGAAGCCTTTCAGAACCTCCTCCTTGAGTTTTCTTTGTTTTGGTTTTCAGTTCCTCATCTCGTTAGCCTCTCTCAGCTGTCATGTGTTTGGACTGATTGCATCCCTTTAAATTCCTCCCCATAATGCAATAGTGTGCGGCTTATACAACTTCCTGGAGTGTGTGTGCATGCATGCTGTTCCTATTGCCCAGTCTTCTACAAAGATAAGTGCTGTATTTTTATTTGTGATTTTCTGTTTGCTAGATCTCAGTTGACCCTGACTCCCTCCGTGTCTAGTGTAGGGAGCCGGTGGTCGTGTCCCCTCACTATTGTAGGGTGTTCAGGAGGTAGATAGTCGAGGTACGTGGATATGCGACCATCCACCTTTGGGGTTTTCGCATAGGCTGAGCAGTCAGGGAGAGTGACAGGTCTCATGCAGGGGTCTCCCTTTTGTTCCTTAGTTTTGGATCCAGTGAGTCATAGATTCTTTTGCTTTGTCTTGTTTTCTGTACACCATCCGTGACAATGGCATTAGAAAAAAATGGTAAACTCCTATTGTATTCGCGACAACGGTTTTATATGTGGGGGAATAAATCACACACTATTTTGGCCCACCAATTACGGGAATCAACCGCGACTACCACCCCAATGGTCCTGAGAACGAGCAGTGGAGATATGGTGTACGACCCCAAAATGATACTAGATCAATTTCAGAAATATTATGCTTCTCTATACTCCCTCACACCACAGACACCCTCCAACCCAGTGGACCGCTAAAAACTATTTGACTCTTTTTTGGCTCGGGGTAGTCTACCTAAGCTGTCACCGGAAGCAGGGTCTGCGCTTAACGCTCAGATCACGGCTGAGGAAATACAGGGAGTGATCTCTCAGTTACCTAATATTAAATCACCTGGGCCGGATGGGTTACCTTATTCTTACTACAAGACATTCTCACCTCTTCTAGTACCCCACTTATGTACCCTTTTTAACTCATTCTTACAAGGCACAGCTATACCAGAAACCATGCTTCATTCCCATATTACTCTTATTCCGAAACCGGGAAAGGACCCCCTAGATTGCACTAATTACTGCCCTATTGCTCTTCTAAACTCTGATCTAAAAATATTCACCAAACTGTTAGCAGACAGGTTGGCGTATTGGCTCCCACAATTAGTACACTCTGATCAGGTTGGCTTTGTGAGGGGCCGTCAGGGTGGAGATAACATGAGGAGGCTTATCAACCTGATAGATATTGCCAATAGGCAACATCAACGGGCACTACTATTGAGTCTAGACGCTGAAAAAGCGTTTGACCGCTTAAAGGGCTTCTGTCACCCCACTAAAGTCTTTATTTTTTTTGGGGCTAGTTAAATTTCTTATACTGCGATATATGAATATATAATGCTCTTACTTACTTTCCTTCAGCAGTTTCTTCAAAAAACTAACTTCTATAATATGTAAATGAGGTCTCTACCAGCAAGTAGGGCGTCTACTTGCTGGTAGCCGCCGCAAAAAACGCCCCCTTGTCCTGTTGATTGACAGGGCCAGCAGTGCTCCCCTCCTCCGGCTGGCCCTCCTCCTCCGGCTGGCCCTGTCTGCATTTCAAAAATCGCGCGCCTGTCTTGATTCGGCGCAGGCGCTCTGAGATAAGGAGACTCGCCTCCTCAGCACTCCTTCAGTGTGCCTGCGCCGATGACGTCACCGAAAGAGAAGACGTCATCGGCGCCGAATCAAGACAGGCGTGCGATTTTTGAAATGCAGACAGGGCCAGCCGAGGAGGAGATCGCGGCTGGCCCTGTCAATCAACAGGATGAGGGGGCGTTTTTTTGCAGCGGCTACCAGCAAGTAGACGCCCTACTTGCTGGTAGAGACCTCATTTACATATAATAAAAGTTCGTTTTTTGAAGAAACTGCTGAAGGAAAGTAAGTAAGAGCATTATATATTCATATATCGCAATATAAGGAATTTAACTAGCCCCAAAAAAAAAATGACTTTAGTGGGGTGACAGAAGCCCTTTAAGTTGGCCATTCATGTTTTCCACCCTGCAGGCTTTTGGATTCTCCGGTCCTTTCCTCTTAGCCCTCCATTCACTATATAGCCTTCCTACAGCAACAATTAAATTACCGTATGCTAACTCAGCCCCTTTCTCTATTAAAAATGGCACCAGACAAGGGTGTCCGCTTTCCCCTGTTTTGTTCGTGCTTTGCATTGAACCCTTAGCTGCAGCAATTAGGTCCCACCCAGACATCCGTGGAATCATGGTTAACCAAGTTGAATATAAAATATCATTATTCGCGGATGATGTTCTACTAACTTTATCTGACCTACATATTACTTTACCTAATTTATTTGGTTTGCTAGCAGTATATAGTCAGCTCTCCGGATATATGGTTAACTCCACGAAAACAGAAGCCCTTCCCTTGAATCTACCCACAGAAGTCCTAACCCCGCTTTGGTCTAACTACCGTTTTCGATGGCAAGATACTGCCTTGCGCTATTTGGGAGTGAACCTGACGGCATCGTATTCCTCTATATATTCCCATAATTTTCCCGCCTTATTTCAAGACCTTAAGCGTCAGATGACTAAATGTATGTCTTATCCCATATCTATGTTTGGCCGCATAGCGGCAGTTAGAACGTCCATTTTGCCGAAATGACTCTACTTATTTGAGACCCTCCCGGTACATGTACCAAGGACGGAGCTACGGGCACTGCAGTCCGGTATATTTAAATTTATATGGAATGGGAAGAGACATAGGATAGCTAGTAGTACCCTTATGGCCCTGAAGTCTCAGGGGGGACTGGCGGTTCCAGATATTGCCAAATATTATTGGGCCACCCACCTTAGACGGCTTCCGGCGTGGTCTAGACTCTATGCTTACTCCAGGTGGATGGAAATTGAAAAATTGTGGATCGCCCCAATACATCCTAACTCTTTGTTGTGGTCCCCAATTCCCCCATTTCAACTACCAGAATTATTAGGACCAATGCTACACACATACAAAATATGGCAGTATTGTAAACACCGTTTTTCTCTAACCTCCGAGAAGTCCTCCATGACGTCCTTTCTGTTTACCCCGCTCTTTAGTGCTGGGTCACAAGTTTCCTTTTTTAAACCGTGGTTTTCCAGGAAAATGTTTAGATTTGCAGATCTGATCGATTACAGAACGTTACAATTACTTCCATTTGACAAACTTAAAAGCTCTAGGTCGCTTCCGGAGGCTACTAGGTACCATTACCTACAAATTTAGCATTTGTTTACCACTCTATTTCACTCGAAACAAGTGTCTATCCCCACGTCTTTTGAGAAGACGTGCAAGCTTTCGGAATCGACCAAGGGTCTTATATCTGAAATATACAGTACAGACCAAAAGTTTGGACACTCCTTCTCATTCAAAGAGTTTTCTTTATTTTCATGACTATGAAAATTGTAGATTCACACTGAAGGCATCAAAACTATGAATTAACACATGTGGAATTATATACATAACAAACAAGTGTGAAACAACAGAAAATATGTCATATTCTAGGTTCTTCAAAGTAGCCACCTTTTGCTTTGATTACTGCTTTGCACACTCTTTGCATTCTCTTGATGAGCTTCAAGAGGTAGTCCCCTAAAATGGTTTTCACTTCACAGGTGTGCCCTGTCAGGTTTAATAAGTGGGATTTCTTGCCTTATAAATGGGGTTGGGACCATCAGTGGCGTTGAGGAGAAGTCAGGTGGATACACAGCTGATCGTCCTACTGAATAGACTGTTAGAATTTGTATTATGGCAAGAAAAAAGCAGCTAAGTAAAGAAAAACGAGTGGCCATCATTACTTTAAGAAATGATGGTCAGTCAGTCAGCCTAAAAATTGGGAAAACTTTTAAAGTAAGGGCTATTTGACCATGAAGGAGAGTGATGGGGTGCTGCGCCAGATGACCTGGCCTCCACAGTCACCGGACCTGAACCCAATCAAGATGGTTTGGGGTGAGCTGGACCGCAGAGTGAAGGCAAAAGGGCCAACAAGTGCTAAGCATCTCTGGGAACTCCTTCAAGACTGTTGGAAGACCATTTCAGGGGACTACCTCTTGAAGCTCATCAAGAGAATGCCAAGAGTGTGCAAAGCAGTAATCAAAGCAAAAGGTGGCTACTTTGAAGAACCTAGAATATGACATATTTTCAGTTGTTTGACACTTGTTTGTTATGTATATAATTCCACATGTGTTAATTCATAGTTTTGATGCCTTCATAGTCATGAAAATAAAGAAAACTCTTTGAATGAGAAGGTGTGTCCAAACTTATGGTCTGTACTGTACGTCACAAGTCCTTAAGGGGTTAATTTATTTCAGTAATTCAATTCAAAAAGCGAAACTCTTATTATATAGATTAATTACACAAAGAGTAATCTATTTCAAACGTTAAAATTATTAAAATAGTATATAAAACCAGCATAAAAAATTATTTTTTAATACAGAAATGTCCTACTGAAAAGTATGTGCAGTATATGCACTCAATACTTGATCGGGCTTCTTTTGCATGAATTGCTGCATCAGTGTGCCAAGGCATGGAGATGATGAGCCTACTGTATGTCACTGCTGAGGTGTTATGGAAGCCCAGGTTGCTTTGATAGCGTCCTTCTGGTCATCTGCATCATTGGGCTGGTGTCTCTAATCTTCCTATTGACAATACCCCATAGATTCTCTATTGGTTTTAGGTCAGGTGAGTTTTATGCCCAAATAAGCAGAGTGATACCATAGTTACTAAACCAGGTATTGGTAGTGTGGGAAGGTGTCAAGTCCTGCTGGAAAATGAAATCAGCATCTCCATAAAGCTTCTCAGCTGAGGGAAGTATGAAGTGCTCTAAAATTTCCTGGTAGACAGCTGCGCTGACTTTGGACTTAATATAACACAGTGGACCAACACCAGCAGATGACATGTCTCCGCAAACCATCACTGACTGTAGAAACTTCACACTGGACCTCAAAAAACTTGGATTGAGTGCCTCTCGACTCTTCCTCCAGACTCTGGGACCTTGATTTCAAAATGAAATACAAGATTACCTTTCATCTGATAACAGGACGGTTGACCACTGAGAAACAGTCCAGTCCTTTTTCTCCTTAGCCCAGGTAAGACGCTTCTTACATTGTCTCTGGGTCATGAGTGGCTTGACACATGGAATGCAACAGCATACATACCAACATTTCAGTTAGTAAACTTTAGGCATCTAAGACCTGCCCCTGGGAACACCCTGACCCACCCCAGAACACCCACTTATAGGCGGGATTTGAGTTAACCACACCCATTTTGGCGCGGGTGGGGATACGTCTGTGTGTGGTGGCACTGACTCCAGCCGTGGTCCACTACTTGTGAATTTCCCGCAAATTCTTGACAATCCTTTCAAGGCTGCGGTTATCATTGTTCTTCCTGACTCTAATCAGGCAATCAGAATTACTCCCTTGATCAATGACCTTTCTCCAGATTTCTAGTAACTATAACCTGTAATATTATTACACTCCAGAAATAAAACCAGCACCTCTTTAGGAGTGAGAGACTTCCATAGTCGTGCTGCTCTTACAGTCATGAATCCTCTTCTATGTTTGTGCAGAAACCTTCTTTTCTCTAGACATAGAGGATGTCCCCTTGTCACAGTCACAGTCCTGGGCATAAATAGATGATAGGAGAGATCTCTGTACTGACCCCTGATATATTTATACATAGTAATTAGATCTCCCCTCAGTCGTCTTTTTTCTAAATTGAATAACCCTAATTTTGATAATCTTTCAGGTTACTGTAGTCCAACCATTCCAGTTATTACTTTAGTTGCCCTTTTCTGAAACCTCTCCAGCTCAGCTATGTCTTCCTTGTTCAAAGGAGCCCAGAACTGTACACAGTACTCCATGTGTGGTCTAACTAGTGATTTGTAAAGTGGCAGGACTATGTTCTCATCACAGGCATCTATGCCCCTTTTGATGCAACCCATTATCTTATTGGTCTTGGCAGCAGCTGTCCGACACTGGCTTTACAGCTTAGTTTGCTAACTAAAATTCCTAGGTCCTTTTCCATGTCAGTGTTATCCAGTGTTTTACAATTTAGTATGTACTGGTAACTTGCATTACTCCTTCCCATGTGCATAACCTTAAATTTGTCAGTGTTAGACCTCATCTGCCACTTTTCTGCCCAAGCCTCCAATTTATCCAGATCTATCTGTAGCAGTATACTGTCCTCTTCCGTGTTAATTACTTTACACAGCATAGTGTCATCTGCAAAAACTAGGGCCCAATACTAGGGCCCAATACTAACCCCTATGGTACCCAAATAGTGACAGTGACCCAGTGACAGTGGGTGTGTACCGTTAATAACCACCCTCTGTTTTCTATCACTGAGCCAGTTGCTTACCCACATTATAGACACTTTCTCCCAGTCCAAGCATTCTTATTTTATATACTAACCTGTTATGTGATACAGTGTCAAATGCTTTGGAGAAGTCAAGATATATGATGTCCATGTTGACTCACCCTGGTCAAATCTACAATTTACCTCCTCATAGAAACGGATTAAACTAGTTTGACAGGACCGATCCCTCATGAAGGCATGCTGTGACGGGGGTGTATGCCATCTGGTCCCAGTGATTTATCTATTTTAATCTTTTTTAGACGCCACTGCACTTCTTCTTGGGTCAGAAAGGCCACTTTTAATCAGAAATTTACTTTTACACTCTGCATTTTATCTGACAGTTAATTTTTATTAGTAAATATAGTAAAGAAAGAATATTAGTAGTAAAGGGATGTATAACTCGTCAAACTCAAAGTGACAGGTGGCCATGCCCCTTTTCTACAATAACTCCACCCATAACCCCACCCACAATCACACCACAAAACACGCCTAAAACACCGCCCCATTCAAATCCCCTTTTATTCTTTTAGATCCGATAAGGCGTCAGTAATTCAATTAAATTTTAATATGTTAAAAAAAAATGCTATTAAGTTATTATAAATATTGGCAATAGCTATTTGATCTGTCTATCTAACTATCTATCTATAGACCTTCGATGATGTCACCGAAGGTCCTGCAAGGTATACGATGCAGTCCAACACGTCAGTAATTTAATTAAGTTTAATATGTTTAAAAATAAAATGATATTAAGCTTGTATTAAGCTTATATTAATCTCTTACTAAGGTATTATAAATATTAGCAGGGGATAATTATAAATATTGGCAGCGGCTAATTGATCCTTCCTAAAAGCTAAAAGACCTTTGATGATGTCACTGAAAAGTCCCATTTTCCGCCCATAACCCCAGCCCACTCCGCCCACAACCCCACCCATCGTGATGTCATCGAAGGTCCCGCAAGGCAGCAGTCCAGAGTATCATTACAGGTCCTTCAACCCCTAAAAGCATGGAGAGGAATTGCAGGATGATAGCTAACTATCTAGACAGCTACTTAGCTATCTATCTACACTGCCTGTCCAAAAAAAAAGTTGCCACCAAAAAAGAGCCTTTAGCTTTGATTACGGCACGCATTCGCTGTGGCATTGTTTCGATAAGCTACTGCAATGTCACAAGATTTATTTCCATCCAGTGTTGCATTAGTTTTTCACCAAGATCTTGCATTGATGATGGTAGAGTCTAGCTGCTGCACAAAGCCTTCTCCAGCACATCCCGAAGATTCTCAATGGGGTTAAGGTCTGGACTCTGTGGTGGCCAATCCATGTGTGAAAATGATGTCTCGTGCTCCCTGAACCACTCTTTCACAATTTGAGCCCAATGAATCCTGGCATTGTCATCTTGGAATATGCCAGTGCCATCAGGGAAGAACAAATCCATTGATGGAATAACCTGGTCATTCAGTATGTTCAGGTAGTCAGCTGACCTCATTCTTGGAGCACATACTGTTGCTGAACCTAGACCTAACCAACAGCAGCAACCCCAGATCATAGCACTGCCCCCACAGGCTTGTACAGTAGGCACTAGGCATGATGGGTGCATCACTTCATCTGCCTCTCTTCTTACCCCGATGCGCCCATCACTCTGGAACAGGGTAAATCTGGACTTTTATCAGACCACATGACCTTCTTCAATTGCTCCAGAGTCCAATCTTTATGCTCTCTAGCAAATTGAAGCCTTTTTTTCTGGTTTGCCTCACTGATTAGTGATTACTACACAGCTGTTCAGTCCCAATCCCTTGAGTTCCCTTCGCATTGTGCGTGTGGAAATGATCTTACTTTCACTATTAAACATAGCCCTGAGTTCTACTGTTGTTTTTCTTCGATTTGATTTCACCAAATGATTAAGTGATCGCTGATCATGATCATTCAGGATTTTTTTTCCCGCCACATTTCTTCCTCGAATACGATGGGTCCCCACTATCCTTCCAGTTTTTTTAATTTGCGTTGGACAGTTCTTAACCCAATTTTTGTAGTTTCTGCAATCTCCTTAGATGTTTTCTCTGCTTGATGCATGCCAATGATTTGACCCTTCTCAAACAGACTAACATCTTTTCCACGACCACGAGATGTGTCTTTCGACATGGTTGTTTAAGAAATGAGAAGAAACTCATTGCACCAGTTGGGGTTAAATAACTTATTGCCAGCTGAAAGATAATCGCCCATGCAGTAATTATCCAATAGGAGGCTCATATTTGCTTAGTTAAATCCAGGTGGCGACTTTTTTTTTGGACAGGCAGTGTATAACGTGGCTAGCTATCAAACATCTATCTATTTATCTGTCTATCTTTCCTAGCCTATGAACAGAGGTTCACAGACATGTCAGGCATTTCAGGGGATGTTCTAATATATTTATATAATTATCTATCTGTTATCTATCTATCAATGTATCAAAGAGAAACTATAAACTAAATCCAATAATTATTATTCATCCCAGCCACTCCCTCTATATTTAGATCACATATTATTATGTTCAAGCCAGTCCGCGGCTTTTTCCGAGGTGTCAAAAAACAGAGTGGTGTCTTTAAAAATAATCCGGAGTTTTGCTGGAAAAATAAGTGAATATTTAATGTCCTTTTCTCTCAGCCTCTTTTTAACAGCCATAAACGAACGTCTCTTTTCCTGGATATCCTTTGAGAAATCAGGAAAGAAAGCCAGTCTATTCCCATCATATAGAACGGGCGAGCATTCCCGCGCCCTTCTTAGTACCATATCTCTGTCCCTTGAGACGAGCATCTTAGCAAGGAGTGTTCGCGGTTGTTGCCCAGGGATTGGTTTCCCACCCGGGACACGATGGTCTCTTTCCACCATAAACATTGGAGAAAAAAAGTCCTTTCCAAAGTTCTCCAAAATCAAGGACTGTATAAATTGGATAGGGTTCTTATCTTCCGCACCTTCTGGGACCCCCAATATTCTCACATTATATCTTTGTGACCGATCTTCAAAATCCACTACCTTTCTTTTAAGAAGGTTGAGATCTATCTTCAAGGTGGAAACCTCAGTGTTTATTTTTTGGGATTCATTTTGCATTGTTACCAGAGAGCTCTCCACATTACTAACTTTATCACAGATTTTTTTCAGATCATCTCTAATTAGTCCCACCTCGGCATGGATTGACCCGAGTTGAGTTGTAATGCCTTGTATTAGGTCCCCATTCTGTTTCACTGCCATTAATATTTCTTTTAGCAAAATAGGATCACCCTTAATCGTGTCTTCTCCCTCCGCACCCCCTTCCCCCTGGGGGCACCCAGAGGGTTTTATGTGGTTCTGCCTCCATCACCTCTGTGTTGTCAGTCCTTTTTGAACTAATGTCCTTTTGACCACCTCTGGTATTAACCCTTGGGGACTTTAAGAATTGATCTATTTTTATCCCTTCAAAGGGTTTAGTAACAGATTTCTGAGCAGAGAGGTCTGTCGACCGCCTGCTAGTTTTAGGAGCCATTCCGTATACCCCTTTTTCTTGCCTGCTTCCCTCTCCCCTTTTTTTCTTTTTTTTTTTTTTAACCTCTTTCTTTCTTCCTTTTTTTTTTTTCCCTTTTTTTTTTCTTTCTCCCCTTCCTCTCCTCCCTCTCTTCCTCCTTCCCCTTTATCTCCTTCCTTCTCTTCTCCGCTTTAATTTTGTTTCTTCGGCTTTTTCTTGCTTTTTTATTTTTTTCCTTTTTCTCCTCTCCTCTCTTCTATAAGATATAACTTGGAAACTCGCTGGTACCCTTTCGGTTAGCTTTTAGTTGCCTTATTGGCCTTTTTAGCTGTCAGCATAGAGGGAAACCAGCCATAGACAACGCACAGGGAAAAAAAGGAACCATCTCACCCGTTTCCGCGTGAAGCCAGAAAATCACGGATGCCAGGACAGGAGCCAGGGGGCGAGGGGAGCCACCAGGAAGCCAGCCAGCCACTCCGGGGATGCCAGCCAAAGATCTCACCGCAGGAGACTGGAACCGGAGACCCAGAGCACAGCCGCAGCAGACCCCACCACAGCAGACCCCACCACAGCAGCGAGGCCCGCAGGCAGCCCCAGCGGGGGGTGCAGAGAGGACCAAACAAAAGGAGCGCCGGATCGGCAGGAGAGAAGCGCCCGGAACAACCAATGCCGGAGTCCAGGAAGGGGGAGTCGCCGTGCAGGGGGAGCCGGCGCGGAGGGGGAGTCCAGGAGAAAGTCCAGGCAGGGGACAAACTTCGGGAGGAGGAGGCTGGAAGGCAGTCCACAACTTACGTGGGGTAAGTGGAGCAGGAGAGGAGGGAGCAGGCTTGAAAGCAGGAGCGGAGGAATAACAGCAGCGGGGATCGGGCTGCTAAGCGTGTAAGCAGCAACAACACAGGTGAGGTAAGCAGCGAGGATCAGACTACGAAGTGGGTTCCCCCAGGGCTGGAAGGGTGGAAGGGAAGCCGCAGACCGCAGAGACCTCAGGGAGAGCGGAGGAGGCCGAGCCCCGGGAGGAGGAGGGAGCCTGACGTCCTACTCTTACGTCATCACGCCCCTCCTTACTTACTACATTTAAAGCGTTATTGCATGCTCACACTGCATAACTTCTCAATAGCCCCCAAATACTCCTATTGACTCCCCCAGTAATGTCACCCTCACACAGGCAATTCAGTGCCCGGGACGACACAGCGCCCTATACTTAGCAGCTACAGTCTGTATGGGCCTATATATCGCCCATTATCTGCTCCAATAGGTCTATTATGACCATATCAAATAAAGCAGGCAAAATAAATAAATTCATTGAGCACCTTAGGACGCCCTGTCTGTAATCGGAAGGTCCATTGTGCTTCCTCCTGTAATACTCTTTTATCAAAATCGCCACCTCTCACAGATCTCCTCACTACTTCAATCCCCTGAAAATGAATTGAATCCAAGTCATTATTGTGGGTTGAGGCAACGTGACGTGCAATGGGAGTATCTGCACCCTTTCGAATGTCATTTAAGTGCTCACCGATCCGTCTCTGGAATTCTCGGATCGTTTTTCCCACATACTGCATCCCACATTTACAGGTTCACCTCTGAGATCCATGATGATAAGATTGATTTCCTGGACCTGACAGTTTTCAAAGACCAGGAGGGCTGTTTGGGGACCCGTCTCTTCCGGAAGAAGACTGCCACAAATAGTCTGCTCCAATGGGACAGTTACCATCCGGGGCCCCTTAAAAAAGGCATGCCTAAGGGACAATATTTGCGGTTACGGCGCAATTGTTCCAGGGTATCGGACTATTTGGTGGCAGCCAAAGACTTACAACAGAGATTCCGGAGGAAAGGGTACCCACAACATGTGCTGGCAAGGGCACATCAGCACTCGCTGGCGGCTGACCGTAATACTTTACTGGTTCCACAGACGAAAATAATGGATGATGAGAAAATTCGCATCATTGCAACTTTTGATGATGCCCATGAGGCAGTTCGGGCTACTCTCGCCCAATTCTGGGGAATTTTGCAATCGGACCCGGATGTGGGTCACTTAGTGGGTGATGAGCCGAGTATCACATATCGCAGGGGGAGGAACCTGCGTGATAGGTTGGTGCATGGCTTGTATCAATCCCCTGTTGCACCTACCTGGCTAGGGACTAGACTTATGGGCACGTTTCGCTGCAGTGGTTGCGTTGCGTGTAACGCCATTCAGACTGGGAGCAGTTTCACCAGTACGGTCACGCAAAAACAATTTTTGATCAGGTCATTTATCAATTGCAAGACCCGAGACATTGTGTACTTGGCAACCTGTAAACGCGGGATGCAGTATGTGGGAAAAACGATCCGAGAATTCCGGAGACGGATCGGTGAGCACTTAAATGACATTCGAAAGGGTGCAGATACTCCCATTGCACGTCACGTTGCCTCAACCCACAATAATGACTTGGATTCAATTCATTTTCAGGGGATTGAAGTAGTGAGGAGATCTGTGAGAGGTGGCGATTTTGATAAAAGAGTATTACAGAAGGAAGCACAATGGACCTTCCGATTACAGACAGTGCGTCCTAAGGGGCTCAATGAATTTATTTATTTTGCCTGCTTTATTTGATATGGTCATAATAGACCTATTGGAGCAGATAATGGGCGATATATTGGCACATACAGACTGTAGCTGCTAGATATAGGGCGCTGTGCCGTTCCGGGCACTGAATTACCTGTGTGAGGGTGACATTACTGGGGGAGTCAATAGGAGTATTTGGGGGCTATTGAGAAGCTATGCAGTGTGAGCATGCAATAACGCTTTTATTAACCACCTCCGGACCGCCGAACGCAGTGACGCGTCCTGGAGGTGGTTGATTGATTCCGCCTGGACGCGCCGGCGCGTCCTCTCGCGAGACGCGAGATTTCCTGTGAACGCGCGCACACAGGCGCGCGCGTTCACAGGATCGGAAGGTAAGCGAGTGGATCTCCAGCCTGCCAGCGGCGATCGTTCGCTGGCAGGCTGGATATGTGATTTTTTTAACCCCTAACAGGTATATTAGACACTGTTTTGATAACAGCGTCTAATATACCTGCTACCTGGTCCTCTGGTGGTCCCTTTTGTTTGGATCGACCACCAGAGGACACAGATAGCTCAGCAATATGTAGCACCAAGCACCACACTACACTACACCCCCCCTGTCACTTATTAACCCCTTATTAGCCCCTGATCACCCCATATAGACTCCCTGATCACCCCCCTGTCATTGATTACCCCCCTGTCATTGATCACCCCCCTGTAAAGCTCCATTCAGACGTCCGCATGATTTTTACGGATCCACTGATAGATGGATCGTATCCGCAAAACGCATACGGACGTCTGAATGGAGCCTTACAGGGGCGTGATCAATGACTGTGGTGATCACCCCATATAGACTCCCTGATCACCCCCCTGTCATTGATTACCCCCCTGTCATTGATCACCCCCCTGTAAAGCTCCATTCAGACGTCCGCATGATTTTTACGGATCCACTGATAGATGGATCGGATCCGCAAAACGCATACGGACGTCTGAATGGAGCCTTAAGGGGCGTGATCAATGACTGTGGTGATCACCCCATATAGACTCCCTGATCACCCCCCTGTCATTGATCACCCCCCTGTAAAGCTCCATTCAGACGTCCGCATGATTTTTACGGATCCACTGATAGATGGATCGGATCCGCAAAACGCATACAGACGTCTGAATGGAGCCTTACAGGGGCGTGATCAATGACTGTGGTGATCACCCCATATAGACTCCCTGATCACCCCCCTGTCATTGATCACCCCCCTGTAAAGCTCCATTCAGACGTCCGCATGATTTTTACGGATCCACTGATAGATGGATCGGATCCGCAAAACGCATACGGACGTCTGAATGGAGCCTTACAGGGGCGTGATCAATGACTGTGGTGATCACCCCATATAGACTCCCTGATCACCCCCCTGTCATTGATCACCCCCCTGTAAAGCTCCATTCAGACGTCCGCATGATTTTTACGGATCCACTGATAGATGGATCGGATCCGCAAAACGCATACGGACGTCTGAATGGAGCCTTACAGGGGCGTGATCAATGACTGTGGTGATCACCCCATATAGACTCCCTGATCACCCCCCTGTCATTGATTACCCCCCTGTCATTGATCACCCCCCTGTAAAGCTCCATTCAGACGTCCGCATGATTTTTACGGATCCACTGATAGATGGATCGGATCCGCAAAACACATACGGACATCTGAATGGAGCCTTATAGGGGGGTGATCAATGACAGGGGGGTATCACCCCACATAGACTCCCTGATCACCCCCCTGTCATTGATCACCCCCCTGTCATTGATCACCCCCCTGTAAGCCTCCATTCAGACATTTTTTTGGCCCAAGTTAGCGGAAATATATATTTTTTTCTTACAAAGTCTCATATTCCACTAACTTGTGTCAAAAAATAAAATCTCACATGAACTCACCATACCCCTCACGGAATCCAAATGCGTAAAAATTTTTAGACATTTATATTCCAGACTTCTTCTCACGCTTTAGGGCCCCTAGAATGCCAGGGCAGTATAAATACCCCACATGTGACCCCATTTCGGAAAGAAGACACCCCCAGGTATTCCGTGAGGGGCATATCGAGTCCATGAAAGATTGAAATTTTTGTCTCAAGTTAGCGGAAAGGGAGACTTTGTGAGAAAAAAATAAATAAAATCAATTTCCGCTAACTTGTGCCAAAAAAAAAAAATTTCTATGAACTCGCCATGCCCCTCATTGAATACCTTGTGGTGTCTTCTTTCCAAAATGGGGTCACATGTGGGGTATTTATACTGCCCTGGCATTCTAGGGGCCCTAAAGCGTGAGAAGAAGTCTGGGATCCAAATGTCTAAAAATGCCCTCATAAAAGGAATGTGGGCCCCTTTGCGCATCTAGGCTGCAAAAAAGTGTCACACATGTGGTATCGCCGTACTCAGGAGAAGTTGGGCAATGTGTTTTGGGGTGTCATTTTACATATACCCATGCTGGGTGAGATAAATATCTTGGTCAAATGCCAACTTTGTATAAAAAATGGGAAAAGTTGTCTTTTGCCGAGATATTTCTCTCACCCAGCATGAGTATATGTAAAAAGACACCCCAAAACACATTGCCCAACTTCTCCTGAATACGGCGATACCACATGTGTGACACTTTTTTGCAGCCTAGGTGGGCAAAGAGGCCCACATTCCAAAGAGCACCTTTAGGATTTCACAGGTCATTTACCTACTTACCACACATTAGGGCCCCTGGAAAATGCCAGGGCAGTATAACTACCCCACAAGTGACCCCATTTTGGAAAGAAGACACCCCAAGGTATTCCGTGAGGGGCATGGCGAGTTCCTAGAATTTTATATTTTTTGTCACAAGTTAGCGGAAAATGATGATTTATTATTTTTTTTTCCTTACAAAGTCTCATATTCCACTAACTTGTCACAAAAAATAAAAACTTCCATGAACTCACTATGCCCATCACGAAATACCTTGGGGTGTCTTCTTTCCAAAATGGGGTCACTTGTGGGGTAGTTATACTGCCCTGGCATTTTAGGGGCCGAATGCGTGAGAAGTGGTTTGAAATCAAAATCTGTAAAAAATGGCCGGTGAAATCCGAAAGGTGCTCTTTGGAATGTGGGCCCCTTTGCCCACCTAGGCTGCAAAAAAGTGTCACACATGTGGTATCGCTGTACTCAGGAGAAATTGGGGAATGTGTTTTGGGGTGTCATTTTACATATACCCATGCTGGGTGAGAGAAATATCCTGGCAAAAGACAACTTTTCCCATTTTTTTTATACAAAGTTGGCATTTGACCAAGATATTTATCTCACTCAGCATGGGTATATGTAAAATGACACCCCAAAACACATTGCCCAACTTCTCCTGAGTACGGCGATACCACATGTGTGACACTTTTTTGCAGCCTAGGTGGGCAAAGGGGCCCACATTCTAAAGAGCACCTTTTGGATTTCACAGGTCATTTACCTACTTACCACACATTAGGGCCCCTGGAAAATGCCAGGGCAGTATAACTACCCCACAAGTGACCCCATTTTGGAAAGAAGACACCCCAAGGTATTCCGTGAGGGGCATGGCGAGTTCCTAGAATTTTATATTTTTTGTCACAAGTTAGCGGAAAATGATGATATTTTTTTTTTTTTTTTTTCCTTACAAAGTCTCATATTCCACTAACTTGTGACAAAAAATAAAAACTTCCATGAACTCACTCACGAAATACCTTGGGGTGTCTTCTTTCCAAAATGGGGTCACTTGTGGGCTAGTTATACTGCCCAGTCATTCTAGGGGCCCAAATGTGTGGTAAGAAGTTTGAAATCAAAATGTGTAAAAAATGACCGGTGAAATCCGAAAGGTGCTCTTTGGAATATGGGCCCCTTTGCCCACCTAGGCTGCAAAAAAGTGTCACACATGTGGTATCTCCGTACTCAGGAGAAGTTGGGGAATGTGTTTTGGGGTGTCATTTTACATATACCCATGCTGGGTGAGAGAAATATCTTGGCAAAAGACAACTTTTCCCATTTTTTTATACAAAGTTGGCATTTGACCAAGATATTTATCTCATCCAGCATGGGTATATGTAAAATGACACCCCAAAACACATTCCCCAACTTATTCTGAGTACGGCGATACCACATGTGTGGCACTTTTTTGCAGCCTAGGTGGGCAAAGGGGCCCACATTCCAAAGAGCACCTTTCGGATTTCACTGGTCATTTTTTACACATTTTGATTTCAAACTACTTACCACACATTTGGGCCCCTAGAATGCCAGGGCAGTATAACTACCCCACAAGTGACCCCATTTTGGAAAGAAGACACCCCAAGGTATTCGCTGATGGGCATAGTGAGTTCATAGAAGTTTTTATTTTTTGTCACAAGTTAGTGGAATATGAGACTTTGTAAGAAAAAAAAAATAATAATCATCATTTTCCACTAACTTGTGACAAAAAAATAAAAAGTTCTATGAACTCACTATGCCCATCAGCGAATACCTTAGGGTGTCTACTTTCCGAAATGGGGTCATTTGTGGGGGGTTTGTACTGTCTGGGCATTGTAGAACCTCAGGAAACATGACAGGTGCTCAGAAAGTCAGAGCTGCTTCAAAAAGCGGAAATTCACATTTTTGTACCATAGTTTTTAAACGCTATAACTTTTACCCAAACAATTTTTTTTTTACCCAAACATTTTTTTTTTATCAAAGACATGTAGAACAATAAATTTAGAGAAAAATTTATATATGGATGTCGTTTTTTTTTGCAAAATTTTACAACTGAAATTGAAAAATGTCATTTTTTTTGCAAAAAAATCGTTAAATTTCGATTAATTACAAAAAAAGTAAAAATGTCAGCAGCAATGAATACCACCAAATGAAAGCTCTATTAGTGAGAAGAAAAGGAGGTAAAATTCATTTGGGTGGTAAGTTGCATGACCGAGCAATAAACGGTGAAAGTAGGGTAGGTCAGAAGTGTAAAAAGTGGCCTGGTCTTTAAGGGTGTTTAAGCTATAGGGGCTGAGGTGGTTAAACACTGCACATAGCACTGTTGCCCACTCCTCTCCCTGCAAAAAATAGTGGTGTCCCCTTTGTGCTCGGTTTTTCTTTATTTATTTGTGGAAGCATCACATCGCCTAATTGGTGGATGCTCCACAATTGATAGGGTTTTTTTCACCTTGCAAGCTTTTTTCCAGCAGATATACTCCCCTTATGTACCCCATATAAAGTGATAGGGGTGGGAGCAATTACTGGCCAGAATTATTGCTAATTTTTGCATATATTGCTATACAAGAAATAACCCCTATTGTGAACATTAGTTTCTATAGAAATTTACTCTCGTTCCAATTTTTTAGGTATACTAATAAAGTTCAACATTTTAAGTATACAAACACACAAACGTTCTGTTGTTCAGTGATAAGTGTTTAGAGGTGAACGTAATCCAATCATATCTCAATCAGTGAATTATCACTAGAATATCATATTATTATTTTTTTTTTAAAGGCAGATTATAAAATAAGTACAAAGTTGGTGGAGTATAATAAAAATACCCAAGTGATTGCTATAGCAAATACTTGGGTCTTTATATTAGACTCCAACCACTTTCTATTTAGTAAAAAATCTTTTTGGAAGAATATGATGTTCTAGTGATCCATGTTGAAAAATATATTTTTAGTGTCTTATGTTCTTTCTTGTGCGACAAATTATAACACTACTACACATTTCAACATAACAGAGACACACACAATACTTCAAGTACTATCACTTTATTTATCCACATAATTGGTTAAGTAATAATCTTTAACTGAGGTATTAGAAGGTTTTTGGAACCATATAGCAAATATAATAATGATGTTTATAAAGGTAGACGAACATAAGCATCTTTATTCATTATATTGACTATTCCTAATTTTAGGTTCCAAAAACCTCAGCCCCCAAGCACACGTCAAGGGTCCTCATTCTCTTGCGAGTCCCTACACTCAACTACGACATAAATTACACAAGCTATCTACAAAAAAAAAAAACAATCAAGCAGATAAGAAATTAAACACTGCCACAAATAGCGTCCCTCTGCCATGGCAAAGAACCCTCTGGGCTGAAAAAGTAGTCTGCATAGAGTTCATGAACTGCAATGCCTGCAGTCCCTGGTCGTCTATGCAGGGTCCTATACAAACCCAAACCTGGCGAGGTAGGAAAATCTTCCATGTCAACAGAAGAAGAAGCCTCGTGAATCCTGGTGAAGTTGTGTAGAACAACACAAGCTTGAAACACCAGGGTAGCATTCTCCGGATCCATCTGTATGGATGACAAAAACACCCTCCACTTGCTAGAGAGTATCCCAAAAGCGCACTCAACATACCGACCGGCACGAGTCAACCGGTAGTTGAAAATACGCCTCCTGACATCCAAACCACGCTTTGGGAAGGGCCTCATAACATGGTGAGTCAATGCAAACCCGCCACGATGACAAATGGACCCGGCAGACCAGCAGATCCGGGCAGTCTTCTGGACTAGGGCAGGTCAGCAACAGCCATAAGCACTACCGAAAAATATTGCTTATAATTGAAGAATCGGGACCCTGAGTGAGGAAGCTTCTTCACACGGATGTGCTTGCCATCCAGTGCCCCGATGCAGTTGGGAAACTGCGCAGAAAGATTGAAGCCCTCATCCGAACCCAATCGTCCATCTTGGGCTGTGGCATCACCGTCTCTTGGAGTTGATGCCAGATGACATGGCAAGTGTGACGCACAATCCAAGAAATGGTTGAGGTTCCCAAAAGAAACTCAAAATGCAGGGATGCAAAAGAGTTCCCAATTGCAAGGAATCTGTTGAAAAATACAGAAAAATAAAATATCAGTAAGCAGCTAAAAAAGGGTAACATACAATACATCATTCATCTAATGTTTGATACGAGACATATGGGTACAACTGAACAAAACACTTTCAGAAATTGGGGTGTGGGCACTACTCATACAAGCTATGTGTCACGGGGGTGTCAAGAGCCACGCCTGACACCGTTATATCCGGGGTCAGGAAGTCGCAGCGGGTGGCTGCGCGCTCTATGTATAAAGATAGTGCTGTTTCTTAATGGTAGCTTTCTGGGTTTGCCTTGCAACCCTTTTTGGCTCACTCAGGGATCCGTAGCTCTTTCTCCTCAGCTGTTTCTTGTCCAGCACTCCCAACCTCCTTATATTCCCCTCTCCCACTTCTCTGGTTGCCAGATATAGAGCTTCCTGCCTCGACTTCTATACTGACCCACTGGAGCTGTGTAGCTGAGATTCCTGGTTGTTGCTCCAGAGCGTTACCCTCCGGATCCCTGTTGGGTTTCTGTTGTCTGCTGTTGTCGCCCACCTGGGATTATATGTTTTGTCTGTATTGTCTGTCCTCTCCTTGGTGTTTTCCTTTAGTGTTAGTGGTGCGGACTAGTGTTCCCACCGCCCTATTCACTACATAGGGCTCATCTTAGGGAAAGCCAGGGTTTAGGCACGTGATCGGCGTACGGGTGAGGAACCCATCTAGGGACGTCAGGGCAGTCAGGTGCCAGCCTCAAGGTTAGTTAGGGGTCACCACCTTTCCCTCTCCCTTGGACAGGGCCTTCCCTTTTCCCTCCCCTTGCGTCACGTATGTGATCGGCACGCCGGTCATGACACTATGCTAGAGCAACTGTGTTTACGCCATTTCCATGCAGAATGTATGGGCGACTTCAAGGATGATGTGAACACTCTGCATGATGATGACATTAGTCAAACAAACACAAATAGTTAACCATTTTAAAATACACGACTACCATTATCTGGCCATGTTATGTGTCAGGAATTTAACACCAAAAATATATTTGACAATGGGCCAAACATATTATGAACAAAGAAAGGTAACTTCTACAAACATTAGCACATATCTAACACCAGCCATTTCCAGAAACATGTTACTAATGACAGAAGCCATGCGCATTACTGTTTGAACTATGAATAAGATATAGCTTACCTCAACATCACGATGAGCCTTTCCTCAGGAGTAATGCTGCGCCTCATATTGGTATCCATGAAGGTAAGGTCAGTACGTAGAGACAACAGCAAGCAATCAAATGTAGACACTGACATCCGACAAAACGCCAAAAACTTCTCAGGATGCTGCCGAAGATTTTGGTAGAGGGTATGAAAGTGTTCTTTCCGGTAGCATTGGGAAACAATCGGATGGACCCAAAATTACCACCTTCTACTCAGTTCCTCGTCCAACAAAAGGGAGCGCTGTCCTCATTGCCGAGAAACTAGCCAATGCAGTACAACTTCTTCCTCAGAGTCATCCGCCATGGTGAAACCAAGACGCAACAAGGAAAAAGCCAAGAACAGCAAAGCCAAGTAACCAAGCACCTCTGTACCCTGTAAAGACTACAGAAAATGGCCACCAAATAAACCTCAGGTGACCAGCATATATACCTGTATCCTGGGTGTGGATATAAAAATCTCCTTTTTTTTAACATTCTTTGTTTTTTTGCAGTCCGCAAAAAAAAACAGAAGACACATGGAAACACAACGGAAATGGATCACAGAACAACTGAACCCCATTTTGCGGACCGCAAAAAAAACCTGTCATGTGCATGAGGCCTAAAGCAGATGTGAAGTCAGCTTTTCGCTTATTGCCAGTAAGGCCGTCTGGTTTCAATTCACTAGGTTTCCAGTTTGATGGGCGTTTTGATAAATTCCTACCAATGGGGTTTTCCTTATCTTGTTTTTATTTTGAGGCGTTTTCAATGTTCATTCATTGGGTTTTACAGTCGTTGGTCCCAAAAGGCGGTTTATTACACTACTTGGATAATTTTTTGTTTGTTGGTCATTTTGATTCTAGTTTGTGTTCAGATATATTGTTTTGATTTTTGAAGGTTTGTGAGTTGTTTGGTATCCCATTTGCAGAAGAAAAGACAGTTTTACCTTGCAATTGTTTGGAGTTTTTGGGTATAGTTATTGATACGGTTAAAATGGAATTTTGTTTGTCATCAGAGAAGTTAGATAAGATTAAGTTTTTGTTTGCCTCTTTAATAAGGAAAGAAAAATGCACGTTGAAGGAGTTGCTGGGTACATTGAATTTTGCTTACAGGATTATTCCAGTGGGAAGGTTTTTTCCAAATGGCTATACTTTTCTACTAAAGGTCTTAAATCTCCTCGTTCGCATATTAGGTTAGTTAAAAGTTTGAAAGATGATACGGCTATTTGGTTAGAATTTTGGGAGAATTACAATGGAGCGAGTTATTGGCAGGAGGAGTTTGTGGAAGCAGATGCTTTTGGTTTATTTACAGACGCTGCAGGGAGTTGTGGTTATGGCGCTTATTGGGATTGTACACTCACCTAAAGAATTATTAGGAACACCTGTTCTGTTTCTCATTAATGCAATTATCTAGTCAACCAATCACATGGCAGTTGCTTCAATGCATTTAGGGGTGTGGTCCTGGTCAAGACAATCTCCTGAACTCCAAACTGAATGTCAGAATGGGAAAGAAAGGTGATTTAAGCAATTTTGAGCGTGGCATGGTTGTTGGTGCCAGACGGGCCGGTCTGAGTATTTCACAATCTGCTCAGTTACTGGGATTTTCACGCACAACCATTTCTAGGGTTTACAAAGAATGGTGTGAAAAGGGAAAAGCATCCAGTATGTGGGAAAAAATGCCTTGTGGATGCTAGAGGTCAGAGGAGAATGGGCCGACTGATTCAAGCTGATAGAAGAGCAACGTTGTCACGAACCGGCAGGACAGGTAGTGAATCCTCTGGACCAGAGAGGCGATGGCGCGGGTAGTACTAGAGGACCGGTTCTAAGCAGTTACTGGTCTTCACCAGAACCGGTGGTAACTGCAGGCGGAGGTGATGCAGCAGGAGCAGACGGAGGAGCTGGCTGTTGCAGAGAAGGCAGGAGCTGCTGCAACATAGCGGTCAACTGGGCCAGCTGTTGACCCTGCTGGGCCACAATGGTGGTGAGGTCCTCCAGGCTTGGCAGGGGAACATCAGCGGGATTCATGGCCGGATCTTACTGTCACGAACCGGCAGGACAGGTAGTGAATCCTCTGGACCAGAGAGGCGATGGCGCGGGTAGTACTAGAGGACCGGTTCTAAGCAGTTACTGGTCTCCACCAGAGCCCGCCGCAAGGCGGGGTGGATTTGCCGCGGCGGCAACTACCAGGTCGTGTCCCCTAGTAACAACTCGACCTCTCTGGCAGCTGATAAGGCGTGGTACACAGGGAGAAGGTAAGAGCGTAGTCGGACGTAGCAGCGGTCAGGGCAGGCGGCAAAGGTTCAAAGGCGAGTGGACGGTAGCAACGGGTACGCCAACAGGTAAGGCAAACTAACATCGTAGGGAACGCTTTCTCTGAGGCACAAGGCACAAAGATCCGGCAGAAAGCTGTGGGAGGAGAAGGTATAAATGGGCAGTTCACAGGTGCAGCCTAATTAAGTCAGCACTGCCTCTCACAACCTTAACCCTTAATAACCCCTTTGGACCAGGCACCAATCACTGGTGCACTGGTCCTTTGAATCTAAGAGTCCCGGCGCGCGCGCGCCCTAGAGAGCGAGAACGCACACGCCGAGACGCTGGAGTGCTGCCTGGGGGCATACGCTGTGAGCACTCCGAGGCCAGCAGGAGACCCGGAGCGCTCAGCGTAACAGTACCCCCCCCTTTGGTCTCCCTCCCTTTTTGGTACCGAAGAACTTGCGGATGAGACTGCGGTCCAGGATGTTCTCCTCCGGCTTCCATAACCTCTCCTCAGGACCGCAGCCCTCCCAGTCGACCCAAAAAAATCTTTTCCCCCGGGAGATCTTGGTCGCCAAGATCTCCTTGACAGAGAATATATCGGAGGTACCGGCGACAGGGGTGGGAGAAACAAGCTTGGGAGAAAAACGGTTAAAGACAGCAGGTTTAAGAAGGGAGACATGGAAGGAGTTATGGATTCGGAGGGAGGGAGGAAGATGGAGCTGATAAGAAACTTGATAGATTCGACTTTTGTTTTTCTAGGGTCCCAAGAAACAAGGGCCCAACTTGTAACTTGGGACCCTAAATCGGATGTACCTATAGGAGAGCCACACCTTGTCACCCGGACGAAATTCCGGTGGAGATCTGCGTCTCTTGTCAGCTTGAACCTTCATACGGGCGGAAGCCCTGAGGAGAGAAGCGTGGGTTTCTCACCAGATGGAGGAAAAATCCTGTACAAGACTGTCAACGGCAGGTACAGAAGAAGGAGTGGGAGACTGCGGCAGAGGTGGAAGAGGATGACGGCCAAAAACTACAAGGAAAGGAGACTTGTTATAGGCAGAGGATTGTTTGTAGTTGTAGGAGAACTCCGCCCAGGGAAGTAGATCAGCCCAGTCGTCATGGCGTGAGGATACAAAGTGACGCAGATAGTCACCCAAAATCTGGTTCACCCGTTCTACTTGGCCGTTAGACTGAGGATGGTACGAAGAAGAAAAGTCCAATTTGATCCCGAGCTGAGCACATAGAGCCCTCCAGAATTTGGAGACGAATTGTACCCCACGATCCGAGACAATATGTTTGGGAAGGCCATGGAGACGGAAGATGTGTTGGAAAAATAGTTTGGCCAACATGGGTGCAGAGGGTAGACCGGGCAGGGGTACAAAGTGAGCCATCTTGGAGAAGCGATCCACCACGACCCAAATAACGGACTTGCCATGGGAGGAGGGAAGATCAGTAATAAAGTCCATGGCGATGTGAGACCAGGGAACTTCAGGAACAGGTAGAGGCAAGAGGAAACCCGCTGGTTTCTGGCGAGGCGATTTATCCCGGGCGCAAATTGTACAGGCCTGGACGAAGTCTGAGACATCTTTCTCCAGAGAAGACCACCAGTACTTTTGGGAGATTAGTTGGAGAGACTTTAGCACCCCTGGATGACCGGCAAAAGGGGAGGTGTGGCCCCACTTGAGAATTCGCAGCCGCTGACGTGGAGGTACGTAGGATTTGCCAGGAGGAAGAAGGCGCAGGTCCACGGGAGCGACTGTAATAAGGCGTTCTGGAGGGATAATATATCGAGGTGTTAACTCGTCGCCCACCACATCAGAGGAGCGAGACAGAGCATCTGCTCTAATGTTCTTACAAGCCGGACGGAAATGGATCTCAAAGTTAAAGCGGGCGAAGAACAGAGACCAACGAGCCTGACGGGGATTTAATCTCTGAGCAGACTGGAGATAAGCCAGGTTCTTGTGGTCCGTGAAGATGTACACAGGATGTGTGGTGCCCTCGAGTAAATGTCTCCATTCCTCCAGTGCCAATTTAATAGCCAGCAGTTCCCTGTCCCCAATGGAGTAATTTCTCTCTGCGGAAGAGAATGTTTTAGAAAAGAAGCCACAAGTTGAAGTCTTGCCCCGGGAAGACTTCTGGGTGAGGACAGCTCCGGCTCCCACCGAGGAGGCATCCACTTCAAGAGAGAAAGGCTTGGTGGAATCTGGTCTAGAGAGAACGGGTGCAGAGGCAAAGGTGGATTTCAGGGACTGGAAGGCTTCCTCGGCTTGGGAAGGCCAGGATTTGGGGTTAGCTCCTTTTTTTAGTGAGGGCCACGATAGGAGCTACCAGAGTGGAATAGTGAGGGATGAATTGCCTGTAGTAATTCGCAAAGCCCAGAAATCTTTGTATGGCTCGGAGACCAAAGGGACGTGGCCAATCCAGAACCACCGAGAGTTTGGCTGGGTCCATTTGAAGTCCTTGGCCTGAGATAATGTAACCCAGGAAAGGCAGGGAGGTCCGTTCAAAAAGACATTTTTCAAGTTTAGCGTACAGGCGATTTCTCCTAAGACGAGTAAGAACTTGTTGCACATGGACCTGGTGTTGATCCAAATTGGAGGAAAAGATGAGGATATCATCCAGGTATACGACCACGCAGGTGTAAAGTAAGTCCCTGAAAATATCATTGACGAATTCCTGGAAGACAGCAGGTGTGTTGCAGAGGCCGAAGGGCATCACCAAATACTCGAAATGGCCGTCCCTTGTGTTAAAGGCGGTCTTCCACTCGTCTCCCTCACTGATACGGATCAGATTATAGGCCCCTCGAAGGTCCAATTTAGTGAAGATTTAGCCCCTCGGAGACGATCAAATAGCTCAGAGATTAGAGGCAGAGGGTAATGGTTCTTGATGGTAATTTTATTAAGACCTCTGTAGTCAATGCAGGGGCGGAGGGAGCCAACTTTTTTAGTCACGAAGAAAAAACCGGCCCCAGCAGCAGAAGAAGATTTTCTTATGAATCCTCTCTGTAGGTTCTCACGTATATAGTCGGACATGGCAAGAGTCTCAGGAGGTGAGAGAGGATAAATTCTGCCCCGAGGTGGAGTAGAACCGAGTATCAGGGCGATCGGGCAATCATAGGATCGGTGAGGAGGAATAACCTCAGCTTGTTTCTTGCAGAAGACATCCGTGAAGGAATGGTATGGCTTGGGCAGCCCAGAAGGCAGAGAAACTTGCGGGTTCTGTTTGACCAGAGCAGGCTTGAGACAGCGGTCCGAACAGGAGGAGCCCCAACGCAGGATCTCACCGGTGGACCAATTCAGGACAGGGCTATGACGTTGAAGCCACGGCAGACCCAGGAGGAGTTCAGAGGAACAGAAGGGAAGGACAAAGAACTCTAAAGTCTCGGTATGAAATATTCCGATGTCCATCTGCAGAGGCTGGGTACGGAACTGCACGGTGGCTGAGAGTCTCTCACTGTTAACAGTAGAGATGAAAAACGGCTTGGGTAGATGGATTACTGGAATACGGTACTTGTCAACTAAGGAGGCGTGAATGAAGTTGCCAGCTGAACCGGAATCCAAGAAGACGGCTGCGGAGAAATAGGACTTGGAAGAGATGATCAACTGCACGGGTATGATGAGACGTGGAGAGGAAGAATCCACACCTAGCAACGCCTCTCCCGCGCTTACTAGGTGCGAGCGTTTCCCGAATGCGGTGGACGGAGAGGACAATCTCTAAGGAAGTGCTCGGTACTGGCACAGTACAGACACAGGTTCTCGTTTCTGCGGCGGCTTCGTTCTTGCGGAGTCAAGCGTCACCGATCCACCTGCATGGCTTCCGCGGCGGAAAACCCAGTAGCGGGTTGAGGTGGATGCGGAAAAACGGGAGCCAGACGAGGAAAGCGTCTAGGACGAGCTTTTTCCTTTTCATGGAGGAGTTCTTCTTGTCTTTCGGTGAAACGTTTGTCTATCCTAGTGGCCGGCAAGATGAGGTCACTAAGAGTGGAAGGAAGCTCACGTGCAGCCAGAACGTCCTTTACTTCACTGTTAAGTCCTTTCTTGAAGGTGGCGCAAAGGGCTTCATTGTTCCAGTTCAGCTCAGAGGCCAGGGTGCGGAACTGAATGGCATAGCCACCCACGGAAGAACCTCCTTGGGTCAAATTTAGTAAGGCAGTCTCTGCGGAGGTAACCCGGGCAGGCTCCTCAAAAACATTCCGGAACTCTAGGCAGAAGCTCTGGACGGAAGTGGTGGCAGGATCTGCGCGGTCCCATAGTGGTGTAGCCCAGGCCAGGGCCTTCCCGGACAGTAAACTGAGTATAAAGGCTACCTTGGCTCACTCAGAAGGAAACTGGTCGGACAGAAGCTCGAGGTGGAGAGAGCACTGCGACAAGAACCCACGGCACTGCTTAGGATCTCCGTCATATTTGTCTGGTAAGGACAAACGGATTCTGGAACCGGTGGTAACTGCAGGCGGAGGTGATGCAGCAGGAGCAGACGGAGGAGCTGGCTGTTGCAGAGAAGGCAGGAGCTGCTGCAACATAGCGGTCAACTGGGCCAGCTGTTGACCCTGCTGGGCCACAATGGTGGTGAGGTCCTCCAGGCTTGGCAGGGGAACATCAGCGGGATTCATGGCCGGATCTTACTGTCACGAACCGGCAGGACAGGTAGTGAATCCTCTGGACCAGAGAGGCGATGGCGCGGGTTGTACTAGAGGACCGGTTCTAAGCAGTTACTGGTCTTCACCAGAGCCTGCCGCAAGGCGGGGTGGATTTGCCGCGGCGGGAAACTACCAGGTCGTGTCCCCTAGTAACAACTCAACCTCTCTGGCAGCTGATAAGGCGTGGTACACAGGGAGAAGGTAAGAGCGTAGTCGGACGTAGCAGCGGTCAGGGCAGGCGGCAAAGGTTCAAAGGCGAGTGGACGGTAGCAACGGGTACGGCAACAGGTAAGGCAAACTAACATCGTAGGGAACGCTTTCTCTGAGGCACAAGGCACAAAGATCCGGCAGAAAGCTGTGGGAGGAGAAGGTATAAATGGGCAGTGCACAGGTGCAGCCTAATTAAGTCAGCACTGCCTCTCACAACCTTAACCCTTAATAACCCCTTTGGACCAGGCACCAATCACTGGTGCACTGGTCCTTTGAATCTAAGAGTCCCGGCGCGCCCTAGAGAGCGAGGACGCACACGCTGAGACGCTGGAGTGCTGCCTGGGGGCATACGCTGTGAGCGCTCCGAGGCCAGCAGGGGACCCGGAGCGCTCAGCGTAACAAACGTTGACTGAAATAACCACTCGTTACAACCGAGGTATGCAGTAAAGCATTTGTGAAGCCACAACATGCACAACCTTGAGGCGGATGGGCTACAACAGCAAAAGACCCCACCGGGTACCACTCATCTCCACTACAAATAGGAAAAAGAGGCTACAATTTGCATGAGCTCACCAAAATTGGACTGTTGAAGACTGGAAAAATGTTGCCTGGTCTGATGAGTCTCGATTTCTGTTGAAACATTCAAATGGTAGAGTCCGAATTTAGCGTAAACAGAATGAGAACATGTATCCATCATGCCTTGTTACCACTGTGCAGGCTGGTGGTGGTGGTGTAATGGTGTGGGGGATGTTTTCTGGGCACACTTTAGGCCCCTTAGTGCCAATTGGGCATCGTTTAAATGCCACGGGCTACCTGAGCATTGTTTCTGACCATGTCCATCCCTTCATAACCACCATGTACCCATCCTCTGATGGCTACTTCCAGCAGGATAATGCACCATGTCACAAAGCTCGAATCATTTCAAATTGGTTTCTTGAACATGACAATGAGTTCACTCTACTAAAATGGCCCCCACAGTTACCAGATCTCAACCCAATAGAGCAGTGGTGGCGAACCTATGGCACGGGTGCCAGAGGTGGCACTCAGAGCCCTCTCTGTGGGCACTCACGCCCTGGAAAAAGTCTATGGTGTACCAATATGGCTTAGACTTTTCCTGCCATTCATCAGCACAGGACGCACTATAAATGGCACAAGCAGCGCACTGAATATAGGCAGGCTATTATAGCTAAATGATACAGTACATAGAAGATATAATACATTGGACTGTAGTGTTCAGGGTAAATTATCGTGTTGGCACTTTGCGATAATTATGTGGGTTCTGGGTTACAGTTTGGGCACTCGGTCTGTAAAAGGTCCGCCATCACTGCAATAGAGCATCTTTGGGATGTGGTGGAACGGGAGCTTCGTGCCCTGGATGTGCATCCCTTTAAATCTCCATTAACTGCAAGATGCTATCCTATCAATATGGGCCAACATTTCTAAAGAATGCTATCAGCACCTTGTTGAATCAATGCCACGTAGAATTAAGGCAGTTCTGAAGGCAAAAGGGGGTCCAACACCGTATTAGTATGGTGTTCCTAATAATTCTTTAGGTGAGTGTAGATTATCCGCAGAGGCTTGGCCAGTTTCATGGATTACTAATGGATTGATTCATAATATTGTTCTTTTAAAAAAATTTCCTATTGTTGTTTCAATAGTTTTATGGGGAAGGTATTTTAAGAAAAGAAGGACTCTGATCAACACAGATAATAAAGGTGTCGTATACGCAATTAATACGCTATCGTCTAAGTGTGAAATAGTGGTTAAGTTATTGAGACATTTTGTTTTATGTTGTATGAAACTTAATATTTGGGTTAAGGCTAAATATGTACAAGGTAAATATAATTTCTTAGCGGATTCTTTATCTCGTTTCCAGTTTGGCAATTTTTGGGAACTAGCACCAGGAGCGGAGTTGGAGGGAGTTCCTTGTCCTTGTCACCTTTGGGATCTGGTATGGGATTGATAGCTAAGGCTATCTGTAGCGCCTAAAAGGTGGGCTGCTTATATAGCCGCATGGTGGGATTGGTTAATGTTCTGTAATTCATTGAGCAGTGAGCATGACAATCTTGGTTGCGGTTTGCTATTTGTTGCTCATCTAGTTGAAAAGTCTTTTTCTTCAGTTGCTAGAACTCATAAGGATGGCTCTCCTCTTACCAAGTTTCAATTTTGCTTGGTACTTAAGAAATGTTTTGCTGCTCTTAGGCTCAGCTCTTTTAAAATTTTCTTCGCATTCTTTCAGAATTGGCGCAGCAACGGAGGCAGCTAGGTGTTGGTTACATGAAGCAATTATTAGACGAATAGGGTCTTGGGACTCACATATAGCTAAATTATATGTCAGACCGGATCTGTTATTATCAGACTAAATTATGTTTTATTTTTTTAGGAGGTCATTTAATTGTTTGGCTTATTGGCCATTCATATGTATTCTGGGCTTAGAAGAGAGCAGAGAAGAGAACATAGACTGAGGATTTATCGTTTGATTGCTCATCTTTACATGTCTACTGACGGGGTGTTAGAGGAATGGACTGGAGCAGTGTATTGCGGGAAGTTATGTTCAGAATTGCCCCGTCCTAATGTTTTGGTTTTACATGTAGGGGGAAATGATGTTGGGAAAATTAAAACGTGTTTGTTATTATGGGAAAAGAAAAGAGATTTGTCGCTGTTAAGATGCATGTTGCCAGACACTGTTTTGCTGTTTTCTGAAATAGTGCCTCGCTTAGTTTGGTCTATTAAAAATATTTTTTTTTTAGAAGATTCATAAGAGGGTTAATAGAGCCAGGAAGAGGTTTCTTCCATTGTTGGGCAGAGTTTCTTACAGGCACATTGATCTCAAAGGCTGGGTTTTGGGTCTGTTCAGATCGGTTAATGTTAAACTTGTCAGAAATTGGTGTTGACATTTTTAATGTGGGTTTGCAATGTGCCATTGAGAAAGGGCTGCAATGCTTGTGGGGGGCCTCGCCTTCTTAAGGCGTGGCTTTTGGGATTTATCACTCAGCTATAGCTGAGTGGATTGTGTTTTTTA
This sequence comes from Bufo bufo, assembly GCF_905171765.1. Taxonomy (NCBI): domain Eukaryota; kingdom Metazoa; phylum Chordata; class Amphibia; order Anura; family Bufonidae; genus Bufo; species Bufo bufo. The sequence continues at coordinate 177,932,914 of NC_053394.1, forward strand.
ATGGTTAATTAATTGGTTTTTAATGGTTACGTATTTATTTATTAAAAATGTATTTATTAATAATTTATGTATTAATTTATTGGGCATTGCGGCCATTTCTTCTATCATAAAGGTGTCTTGGTCTTCATTTATTATTTAGGCTACTTTCACATTAGCGTTTTTACGGATCCGTCATGGATCTGCAAAAACGCTTCCTTTACAATAATACAACCGCATGCATCTGTCATGAATGGATCCGGTTGTATTATGTCTTCTATAGCCATGACGGATCCGTCATGAACACCATTGAAAGCCAATAGGGGACAGATCCATTTTCTATTGTGTCAAAGAAAACGGATCCGTCCCCATTGACTTATATTGTGTGTCCGTTTGGCCTTGCTTCGTCAGGCGGACAAAAAAACGCTGCAGGCAGCGTTTTGGTGTCCGCCTCCAGAGTGGAATGGTGACTGAACGGAGGCAAACTGATGCATTCTGAGCGGATCCTTTTCCATTCAGAATGCATTAGGACAAAACTGATCCGTTTTGGACCGCTTCTGAGAGCCCATGACGGGTCTCAGAAACGGAAAGCCAAAACGCTAATGTGAAAGTAGCCTTAGGTATTTTAAGTTAATCTTTGTGGGTATAATGTGCTTCCATGTATAGGCCCCCCAGAGCGCTTTGCTTGGGGGACACATGGGGGCACATACACCTTTAGTGTAGGGTAAAGGTTTTTGTAGGATTTGTGTGTTCTCCCCCCCCCCCCCTCTTTGTTTTGTATTTGACAGGTAAAGTTACCTCAGGAAATTTTTTCCTGAGAGAAGATGACCAGGTTAATCTGGTTAGAAGCGGTATTAGCTAGTGAGTTGAGGTCTCTACTGATTGGTTGCCATCCGTTGCTGGGGGAGAAATCCAAGCTGTTGATTTGTTGTGGCTGTGAATGGCGGGAATCTGACCCCTTTATATTGCACCACTTGGCTGAGCAGGGGTGCCAGTTTGATCTGCGCCCACCCTCCCCCCCATGCTTTATTAGTGGGATTTATCACTCAGCTATAGCTGAGTGGATTGTGGTTTTTAATGGTTAATGAATTGGTTTTTAATGGTTAAGTATTTATTTATTTATTTATTTATTATAAATTATGAATTAATAATGTATATATTAAGTTATTGGGTAGCTCATAATAAAGAATTGCAGCCATTTCTTCCATCATAAAGGTGACTTGGTTTATTATTTAGGTATTTTAAGTTAAGCTTTGTGGATGTAATATGCCTCCATGTGTCCACGATTCGCATCATATGGAAAAAGATAGGACATGTTCTATCTTGTGCGGTGCAGAGGGACAAACCTGGAAGTCCATGGAAGGGCTTCTGAGTGTTTCCATGGGCTTCCGATCTGTGCCCATGCACCACAAAAGATAGAACATGTCCTATCTTTTGCCATATGTTGCGGCTCGTGCTAAAAATTGGCGCCCAGGCCTTACTGGGTCCCCACTGGTCTCAGTTTCCTGGTCGCATTGCAACACACAGGAAATGTCAGAAGATACCTGCTCCGCCAATCACAGCATTGACCCACCTTTCCTAAAAATTATTCTGTGCAGAACAACCCCTTTAAGGCCTCATTCATATTTCTGTGTTTCACTAAGGCCTCATGCACACGACCGTTGTGTGCATCCGCGGCCGTTGTTCTGTTTGACGTGATTTTCTGCGGTCCCATTGACTTTCAATGGGTCAGTTGAAAACTCGGCTACTGCACCGTTTTGTCACCCGCGCCCGTGACCCGTGTTTCCTGCCTTGAAAAAAATATAACCTGTCCTATTTTTTTCACGGCTAACGGTTCGCGGCCCCATTCAAGTCAATGGGGCCGTGAAAAACGCGTTTACACACCCGTTTGACATCCGCACCCGCGTCCGCGCCCGTTTTATTTCTTTCTTTTGCCATGTGCAATCTGTCTGGCAAAACTTGTACCAATAAAATTTTAAAAAAATATGTACAGGAAGTTTAAGGTCACAGGTTATGCTAATTTCTAGCCACTTGTGCCTGGAAGCTTCTCTGTGTGGTGAGGCAGCCATTACTGTTATTTTCCTGGCACCATGCCTCGCTGGAATGTGGAGAAGCTGATCACCCTGGTACAGGAGAGGCCAGTGATCTGGGATTCCCGATCAAATGATTACTTGGACCGGGTAAAAAAGGATGCTGCGTGGGAGCAAGTGGCCCGGAGCATGCACAAAAATGAATGGGCCAAAGCTGATAGCCGAGACCGGGCCGAATTATGTAAGTGCTAGCAATGTAGTTGTGCTGTCCTGGCCCTCTGTGTGCCAAAAAAATATTGTTTTAAACTCCCTGAGGTCACAATATTGTTTTTTTGGTGGTCCAGCTTCATTTTGCATAAAGGCCTGTACATGGTTTCCAAAAGTGGCGTCTATTAAATAGCATACCACACCATTTTTATCTTTAAATGGCTTTCCCTCCCTTTGCTACAGTATACAGTACTCATGTATAATCACATGTCTGTGCCCTTTTTTTTGCCTGACACGTGACCTTGTAATTGAGCATCTTCCAGTTGTCACCTTCACATATTGATAATTATTTTTGTCCAAATGGTTTGCACGACTAGTCTCCTCCACCTTGTTCTTCTTCATTAGTATCCACACACCTGCTGCACTGTACCATGTGGTGTTTAATCTGTCCATTTTAGAGTATTTATTGCTTTGTCCTCTTTTTTTTTGGCAAATTATACTATTTTTTATTTATTTTTTTTATTATTTTTTGGACTCACAATTGTTTATTATGTCATTTTTTTTACAGTAAAACAAACTAAAACCCGCTGGGCCAGTTGCCGGGACCAATTCCAGCGGGAGGTCTCAAGTAAAGGCCGGAGTGGGGAGGGGACCTCAAGGAATCGGCCCTACATATACACTGCACAGTTGCCGTTTTTAAGACCTGTTATGGATTTGAGGCCGTAAGTTTATTTTATTTTTTATTTGCATCTCAAATTTTGCGAACACTTGCGTTTGGATCTTGGTGAGCTAAAGTGTACACAAAAGTAATGGGTTGAGTTGTACTATTGAAGACATACAGTGGGGGAAATAATTATTTGACCCCTCACTGATTTTGTAAGTTTGTCCAATGACAAAGAAATGAAAAGTCTCAGAACAGTATCATTTCAATGGTAGGTTTATTGTAACAGTGGCAGATAGCACATCAAAAGGAAAATCGAAAAAATAACTTTAAATAAAAGATAGCAACTGATTTGCATTTCATTGAGTGAAATAAGTATTTGAACCCCTACCAACCATTAAGAGTTCTGGCTCCCACAGAGTGGTTAGACACTTCTACTCAATTAGTCACCCTCATTAAGGACACCTGTCTTAACTAGTCACCTGTATAAAAGACACCTGTCCACAGAATCAATCAATCAAGCAGACTCCAAACTCTCCAACATGGGAAAGACCAAAGAGCTGTCCAAGGATGTCAGAGACAAAATTGTAGACCTGCACAAGGCTGGAATGGGCTACAAAACCATTAGCAAGAAGCTGGGAGAGAAGGTGACAACTGTTGGTGCGATTGTTCGAAAATGGAAGGAGCACAAAATGAACATCAATCGACCTCGCTCTGGGGCTCCACGCAAGATCTCACCTCGTGGGGTGTCAATGGTTCTGAGAAAGGTGAAAAAGCATCCTAGAACTACACGGGAGGAGTTAGTTAATGACCTCAAATTAGCAGGGACCACAGTCACCAAGAAAACCATTGGAAACACATTACACCACAATGGATTAAAATCCTGCAGGGCTCGCAAGGTCCCCCTGCTCAGGAAGGCACATGTGCAGGCCCGTCTGAAGTTTGCCAATGAACACCTGAATGATTCAGAGAGTGACTGGGAGAAGGTGCTGTGGTCTGATGAGACCAAAATAGAGCTCTTTGGCATTAACTCAACTCGCTGTGTTTGGAGGAAGAAAAATGCTGCCTATGACCCCCAAAACACCGTCCCCACCGTCAAGCATGGGGGTGGAAACATTTTGCTTTGGGGGTGTTTTTCTGCTAAGGGCACAGGACAACTTATTCGCATAAACGGGAAAATGGACGGAGCCATGTATCGTGAAATCCTGAGCGACAACCTCCTTCCCTCTGCCAGGAAACTGAAAATGGGTCGTGGATGGGTGTTCCAGCACGACAATGACCCAAAACATACAGCAAAGGCAACAAAGGAGTGGCTCAAGAAGAAGCACATTAAGGTCATGGAGTGGCCTAGTCAGTCTCCGGACCTTAATCCAATCGAAAACCTATGGAGGGAGCTCAAGCTCAGAGTTGCACAGAGACAGCCTCGAAACCTTAGGGATTTAGAGATGATCTGCAAAGAGGAGTGGACCAACATTCCTCCTAAAATGTGCGCAAACTTGGTCATCAATTACAAGAAACGTTTGACCTCTGTGCTTGCAAACAAGGGTTTTTCCACCAAGTATTAAGGCTTTTTTTGTTAGAGGGTTCAAATACTTATTTCACTCAATGAAATGCAAATCAGTTGCTATCTTTTATTTAAAGTTATTTTTTCGATTTTCCTTTTGATGTGCTATCTGCCACTGTTACATTAAACCTACCATTGAAATGATACTGTTCTGAGACTTTTCATTTCTTTGTCATTGGACAAACTTACAAAATCAGTGAGGGGTCAAATAATTATTTCCCCCACTGTATACTTTCAGTAGGCCTGCCATGTCATAACTGACTCCACCTAGCTCTTTTCAAAATGAAACTCCAAGCATGCCAGAATAGCTGTAAGCTAACCAGTCCTGCTTGGAGTTGTAGTTGGGCATCAGATGGTGGGCAATAGTTTGTACATATCAGGTAAAGGACGGCTCTAGTGACTAAAGCCACTGAGGAAGAAGGTAGTCTAACCTTTGAAACGCGTCTGGCGTGGAAAGATAAAGTATTGGACCCTGGCAACGAACCGGCAAAACTAGAGAAAGCGCTTTCAGTGAACAAACAAGTTCCAGATTTATTGGCCATAAGTCTGGTAACCTACGGATAACATAACACAGCCGGTGCCATCAAACTAGCTGTTTGGGCGATGAGAGAAACGCCCACTGCAAATGGAAGTGCAGACTGGGAACTAACTACGGCGAAAAGAGAAAGAGACCTGTGACCTGTTACCGGACCTCCACGACAGCTAAAGCGGACCACATAGATCCGGGATATAACAGTAAGGCAGTCTCGTAATCTGTGCCTACAAGGTAAGCGTGCCTGCACTCGCATTACAGACCGGACACTACTAATTGTGAGTACCAGTGCACTGCATGATACCTTAGAGAGTAACGAACATTTCTGGCATTGCAATCCTCTGCCAGTTGATTGCGTTCAGTCCATAGTGGCAAATTGAAACTATCGCTATTGCAACATTTGAATACAAAGTTATACCTACACGCAAGCGGCTACAGACTCATTAGTATTCTGCCGCTAACATCGGCGAACCTCTGCTGTTTGTGGGCAATACAAGAGATTCTGCAGCAAATGAATATCCACTTATTATTTTAAACACAGTAACACAACGTAATTTGATTTATCCTACAGGATTCTTATTTTTGTTGAACAATTATTTACACAGATGGATCTGGATTAACCACAAGTGATTGTCTTTTTTCAGGATTCCGCCTTTTTTCTGGATTCTGCTTTTTACTTACCTTTTTTCTTTCTTTATAATACCGGCACTTGGATATTAGGATTGTTCCTTAATATTAGCACATTGGGAATTTATGTTTCTTCACACTTCGTATAGGTAGTAGTTATATTTGCTCAGATAACACTCCCGCACAGCGAGAGCCTCCATGCGTATCTAGATTGGACGGATCTGACCATTAGCAGCTCCATTCAATCTGCAACAGCCTATTGTGTATTCTTAGTGACCATCACTAGTTTCATATTTATTGTTTAGGATAATATTTATTGTTTAGTATAATTTTACGGTGTATTTTATTGTGTAGTGACAGGCCTGTATTTTTATATTGATTGAAGATATTAATTGATTGTTCCTAAATATATTCTTGAGTGGGAACCATCCTACCTATCTATATATCTATTTTATATATGTATTATTAATATTGTGATTAATAAATTTATCTGTTGGTTCCGGATATTAGAGTGCCCATCTCTTTCATTTGATAAAATAGTTTGTACATGCCTGGTGTTGGTTGTCTACATGAGTGTTTCCCAACCAGTATGCCTTCAGCAGTTGCAAAACTACAACTCCCAGCATGCCCGCACAGCCAAAGGCTGTCTGGGCATGCTGGGAGTTGTAGTTTTGCTGTCTGATGAGACGACACGTGCAGTGCGCAGACAGCGCCTCCCCTCTCTGTTTTGTTCCTGATGAATCAATTCATTGACGGTCCTAGAACATAGATGTTTGCAATCTGAACAAGAATAGAGATGCGAGATGACACGTGTGCACTGCATGCATTTTCTCCACATACCGATGTTCAGCGTGTTTGACGGCTGTTGGTCACACACCAATTTATTCTTTCGTACATATTTTCTGGGTTTTTTTTATTTTTAAAAAAATGTGCTCAAACCTCCCGTTTTTATGGGAGTTCTGAAAAGTGTGTTTCATTTATGGTTTCATAGGGTGACAATTTTTTTTTATCTAAGATACCTATTATCTACCTTTTGTAAGCTTTGAAAATTGGTACCCATTAGGTATTGGCACTGTCATCTTTAATGGTTTAATGTAATAGCACCAACCACAACATGGATTCCTTACATTGCTCATATAAAATGACAATACCCTAATCATATGATAATGGGTTATCATGATGTCCCAACAACGCTTGCCCAGCCGGCTTAAAACTACTACTCTCACCATGCTCAAGTGTGGCCTAGTTCATTCTTTTTTTTGGCCGTAACTGAGGTGCTACAAGGTTTTAACCTTACAACATGTATGTTTGGATGGTTGAAGCAGGCCACATACTGTCGAGATGGCCTGAATATCCGCACTGGTTTTGTCCCTTGAATGATTGATCCTCTACTGCCGCTGGACAGCTTCAAACAATGGTTTACCATTACATTAACCCTTGACAAAACTTGTCCCATCGTTGCACCTTAAATGGAATTAATTTCGGAATTGCACTATTCACATAGAAGCTGTTGTTCATTGTGTTCACTCAAATATCTGATGTATGCTGCTACTCCGTATATATATATATATGATATACACACGGCTGGTTACACCTAATATAAATGATGTACTTTTGTAATGTGGAACTCAAATGATCTAATTTTTACTTTTGGTTCTTTCAAATACAGTACTGTGGACAGTCTGGATCCTTCAGAAGATTCGGACACAGCTGGGAGTGAAACCCCTGCGGTTTTTTCCCCAGCAATCAGTCCAGCACCTACGCCGGCAGAGGACCTGGACGACTCAACACTGGCCCAGGCCCCCCTACCACTGGCCAGTCCATCCCGGAATATTCAGCCCCAGCCCAGACGTCGACGCCAAATCCCTCCCTCTACCTCTGGGCAAGAGAGTCGTGAGGTTATTGACGCACGCGTCATATATTTTTTTTTTGCCCAGAGGCGGAGTGATGGTGTGGAGGAGAAGATGCTAAGAGGACTTGGGCCCCTAATGAAGTAGGTAACTCCAAACGAGCATCACGAGTGCCTGGCTTCATTAGCAGTGGTCCTCAAAATGTTCACCATAGCAAATCATGGCGACATTCTCGGTAAATTGAATGGGATGAAGAGGGATTTAGAGAATGCTGGCCAGCACCAAACACCTGGACCCTTTCAATTTCCACCCCAACCCACCCAGCCACCTTCTTTCCCCCCACACCACCAGTACGGCCTACCCCAGGGCCAAAGGCAACGTGTGGCTCAGCCCCTTTACCCGGGCAGTTTGCCACCTGGACCACCACAGCAGGCCCATGGAAGGCCACGGTCCTCTTTTCCTGTGGGTTCCTTCACTCAGGACCTTCTGGATCTGTGATTTTTTTATTTAAAAAATTGTTTTATGTTCTAAAATAGTTTTGGGCATAATTTTCAAAACATTGCCTTACATTACCAAACGTTAAGGCCATTCGTTTTCATAAATGTGTTTTGGCCAAAAACTTGTTGTCTGTTTTTTTTTATTGCACAATCCACAAAATATTTTCCTTTAAAAATTGTATTGTTTTAAAAAAAAAACACGCACAGGAGCTCCCAAAACAACACTTTATTTGGATTTACAACACCTTTATTTAGGGCGACTTTGATGTTGAGGTATTAGAAAAAATTTTGGACAATATACTACAAAAATATTGATGTTTTAGTCTATTAACAATTAGACCAAAGCATCATTTAAAATTAGTTATATGCAGATTTCAATATGAGATGTCCAAAAAATCTCAGCCCGCAAGCCCACGTCAAGGGTCCTCATTATCTTGCGAGTCCCTACACTCAACTATCACAATAATTATTAGTAATCTATCTAGCAAAAAAAACAAAACTAAAGAGCCCAGAAGATTTCAAATACTGCCACGAATAGCGTCCCTCTGCCATGGCACGGACCCCTCTGGGCTGAAATCTGAAGACGTAGGAAGATCTTCCAGGTCAACAGAAGAGGAAGCCTCGTGAATCCTGGTGAAGTTGTGTAGAACAGCACAAGCTTTAATCACCAGGGTAGCATTCTCCGGATCCATCTGTATGGATGACAAAAACACCCTCCACTTGCTAGAGAGTATCCCGAAAGCGCACTCAACATACCGACGGGCACGAGTCAACCGGTAGTTGAATATACGCCTCCTGACATCCAAACCACGCTTTGGAAAGGGCCGCATAACATGTGGAGTCAATGCAAACCCTTCATCCGCCACGAAGACAAATGGAGCCGGCGGACCTGTATATCCAGGCAGTCTTCTGGACTCGGGCAGGGCAAGCAGGTTGGCACGAAGCCGCTCACCCATTCTAGAAGCACTAAAGATGCGAGCATCCGCAGTGCTTCCATAGGCCCTGATATCAACCATTATAAACCGGTAATGACAGCAACAGACATCAGCACTACCGAAAAATATTGTTTATAATTGAAGTAACGGCTCCCTGAGTGAGGCGGCTTCTTCACACGGATGTGCTTGCCATCCATTGCCCCAATGCAGTTTGGAAACTGTGCTGAAATTTGGAAGCCCTCAGCAATCCAAACCCAATCGTCCGCCTTGGGCTGCGGCATCACCATCTCTCGGAGTTGCTGCCAGATCACATGGCAAGTGTGGCGTACAATTGGCGAGATCGTCAAGGTTCCTAAAAGAAACTCAAAATGCAGTGATGCAAAAGAGTTCCCAGTGGCAAGGAATCTGTTGAGAAAAAAAAAAAAAAAATCAAAACAAATCAGTCAACAGCAAATGGAAGGGAACAACAGATTCATGATTCTAGTCTAATGTTGTATACACTACATGATTGTAAACACCCTATGTCTAGTGGAGCGGGAACCTATGGGACAGGTGCCAGAGGCCCTCTGTGTGGGCACCCACACCCATTGAAAAGTCTAGGGTTTTTAAATATCCACCCTAGACTTTCCAAAGCATTCATCAGCACAGGGCACACTATGAAAACGACAGGCAGAATTTAAACAGGCATTTAGGGCACAATGCAAAAATGCTAAAACACTAAACTATATTGGACTACAGTATTCATGCAAATTGGACGTGTGGACATTTTGCATTAAACTGTACGGATCTGGGTTGATCATTCGCAACTCTGTCTGAAAACGGCTCGCCATCACTGCCCCATGTCCATGGTTGATTAAACTTCCTTTCCGAAAAAAAGTGTATATGAGCAAAACAAAAACAGCAATTGGGGTGTGGCCAGTACTACCACAACTAAGTTCCGAAAACTGTGTTTAGCCCCTTTGAAATGCAGATAGTCATGTGCAATTTCGAAAATATGAGAACATTAGGCATAATGAGTACGTTAGCAGAAAATCTCAGGTGTTGGCAGCAGCACAATCCTACAAAATAGGGAACAGACTGGTATATAGACTTCAAATAAGGTGGGGCACGCAGCTACAGATCCTGACAGAGGAACCCAATTCTTACAGACACTACAAAAATCAAAGGCACCCAACAGCATTTGACTAAGGCCTCTTTCACACTTGCGCTGTCCGAATCCGTCATGTACTCCATTTGCCGGAGGTGCCCGCCGGATCCGTAACACCACAAGTGAACTGTAAGCATTTGAAGACGGATCCGTCTTCAAAATGCGTTCAGTGTTACTATGGCAGCCAGGACGCTATTAAAGTCCTGGTTGCCATAGTAGTAGTGGGGAGCAGTATACTTACCGTCCGTGCGGCTACCGGGGCGCTCCAGAATGACGTCAGAGCGCCCCATGCGCATGGATGACGTGATCCATGCGATCACGTCATCCATGCGCGTGGGGCGCCCTGACGTCACTCTGAAGCGCCACGGGAGCCGCACGGACGGTAAGTATACTGCTCCCCCGCTCCCCACTACACTTTACCATGGCAAACAGGACTTTAGCGTCCTTGCAGCCGTGGTAACCATTCAGAAAAAGCTAAACGTCGGATCCGGTAATGCGCCGAAACAACGTTTAGCTTAAGGCCGGATCCGGATTAATGCCTTTCAATGGGCATTAATTCCGGATCCGGCCTTGTGGCATGTGATCAGGATTTTTGGCCGGAGCAAAAAGCTCAGCATGCTGCGGTATTTTCTCCGGCCAAAAAACGTTCCGGTCCGGAACCGAAGACATCCTGATGCATCCTGAACGGATTTCTCTCCATTCAGAATGCATGGGGATAATCCGGATCAGGATTCTTCCGGCATAGAGCCCCGACGCCGGAACAAAACAACGCAAGTGTGAAAGAGCCCTAAAAATATTAAATTAGTCACTCAGACAGGCAGGTTACAGCCTGCTGGAACATGGCTGACTGACTGACTAAAGCAACATTTTACAAAAACTACTGGCGAGTGCTGAGGATTCATGGAGTGTCTGGAGGCCATTAGCTGAACACGTTTAAAACTTGCACAAACGAAAATAAAAACATCAATAATGGATTCTTATGTGGCAGGGATTAAAGGGGTAAAACAAAAAACTGCCAAAAAAAAAAAAAGGCCAAAGAAACGTTAATAAAGCAAACAGTAGCACATGTTTCACAGCAGCCATTTTCAAGCACATGTTACTCCTGACACAAGCACTGCACATTACTGGGGAAAGTTTAAATGTTCAATATTGCTTACCTCAACGTGACAATGAGCCTTTTTTCCGGAGAAATGCTGCGCCTCATATTGGTGTCCATGAAGGTAAGGACAGTACGTAGAGACGACAGCAAGCGATCAAATGTACCCACTGACATCCGACAGAAGGAATAGAACTTCTCAGGATGCAGCCGCAGATCATTGTAGAGTGTATGGAAGTGTCCTTTCCGGTAGCGTTGTGAAACAATCGGATGGACCCAAAATCGTTGCCTTCTACTCGGTTGCTCATTCAACAAAGGAGTGCGCGGTCCCTATTGCCGAGAAACAACCCAATGCAGTAAGATCTCTTCCTCTGAATCAGACATGGTGATACAGCAAAGAGAAGCAGCCCAAATAACCTCTGTACTCTGGAAAGACTACAGAAAATGGCCACAAAACCAAACTCAGGTGACCTTCATTTATACCAGTATCCTGGGTGGAGCTATTAAAATAACATTTTTTTTAACCATACCATGTTTTCAGATGGGCCGCAAAAAAAATGGGAACACGGACACAACGGAAGAAAAAACGGCCACGGATCATGGAACAACGGAACCACGTTTTGCGGGACGTTAAAAAAACTGTAGTGTGCATGAGGCCTGACATGCACTCTTTGTATATTTCTGCAGACAGCACACGGACCCAGTGATTTTAATGTGCCTGTTCACATATCAGTATTATTTTACTGACCGTGGATCAATGACCAAACACGCCCATTATAGTCTATGGGTCCATGAAAAAAACGGACACAACACCGATGACATTTATGTTGCATCCACGTTAAGTCAGTTTTTCATTGACCAGTGATAGGAGTTGCTTCAGAAATGAACTTTCAGCTGAGAATTGTCCGTAGAATACGGATGACATACAGAGGGCAAATAATGGACACATGGACCAAACATGGTTTATTCACGGACATCAAATGGACATGAAATATGAACGAGATCTTAGATTCACTAGTGATGACTTGATAAACTGCCATTTGTTTCAAAGACTTAAAAGACTGAGAGATGTTGCAAATATGTAACATTGCCTTGCAGATGCCTACAGACAACCAACTGCAACATTTATTACCAACAAGCTACATTACCAGCTACGTTTTTATATACTAAGTACAATATATACCAAAAAAATAATACACAATCCTGGTGGTCAAGCAGGCTTGAAGGACATATATTATACTTTCTCACAGGACTCTGATGAAAGCACCACAGACAATAGCTTCCATAGGGTAACCAACTGCAAGCACATTACATACACATCTCTGCTGCACAGAAGACATGTGATACATAACACATAGCTACTATACTGTCCGTTACTCCTCCCCCACATCACTGATCACATGACTGTGTCTTCATCAAAGGTCCAATAGTGACTAAACTCGTTTAACAACATGTGACTGATCACATGACTGTGATGTCATCAAAGGTCCTGTAGCCACTAGGAAGTAACATCTACAAACAAGTTAGTAATCAAATCATGTGTGATTTGTATTTATATATACAATATTTGTGTGTGTCTGTGTATATATATATATATATATATATATACTGTCTGGGTATATAGTATGCACATGCCTATACTGTTCAATAGTGGATGTATATATAGCATGCATGTGGAAATACTGTATCGATTGTACTATATTTTTTTACTCTATGAATATTTCATTTTTGTGTACTACTATGGTTTGTGTACTGTGGTTCTGTGTTGTACTATGGATATTGTAGCTTATTGTTTTATGTCTACTGGTAGAAAATGTCTGTGTAAGAAATGTGTATAAGCAGTAAAAAGTCTAAAAATCTTAATAAAAATAGTTCCATGCCTGTTTAAAACTCTCCTGTTTATCATCTGCCAGGTACTGACAAAGTGCTGACAATGATGCACATGGTGACTTCAGATGCCGGATGATGAGAACCCTTGTGGACTCGCCCAAGGAGGACCTAAGGCTCTGTTCACATCACAGCTGTAAATATGTGTTGAGTGTGTACACTTGGAAGCCTATTCTGTTGTATACTCTAACGCGCCCATAAACCCCAAAACTTTTATCTAATTGTGATGGAAAGCATCAACTTCACTTTTCAACACAAGGTGATTATGAGCGAAACCAAAAACTGTATAGAGCACAGTATATGTTTTACAAATGATAGAGTCAGTGTCTAATATATGCTAGTTTATATGCTTATGGTTGCATACTTTTGGTATATGACCCAAAAGTGATCTGAACAGAGCCTAAGTGCATTTCCAGATATGACTCCCACAACTAATAGACTAGTGGTTTGAGGTTCCGGTTCTCTATAGAGGGTTCATTCTGAGTTATTTTATAAGAACTGAGAACTCATTCACCACTGAGGGCTAGAATATTGTGTTTGCATGTTCTACAACTATATTGGTCATCTTCCTCCTGTGGTCCTCAGATCCTTGCATGTGCATACAAATTATTTGTTTGGGCTCCATACAGAGGTTTGCACTGTTCCTCTGGCCTTCATACACCATATACATAGGCTCATATACTGGTGCCTACATTACACCTCTGGACCTAAATCATACAGGCTTGCACTTGAACTTCCTACTAGATGAGTAGTGTAGGGGTACCAAGTTTAATAGTATATACAAACATGATTGTCCTTAGTGGTTCATTAAAGGGGTTCTCTGGGAATTAAGAAAGTGAAAATACTTAAATATTACTTTATTATAAATATACTCCCAAATATCTTTCATTAGTTATAATGGCTCCTTTTGTCTATGGAGCAACCATTAGGAGAAGTAAAATGGCCGCCGTCCTATTAATACACAGAAAACCTGTCCTAATCACACAGCAGGACAAGTTACTTCACAACACTGAGTTAAAGAGCTGCATCATTCTCCTCTCTGCTCTGCTTGTCAGGGATTATGATCCTGAATATCGATAGGATGGCGGCCATTTTATTTCCCCTGATGATTGCTCCCCAGAAAAAAATGAGCCACTATAGCTAATAAAAGGTACTTAGGAACATATTTATAATAAAGTTATATTTAAGTATTTTCAGTAATTGTAATTTCTTAATTTCCAGAGAGCCCCTTTAAAGGGTTTGTCAGAGATCATGCAAAATCTAGCCAAGGGGGAAAAATGGCATAAAAAAAACACATTACTCCATTACTTAGTCGGTAAATACCCTGCCTCAGTGACATCACATCATTACTGGGGAGGACTGGAACAATGACAGATTTACCAGGTAAGAAATGGGTCATTTGTTTTTTTATGGCATTTTCTACCCTTGACTATATTTTGCCTGCTCTTGTACAACCCACTTTAAGTAACTTTATGTAACTCATACAGTACTTACATAGCCATAATAATTACTTTTAAACGTTTTTTTTTTGTACTTGTTGCAATAAGAATGTTTAGTACAGGTAGTGTAATAGTAAAGGGTATAACAATAGACTCAGGTTTCAACAAAACTCAATCCCAATAAAGCTGTAATAGTAAATGATCTGTTATTCCACAATAGAACTGTTAGCGGAGGAAGACTCGTTATCATCTGTAGTTCTGTTCAAGTGTGTGTTGAATCTATCAGAAAGATATCTCCAGCCTTATTAAAGGTGTATTCTAGTTGTGAGAGGTTATCCCCTATCCACAGGATAGAGGATAAGTATCAGTGGGTGTCCTAATGCTAGGACTCCCACTTACTGGGACACCTCATATCAGTGGGTGTCCTACCACTGGGACCCCCACCAATCACACCCCTCAGGCCCCTCCCATGACGCTCCATTCATGTGTATGGGAATTCAGGAGACAGTCTAATACAGCGCACAACTATTTCTTAAATTCCCATAGAGATGAATGGACCAGCTGTCCGGATGCCGGACCCCCCACTCCATTTATTTCGGGGAGCCAGATGGGTGCAGGGTTTCTATTCCCTTGATTGGTGAGGGTTCCAGCGGTAGGATAGGGGGATAGCTTCTCACGACGGAATACCCCTTTAATGCAGAGAAGGCTCTGACAGCTATCTCTGATGGTCTCTTTCATAGCATTTACAGAATCACTAAACTTTTATCCAGTCAGGTTTCAGCACTACATCATCCTACCAGTTAATGTCTTTTTGCCAAGATCATTTTCCTGTCTAATCCAGTAATGATGAATAAGAACAGAAATACGATGGCCAAGAGGATATTAAATATCACCCTGGAGATCATCTACCTGCTGACTGGAAAGGTGAGGCATTGGCATTGACATCACTTTGAGGGGTGTCAATCTCTGGTTACAGGTACTGACAGCACAGAGCGGGGATGCCAAGTCTAGGACAAAGGGTAGGCAAAGGTAGGTGACCACCTAGAGGTGCTACCTTGCCATTGGGGTGGGGCTTACAATTTTTATGGTTAAAAGGACAGGTGGAGAAAAAATGTGGTGGAAAAGGACCTGTATGAAGTAACCACCATGTGACCAGTGCATGAGGGACAGAGCTCAGCAGTGCAGGCCAGGGTATAAGTGGTGGTGAAGGACCTGTGAAGATTATGTGATATGAAGGAGTGGAACTTAAAGGCTGTGTGCTCTGCATGGAGGAGAAGAAAGAGGATAAATTATGGATTTAGTTTTCTTCTGTAGGTTGTCATCAGCTCTGTGAGATCTGGTTACCAGGGAAATACTTGGTGTGACAAACATGACTTTTTTAAAGGACTCTTTGGGGGGAATTTATCATGAGGGGAATATTTGATGTCAATTTTGCTTGACTCTTTGTTGGTGTACTTTATGTGATGTTTATCAAATGTCGCATGTTTGATACATTTGTCTAATGCTTAAACCTTGAAACATTTGTCTAATGCTTAAACCTTGAAAAGCTCCTCCAGTTTTCCTACTCCACCCTCATACTGGAGTGAGATTTCAACTTTTTTTTTTTTAAAGTACCAGTGATAAATCTGGAGTGAAGCTCATTAACATAGCTAACCATATCCACTTTCATTCTCATATTTCAAAATTAAGTGAATGGTATGGAAATGCAAAAAGTCGCAACATTTTTATGCAAGTGAGCTCAAAAGTCACAAAAAACGAATTTCACTTTTTGAAGCCAGAACTCTGGAGTAAAGGCATAATAAATAGGGGTCTTGTGTTTATTATATTCATGATCAGTGTTTCAAAGAGTTAAAAGCTGAATTGTAGTTTGTTGGCCAGTTGATGATCCCCTGCTGGTTTATGGTCTCAGGTTTTTTCTATGAGGCTGGGCAAGGTGAGTGGAGGATTATGGGATTGTAAGTCTTTATCTTGCCTTTGAAGATGAGCCTTAGAGCCCTTGCACACGACTGTATGCCCTCCAAGACATACGGTCTGTGAGCACGCCATATGTCCCGGAGCTGCATTGATTGTGCGCACGGGAGCACACAGCATCATAGATTACAATGATGCTGTGCACGTCAGGCTGCCTGTGGGACTATTGTCCCACACTCATATGATCTTGTGTGCAATGGCCCTTAGATCCATTTAGTTCCAGTCACCAAATGTATTGGCTGGACTGCAGGACACCTCCGATAACATTATCTGTTAATGATCCGATTGGGTAAAGGAAACATAGGGTGTGTTTGCCCAGGGAAAGTTTTGGAAACCCACCTGGATATGTGAGAGTGGGGCCATGCTACAACATCAGAAGTTGAATCGCTGCTCCCTGGAAAAAAGACAAGAACTGAATGCAAAACTCCACTGGCAGGAATTCCTGAACCACATCTTTTAGGCCCCTTTCACACGGGCGAGTTTTCCGCGCGGGGCAATGCGTGAGGTGAACGCATTGCACCCGCACTGAATCCGGACCCATTTATTTCTATGGGGCTGTGCACATGAGCGGTGATTTTCACGCATCACTTGTGCGTTGCGTGAAAATCGCAGCAAGCTCTATTTTGTGCGTTTTTCGCGCAACGCAGGCCCCATAGAAGTGAATGGGACTGCGTGAAAATCGCAAGCATCCGCAAGCAAGTGCGGATGCGGTGCGATTTTCACGCACGGTTGCTAGGAGACGATCGGGATGGAGACCCGATCATTATTATTTTCCCTTATAACATGGTTATAAGGGAAAATAATAGCATTCTTAATACAGAATGCATAGTATAATAGGGCTGGAGGGGTTAAAAAATAATAATAATAATTTAACTCACCTTAAACCACTTGTTCGCGCAGCCGGCATCTCTTCTGTCTTCTTTCTTCAGGACCTGGGTAAAGGACCTGTGATGACGTCACTGCACTCATCACATGGCCCCTCACATGATCCATCACCATGGTAAAAGATCATGTGATGGACCTTGTGATGAGCGCAGTGACGTCACCACAGGTCCTTTACCCAGGTCCTGCAGAAAGAAGACAGAAGAGCCGGGCTGCACGAACAAGTGGATTAAGGTGAGTTAAATAATTTTTTATTTTTTTAACCCCTCCAGCCCTATTGTACTATGCATTCTGTATTAAGAATGCTATTATTTTCCCTTATAACCATGTTATAAGGGAAAATATTACAATCTACAGAACACCTAACCCAAACCCGAACTTCTGTGAAGAAGTTCGGGTTTGGGTACCAAACATGCCGATTTTTCTCACGCGCGTGCAAAACGCATTACAACGCATTACAATCGCGCATTTTCCCGCAATGCACCCGCATCTCATCCGGGCAAAAAACATGACGACCGTGTGAAAGAGGCCTTAGGGACCTGAATTTAGTTTTTATGTAATCCCCTTTGTTTTACACCCCCCTTGTATTGTTTCTTTCTGTAACTGTGACTTGTATGCACTAGGAGTTGTAGTTCTCTCTTTATACCCAGTCTCTGTACTGTTATCTGATTGCCCATAATAGCATCCTACACATGCTGGGAGTTGTAGTTTCTTCATATCCACTACCTGTAATATCCTCTAACAGCCCATAATAACATCCTATAATTGGCGTTTGGTGCGCAGTGTCAGGAACACGAACAGTGGGCCCAATTTTCTTCAAAACAACAGTGAATATCGCAATTTACCTGGACATCTTTGAACAGTTTTACAACCAACAAGATGGGGCAACATGCCACACCTCACAGATCTCACTGGCACGGGTTCATGAACTGTTTACAGAGGAACAAACAGTGAATAGGGGGTTATGGCCACTACATTCCCCAGACTTGTCCACATGCGATTTTTATCTGTGGGGAAATTTAAAACAGAAAGTGTCCACTAACAATCCACATCCCACATCACAAACACTAGCCGCAGTATCACTGCTAAAGAGCTGCCAGCAGTATCAGCCAACATAATCCGACGTCCCCAGAGATGCATAGCCATGAACAGGGAACACTGTCAGCATCTTTTGTTACTTGTGGGTAATAAAAAAGAAACAATCCACTTGCTCGTTCATCTTGTCATACTATCGTTGGAGACTGGCTACTTATTCGTGGGCCACCTTGTACTTCCCTTTTTACTCTATTCACTGATATCCCATAATAGCAGCCTGGACATGCTGGGGCTTGTAGTTCTCTCCTCATATACTTTTATCCTGTTATTACTATTATGATGTTCTGCAGCATCTGAGGTCTGTATTAGGCTCTCTTCACATCTGTCCTGGTAATTTCCCCTGTTCTGCTCTGTGATAGGGGCTGGATCTGGCACATCATGGACAACAGCACCCAATAGATCCCACTAATTATAATGAGATGCTGCACTATTTCTACCTGATCGATGGCAGAGGTTCCTAACAGAGATGTGATCAAAGCCTTATGAGTTTTTATAGCATTGGAGTTGTGAATTATCATGTTCTGCACAGGGCTGTGGAGATGGAGTTGTTGAGTCAGTCAAAGCTAGTTTTGGGTGGAGTTGGATTCGGAGTCGGTAGAAAAGTGCTGACTCCAGCTTAAAAAAATATTGGGGGAGATTTATCAAACTGGTGTAATGGAAAGCTGCCCAAGCAACCAATCAGGTTCCACCTTTTTTTATACAAAGGCGCAATTCGATTAGTTGCTATGGGCAACTAAGCCAGTTTTCCTTTACACCAGTTTTGATAAATCTCCCCCATTGTCTTTTATTAATATTGTGTGATTATTTTAATATTGTGATGATATTGTGATTATTTTATTAACTTTCATAGGAATTTCGAAAAGTTTACAGATGTTACTCATAAATATATTAATGTTCTATGAATCTAATGGAGCACTTACATGCGCAGACCGAGCAGGCAATTATTGGGAAGGTACTGCTCCTTCCTGATAGTTGCCTGCTTGTCAGTGGATGTGAAAAGCTGTATTTTACATGTAACAATCTCCTCCACTGTATGGGGATGAGCAATGGCTACTCACACAGATTCATGTTTCTGGGGAGCAGATCGCTGTTCACACAATACAATCTGCTGCCCACAAATGATTAAATATGCTGCATGAACAAAGAACTCACCCAATGAACAAGCTTTTGCTCGTTCATCAGTTAATCGGCAGCACATTTACACAGGCCTATTATTGAGAACGAGTGTTCGTAGAAGTCTTTGTTCCCGATAATTGGCCACACAATTGTGCACTGTATATCTGCCATAAGGCTCCTATTTATGAAAAACAGTGATCAGCAGAGTGTTCTGGTGATCGATAATCAGTTCTCACCTCTACTCAGTTCCTTATACTAGGTATCTTCATGCTGCTCCAAGGTCTTTAGTTACAGTGCCTGAAACTGTGCTACACATGCTCAGCAGTAAAAATCAGAGGAGATAGTTCACCACTGACCATCTCAGAACTGCTAGAGAGAACAGGAAGACAGCGTTAAGAGGTTGTCTAGGAATAAGTAACTTTTCACAGGAGACAGTAGCCTGCTTCTGCTATGGAAAGATTCATACGGTACTTACCTGCTAACTGCAGCTCCAGTTTTGCGCACTGGCTTCTGTGTGTCCGTCTTCCGGTAAACGTGGTTAACTTCCTCCCCTAGCATGGGCATGGTCACTTGCTCTGTTGCAGCCAGTGACTGGCTTCAGCGGTGATGTGTTTCTTGTGGACATGTCACCACTGAATCCAGTCATTGGCTGCAGAGGAGCAGATGATTATGCTCATGCCTGACAAGAAGTAAACAAGCTTCAAACTGGATGATGGATGCATGAGAGCCAGTGCACATGACCAGAGCTGCAGTTAGCAGGTAAGTATGAATTTTTCCATAACTGAGGCAGGCTGCGGGCACCTGTGAAAAGTTATTTATTCCCAGACAACCCCTTTAAGGCAAGCACTAAAAAAAGCACCTGCACTTTTTAAATGTTTCTTTTATTCCCATTCAGACCCCCACCGATCAGCTGTCCCCAGCACTCCTGTGTTGTCATGTGTGCAGCAGCTGATGTGTGTATTATCATGTTCTGTGTAATGCCGATGGTTTATGGCCCCTGCTGTCTCTGTTTCTGTGACACCGGAGTGCTTACCCACTTCCCTGCTCCTGTGCTTTGGTTGTTTGTGCCCATCAGTGCCTCGCT
Organism: Bufo bufo; assembly: GCF_905171765.1. Lineage (NCBI taxonomy): Eukaryota > Metazoa > Chordata > Amphibia > Anura > Bufonidae > Bufo > Bufo bufo. The sequence goes on from NC_053394.1 coordinate 177,953,510, forward strand.
GCTCTGTTCACTCCACTCTGGTCTGCAACCTGCTCTTCACTTGCAGTGCCTCTGTCTGCTTATAGGCATCCTGCTGTTTTTAAAGGGCCAGGATGTGCTTGGCCTACTCTGTCCAGCCCATGACTATCCTCCCTACTGTAGTCAAACCACCCTCCCCTGTGGGAAGGTGCCTGAGGTGTAGGTTCCATTTCTAGTTTCCTGCCAAGGTGTGCCATTCTTGTTTTCATTTGTGTCCTGTTCTCTGCCTGTTAACTAGAACTGACCATTTGTTGCCTAATCTGACTTCTGCCTTTTCCTTGTATTGACTCTTTTCTGCCCTGCCTGACCTGTTTACTGGATTACTCAAAAAACGGTCTGTCCTGACCTCAGCTTGTTTCATCACTACCGTTTTGTCTGATCCCTCGAGTTTTCTTGACCCATTTGAGTTAGCAGCCACTGAACAGAGGCTACTCCAAGAGGTATTGGCCTAGTGGTTCCCCTGCAGTGGGCTTAAAGGGTGAAGACCAGAGGGGCCTCTTAGATAATGCCCTAAGGCACAGCAGATCCACTTCTGTTTTCATAAGTTTGCTCAAGCCATTGCTCCGACTGCCCCAAAAAATTGGGATTACAGGGCTTGTTTAAGGAATTAACCAATCAACAAAATGGCCAGAGGCAGCTACTCTAGTATCTGACCATGATTTCTGCTTGTTTGGACTTCTTGGCGTTTTCTGTTCCTGCTCCGCCTTCTCAAACCATAGCATCTGTCCCTCTTCTACAGTCACCCTCCTCAGCTTGGTGTTTTGCCCTCCATCTCACACTGCCACCTCACTATGATGGAGATACTAAAACCTGTTGTGAACCACTACACCAGTCACTTTGAATTTGAGGCCCAGTAGTTCTCTGACTGGGCCAAGGTGGCTTTCTTTGTATCCCTCCTGTCCAGAGAATCTTTGGGAACGGGCTGACCGTCTGACCTATAATTGATACAATTTATTGTCAAACTTCCATAAGGTTTTTGAAGAGCCTGATGTCTGGCTAACCTGTCCAGAAGCCTCAAGTTCCCCAACGTTATAAGGTCTGTCTCCATTCTTTTCCAGCTGTGCAGAAGTATTTTACAAGAAGGCTGGCAAGACACTGCCACCTCATAGGCCATATGACTGCCACATCTGTTGCATCCTGAAACCACTTCCCCATGTTGCCTTGTGTACCCTCTGTCGCTGCCAGATATCTAAACCATGTCAGATTACATTGAAGGGAACCTGTCACCATTAAAAAGCAGTGTAATCTACTTAGAAGTCAAATGGGGGGGGGGGGGGGGGGGGTCTTATCAGTGATTCCCTCTATGACTAGATATACACAGCCTCCTTGACTTTGAAACCCAGAATAAGCAGGAATTTAAGTTAATGAAATGCACGTTATAATCCTTTTGCCATATAGCATGCTGCTGGCAGATTACACTGCATTTTCATGGTGACAGGTTCCCTTTATTAAGAATCTTGAGAGTTGACTCATCTGTTAGTCCTCCTCCGTGGCTGGAGCCAGCTTCTTCTTTGTCATAAAGTTGGATGATTCTCTTCGGCCATTTATTGCTTACCGTGGATTGAATATGATCACCATAAAGAAAAAATATCCCTTGCCGTTAATTTCCCGTCTATTTGACATGATTTGTTAAATTGGATCTCCAGGGTGCCTATAAATTAATCCATATCTGAGAGGTTTATGGGTGGAAGACTGCCTTTAACACCCTTGGTGGTCATTATGAGTACTCATCATGCTGTTAGGTCTCAGCAACACCTCCGATATATTTCAGTAGTTTTTCAACGACATCTTTCGTGACCTCTACATCAATATGGTGGTTTATCTCAACAACATCTTGATTTCCTCGCCTGACCTGACGTCACACCGGAAACATGCTTGTGCCATCCTCTAACATCTGTGGAAGAACAGGCTCTACGCCAAGTTTAAGAAGTGCCTGGGCCTCCTGGGCTAAGTGATCTCAGACCAGGATATACAGATGGACCCAGAGAAGTTGTCTGCAGCCTAGACTGGTCTCATCCACAGGATCTAAGAATCATACGATTCCTGGGCATTGGAAACTATTAGTGCCAATTCAGTCCCTAATTTTCTACTTTGACCGCTTCTATCTCGGCCCTCACCTCGAAGGGGTGAACCCCAGGAAATGGACACTAAAGGCTAATTCTATATTCTAGCCCTTTAAGCTTCTTTTTGGAGAGTGGACGCATCCTTTGTGGGAGCCAGATCATTGCTTACCTAGAAAAATGACTCTGGTAAAATTGTAACCTGTGGCTTTTTCTCCAAGGCCTTCACAACCACCAGCTGTAGTTATTCTATTGGAGACCTGAGTTACTTGTCATCAGTTTGGCTCTAGAGAAATTGAGACCTCTTCTGGATGGTGTTTGTCACAGATGAGAGTAGGGGAACCCTCAACCGTGTGATGTTAATAGGATAAGGGAAGCTGCTAGGCCAGGACCACAGGATCAGGGAGCAGGTCACCTCCTAGCGCGTCCCTAATTCTGACCCTGACTCCTAACCGTATGAGCCAACCCAGATGGTAGGAGGGCTCATACTCAGGAACCTCGGGTCCCTACTAGCCCTCAGGATTTCCCTGGACTAGGAGCAGGGTAAGACGACCTGTTCCTCCTAGACACGGACGAACAGGAGTCTAAACTGGCCAAGCTGCAAGGAAAGGGAAACATATACAACATATGGATATGGCAGGTGAGTGAAACCACTTCCACACCTACCTGCCACAGACACACTGACTGGAACCCGTGCTCAAATGCTGATGTCCACACCAAACATAAAGGAACACAGCACACACACATTAAACACGCAGGAAACCAGATCCATAGCTGCAATAAGGTAAGACACCACACCAACATAAGCTTAACATCAATACACTGGACAGATGGTATAAGACCAGGAGGATGACTCCAGCATAATGCATGGCTGGAGTACCCCTCAGCTACAGGCATCCAGCAGAGGCTAAATAGCCCAAGTAGCCACACCCACTCACACACACTAGGAAGGGAGTTAACCCTTCCAACACCAGACAGGGTAGTGAAGCCACTTAAAAGGGAAGTGCACACATATAAACACAAGTTGCCATAGGCAACCGCATGCATAGACAGTGAGCAGCCCAGCAACAAGCTCAGGCTGCTACACTGCCAACAACCTTATGTTACCAGCGGCAACCACACGTGAGGCATCATACAAACAGCCCTCACCTGTGGTTGACAACAATACCAGACCGCAGGCAACTGCATGCGGCTCAAGGAGTCACGACCAAGACCATGGTCGTGACAGTGTTAGACACCCAGCAGTTATCTACACCGACCACAATAATCTGACTTATTTTCAGACTGCTCACCAAATGACTCTGATCTGTCCACTCTGACCTCTGTACGAACAATGGCTTTCCTTTTTCATAGCGGTCTGTCGTAAATAGAGAAGAAAATAAAAGTGAGTCCAATCATAGAAACTTCAACTGTGAGTGATTAGATTAAATAGCTATGTATTATGACTGTTTCTGCGTCTTTTTAAAGTGTATTAAAATTTATTTTATTTGTAAGGTCGCCAGATGTTTTATCCCAGGCCCCGAATGTACTGGCCGTCGGAGATATACAACAGTATTGCCTTCTTCAGGACAGCGATACAATTGAATCACTGTGGTGTAACATTGGAGCCAATTGCTCCCTGTGCCACCCTTCTCTCTCATAGGCTACAGGCAACTAGGCTTGAGGCCTATGAGAATTAGTATGGTGCAGGCGGGACTTAGACAGCACAATGATGTCATTGCGCACCTGCGCATAGACGCAGGTGGCATGTTGACTTCAATGCGAGCGCCTGAGAAACTGGGAACTCGTCGCTGCTTCACTGGCAGTGGTCGGAAATCAGGTGAGTATCTTTTTTTTCCCCTTGTTGGGCAGCATAGGGGGATTATAAGGTCTATGGGCACTACAGGGCGCCACTCCAAAGTCTGAGGGCACTACAGGGGGGCAGATTAAAAGGGTTTATCCAATCCCTATAATGACCCCAAAATGCCCAGGCTCCTCCTCTAGAGCATACTTGCCTGCTACCCGGCACCTGCGTCCCTCTGGATCCATCCATGGCCGCAGCTGCATCTCACCTTCGCTCGTATACAAACATCCAGGGATGGCTGGAGCAGCCAATAACAGGCTGTGACAAGCCTCCCTAGTATCGTGGGTGACACTATGAAGGCTTGTCACCTTCATGGCCTGCTATTGGTTTCTCCCTCCATTGCCAGATGTTTTGATCCACGTGACGGGGCGGCCATGCAAGGATTTGGAGGCATGCGGGTGCCGGGGAGCAGGTAAGTATGCTCTAGAGGAGGGGCCCAGGCAATCTGGGGGTCATTAAAGGGATTGGATAACCCCTTTAAGGACTGAGAGCACTATAAGAACTGTGGACACTAACGGAGGCACTATAAGGACTGTGGGCACATACGGGGGGCACTTTAAGGACTGTTAGCACTAGGGGCACTACAGAGGAGCACTATAAAGACTGGGGATGCTACAGGGGGGCACTATAAGGACTGGGGGAATTATAGGCAGCATTATAAGGACTATGGGCACTACAGGGGTTAGTTTAAGGACTGTGGATCTTACAGGGAGGAAGATTAAGGACTATGGATACTACCAGGGGCAGTATAAGGTCTGGGCGCACTATGGGGTTCAGTTTAAGAACTAGGAGCACTACAGTGGGGCACCATAAGGATTGTGGCCACCAGAGAGGGGTACCATAAGGTTTAGGGGCACTATCAGGTCAGGGTTCACTATAGGGGCAGTTTAAGGACTAGATAATTTGAGTTTAAGAACTTAGATAATTGGGCCATGTGCATTGGGCTATGGGCCCCAGATCTTTTGAGACCCTTGCAACACCACTGTGTTGTTGGTGTCTGGGACTTTGTGGGGTTTTGGGGCTTTGCAGCACAAAAGTGGTCGATCAGACTAATCTGGGCTGTTTTTAATACTATAGGGGAGAGTGAGGAAATAAGTAAAAGTTCTATAGCAGATTGGGAACTAGGGAGAATTAGAACCAGGACTCGGACCAGTGAGGGAGTCGGATCAGTGATCTTTTTTTAAGTTTCTCTTCCACATTAAACAACATGCAGCACCAGAGTTTTCCATTTTAATCCATTTTTCCTGTAAGATGGCAAAGGTCAACAGCAAAACAAAACTCAATATTTATTACCCTGATTTTGGAGGGCAGATTACACTGGGATAATTCTAAGTTGCCATGTTGCATTTGAAGACCCTCTGATGCACCCCAACAGTAGAAACTCCCAAAATATGACCCCATTTTGGAAACTACAGGATAAGGTGACAGTTTTATTGGTACTTTTTTGGGGTACATATTATTTTTTTATTGCTCGATATTACGCTTTTTATGAGCCAAGGTAACTAAAAATGGCTGTTCTGGCTCCATTTTTATTTTATTTATCAGTGATGACTAACCTCCGGCACTCCCAGCATGCTCCATTCTGTGGAGTTCTGAGAACAGCCAAGCAAGTGTGCATCTCGGGAGTTGTAGTTTTACCACAGCTGGAGTGCTGGAGGTTAGCCATCACAGGAATAGATCATGTGTTATTTTTGTAGAGCAGGTTGTTACAGACATGACAATACCAAATTAGTCTCTTTTAATTTTTTTGTTTCACTTTTACATAGTAAAGCATTTTAAAAAAAATTATATTTTTGTGTTTCCATTTTCTGAAAACCATATTGTTTTTATTTTTCTGACAATCGTCTTGTATAGGGGCTAATTTTTTCCTGGAAGAGTTGACTTTCTTATTGGTACCATTTTTGGGTACGTATGATTTTTTTAAAATCAATATTATACTTTTTTGGGACAAGGTGACAAAAAATTTCTGTTTTGGCACAGTGTTTATAATTTTTTTTATGGGGTTCACCTGCAGGGGTAGATAATGTGATATTTTTATAGATTAGGTCCTTATGGATGCAGCAAGACCTGATATATCGATGTTTCTTTAAATTTATTTCAGTTTTAAAAATAAAAAGCAATCATGTTTTTGTGTCTCCATTTTCTGAAAGCCATTTTTCCATTTTTTATTTCTGCCAATAGTCTTGTGTATAGGCTAACTTTTTTGCGGGAAGAGTTGACGTTTTTATTGGTACCATTTTTGGGTACGTATTTTTTTTTATTGGTGCAAGGTGACAAGATCATCATGACGTACTAGTATGTCAAATGTCAGCAAGGGATTAAAGAGAAAAAGGTCCACTTTTCTGTGGCTAAGCATTTTTGTAGCCTAGAGTACAATGAAGAACACATAAAAGTAATCATACTAGGCTACTTTCACACCAGCGTTTTTGCTGGATCCGTCATGAATCGGCAAAAACGATTCTGTCATGATAATACAATCGTCTGCATCCGTTATGAACAGATCTGGTATTATCTTTAAAATAGCCATTGTAAGTCAATGGGGGACGGATCTGTTTTCTATTGTGTCCGAGAAAACGGATCTATCCCCATTGACTTACATTGTGAGTCATGATGGATTCGTCTTGCTCCGCATTCCAGGACGCACTCAAAAATGCTGCTTGCTGCGATTTTGTGTGCGTCATAGGAACGCAATCAAACGGAATGGAATGCATTCTGGTGCATTCCGTTTCGTTCAGTTCAGTTTTGTCCCCATTGATAATGAATGGGGACAAAACTGAAGCGTTTTCCTCCGCTATTGAGATCCTATGACGGATCTCAATAGCGGAAAGGTAAAGTGCTGGTGTGAAAGTAGCCTTAAAAGGACTTAAGAACTAAATAATCTACATCATAGATCGTGGGGGCACCAGGTCTCAGAGCTAACATCAGTTTAGAGACCATAAAAACTCCACACTGCTTATCTGTAAGCAAATTAAGGACTCAATCTCAAGCTTTTTGTGATAGCCTGTAGTTTTATTAAATGTCCATTTATTACACCATGTCTCTGTTCTTTTTGTAGATAAATATTGCTGTTTCTTCAGAATGTGATATTAAGAGTGAGGAAGGCTGGTAGGATCTGGGAGATGATTGTCGGGAAGGAAGCTGTCCTTCCCGACAATTGCCTGCTTGTCAGTGCAGGAGACCGCTGCTATTAAATGCAGCAATCTCCTCCACAGTACGGGGAGGAGCGATCACTAATGCCATCACTTGTCCCCATGCTGAATCACTGTTTGCCGGTGATTACACAGCACAATCTACTGCTGACAAATGATTTTTATGCTTAAAAATCTGGATTGCCCGATGAACAAGCTTGGCAGCAGTATTACACAGCCAGGTCATCGATATTGAGCGTTACTATGATCTTAATGAGAACAATAAGCCTGTTTTCTACTGGCTAATACGGTGCCAAACTTTATTTTTGCTTTAGATGTAATGTGTGAAGGAACTGTGGGACTCTCACATTGTGAATTATGTTTTTCCTTTTCCTTAAATACTTACCTAACTGCCATTCATTTTTCACTTATGTCTGACAACTGCTTTAATGTGTCTCTCCATAAATAGGATTACGCACTAGTGAAGAAGACATCTAGTGAACAAAGTCAAGCCATGGTGTCTGAAGGATCGGTTAGACTTCTGAGCCCCATCACAGAGCCTCCACCTCAGAACCTGATACAGGAAGAAATCAATGAGCAGAAGATCCTAGAACTCACCAACAAAATCAGTGAGCTGCTGACTGGAGAGGTGAGCGCTGCCAGGAATGCTAGAAGATTATATAGTAACACCAATGGTATCTGGATGATGATAATGATGTATCTTTCTGTATGACAGGTTTCTTTTAGGTGTCAGGATGTCACTGTCTGTTTCTCTATGGAGGAGTGGGAGTACTTAGAAGAGCACAAAGAAATGTACAAAGACATCATGATGGAGAATAACCAGCTTCTCACATCAGCAGGTAAGAGTAGACTTTCATTGACTGTAAAGGTGAAAGTTCAGCTGAGGGCTCCCTAGAAACGCAGGTCATCTTATAACTCATATCAATCTATGCAGTCTGTGTGTTTCCTACAGATGACTTTAGCAAGAAAAGTACACCAGAGAGTTGTCCAAGCACTATTTATTCCCAGGATTGTCCAGGAGAAAGACACAATGTTCAACAGGATTATAAGGTAAATGCTACATATGTTTTATTTGCCACCTGCCTACAGCTGTATGACTATATACAGTCAGGTCCATAAATATTGGGAGATAACACGACCCCAGTTATGGATCTTCAACACAGTGAAAGCCAGATATCCCTCAAAGGAAGGAAAACCGAGCAAAGGGGTATCCCCATTAGAGAGATTAAAGCTTGTAAAAGAGCGGGATTTTGACATAGGGGCCACTTAATATGGTGGATTGGGTGATCTCTGTAATGGGGACACCCCTTTGCTCGGTTTTCCTTCCTTTGAGGGATATCTGGCTTTCACTGTGTTGAAGACCCATAACTGGGGCTCCACAATTATTATGCATATTACTATTTCCCAGGGAGCTTTGCACTTTGGATTGCTGTGTCGAGACTCTTAAATGAGGTTCCACAGTGTTTTCTGTAGCTGGTTTCCCTAAGATCAGCCATTGTTTTGTTTGAGTAATCTCCAAGGCACTGCTCCCGGTTAGCCAGAATCCTACTCCACACTGATGAGGGGCAACACCCCGAAACAGCTGTCTGTGGATGGATAACTGCCTTAGGTCTTTCCCGTCACATCCTTAAAGCTTGTAAAAGAGCGGGATCTTGACATAAGGGCCGCTTAATATGGTGGATTTGGTAATCTCTGTAATGGGGACACCCCTTTGCTCGCTTTTCCTTCATTTGAGGGATATCTGGCTTTCACTGTGTTGAAGACCCATAACTGGGGCTCCACAATTATTTAGCATATTACTATTTCCCAGGGAGCTTTGGACTTTGGATTGCTGTGTCGAGACTCTTAAATAAGGCTCCACAGTGTTTTCTGTAGCTGGTCTCCCTAAGATCAGCCATTGTTTTGTTTGAGTCTGCAGTTAAAGCAGTTGTTTCATTTCAAATCCATTGTGGTGGTGTATAGAGCCAAAAATGTTAGAATTGTGTCGATGTCATAATATTTATGGACCTGACTGTACATCATAGTGGTAGGTTTAGAAATGTAACCTGACATATAAAAGCATCATGTTACATTACGATCTGCTGGTGCTGCAGATTGCTGTGATCGCACTGTTACTATATAGCTGCAGTCACAGTGAAGACCCTGGGGACCAATCAGCATGGTTACTGAGAATTTGATCACTGTGACAGACTGTCACAATAATCAATGGTGAAAAAAGTATGAATAAAAGAACATTATAAAAAGCCAACACATCCTCTCTCTCGGCTAAGGGCTCTTTCACACTTGCGTTGTCCGGATCCGTCGTGTACTCCATTTGCCGGAAGTGCCCGCCGGATCCGTAACACCGCAAGTGAACTGAAAGCATTTGAAGACTGATCCGTCTTCAAAATGCGTTCAGTGTTACTATGGCAGCCAGGATGCTATTAAAGTCCTGGTTGCCATAGTAGTAGTGGGGAGCGGGGGAGCAGTATACTTACCGTCCGTGCGGCTTCCGGGGCGCTCCAGAATGACGTCATAGCGCCCCATGCGCATGGATGACGTGATCCATGCGATCACGTCATCCATGCGCGTGGGGCGCCCTGACGTCACTCTGAAGCGCCCCGGGAGCCGCACGGACGGTAAGTATACTGCTCCCCCGCTCCCCACTACACTTTACCATGGCAAACAGGACTTTAGCGTCCTGGAAGCCATGGTAACCATTCAGAAAAAGCTAAACGTCGGATCCGGTAATGCAACGAAACGATGTTTAGCTTAAGGCCGGATCCGGATTAATGCCTTTCAATGGGCATTAATTCCGGATCCGGCCTTGCGGCAAGTGTTCAGGATTTTTGGCCGGAGCAAAAAGCTCAGCATGCTGCAGTATTTTCTCCGGCCAAAAAACGTTCCGGTCCTGAACTGAAGACATCCTGATGCATCCTGAACGGATTTCTCTCCATTCAGAATGCATTGGGATAATCCTGATCAGGATTTTTCCGGCATAGAGCCCCGACGACGGAACTCTATGCCGGAAAAGAACAACGCAAGTGTGAAAGAGCCCTAAGATCTTTATATTCTTGGTGTGAGAGACACCGTTGGCTACAAAGTTACTTCACGACCCAGCAGAATGTGTTCCTGCTGTTATGGTCATTTAATCTATGCCTGCCCAGACTGTGTGTATAAAATAAACACTCATACATTTCCATAGTTTACATTTACATAGTTATTAGTTTTAGCTACAGTTAGTATAGGTCTTTTGTGTGTAGGATATATACACATATACACCTTTTCTTTCATTGAAAAAAAATGAAATATTCTTTGGTATTATTAGTGTACAGTGGTCTTTTGCTTACATCATATAACCACATAAACATCTTTTTGTATGCGCACACACATCTTTACTTTTTTCATTACAAAAGTGTTACTTTTAGTAATAGTATAGCAGTTCCATTAAATACACTGTATTTAACGGTCACTGAATCAAAGAATTTTAGAGAAAAAAGCTTTTCTCATTTTCTCCATCTATTTCCATTCAGTTTTCAAAAATAGCCAACAGTTTAAAATGTCCAAAGGTGAATACCTTAGGGGGTTCAACATTTTAAAAAGACAGTTTATGGGTGTTTCTAATGTTTTGGTACTGTACAACATCTGTTCTGACTTTTTGGTGCCATAAAATCAACAGTAGAAAAATAGGCCTCCAAAATGTGCTCCAGTCCTTTGAAATCTTGAGCAAATATCATTCCAAACAGCAGAAGTTTATGAACGTGTGGCAATGTGTGTGTGTGTGTGTGTGTGTGTGTGTGTGTGTGTGTTTTAGGCTACATTGTGAATGTGAAAAATAAGCCACTGAATCAAAAGGTTTTAATTTTTTTTCGCCTAATGTCATTCATTTTTCCTAAAAAAAAAAAAAAAGCATAAAAAAATTGATACTTTGAAGGTGTGTCTAGTGTTTTTGCACTGTACTACATCTGTTCTAGCAGTATGGTGCAATAAAACCAACAATAGAAAAATAGGCTTCTAAAATCTATAATGACCTCCAGTTATTTCAGGTCTTTCAGTGAGCCCAGCAAGTAGGTAAATTGCACAAACAGTACAAATATACAATAATGGTTTTAGAAATGTTTTGTCTTAAAAATCTTTTGTAACAGAAAAAAAATTATAAATTATATTATATATAAATTATTTTCATAATTTTTACAGTTTTTCTTCTAATGTTTTAGTTAATAGCAGTTAAGAAGGGGGAGTGAAGTAGGACTTAATGAGATGTTGGACAGTATTTGAAATTCAATATCTGCTTGTAGTTAGCCTAAGTATGGCTTTCCATCTGTTTCCTGAATTGTACATTGTTCACATTTTGAATCAGGATGATGATCTTAATAACATCAAAATTGAAGTTATAGTAGGAGAAGAAGAGGCATGTATGTTGCGGTATCAACAGTGTAAGGAGGAGACAATATCTACAGCTATCAGTCCAGGTAAGAAATGACCACATAATACAGCCCCGATGCTTGAGAGATTGGTGTGATATCATCAGATGTTTCAACTATTGATCTGATCTAAGACACCGGAAAATGTTGATAGCTCATTCTGGGTAGAGGGATCAGCTAAATTGGCAAGTCTTAAGGTGCTCATAAACATTAACAAAAAGTTGTCTAAACCCACTAATCTTGATGGGTACGGTAAGTACACTGCTCAAAAAAATAAAGGGAACACTTAAACAACACAATGTAACTCCAAGTCAATCACACTTCTGTGAAATCAAACTGTCCACTTAGGAAGCAACACTGAGTGACAATCAATTTCACATGCAGTGTGCAAATGGGATAGACAACAGTGGAAATTATAGGCAATTAGCAAGACACCCCCAATAAAGGAGTGGTTCTGCAGGTGGTTACTACAGACCACTTCTCAGTTCCTATGCTTCGTGGCTGATGTTTTGGTCACTTTTGAATGCTGGCGGTGCTTTCACTCTAATGGTAGCATGAGACGGAGTCTACAACCCACACAAGTGGCTCAGGTAGTGCAGCTTATCCAGGATGGCACATCAATGCAAGCTGTGGCAAGAAGGTTTGCTGTGTCTGTCAGCGTAGTGTCCAGAGCATGGAGGCACTACCAGGAGACAGGACAGTACATCAGGAGACGTGGAGGAGGCCGTAGGAGGGCAACAACCCAGCAGCAGGACCGCTACCTCCGCCTTTGTGCAAGGAAGAACAGGAGGAGCACTGCCAGAGCCCTGCAAAATGACCTCCAGCAGGCCACAAATGTGCATGTGTCTACTCAAACGGTCAGAAAAAGACTCCATAAGGGTGATATGAGGGCCCGACGTCCAAAGGTGGGGGTTGTGCTTAGAGCCCAACACCGTGCAGGACGTTTGGCATTTGCCAGAGAACACCAAGATTGGCAAATTCGCCACTGGCGCCCTGTGCTCTTCACAGATGAAAGCAGGTTCACACTGAGCACATGTGACAGACGTGACAGAGTCTGGAGACGTCGTGGAGAACGTTCTGCTGCCTGAAACATCCTCCAGCATGACCGGTTTGGCATTGGGTCAGTAATGGTGTGGGGTGGCATTTCTTTGGAGGGCCGCACAGCCCTCCATGTGCTCGCCAGAGGTAGCCTGACTGACATTAGGTACTGAGATGAGATCCTCAGAACCCTTGTGAGACCATATGCTGGTGCGGTTGGCCCTGGGTTCCTCCTAATGCAAGACAATGCTAGACCTCATGTGGCTGGAGTGTGTCAGCAGTTCCTGCAAGACGAAGGCATTGATGCTATGGACTGGCCCGCCCGTTCCCCAGACCTGAATCCAATTGAGCACATCTGGTACATCATGTCTCGCTCTATCCACCAACGTCACGTTGCACCACAGACTGTCCAGGAGTTGGCAGATGCTTTAGTCCAGGTCTGGGAGGAGATCCCTCAGGAGACCGTCCGCCACCTCATCAGGAGCATGCACAGGCGTTGTAGGGAGGTCATACAGGCACATGGAGGCCACACACACACTACTGAGCCTCATTTTGACTTGTTTTAAGGACATTACATCAAAGTTGGATCAGCCTGTAGTGTGTTTTTCCACTTTAATTTTGAGTGTGACTCCAAATCCAGACCTCCATGGGTTGAAAAATTTGATTTCCATTTTTTAATTTTTGTGTGATTTTGTTGTCAGCACATTCAACTATGTAAAGAACAAAGTATTTCAGAAGAATATTTAATTAACTCAGATCTAGGATGTGTTATTTTTGTGTTCCCTTTATTTTTTTGAGCAGTGCATTAGGAAAGAGAAAGAGCAGGCATATTGTACTCCTCTGGCAGCAGTATATTACGCTTTCCTCATTGAAAACACATACATTCAAGCCAAGCATGTATGTGTATTGGGGTGTTGGGAGGAAAGACTGTCAGCTGAAAGTGAAATGAGTACCTATAGTATAGTATAATGGGTATAGTTGTGTCTAAAAATGTCTTAACTATTAAAGAATGAAAATATTTTTCCTGTGCCGTGAATGCAGTTAAGGAAAGACAATTCCTGATTCGCTATATTTTGTTCACCTTAAACAAAAATGTAATTTAAAATGATTTTAAAAAGTTATATGTACCCCAAAATGGTACCAATAAAAACTCAACTCGCAAAAAAACAAGCCCTCACAAATCTCTGTAGGTGGAAGCTCATGATGTCATTTTTATAGTGGACCCCATAAAAACAAAGGCTGAAAAAAACATGGAGGAAATACGTTTTTTATTTTTTTTATTTCACTCAACAAAACATTTTTTCAGTTTTTTTCAATACAAGGTATAGTAGTTTAAATGGCACCATTAAAAAAATACAACTTGTCCCAATACCAAGAGGTATTCCAGTTTTTTATATAATTATTTTAATTTGTTTATATAATAGGAACTCATACAATTTTCTTAATATACATGTATTTCTTATATACAGGTATCAGTCCTGTGTAATGTGTTCATGCACTAACTAAACATGGCCTCAGTCACGTAACACTCTTCAGATCAGTCATGTAACACTCTTCACTGACATTTAGTAAGCAGCAATGTTACAAGACATACACATGTAGCAGAGTTAACACTCAAACTATTAACTAAAATTTCTTAACTCATCGTGTTATCTTGAAACAAAAGCTATTGAAAAGAAATTGAAGGTGTTTGCTTAACGCATTTAGTTTAAATGACACATCTCCTAAAGCATGTGTGTTAACTCTACTACATCTGTACATGTGCTGGGTCAGCACACAGGACACGTTTATGTAATACGTAAATAGGACTATTGGATGAATAATTATTTTATTGTGGTTATTACAACAACTAAATTACTGTGTGTATTTACATGGCTGAGTGTCTGTAGGTGATATTGTAAAATGGCTGCTTGTCTCTAGGTGATGTTATATTGTTAACAAAGTTTTGGGTTAAAAAAGGAAACACGCATATGCTTCTACACAGACAGTGACGGACATGATGAGATTCTGCTTCAGGTAGTAATACTGTATATGCCCTGCTCCTCAATACACTACTATTTACCTGTTAGGTACTTGGGTAATTAATTGAAAGCCAGATGACATCATGTTTAGTCCTATGCAGCTCTCCTATGGATACATTTTGCATGACTAAAATGGGTCGCAACGAGGGGCGTGGCCAGCAGCCGTGATGGCTGGACATGTGTGATAGGAGCTCCGCAGCAAGACCCACAGTACAGGACAAATCCTGAATCACTACGACCACCTGAGGGCGGTGGACCACTGACTAAACCCCATTGACCACAAGAAGAGTGCCCTTGCCAAACTTTCGCCGCGGGGAGTGCGGAGAGAGTTGCACTGGGAGTTGAGGAGAAGGAGGAACACGTGTGCCACAAGAGAAGCGCAAGCGGCGGCCAGATAACAGAGTTCACAAGCACTGTGAGGTACAGGGGAGAGACGGGAATCGGAGGGAAAACCGGTGGGTAGAAAAGAGTCCGAACTTTCCCACGAGCCCCGGCAAATTCCCGGCAGTCGGCCATTTTAGCGGCTTCCCTGCAGTGAAAGGAGGAGGAAGAAGAGGAGGGGGAGGGAGCTCCGCTGGCTGCAAGAGCCTATAACGGCGATACCATCAAAGCCTCCCTGCACCGCAAAAATCGGTCATAATCCCTAGACCTCAGCAACTGGAGGTACTAATCTATACTATATATTTACAGCTTGCCTACATGTGCAGTCAACTGGGGCATATAAGAAAGATAAAGTAGCATCTTGGACTGTACACTAGAATATCAGCAGCAGTTGCACTACAAGAGGATCCTAATAGTGTGACTCAGAGTACTGAAATTAACCCCATATACTGTATTTTCATCAATACCCTGATACAACAATGGGGCCACAAAAAGCACAAAGCACTGCAGAAAAATTGCGAGAATATGCTAGACAACCCGAAGAAGCTACGCAGTCACCTTTGCCTCAGCATACTATTAATACCAGAGCAAGTACTGTATCCGATGTACTACTTCATATAACTTCTTCAGAGGAGAATACTGAAGAACTCACTCTCAAGCAAGTATCCACCCAAGTCCTAGAAGCCATCACCTAATGTAGGACATCACTCACAGGGAAATTAAATGAGGTCACGATTGATTTGGGACTAATGCGCCAAGACGTGCATAATCTGCGAGAGAGTTTCAACACGCGGAAGAACGTATCTCTCGCATAGAAGACACCACTGCCACTGTCCCGAGAGCTATATCTGATCTCAACGCCAAAGCGGAGACCTGGAAACAGAAAGCAGATGACCTAAAAAAAAGGCTCAGCAGAAATAACATCAGAATCATTGGCTTGCCTGAAAGAGCAGAGGGTCGCTCACCGGATGAATTCATAAAAAAATGGATTAAAGAACTTTTCCCGGATGCAAATTTCTCCCAGGCATATGCGTTGGAACGTGCCCACAGAGTCCCTGCAAAACCACCTCCGGCGGGGGCCCCCACCTCACCCCATGTTGGTAAGATTCCTCAACTGGAAAGACAGGGACAAGATCTTGGCTCTAGCTAGAAGGCGGCAAGAAATCAAATTCGACAATACTAGAGTCACCATCTTTCCGGATTTCTCCATGGAACTGCAGAAACAATGCGCCACTTTTATGGATGTCAAGAGACGACTGAGAGAGGCCAATATCCCTTACTCCATGGGTTATCCTGCAAGACTCAGAGTAGTGGACGGAGACAGAGCAGGCTTCTTCACCTCGCTAGGAGAGGCTTTTGAGTGGCTGAACCTACGACACAGATCTCCAAGACTCTGAAGAGACCAGCAAATTTCAGGGACTGATCATCTGAGGATTCTACTAGACTGGTTTGGCTTAGTTGAAATGTGATAGAATTATACAGTTGCAGCTTTTTGTTGACGCATAGATTCAATTTAGATATTGATATAAGGGGTTTTAATATTGACATGAATACACTAAAATTGCTACATCATAACTGTGATCAAGGCCTGCATGCTTCTGCCAACCTTCACCGCAGGCAGAGGCATCCCGGTACAACTGGCCTTTACTCTGGATTAAGACACTGGTCCAGAAATATTTTTACAGTTGCCAACATGCAAAGTTAATATACTGTAGTTTTATAGGTTTACTAGGTTGGATAATTATTATATTAGCTCTGTTAGCTACAGTTTTTATGTTGCACTACTGTTCTATTATATACCCACTACATCATATTTCACTCCTGAGGCTATATTTACACCCAGGATTCCATGGCTGAACTAAAAATCTTATCATGGAATGTTAGGGAATTGGGTACACCTCAAAAAAGATCCATGGTTCTAGCTTTTATTAGGAATTACAGCCCACAAATCCTGTGCCTCCAAGAGACCAGCAATTCCAGGGTCTTAAAGAAGCCTTGGGTTCAATGGGCCGCACATTCCCACCACACCTTTTCATCGAGAGGAGTGTCCCTCTTGGTACACAAACAACTTCACTGGGAGGTAAAAGACCTAGTCACAGATTCAGAAGGCAGATATGTCTTTGTTCAATCTCTTATTAACAACTTACAGTACACACTATTAGGCATTTATAATCCTCCCCCTGGCTCTATGCAAGTGCTACACCTAGCAGCAACCTTTGCTGCTACGCACCCACACGCTAGGGTAATCTGCATGGGATATAAATCACAGAAAAAAAAGCACCAAACGGATAAAACAAAATCACAGAAATATTGTGGCAAATATGGCACTGCTCCCCGGTGGGACTGCTCCCCCAATGAAAAACACGCTACAGTGTTTGGGGTTTGAGCAGTTCCCCCAGATTTGCCACTATATTTCTGTGTTTGTGTCTTGTTTTATATGTAGTGTATGTGCCTTTACCTGGTATTTAAACACTCCTTTGCACCTGGTAACCTCCATCACATGGTCTGATATGGGTGTGGCTTACAGTCTTGCTTTGTTCACATTGCACTAGTTGTCCTGCTAGGCGGTTGTGTGGAAGCTTGGCTGTGAGCTGGATTTCATCACCTTCAGACCTTGTTCACACCTAGTTAGCATAGTGGTAGGACCCCTTGCCATGCTGAGGTGGACCGTGTCGTGGTGCATGATGGGCTCGATATTTTCCTGACAGGAATATATTGGCAAAAGTCTCAGCTTTTAATATCTGCATTTAGACTAGCCAGTATAGTCAGTGGATTTCCGTTTGGTGCATTTTTTTCTGTGATTTATATGATTATATTTTCATCCGCACAATGCTTCGGTTTGTGTAGGATGCCTTTGTGGTGCATGTGGACCGTGCCGACATTCTCCATTGTATGCATTTTTTTGCTGGGGATAGTCGTTTGCTGCGGTCCACATGCGGTGGGACTGCTCCCTCAATGAAAAACACGCTACAGTGTTAGGGGTTTGAGCAGTTCCCCCATATTTGCCACGATATTTCTGTGATTTAATCTGCATGGGATACCTAAATATGATGCTAGACCCCTCATGGGACTAATTTTCAGGGGTAGCAGACCCCAGGAGTGTGGGGAGTCCCTCGCAACTTAGTAGATTCCTGACTGAATTTAGATGGGCGGAGCTCTGGAGAGTTCAGCACCCATGAGACAGGGAGTACTCCTGCCATAGCAGGAGCCACAACTCTCTAACTCGGATTGACTACTTATTGGGCAATGGGCTAGTAACACTAAACCTGCAATCCATAATATATCTTCCTAGAGGAATATCGGATCACTCGCTGATTCTGGGTACTCTGATTCGTAACGCCCCTTCTGTAATGTATAGAATGAACATACATACATTCTGGCTGAATCTTCTAGGCTCGACAGACGGGACTGTCTCTTAACTGTCTCAGTTTCTTGAAATACATGGAGATGAACCTAACTTAATTCTAGTGTGGGATACCTTGAAAGCGTTCCTCCTAGGTTCCTTATACTCAAGCATCTCATATATTAAAAAAGATACTAAACGCTCGGAGTCTGAGCTCGAATCGCAGTGCACCACTCTGGAGCAGCAATATATTAGAATTTTTTTTTTCAATATTGGATTTTGGTGATTAATATCACCTTGTTTGCCATGTTTTAACTTTTGGCTCTTTAGTAAATAACTCCTAAAAAACACATTTATATCCCCAGTATATGCTATTCTTACCTAAGATTAAAATCAGGTTGCTATGGCTCATCCGTCTTCCAATTGTGCTCAGATGGAAGACAAAGGACGCACAAGGAGGCCGTCCTCCTGCGTGCGTGCGCGTTCATGTTGCTGGCCGGCCCGGGCTGCCGACTGAGGATTTAAAAAATAAATAAAGTGGCGGTGCGCCCGGTGGCCATAGCGCATGTAAGTATGCTTCAGAGAAACTGGCCATGGCAGACAGGACTTCAGTAGCGTCCTGGCTGCCATGGTAACCGATCGGAGCCCCAGCATTACACTGCTGGGACTCCGATCGGAACTGCCGCTGCCACCAATGATGGTTGGGTCCGCACTGCCCACCAATGATTTTAAAACGGGGGGAGGGCACACTGCCCACCAATGATTTTAATACGGGGGGAGGGCACACTGCCCACCAATGATTTTAATACGGGGGGAGGGCACACTGCCCACCAATGATTTTAATACGGGGGGGGCACACTGCCCACCAATTATTTTAATATGGGGGGAGGGCACACTGCCCACCAATGATTTTAATACAGGGGAGGGGGGCACACTGCCCACCAATGATTTTAATACAGGGGAGGGGAGGAGGGCACACTGCCCACCAATGATTTTAATACGGGGGAGGGCACACTGCCCACCAATGATTTTAATACGGGGGGGAGGGCATACTGCCCACCAATGATTTTAATACGGGGGGAGGGCACACTGCCCACCAATGATTTTAATACAGGGGAGGGTAGGAGGGAACACTGCCCACCAATGATTTTAATACAGGGGAGGGTAGGAGGGCACACTGCCCACCAATGATTTTAATACGGGGGGGGGGATTGGGCACACTGCCCACCAATGATTTTAATACAGGGGATGGCGTACTGGGGGCTGATGGAAATGGTACTGGGGGCTAATGAGAGGTACTGTGGGCTGATGGAGAGGGTACTGAGGGCTGGTGAGAGGCACTGGGGGCTGATGGAGAGGGTACTGGGGGCTGGTGAGAGGCACTGGGGCTGGTGAGAGGCACTGGGAGGTGATGGAGAGGCACTGGGGGCTGATGGAGAGGTACTGGGGGCTGATGGAAATGGTACTGGGGGCTGGTGAGAGGCACTGGGGGCTGATGGAGAGGGTACTGGGGGCTGGTGGAGGCACTGGGGGATGATGAGAGGGCACTAGGGCTGGTGAGAGGCACTGGGAGCTGATGGAGAGGCACTGGGGGCTGATGGCGAGGCCGGGGTACTTGGGGCTGATGGAGAGGCTACTGGAGCTGCTATGAGGCTACTGAGGGCTGCTATGAGGCATGGAGCTCTTATCTGAGGTCTGATTGGTGGTCATTCATATTGGGGTCTGAGCTGAGGTGTGATATGAGGTCTTATTGGGGTCTTATTAACATTGGGGATCTTATTGGGGCTGTCAGCTGAGGTCTGATGAACATTGGGGGTCTGATTGGTGGTCTGACCTGAGGTGTAATGAAATTTTTTTTTTTCCGGAGCAGCTTGGAGAAAAAAGGCCCCACACTCTTCTGCCCGGCCAAGCCCTGTCAGCACCCCCTTAGGCCAATCCAGCCAGCACCGCTGAGGCCAAGCCTGCCAGCACCCTGAGGCCAAGCCTGTCAGCACCCCTGAGTCTTCAGAACTGTAAGTAAATTATATATAAGGGGAGCTTATAATATGAAAGGGACGAATTATGTCAGAGTGGCTCTTCATCTACACGTGTATCAGCACTAGATATTTACCCCTTACTCTCCCTAATACCCAAACTACACAAGATACATATCCCTAAATCCTAAAGTGTATGTGATAGAAGGAGGACGAGGGCGTGTTTAAGTGTAGAGAGCAACCATTGGTTGAGGTGCAGAAGCTAGTGCACGAGGAGCTCAATGCATTGTGGGTAGTGAGGGCAGGCAGGATTAGCCTCAGGGCTGTGGGCAGTGTCAGCCATCTTAACAGAATAATGAAATTGCAGTTTTATGCAGACTGATTGCTAAGAGCTGAATCTTCCGAAATATGGGGTAAGTAAGTCTAATACTTAGTGATTCTGGAATATCATGGTAATAGTAACTACATATATGAAAATTGAAATTAGGGTCCAAATGTGACAGTTATCCTTTAAACCCGATAAAGAACCCCTAGAATGCAGTTCTTATAGCCCTTTAGTAGAGTTGAGCGAACACCTGGATGTTCGGGTTCGAGAAGTTCGGCCGAACTTCCCGAAAATGTTCGGGTTCGGGATCCGAACTCGACCCGAACTTCGCCCCGAACCCGAACCCCATTGAAGTCAATGGGGACCCAAACTTTTCTGCACTAAAAAGGCCGTAAAATAGCCCAGGAAAGGGCTAGAGGGCTGCAAAAGTCAGCAAAATGTATGTAAATCCCCTGCAATCAAATGTGGATAGGGAAATGAATAAAAAATAAATAAATAAATTTACCAATATCAGTTGGAGAGAGGTCTCATAGCAGGAGAATCAGGCTTCATGTCACCCACCACTGGAACAGGCCACTGTCAGATATTTTTAGGCCCCGCCACCCAGACAGAGGAGAGTGTCCCTATAGCAGAGATCAGGCTTCCTGTCATAGCAGAGAATCAGGCTTCATGTCACCCACCACTGGACAGGCCATCTCCAGATATTTTTAGGCCCCCGGCACCCAGACAGAGGAGAGAGGTCCCATAGCAGAGAATCAGGCTTCATGTCATAGCAGAGAATCAGGCTTCATGTCACCCACCACTGGAACAGGCCATTCTCAGATAATTTTTAGGCCCCGGCACCCAGACAGAGGAGAGAGGTCCCATAGCAGAGATTCAGGCTTCATGTCATAGCAGAGGGAATCAGGCTTCATGTCACCCACCACTGGAACAGGCCATTCTCAGATATTTTTAGGCTCCGACACCCAGACAGAGGAGAGAGGTCCCATAGCAGAGAATCAGGCTTCATGTCATAGCAGAGAATCAGGCTTCATGTCACCCACCACTGGAACAGGCCAATGTCAGATATTTTTAGGCCCCGGCACCCAGACAGAGGAGAGAGGCCCCATAGAAGCAATTCAGGCTTCATGACATAGCAGAGAATCAGGCTTCATGTCACCCACCGCTGGAACAGGCCATTGTCAGATATTTTTAGGCCCCGGCACCCAGACAGAGGAGAGAGGTCCCATTGCAGAGATTCAGGCTTAATGTCATAGCAGAGAATCAGGCTTCATGTCACCCACCACTGGAACAGGCCATTGTCAGTTATTTTAGGCCCCCGGCACCCAGACAGAGGAGAGAGGTCCCATAGAAGAGAATCTGGCTTCATGTCACCCACCCACTGGAACAGGCCATTGTCAGATATTTTTGGCCCCGGCACCCAAACAGAGGAGAGAGGTCCCATAGCAGAGAATCAGGCTTACTGTCATAGCAGAGAATCAGGCTTCATGTCACCCACCACTGGAACAGGCATTGTCAGATATTTTTAGGCCCCGGCACCCAGACAGAGGAGAGAAGTCCCATAGCAGCGATTCAGGCTTAATGTCATAGCAGAGAATCAGGCTTCATGTCACCCACCACTGAAAAGGCCATTGTCAGATATTTCTAGGCCTGGCACCCAGACAGAGGAGAGAGGTCCATAGCAGAGAATCAGGCTTCATGTCACCCACCACTGGAACAGGCCATTGTCAGATATTTTTAGGCCCGGCACCCAGACAGAGGAGAGCGGCCCCATAGCAGAGATACAGGCTTCATGTCATAGCGAGAATCAGGCTTCACGTCACCCACACTGGAACAGGCCATTGTCAGATATTTTAGGCCCGGCACCCAGACAGAGGAGAGGTTCATTCAACTTTGGGTTGCCCGCAATATAATGGTAAAATTTAAAACAAGAGGATTGAATGAGGAAGTGCCCTGGAGTACAAGAATATATGGTTAAGGGGAGGTAGTTATAAATGTCTAATCTGCACAAGGGATGGACAGGTCCTGTGGGATCCATGCCTGGTTCATTTTTATGAACGTCAGCTTGTCCACATTGGCTGTAGACAGGCGGCTGTGTTTGTCTGTAATGACGCCCCCTGCCGTGCTGAATACACGTTCAGACAAAACGCTGGCTGCCGGGCAGGCCAGCACCTCCAAGGCATAAAAGGCTAGCTCTGGCCACGTGGACAATTTGGAGACCCAGAAGTTGAATGGGGCCGAACTATCAGTCAGTACGTGGAGGGGTGTGCACACGTACGGTTCCACCATGTTAGTGAAATGTTGCCTCCTGCTAACACGTTCCGTATCAGGTGGTGGTGCAGTTAGCTGTGGCGTGGTGACAAAACCTTTCCACATCTCTGCCATGCTAACCCTGCCCTCTGAGGAGCTGGCCGTGACACAGCTGCGTTGGCGACCTCTTGCTCCTCCTCTGCCTTCGCCTTGGGCTTCCACTTGTTCCCCTGTGACATTTGGGAATGCTCTCAGTAGCGCATCTACCAACGTGCGCTTGTACTCGCGCATCTTCCTATCGCACTCCAGTGCAGGAAGTAAGGTGGGCACATTGTCTTTGTACCGGGGATCCAGCAGGGTGGCAACCCAGTAGTCCGCACACGTTAAAATGTGGGCAACCCTGCTGTCGTTGCGCAGGCACTGCAGCATGTAGTCGCTCATGTGTGCCAGGCTGCCCAGAGGTAAGGACAAGCTGTCCTCTGTGGTAGACGTATCGTCATCGTCCTGCGTTTCCCCCCAGCCACGCACCAGTGATGGGCCCCAGCTGCGTTGGGTGACACCCCTCTGTGAAAATGCTTCATCCTCGTCCTCCAGTAGTGGGCCCTGTCTGGCCACATTTGTACCTGGCCTCTGCTGTTGCAAAAAACCTCCCTCTGAGTCTCTTCTAAGAAACTAGCCTGAAAGTGCTAAAAATGATCCCTCTTCCTCCTCCTCCTGGGCCACCTCCTCTTCCATCATCGCCCTAAGTGTTTTCTCAAGGAGACATAGAAGTGGTATTGTAACGCTGATAACGGCGTCTTCGCCACTGGCCATGTTGGTGGAGTACTCGAAACAGCGCAACAGGGCACACAGGTCTCGCATGGAGGCCCAGTCATTGGTGGTGAAGTGGTGCTGTTCCGCAGTGCGACTGACCCGTGCGTGCTGCAGCTGAAACTCCACTATGGCCTGCTGCTGCTCGCACAGTCTGTCCAGCATGTGCAAGGTGGAGTTCCACCTGGTGGGCACGTCGCATATGAGGCAGTGAGCAGGAAGGTCGAAGTTACGCTGTAGCGCAGACAGGCGAGGGCCCGCACTTTATGCAGCAGCTCTGACATGTCCGGGTAGTAATGAATGAACTTCTGCACCACCAAATTCAGCACATGCGCCAGGCAAGGGATGTGCGTCAAACCGGCTAGTCCAAGAGCTGCGACGAGATTTCGCCCATTATCGCACACCACCAGGCCGGGCTTGAGGCTCACCGCAGCAACCACTCGTCGGTCTGTTGTTCAATACCCCGCCACAACCTCCTGCGCGGATGTGGGGCCTGTCCCCCAAAACATATGAGTTTTCAGAATGGCCTGCTGACGTTAACCCGGGCTGTGCTGAAGTTGGTGGTGAAGGTGTGTGGCTGACTGGATGTGCAGGTGGAAGAAGAGGAGGAGGAAGCCGAGTAGGAGGAGGAGGCTACAGGAGGCAAAGAATGTTGCCCTGCGATCCTTGACGGCAGAAGGACGTGCGCCAAAGAGCTCTCCGCCTGGGGCCAGCCGCCACTACATTTACCCAGTGTGCAGTTAGGGGAGATATAGCGTCCCTGCCGTGCTTACTGGTCCACGTATCTGTGGTTAGGTGGACCTTGCCACAGATGGCGTTGCGCAGTGCACACTTGATTTTTATCGGATACTTGGTTGTGCAGGAAGGCACGGCTCTCTTGGAGAAGTAGTGCCGGCTGGGAACAACATACTGTGGGACAGCAAGCGACATGAGCTATTTTGAAGCTGTCTGTGTCCACCAGCCTGAAATGACAGCATTCATAGGCCAGTAGTTTTAGAAAATGGCTGGCATTTAGGGCCAGGTATCGAGGGTGGCTAGGTGGGAATTTACGCTTTCTCTCAAATGTTTGTGATATGGAGAGCTGAACGCTGCCATTTGACATGGTTGAGATGCTTGGTGACGGAGGTGGTGGTGTTGGTGGTACATCCTCTGTTTGCTGGGCGGGCAGGTGCCAACGTTCCTCCCGAGGCGGAGGAAGAGGCCGAGGCGGCAGCAGCAGAAGAGGGTAGCAGGTGGAGCCTGAGTGAGTTCCTTGTTTTTTAAGGTGTTTACTCCACTGCAGTTCATGCTTTGCATGCAGATGCCTGGTCATGCAGGTTGTGCTAAGGTTCAGAACGTTAATGAGGCATCAGGCTCTGATGGCACAGTGTGCAAACCACTCGGGTCTTGCCATCAGCACATTGTTTGAAGAACTGCCACGCCAAGGAACTCCTTGAAGCTGTCTTTGGGGTGCTCGGTCCCAGGTGGCGGTGGCCATAGCAGGCGAACTCTCTTGGTGGCGGGTGTTCTGCTTTTGCCCCCTGCTCCCTCTTTTGCTACGCTGTTGGCTCAGCCTGTTGTTTCCCCATACTTTACATTATATAATAAATGACATTTTGATACATTACTTCCACTTGTTTGTTTTTGTCCCTTTAAATGTGGACTACAAAATCTTAACCAGAATCTTGGCCACTCGCCTTAAGGCCTCATGCACACGACCGTATGTATTTTGCGGTCCGCAAATTGCAGATCCGCGGAAAAAAAAACAGATGACGTTCCGTATGGGATCCGATTTTTTGGGCGGATCCATTGTAATAATGCCTATCCTTGTCCGCAAACTAGAAAAAAATAGGACATGCACTATTTTTTTTGCGGAGCAACGGAACGGACATACTGATGCGGACAGCACATGGTGTGCTGTCCAAGTTTTTTGCGGACCCATCAAAATGAATGGGTCCGCATCCTATCCCCAAAAACACGGATCGGACGCGGAAACAAAATACGGTCGTATGCATGAAGCCTAATCGGGTGATTCTTTCTCTGATTAACCAGGATCAGACGGGCTTTATGCCCGGAAAGTACACTACGGAGAACATCAGACGGGTGCAGGTGGTTACACAGGTGGGCTATTCCTCGAATGCGGATTGGGCCCTAGCCTCGTTAGATGCCGCCAAGGCATTCGATTCCGTCGAATGGGCTTATTTTATTGGCTGTTTGCGGGGGTTTGGGTTTGGCCCACAATTCCTCAGATGGATTAGTATGCTATATAGTAGCCTGGTAAGTAGACTACTGATAAATGGGGAGCTATCATGAAAATTTACCCTCCATAGAGGAACAAGACAGGGCTGCCCTTTGTCACCGCTTCTGTTCACTCTGGCGGTCGAGACACTGGCAATCAGGGTGAGGACTAGCACGAACATAACAGGGGTGAGTCTGGGAGAAAGAGAGGCCCGTATAGGATTATACGCAGACGATATGGTTTTATATCTGTCCTCACCTGACAGATCCCTCTGCAACGCGATGGCTTTGGATGCATTTGGAGAGTTCTCAGGCCCAAGAATAAACTGGGAGAAATCAGTATACATGCCACTGGGTAGGGCAGATTGGACGGGTCCCTCCCACGTAGAAAGGTTAAAAGTGGTAGACACATTTAAATATCTGGGAATAAATATTACTAAAAGACACACCCAGGCCATGTCACTTAATATCTTCCCTCTTACAAACCTTATAAGGAACAAGTTTCAAAGTTGGAAGACTCTGCCTATTTTGGTGGCAGGACGCATTAACCTCATCAAAATGATTATACTTCCGAAGGCCCTTTATCCCTTTCAACACTCCAAGGTGCATGTACCAAAATCAGTATTTAAAGAAATAGACTCCTTATCTAGGGTTTTTATTTGGGGCAGATCACGAGCCAAACTTAGCCTAGACATCCTAAAGCGGCCTAAAACAGAGAGAGACATGGTGCTACCCGGACAATTATATATACTATTTAGCAGGTCAACTAAGACTCAATAAATCCTGGTATACGAATGAGGAGCTTCCACTTCAGAATACTTTTTAAAGAGGTATCTGGGATGTTACACATTATGGTCCGTTCTGGAGATGTCCCCCAAGTTCCATAAACGATTACTTCCATTGCACAAATTGGCTCAAACGGCATGGAAGGAGGCGAAATCAATATAACAATTTACAGAGATTGTTTCGGACATTCCTCTATGGGCCAAGCAATCATTACCGCAGGTGCAGGTGGTCATGGGGCGGACGGGTGGCAGCTGGCAGGTGTCAGAACTCTGGGAGACATATATAATCAAGGGATGCTGATGTCCTTCGAAGTACTCTCTCAGAAATACAATATACCCCGCACGCATTTCTTCTCATACTTACAACTTAGATCGGCCATACAGAGTACATTCCCAACCGGCAACTTTACGATCTCTAAGTTTCCTCTCATAGAAGTTGTAAAAACTCAAGGACCCAGAGGACAAGTGTCAGTAATTGTCATGGTGGGGAATGAGGGAAACCCCCACAGTACAATGTAAAAGGATAAGGGATAGCTGCTAGGCCAAGAAGCCAGGAAAAAGGAATCGGGTCACCTATAGCGTCCCTAATCCTCTCCCTAACTCCTCACCATATGAGCGGACCCCGATGGTTGGACGGCTCGTACCCTGGAAACCTGGGATCCTGAGTCACCCTGATAATCCCTCACATAAGAGCAAGGGGAGAGACGTCCTGTTCATCCAAGACACGGAAGAACAGGAGTCTCTAAAGGCCTAGTAGCAGGGAAAAGGAAGATACCATACACAGCAAGAGGATCGGCAGGTAAGAACAGAAGACAACACACTTACCTGCCAAAGTCTCCACGACTGGAACCCGTGCATACGTACAGGAGCCCTAACACCAAACAGGACGCCGTACCAGCAACTAACACAGGTATCCAGCACACCAAACTCCGCCAGAACCCCCATGCTGCAAGGTGCATGGCAGCCCCAGGCAGCACTGTATACAGGCTTGTGGTTCACCTCTCCGGGAAACCAACCCCCTTCCGGAGGACACAACACACAGGGAAAAGGTCTTACATACATGCAGGGACAAACATCAACAACAGCCCAGACATGTAACAACAATCAAGACGTACAACACACCCTGAACATAAACCCACACCTAACATACAACAAGTGAGGTAGGGTATAAGGTGCATACAAAAGGAAGACAATTTATGTCCAACAAGGTGGCCCTCAGGGACTGGTCAGAATCACCCAGGAAAGGAGCAGAGCTCCATCACCAAACAAGGCTGGAGTACCACTGCCCCTAGCCAGGAAGCCACAGATAAAGTCAAGCTAGGGGCCACACCCAGGACACACCTAAATCTCACCTAGCTAGATGATTAACCCCTCGTTCACCAAACCGCAGGGAGACACACCTTAAAGGGGAAATGCACGTGCAAACCGTCAACAACACATTGCCACCGGCAACCAGTCTGCACAGCAACCACGTCACGGTCAAACAACAATATGACCGTGACAGTAATTTACTCACATTTAGTACAATCAAAGGTCAGTGCTAATCTCCTTAATGTAACAGACAAATGGAAAAGATTGATACACTTACACTTACAGAAGAATCAGTTACAGATTTATTATACTCACATTTACAAGTATCACCAGCAATCAACAATAAAATAATTCAATTATACATTATACATCAGACATATCTTACACCGACCAGATTATATGGAATGGGAAGGGCATCATCCACAGCATGTCCACGGTGTGGGGACCTGGAGGCGGACTTTTGGCACATAATGTGGAGATGCAGCCTAGTTGATACATTCTGGAAGGAGGTGACGACTTTCTTATCTGATCTGCTGCCGGTTCGAGTGGCCTGTACTCCTGAGGTTTGCCTGTTGAGAATTCTGGGTGAAGATAGCTGGGATCATTATAGTACAACAATCTTAAGGGAATCACTCTTTATAGCATGTAAATGTATCGTACTGCGATGGTACAACCCCAATACACGAGCTTATCCATGTGGAAAACACAAATAAATCAGATGTTACCGTATATGGTACTGGTATACAAACATCGCAATAAACCTAAAAAATTTGAAAAGGTCTGGGGAGTGTGGTGTGATTCATCCCATACTCTATACTCAGTCCCGAGATTAAGGCAGGCTTTATTAACTGCCCGAGGAACCATGGCTCAACCGGTGTAGTGGGGATACCTAAGAAAAATACAACACAAACTCAGCTGGGACAAAGGGAATTAGTCAGCAATGAAGTGGGTAAATATTATTTGTAAATTTGAAAAAATTTAGGCTGTCTCACAGTATTTTTGCGTACATGAATTTATTACTCATTTAAAATACACTTAAATTGGTGTCAACATATCAGCATAATTACATGTATAGACATAAACAGTGCGGAGCTCTCGCACACGCCCATACCAAGACCTTTGGCTAATGTTATTGGCGTTTTTCTGCAGACTTCAAATATATGATTAAAAAGTTTAGTACTGATGTACTATTTTACAGGTTGTTGTAACCAAGATGGTTTCCTATAGGGGAGACGGGTTGGTATACATATGGAGTCGTTGCCCGGCTGTTTAGCAGCGCACCGACTCCATCTGCATCCTTCCCCTCTCCTCCTCACTCCGTCAAAAGCCAGAAGTTCCAGCAGTCCATGTATTTGTATTTTATATATTTTTTTATATTTTTTATATCATCTGTATTTTTTATATAATCTGTATTCTTTTATATAATCCCAATTCATTTATGTCATTTATATTGTTGGTTTTAATTTATGATATACTATGACCAAAATTCTTTATATATTTTAAGTATTATAATATGTTGATAATGGATCGGGATCCCACAGGTGGTAAATCAATCTGGGACAATGTGATCCGGAATACAGACCACTTATTATACTAAACCCAAAACGATATATAAGGACACAACTAACATGTCTTCAGTCAGCATTTCACATCTACTGAGGAAGGAACATAGTTCCGAAACGTGTCTAGTGTGAACGAGACCTAGCTATTGATGCGTTTTTTTAATTCTGCCTGAAAGAGGATTTCTTCAAAATACCGGGGTATATACCTTTAAAAGGAACAAGTCCATTATCAATTCCGAGCGGTTTGAGCTATAAACTATCGGCAAAGTGGATTGATTTATGCTGATATGCCTAATATAGGTAACTAACTTTGTGATCAAAATTGGACCGCATACCAAAAGAACTCTGCTACATCAGCTTCCATTGCGCCATCGACCAACAAACCACCTTCCGGGAGGTCACGTGAGACGCTGTGTAGAGTGAGTTCGAAGCCCATTCCGCAACGGGGGCACTAACACCAGCAGGCGATATTAGAATACAGCATCTCCCACACCAATAACCGCAAAAAGGACGTTCCTTGAACCATCTTGGTTCCAAAAACCGGTAAAATAGTACATCAGTACTAAACTTTTTAATCATATATTTAAAGTCTGCAGAAAAACGCCAATAACATTAGCCAAAGGTCTTATTCATTTTTGGAGTACTCCAGTCGTATGGGCGTGTGCGAGAGCTCCGCACTGTTTATGTCTATACATGTAATTATGCTGATATGTTGACACCAATTTAAGTGTATTTTAAATGAGTAATAAATTCATGTACGCAAAAAAAAATTCAAATTTGCTCCCGTTTTTTCAGTCGGTAACTGATAGGCTGGGCTCCAGTAGTTTGCTGGTAGAGCTTTTCTTAATATATATTAGTAGTAAATATTATTTGTAATCTTCAGTAATTACCTGTTATATAGATTGTTTGAAAATCTTGATGACAATAGTAAATAATTCATTATTGATATTATTGGTATTTTGAATTGTATCAGGAATGTATGTAATGGATGTTCATTTACATATGTCAATAAAAGAGTTTAAAAAAATGGGTCGCACCATTTTTTCTCTTTAGGGAGAGGCTACTGTATGAATATAATAAAAGTTGTCAAGCATAATTTTAAATAGATGTATGTTAGAAAACGGTTCAACATCCTATTCTCTACATAAATAAATACTTCTTTCACCCTGGAGGGTGTCTTGTTTTTTGCATTTTCATTTTTCAGCCCGTCCCTTTCCGGGGCTATAACTTTGTATTTTTCTGTAAACATAGCCATATGAGGGCTTGTTGCACTTTCTAATTTGACCATTTAATATTGCATACCATGTAGTGGGGAGCTGTAAAAAAAAATTCCATATGGGGTGAAATTGGAATTCTTTTTTGTGGCAAATAAGCCATAAACATCAACACTGGCATTGTTTTTTTTCTTTTAATGGTATTCACCATGCAGAATAAATTACAGGATAATTATTGAGCATGTGTCATTAGACACGGCAATACCAGATATTAAATGTATATTTTATTTTGGCAGTTTTTTTTCACTGAAATTTCTTTTTATTTTCTATAGAAAATAAGGTGTTTATGGAGTTTTTTTATTTAATAAAACTTTATTTAACTCTTATTTTTTACTATTTATTAGTCGCACAAGACTTTGACAGGTGATCTTCTGATTGCTTCTATAATACATTGTACTACTTTATGTAGTACAGGGTACTATACTGTCAGTAGTAGCATACTGACAGGCACTATCAGGCTCCAATACTAAGTCACTGGCGCTCCATGATCTCATTTGCAACATTGACAATACTTGAGAGAGGGACCCCTCTCCCTTTATACCACTTTGATGCCATGGTTACTATTGACCACAGCATCTAAGGGGTTAAAAGCCTGGAGTGGTGCTTAAAGCAGGAGCCCAGCTGTAATAAAAGAGACCTGTCCAAGGCTTAGACTAGGCCATCTTAAAAAGGTGACGTCCTAGGCTAAGGCCTGTTAGTGACCTCCGTAAAAAGGCGTATTGATGGTCACTATAAGGGAAGCAGAGAGACGTAGGGGGCCAATTTTTATTTTACACCATGGGAAGCTTTTTTTTTAAATAACACAATTACAACTCCTTTTAAAGGTCAAAATGGAGAATAAAGAGGAGGACATAGAATACTTTTACCAGAGCCATAGAAGACTGCTATTTTTTTCACATTAAAGCCTATGTAAAACAGATGCAAACTGTTGCCTTTAAAATAGATCTGTTGAATGGATGATCTAGACATGGTAAATCCTTAGTGACAAATTGCTTTATTGGATGTTTTTTATTTGATCAGAAAAACTATTTTGATAATTTGCCCTGGCATTTCTCATGTATGGGAAACTTTGTATAGTAGCACTATACATATCCAATGGGGGAGATTTATCAAAACTGGTGTAAAGGAAAACTGGCTTAGTTGCCCATGAAACCAATCAGATTGCACCTTTCATTTTTCAGAGCCCCTTTGGAAAATTGACAGTGGAATCTGATTGGTTGCTATGGGCAACTTAACCAGTTTTCCTTTACACCAGTTTTGACAAATCTCCCCCAATCTGTCTTTTTAATACTAAAATATTCATCTTTATTACCCACAGATGATTGGACCAGTGGTTCAAAGGAAGATTTTGTTTTAGGTGGCAGTGTTATTCAAGATAAGTATGGAGAACAGTACATCACACCAAATGTTCCCTTGGTCCTTCACAGCAGAGATCTTTCTACAGATCCCACTAATCACAAAGATGCTTCATCTAGTCAATCACAGACTGTAAAACAAAATAGAGGGCATGGAGAAGAAAGACTATTTCCTTGTTCTGAATATGAGACGTGCTTCAAAACGATATCTAATCTTTCTAAGCACAAAAGAATTCACAGAAATGAAAATTCATTTTCATGTCCAGAATGTGGGAAATGTTTCAAAAAGAAATCTAATCTGTCTATTCACAAAAGAATTCATAGAGATGAAAGAAAATTTGCATGTCCGGAATGTGGGAAATGTTTTACCACAAAATCAGATCTTGTTAAACATAAGAGAATTCACACAGGGGAAAAACCATTTTCATGTTCAGAATGTGGCAGATGTTTTACCTGGAAATCAGATCTTGTTAAACATCAGAGAATTCACACAGGGGAAAAACCATTTTCATGTTCAGATTGTGGGAAATGCTTTACCCGGAAATCAGATCTTGTAAAACATGAACGAATTCACACGGGTAAAAAGCCATATTCATGTTCAGAATGTGCAAAATGTTTCACCCAGAGATCAAATCTTGTTGAGCATCAAAAAATTCACACTGGGCAAAGACCATTTTCATGTTCAGAATGCAGAAGATGTTTTACCCGGAAATCAAATCTTGTGGAACATCTAAGAATCCATACAGGTGAGAAGCTGTCCTTAGGTTTGGAATCTGGAAAACTTTGTACAATGAAAGGTCCTTTTAAAAAAACATTTGGGGTTTGGCCCTAGGGAGAAGCAATTTTTTTCTATTTTGTATGGGGAATGTTTTAATCATAAGTCAGGTCTTATTGAACATCATAAACTTCATGTTCACACTTTTCCATGATTTAGAAATTTTATTAAATGTTGTACACATCGGAAAGGAGAGATCCATTGTAGAATTTTACCGCAGAACAGTACCTGTGTAAGTTTTTTTTTTTTTTTTTCTAGTATACATTATTGGGCTTGGTACTAGTGGTTGATAGAGTGGTGTAATAGTTCTGTGCATGCTGAGCCTAGGATAGGCACTCACTGTATACCCCATTGAGCATAGTATAGTGCTTGGGCCTCATAACTTCTATAGACTATGTGGAAATTAGCTAAATAGCTTATCCCATGATTAATGTAAACAATGAAAACCAGATATCATATAGTACACAACATTTTTCTCCAGCAAACCTAGAACCAGCCCTGTACCTCACATGGATCCAGAGATCTTCACATTCTTTGCTCCAATTGCTCTGCTAGATATATTTCAAGCTGGCAGCTCAGGGGGTATGTCCTTTCTGCTGCAGCTGGTGGCAGTTGAAGACTAGAAGTTGGAACAGAGCATGTGCTTCCATCTCAATGAGCTGGACACAGAATTTTTCATGGAACAATCCCTTAAAGCGTTCCTTCACATACAGCAGATTTTGTTGCAAAAATGTTTTGCAAATGAAAATGATTACATTCATCTGAATGGTGTTTTGGTGTCAGGCACGTGGATAGAAATTTCTACAACAAAATTATCAAGAAGATAAGCATTCTATAAATGCCCTGCTCATTGGCCTATGTATGTTTAGTTTATGTTCCCTTTACACGGGACAATGATATAGCAGGTTTTTGGGAAGGAAGCGTTCCTTCCCGAAAATCTGTTGATCGCTAGTGAAGGAGACCGGTGCATTTACATGCTGCGATCACCTCCAGCTTCTTCAGAGTATGCTGAGGAGTGATCGCTAATGCCATCACTCTTCCCCATACTGTCTCTTGTCTCCTGGCAGCAGATCGTGGTTACACAGCACGATCTGCCACTGGGAAACGATGATCTTTTGTGCTGCACAAAAGATCCAATTACCACATGAGAGAGTGTTTTGCTCATTCATCAGGTAATTGGAGGTGCATTTACACTGCAAGATCATAGCTAATTAACATTACTAGTAACGCTAGTTGGCGATAATCTGTTCAATTGTCGGCCTGTGTAAAGGGCCCTTTAGTGCCAGTGCGTTTGTTTCACAGTGAGGAAAATATGAGATCAGTTAATTAAGAGATAGAGTCAATGTGTTACTTAGTCAAGGAGGCTGGCAGCCATTTTTGTCAGTGCTGCAACATTTAAAGTTATACAATACAATGTCTTATTACTCACTCCAACCTTTATCACATAATTCACAATTGCAAACACAACATTTTTATAATATTAATTTTGGTGCTGATAGTGTGACATATTGATCTGCGTCATAGCTATACTGTACTGGACTATGTCCAAGTGACCTTTTAAAAAAAAAAAAATTCAAAGTTAATTACACTAAGTTGATCACAGACTAGTGTATCTGACAAATTGTTCTGCATCACAGTTACAGTATATTCTCCTGAACTCTATTATTATTTTAATTTTTTATTATACTCTTATATATCGCTGCTATATTCTGCAGCGCTTTATAGACATTAGTATCACACTGTCCCCAATGGGGCTCGCAATTTAAGCTCCCTATCAGTATGTCTTTGGAGTGTGGGATGAAACCGGATTACACAGAGGAAACTCACGAAAACACGGAGAGAACATACAAACTCCATGCTTATGTTGTCCTTGGTTGGATTTGACCGTACCACCCATAACGCTATCCTATTCTACTTTAAAATAAATAAAAGTTAAAGGGGTTTTGCAGTTACACAAAAAAAAAAAAATCACTAGCATTCAACCAAATTGTATTATAATGTCATATGATGGAGTTCTGAGTGCATTTTGATTCCTCCAGTGTAATTCCGATCTGTGACCTGGACCCTGGGGTTCATTTATAAAGCCATATAAATAGTTATAATAGTGTATGATGTAGTGAACCTTTTACAAAATATATATAATTTAATTAAATAAATTTAGTTGATGTCAGCCTAGTGTGTCTGGTGTATATTTCTGGCTAACAGTTATATTGTACCAGACTGTATCCAATTGATCTTTTTTTTTATTTTTCAAAGTTACTTAAATACATTCAGTTGATCACACACACACTAGCGTGTATGATGTATTGTTCTTTGTCACTGTCATATTGTGCTGGACTCTGTCCAAGTGACCCATTAAAAAAGAAAAATTAAACTTAAATAAATTCAGTTGATACAGACAAGTGTGCCTGACATTATGCATCAAAGTTATATTGTACTGGACTTTGCCCGACTAACCATTTTTAAAAAACGTAAGTTTCAAACGTAATAAATTCAGTTGGTCACAGCCTAGTGTGTCTGACATATTGTTCTGAATCACAATTATATTCTACTGGACTCTGTCCAAATAAACATTTTTTTCAGACAATTTTTCTAATTATTTTAATTAATTCAGAGACTAGTGTGCCTGATGTATTTTTCCATGTGACAGTAATATTGTATTGGACCATTTCTTTTTAAATATTTCAAAATTAAAGCCACATTGCTGTGCATGTCTGGTACTTGTTTGGTGTGCTCCCGCTATTTCCTGGCTATTTCTCCTGTTGTAGCAGTACAAGCTTGCTGAAAAGTTCTCACTCTACTCCTGCTTTATATGGGGACGCCTGCTGTACTCCTCTGAGGTGTTACTCTGCAGCCATGACCATTAAAAAAAGATCTAAAAAGCGCCGATAAAGATATTCAAGATGGCGCTGGTGCGGCCACCCCAGGGAACTCTGGCTGCACTTCTAAAATGCAGAGAGATGCAGCAGCAAGAC
This sequence comes from Bufo bufo, assembly GCF_905171765.1. Lineage (NCBI taxonomy): Eukaryota > Metazoa > Chordata > Amphibia > Anura > Bufonidae > Bufo > Bufo bufo. The sequence continues at coordinate 177,989,378 of NC_053394.1, forward strand.
TCGAGAACTATGCCTGCTATATTTCCACTGAACGGGGAGACAACGTGGCAGCTAAATGTTAGTTGTCTGCCATAGATGAACTCTGTCAGGAAGTCAAAACTATTAGTGAGTATACTGACCTTGCAATTAATGGCAGCTGGAATCACTATGCAGCCTTGTGTGAACCGTGTGCTCTGTCTGATCTGGGATCTCAAAACTCAGATTCTAAGGAACCTACTCTGAAGGACATGATGAAAATGATTGCAAGGTGTGGCAGGTCACTAACTACGCTGAACATGCAGGTGGGGGGCATAAAAGAGAATATTGCTATTGTGCTACATGACCTTAAAAAGTTAGTCCACTGCGGGATAGAATTGAAGATGCCATACTGCCATTGTAGAGATGTGCTAGAGTATACAAGAAGATTGGATGCTTTTGCTGCCAAGCAAGATGATCTAGAGAACTGGCTACGCACCAATAATGTGGGAATGGCGATAGTGCAAGAGAAGGTGGAGGCCACCAACCCCACTGAATATTTCAAATCTTGGCTAAGTAATACCTTTGTCAAAGACTCTGTCACCCCCTTGTTTGCTGTAGAGGGGGCGCATAGGGTTCCTACCTGTCCTTTGCCCCCTTTGTCTAGAATAGACTTCTTTTTGGGAAATATGATGGGTCAGCTAGTGAACACCATATAGTATCTCCTCATACAGTTCCTGATCAGTCCCCTGTTCTTTTGAAAGCTAATCTTCTTCCCCCTAAACTTTAAGGGGTACAGTGTGGCGCTTCAATCTGTATTGGCTCAATGTATTTACTGATAGCAATACCATTGAGGATAATCTAAAGGAGTTTTTTTTTAGCATAATGTGGACTCGGCATCCAAATCTGTAGTGTGGGAAGCCATTAAAGCCTTTTTAAGGGGAATATTGATTGCGGAAGTTAATAAGAGGAAGACTATAATTAGATGCAGTCTAAATACCCTGATAGCAGAAACTCAAGGGCAGAGTCTGCTTATATCTCTCCTCCTTCTGATGAGAAGGTATGTATGTGGCAGGAGGCCCAAAAGCAACTTAACAAGCAGCTGCTTGTTAATGTGGAACTTAAGCATCAAAAATACTATGAGGAAGGTGAGCGGGCAGAATACTTACTGGCGCTTGTCTCTCGGGCTCAGCAGGGCTTCACATATACACTGCCTGTCCCAAAAAAAAGTCGCCACCCAAAAAAAAAAAAAGTCACACACTCTAATATTTCGTTGGACCACCTTTAGCTTTGATTACGGCACGCATTCACTGTGGCACTTTTTCGATAAGCTTCTGCAATGTCACAAGATTTATTTCCATCCAGTGTTGCATTTATTCTTTACCAAGATCTTGCATTAATGATGGTAAAGTCTGACTTCTGCGCAAAGCCTTCTCCAGCACATCCCAAAGATTCTCAATGGGGTTAAGGACTTTGTGGTGGCCAATCCATTCACAATTTGAGCCCGTTGAATCCTGGCATTGTCATCTTGGAATATGCCGGTGCCATCAGGGAAGAACAAATCCATTGATGGAATAACCTGGTCATTCAGTATGTTCAGGTAGTCAGCTGACCTCATTCTTGGAGCACATATTGTTGCTGAACCTAGAACTGACTAACTGCAGCAACCCCAGATCATAGCACTGCCCCCATAGGCTTGTACAGTAGGCACTAGGCATGATGGGTGCATCACTTCATCTGCCTCTCTTCTTACCCCGATGCGCCCATCACTCTGGAACAGGGTAAATCTGGACTCATCAGACCACATGACTTTCTTCCATTGCTCCAGAGTCAAATCTTTATGCTCCCTAGCAAATTGAAGCCTTTTTTTATGGTTTGCCTCACTGATTAGTGGTTTTCTTACGGCTACACAGCTGTTCAGTCCCAATCCCTTGAGTTCCCTTTGCATTGTGCATGTGGAAATGCTCTTACTTTCACTATTAAACATAGCCCTGAGTTCTACTGTTGTTTTTCTTCAATTTGATTTCACCAAACGTTTAAGTGATCACCGATCATGACCATTCAGGATTTTTCCCCCGCCACATTTCTTCCTCGAATACGATGGGTCCCCACTATCCTACCTGTTTTTAATAATGCGTTGGACAGTTCTTAACCCAATTTTAGTAGTTTCTGCAATCTCCTTAGATGTTTTCTAACTAACATCTTTTCCACGACCACGAGATGTGTCTTTCGACATGGTTGTTTAAGAAATGAGAAGCAACTCATTGAACCAGTTGGGGTTAAATAACTTGTTGCCAGCTGAAATATAATCGCCCATGCAGTAATTATCCAATAGGAGGCTCATACCTATTTTCTTAGTTAAATCCAGGTGGAGACTTTTTTTTTGGACAGGCAGTGTATATCCGCCCTTCGAGTGAGAGAGGGTACAATATGTACCACTTCTGCTGAGATTCTAGATGTAAAAGAAGAATTCCTGTGCTTACTCTTTGACTGCACCTAAGTACCAATGACTAGAAGCGGGGCTCTACCACGTCTGCTGTCCTCTAATTTATAAGTATTATCCTACCTGTACGTCTAGAGGAGAGTCCGCAATGTTGATGTGTAGTGGTGAATACTTGATAGTTATCCCGATCTTCCAGCCCAGTGGAAGCAGTCAGGCTGTGTAGTTGGAAAACATGCCCTGGCCAGCAGCACGTTTCCTTTTCAAAAAAGCTTGAACTCCCGATTGGAGCGCCATGACGTCACACTAGCTGACAGCTACAAGAGCTGGTGTGGACCAAAAATCCGAAGCATTTCGAAAGGATCGCCTTTCTTCCTTATATATATATGTGTATATATACTTTCATTTACGTACTTGTGTGGTATTTCTCTGCATGTGGGGATTATTGCATCCTCTTCCCAGGTAGGACTATAGCCTGTATTTTACACAAGTCGATTGAGCAAGCAATGTGGGAGGGAAGTGTTCCCTCTTAGTAATCACTTGCTATATAGCGGGGGAGACTGCTGCCATTACATGCAGTGATCTCCTCTACAGCATGGGATCGGCTACTGTCTTGTGGTTTGCCAGTAGCCGATCGCTTTTAGAGAGCACTATCTACCGCTAGCAGCTCTGATTTTTAAGCATACTTAAAAATTTGTATTGCCCGATGAACAAGCGTTTGCTCGTTCATCAGGCAATTAGTGGTGGTATTACACTGCAAGATGATTGCTAACAAGTGTTCATGCGAACTCTCGTTAGCGATTATCGGCCAAGAAATCAGCCAGTGTAATACAGCCTTATGAATGAAGAAAAGGCCTTATTATGCACTAGAGCAGTAGTGGCGAACCTATGGCACAGGTGCCAGAGGCGGCACTGAGAGCCCTCTCTGTGGTGTGGGGTTTCGCTGGGGTAGACAGGATTAGCGGACACAGTATATAGAGGCAACAACAAGTTCTTAGGATCAAACAGTTCAGTGTTTTATTCACACTTTAGGCCTCATGCACACGACCTTAGTTCTGGTCTGCATCCGAGCTGCAGTTTTTGCGGCTCAAGTGCAGACCCATTCACTTCAATGGGTCTGCATCCGTTTCTCCGTTCCGTTGCCTCGCAAAATATAACATGTTCTATTCTTGTCCGTTTTGCGAACAAGAATAGGCATTTCTACAATGGGCCACCCATTCCGTTCCGCAAATTGCAGAAGGCACACAGGCGGCTTCCGTTTTTTGCGGATCCGAGGTTTGCGGACCGCAAAAAACTGAACGGTCATGTGCATAAGGCCTTAGGCAAGTGAGAAAACAAGCAGTCAGTCACCTTGCAGTGTTGGTGGTAATTCACACCATGCGGCAATTCTGCCTCAAGCACCAATCTGTTTTCACGCCAAACAGGTAGAAAGCCTTCATCCAGACACAAGGCTCCCAGATCCCAACACAGAGACCTCGCTTCTGAGCCCAGCTGCCTATTTAAGGACAGCAAGGTGCTGCCAAAACCCGGACTGGCACTTAAAATCCGGTCTGGTATTTGACCTCACGTGGCTAAAAATCAGCCCAGCAGCACATGCTGGGAGGAAAATACCTGTTTTCCCAGACCAAACCTCTCACTATGTCACATACTCCCCGCCAGACAGCGTACCCGGGACAGGGCATCCGCGTTTCTCTGTAATCTGCCTGCCCTTTGTTCCACCGAAAACTTTAAGTTTTGTAGGGAGAGAAACCATCGGGTGACCTGGGCATTTCTGTCCTTGGCCTGGCTCATCCACTTGAGAGGGTCAGTCACCAGGCAGAATTTTCTCCCCAATAAATAATAACGGAGAGATTCTAGTGCCCACTTGATAGCCAGACACTCTCTCTCCACTATACTATATCGGGTCTTGGCTGGGGTGAGCTTACGGCTGAGTAAGACAACGGGATGCTCCTCCCCGTTGACTTCCTGAGACAGTACAGCACCGAGGCCTACTTCAGAGTCATCAGTCTGTACTATAAACTCCCTTTTGAAGTCGGGCATCACCAAAGCCGGGGACCCGCACAGGGCTGACTTTAAAGCAGAGAAAGCCTCTTCCACCCGATCATCCCAGCGAACCATCGTTGACTTGTGTCCCTTCAAGAGTCCTGTCAAGGGCGCGGCTAGAGTAGCAAAGTGGGGAACAAACCTCATGTAATAGCCCACCATTCCCAGGAATGACTTTATTTGCCTAGTGGTGACCAGTCAGGGCCAATTCCGTATCGCCTCTATTTTGTTCACTTGGGATTTGATGACTCTGCGCCCAATGACATACCCCAGGTACTTAGTCTCTTCTAACCCTATTGCACATTTTTTGGGGTTAGCGGTTAGGCCAGCTTTGCGAAGGGAGTCCACTACAGCCTGCACTTTGGGTAGGTAACTTTCCCAGTCGGTACTGTGGATGACAATATTGTCCAGGTAAGCCGAAGTGTACCGACGATGTGGACGAAGCACAATGTCCATTAGTCGCTGAAAATTGGCGGGGGCGCCATGCAGACCAAAGATAGACCTAATACTGATACAGCCTAAGGGCACCTGGCCAGTACTCTTTCGTGAGGTCCAAAACAGAAAAATACCGGGCTTGTCCTATCCTCTGATGGGCTCATCCACCAGGGGCATGGGATACGCATCGAACTTGGAAACCTCGTTAAGTTTTCGAAAGTCGTTACAAAACCGCAAACGTCCCGCCCGCTTGGGTATCAATACTATAGGACTGGCCCACTCACTTTTTGACTCCTCATGACGTCTAGCTGCAACATTAGCTGCACCTCCTCCGATATGGCTTGTCGCCGGAGCCTCAGGTACCCAGTATGGTTAATCTATACTTTTGCCTGAGGCTCAGTGACAATGTCATGCTGGATTATGAAGTGGCGTCCAGGGAGGTCCAGAACACATCCGTGTTCCAACTAACGAACTCCCTGGCCTCCTGAGTTTGTTTAGAGGAGAGGCTTGTCAGACATTTTTACTGTGGCAGCGCCTCTCTTGCATTAGACAGAGGGGACGGCACCTCTTCTCCTAGAAAACCCGTCCGCGGGCTGTCTTCTGTACAGGTTTCTCTATCTTTCCACGGTTTGAGTAAATTCACATGGTAAACCTGCTCCAGCTTTCGCTGCCCTGGCTGGTGTACCTTGTAGTTTACATCTCGTAGGGCCCCTGCCACCTAGCCAGGAACTTACTGTCCACGGTCGGCACCAGAACCAAAACCCAATCACCCTGGTTAAAGATCCGGACCCGAGCCTGCCGATTATAGACCTGACTCTGGGCTCGCTGAGCTGCCTCCTTATGGTCCCTAACAAGAGGCAACACTGTCTCTATTCGATCTTGCATCTTGGTAACGTACTCAATGACCCTTTTATGAGTGGGTTGTTGTTCCCACGCCTCTTTGGCCACGTCCAAGAAACCGCGAGGGTGTCTGCCATATAGCAGTTCGAAGGGCGAGAACCCAGTAGAGGCCTGGGGTACCTCTCGCACTGCGAAGATGAGATAGGGCAGAAGGAGGTCCCAGTCCTTCCCATCTTTAGACACTACCTTTTTCAACATATATTTTAATGTTTGGTTAAACCGTTCTACCAGACCATCCGTTTGCGGATGGTAAACAAACGTCCGTAGTTGTTTTATGTGCAGCAACTTACAGAGTTCCCTCATCACCTTGGACATAAAAGGGGTCCCTTGGTCAATCAGAACCTCATTAAGGAGTCCTACTCTGAAAACATCGCCATTAACTCCTTAGCTATGAGTTTGGCCGAGATATGTTGCAGTGGCACCGCCTCTGGGTACCAACTGGCGTAGTCTAGAATGACTAAGATGTGTTGATGCCCTCTGGCGGACTTTGGTACTGGGCCTATGAGGTCCATAGCTATTCGGTCAAACAGTACTTCGATAATCGGGAGAGGTACTAGGGGACTACAGAAATGTGGCTGGGGGCTAGTTATCTGGCAGGTCGGGCAAGACTTAGGCCAGTAAAACCGCTGTAGAATACAATCCTGAGTTTTCTGCAGCCCCAGGTGACCCCTGAGAATGTGTTGGTGGGCTAGATCTAACACAAGCTTGCGATAAGCCTTGGGGACCACCAACTGTTCAGTAGTCTCACCCCGTAGTTGATTTATTCAATACAACATATCCTGATGAACCACAAAACGGTCTCTGCCCCAGGTTATTCTGGTTCACCATCTACTATTAACACATTTACCCACGCGTGGGATACGGTTGGGTCCCGACGTTGGGCGGTACCAAAATTAACCCCGGAGACATTGAGGTCTGCTAATTCAGGACCCCAGGGCAAGTCCTCCATGTCTCCCACCATCACACTTAGCAGGGTTGTCTCCCCCTCTTCCACCGAAGTGGCGGTCACCCCTACTGCTGGTTCTTCGGTCTCAGGTTCCCAGGGTTCTGGTCTGCCCCCTGAGCCGGGCCACTCTGCTAGGGTTACCCCTGTCTCATGGGTATCAGTCACTCTCATAGCAAGCCACAGTGCCGGAACGCCCGGGAAGTCTCTCCCTATGATGAGTTCATAATGTAGATTTCTGACGACAGCCACCTCGTGGGTCCATCTACCGGCCACTGTGGTTAGAGACACCAGTGCAGTGGGGTAGTCTTTTAAGTCTCCATGGATGCACATCACCCCAACTTTACGGCCAGTATACTCAGTGGACCGCACCAGGGTAGCCCTTACTAGGGTCACCAGACTCCCTGAGTCCAGCGGAGCCTGCGCCGGAGTGTCTCCCACTTCCACCTGGCACAAGTGATCTAGAGACTCTTGGGTACCTGTTGCACACAGCCTCCTCGCATATAGCGACTGACGGTAGCCATAGTTAGTTTCCATGGGCTCAACCCGATGGGGCCAGTCAGCCCTTACATGACCAGACTCCTGAGACTAGTGATGGACGAACATCGGCCGGGACGGATCAAATGTTCGCGAACCGCAAGTTCACGGCGGGCCCCATTCACTTTAATGGCAGGCGAACCTGAAAAACCTTCAGCTCATATTTGCAAGCCATCATATACTAGAAGTGTAACATATAGTCCCACAACATGGACAGTGACATGCTAGAGGGGGATCAATGACAAAAATTCCAACAAAAAATATGTATCTTAATCATGCGGACATTTTTAATGCGTCCTTAAAAGGGAAATTCTCTTGAAATGAGCCCTGTTGGAGCCTAGAAAATTTTATTTTAGGCCACGGGAGTACGGGCCATAAAAATTAGGCATTCACCCGACATAAAAGAAATTCTGATTATGTAGCTCAAGGCACATTATGCGGTCAATGGATAAAATTATTACTGTAGGCCACTGGACTACAGCCCCAAACATTAGGCCATTCACCGACAGAAAAGATCAAGTGATTATGTGGCCAGAGGTATATTACACGGTCAATGGATATCAATTTTACTGCAGGCCAGTACAAATACAGGTCAAATACATATGTTTAAAAGAACTAAAAACATGGCTAACATAAAAACCCCCTCTTGAAAAAAAAACTAATAATAATAGTTGAAATTCTATAACACGTGGAAATTCCTCAGAGGCCGCAACAATTATTCATTCAACGTACATAAAAGAACAAGTACCGTAAGTATGTGGCTGGCGGTAGATTCCACGGTCATTGAATATCAATTTTGCAGCAGGCCAGTGTACTACAGGCCCCAAAAATTATGCATTCAGCGTACATAAAAGAACAAGTATGTGGCTGGAGGTCTATTAGACGGTCAATGGATATCAATTTTACTGAAGGCCAGTACAAATACAGGTCAAATACATATGTTTAAAAGAACTAAAAATATAAAATTGGATTAAAAACATGGCTAACGAATTCCCCCCTCTTGAAAAAACCTCTAATGATAATAGTTGAAACACTTGGTCGTCACAGGTGTTGAATTCCTCCGAGGCCCAAAACATTAGGCATTCAATGGACAGAAAAGGCCTTTTATGCCACTGTATTTACCTAAGACACGGACCAATATTTGGGTGGTGGCGGATATTTGAGAGCTGGCATGAGGAAATTCAATTAAACGTGGTCGTCACAGGTGTTGAATTCCTCCGAGATCCATGCCTTATTCATTTTTAGAAATGTGAGGTAGTCCACACTGTCGTGAGCTAGGCGAGTACGCTTATCGGTCACGATCCCCCCTGCTGCGCTGAACGTCCTTTCAGAAAGGACACTGGAGGAGGGGCAAGCCAACAGTTCCATGGCAAATTGTGCCAGCTCTGGCTACAGGTCAAGTCTGCACACCCAGTAGTCCAGGGGTTCCTCGCTTCTCATAGCGTCCACATCGACCATTAACCCGATGTAGTCGGACACTTGTCGTTCTAGGCGTTCCCTGAGGCTGGAACCGGAGGGCAGCTGTCGATGGGTTGGCTGCAAGAATGATCTCATATCCGAAGGGACCAACACATCTTCAAACCGCCCTCTTTTTGCATGCGCTGTTGGATTGGTACTCGCAAGTGTTTCTCTGTGAGTGGAAATTCCTCTGCCTGCGCCCGCAAAAGCAGAATGCAGCATTTTTCAAAGCAAGGCCTGGAAGTGCTGCATTCTGACAGCCATCTGTGATGCTGGAAACATGTTCGCCATTTTGTGTTTGTGCCGGGGGTCTAAGTACGTTGCCACCCAGTACTGGTCCTTGCCCTTTATGCTTTTTATATGGGGGTCCCTCTTCAAATACTGGAGCATGAAGGCCCCCATTTGCACTAAACTGGAAGCGGTGGAGTGGCCTGGCTCCTGCTCATCGTCCAGGATAATGTCGTCCTTAGTCTCATCCCCCCAGCCACGGACAACACCAGGGATTCCAGGAAAGTTTAAAGCAGGCTCTTCTTACTCCTCCTCCGCCCCGGCACCATCCTCCTCTGACTCCTCTTCAGATTCCTGTTGACTTGTCTCAGATGGAGTAGTCCCCCCTGGGAATTCATTCAGCATTGCGACTTCCTTATCTTCCTGCTCCTCGACGGCTTGATCAATGACACAACGCAAGAAACGCTCCAGAAAGAAGGCGTAAGGTACAATGTCACTGATGGCACCCTGGCTGCAACTGACCAGTTTGGTGATCTCATCAAATAGCCGCAGAAGTCTGAATGCGTCGCACATGAGCAGCCACTGGCGTGGTGAAAGAAAACCAAGCTTCCCAGAACCTATCCTGCCGCAGAGTTCGTACAGGTAGTCATTAACTGCACGTTTTTGCTGGAGCAACCTATCAAGCATATACAAGGTGGTGTTCCATCGCGTCGGGCAGTCACAAATTAGACGTCTGACGGGCAGGTGGTGTACGCGCTGAATGTCAGCAAGGCGAGTCATGGCCATGTAAGATCTTCGCCGCAAGACGTCCTGGACCACGAAGTATTGGGCAACGAATCGCTGCACGACTAAGTTCAGGACGTGTGCCATGCACGGCATGTGTGTAATTTTGCCCTGTTTCAGCGCACTCAGCAGATTTGCACCGTTGTCGCACACCACTTTACCAACTGTCAAATTGAGCGGGGTTGGCCACTAATCGGTCTGTGACCGCAAAGCTGAAAGGAGTGCAGGACCAGTGTGGCTCTTGTCTTCCAGGCACAACAGCCGCAGCACAGCATGGCAACGTCACACCTGGCACGTCAAATAGGTTCTGGGGATCTTTGGGGGCACAGCTGAAGAGGCGGTAGCAGTGGAATAGGAGGAGTCAGCCGAGGAGGAGACGGAGGATGGAGTAGTAGGAAGAGAAGAAAAGGCAGGCCTGCATGCAATCCGTTGTGGTAACACCAAATCCACACGGGTGGCACGGGTTACATGTGTGACGGCCGTCAGAAGGTTCACCCAGTGGGCAGTAAAAGTTATGTACCTTCCCTGCCTGTGTTTGCTAGACTACGTGTCTGTGGTCAGATGTATCTTGGCACCAACACTGTGTGCCAGAGATACATTCGCTTTCTGCTGAACATGGCCATATAGCTCTGGGATGCCCTTCTGGGAGAAATATTTCCTTCCGGGGACATTCCATTGCGGTGTGCCAATGGCCACTAATTTTCTGAAGGCCTCCGAGTCCACCAGTTTATATGGCAGTAGTTGGCGGGCTAGCAGTTCCGACAAGCCAGCGGTCAGCCGTTGGGCAAGAGGGTTATCTGGCGTCATCATCTTTTTTTCGCTCGAACACGGAAGCTTACCTTTTGCCAGATGAACGAGACGACGGCACTGTGGAAGGTGGAGTGGAGGACAAATGGGAGGAGAAAGAGAAGAGGCAGGACGTGGAGCACCAGGAGTGTGTCTTTGTGGGCTCTGACGGTGTTGCTCCCACTGGGCTCGGTGATGGGAGGCCAGGTGCCTTCTTAAGGCGGTCGTCCCTAGGTGAGTGTTTGGCTTACCGCGACTTATGCATTGACAGCACAGGCTGCAGATGGCAATACTATTGTCAGCAGCGGACACGTTAAAAAAAAGCCCACACTGCGGAGCCATGTCCTGGGAGCTCCAGATGTGACCGTGCATGGTGGATGGCTCGTTCCAGATACATTAGCAGTCTTCTTTTTGCCTCCTGTGCACTGTAAGTTCTGCCTGCTTCTCCTCCCTATCTGCTGCTCCGGGTGGAGACCGTTGATACTCCTCTTCCTGTTCCGATGCCATAATGGCTGAGTAACGGTAAGGTCTTGTAATGGATGGGAAAATAATTCCCTCTGACTCGAGCGGATGGGATATGATGCAGGTGGTGGTGTCTTTGGGGGTGCACACAGGCAGAGAGTGAAGAAGGTGTAGATAGAGAGGATGAGGAGGGTGCACTACCGGAAGGCTGAGTGAGCCACTCAACCAAGTCTAGTGGTATCTTTGACAAATGCGGCAGTACCCAAATGCTCTATATAGAAAGTATATAATTGGTATATAACTCCCCTGCTTCAATCAGTTTTTTGGGGGGCAAATGGTATATCACACCAGTAGAAATTATTTGCTCCAATGCGTTTGTCACGATCTGTAGCTGAGGTAATGCAGCAAAACTGCAAACAATGCTGCACTACCCAAATGCACTATATGAAAGTATATAATTGGTATATAACACCCCTGCTTCAATCAGTTTTATGGGGGGCAACTGGTATATCACACCAGTAGAAATTATTTGTTTTAATGGCGTTTGTCACTATCTGAAGCTGAGGTTACGCAGCATGAACATGAAACAGAAAAAACTAAATCTCGAACCCCGAGAAGTGATAGAAACGACACCGGGGAGAAAAGGATGAGCGCCAAGCTTCAGTCTGTGATATATATATATATAGGAATATAGTGAATGGATAGGGTAAATACCCAATAGATAAACATACAAGACAGACGAATATAGTATTGATATCGTTGGTTCTTGTCGGTATTAGCGCCAAAAAAGCCTTCACTATAATGAAATATAGTTCCAACTAAACCAAGACCCAAAATCTGGACACTTCCAGGCAGAAGAAGTATATCAAATGGAGCTCAAAGGAAAATTTGGTACATATATACAGGGGAGTGCAGAATTATTAGGCAAGTTGTATTTTTTGGAGGGATTAATTTTATTATTGAACAACAACCATGTTCTCAATGACCCAAAAAACTCATTAATATCAAGCTGAATATTTTTGGAAGTAGTTTTTAGTTTGTTTTTAGTTTTAGCTATTTAGGGGGATATCTGTGTGTGCAGGTGACTATTACTGTGCATAATTATTAGGCAACTTAACAAAAAACAAATATATACCCATTTCAATTATTTATTTTTACCAGTGAAACCAATAAACATCTCAACATTCACAAATATACATTTCTGACATTCAAAAACAAAACAAAAACAAATCAGTGACCAATATAGCCACCTTTCTTTGCAAGGACACTCAAAAGCCTGCCATCAAAGGATTCTGTCAGTGTTTTGGATCTGTTCACCATCAACATTGCGTGCAGCAGCAACCACAGCCTCCCAGACTCTGTTCAGAGGAGGTGTACTGTTTTCCCTCCTTGTAAATCTCACATTTGATGATGGACCACAGGTTCTCAATGGGTTCAGATCAGTGTGAACAAGGAGGCCATGTCCATTAGATTTTCTTCTTTATACCCTTTCTTGCCAGCCACGCTGTGGAGTACTTGGGACGCGTGGATGGAGCATTGTCCTGCATGAAATCATGTTTTTCTGAAGGATGCAGACTTCTTCCTGTACCACTGCTTGAAGAAGGTGGTCTTCCAGAAACTGGCAGTAGGACTGGGAGTTGAGCTTGACTCCATCCTCAACCCCGAAAAGGCCCCACAAGCTCATCTTTGATGAACCAGCCCTAACCAGTACTCCACCTCCACCTTGCTGGCGTCTGAGTCGGACTGGAGCTCTCTGCCCTTTATCAATCCAGCCACGGGCCAATCCATCTGGGCCCATCAAGAACTCACTCTCATTTCATCTGTCCATAAAACCTTAGAAAAATCAGTCTTGAGATATTTCTTGGCCCAGTCTTGACGTTTCAGCTTGTGTGTCTTGTTCAGTGGTGGTCGGTCTTTTCAGCCTTTCTTACCTTGGCCAAGTCTCTGAGTATTGCACACCTTGTGCTTTTGGGCACTCCAGTGATGTTGCAGCTCTGAAATATGGCCAAACTGGTGGCAAGTGGCATCTTGGCAGCTGCACGCTTGACTTTTCTCAGTTCATGGGCAGTTATTTTGCGCCTTGGTTTTTCCACACGCTTCTTGCGACCCTGTTGACTATTTTGAATGAAACGCTTGATTGTTCGATGATCACGCTTCAGAAGCTTTGCAATTTTAAGAGTGCTGCATCCCTCTGCAAGATATCTCACTATTTTTGACTTTTCTGAGCCTGTCAAGTCCTTCTTTTGACCCATTTTGCCAAAGGAAAGGAAGTTGCCTAATAATTATGCACACCTGATATAGGGTGTTGATGTCATTAGACCACACCCCTTCTCATTACAGAGATGCACATCACCTAATATGCTTAATTGGTAGTAGGCTTTCGAGCCTATACAGCTTGGAGTAAGACAACATGCATAAAGAGGATGATGTGGTCAAAATACTCATTTGCCTAATAATTCTGTACAGGGTGTATTTATAATATATATATATATATATATATATATATAATATATATAGGTGATAGATAATTAAAAACAAGTAATAAGTCACTTCACAAGGGGGGTCACCTCCAGGATAAACTCAGACACCTGGGGTGATTACCCCCATGATCCGTGGTCGTTCGTAGAATGGTAGAGATCCAGGTAGTGGACCTAATCTGCGGTGAGATTGGAAACAGCAGGCGGATCCTTTACTTCATGAAATCTCTCTTTATTGAGAATAAAACAATCTCAACGCATTTCGGGGGTCCAATAATATCTCCCCTTCCTCAGGAGCAGATAGAGAAGGTGAGTAATTGTCTACAGATACATATATACCAAATGAACAAATCAAAACAATCGAAATCGGCGCCAAATTCTTGTGGCGTGGCTACGGAAGTGACATCACACACAGTCACCTCAAGGGTGCGAAAATCAATCTATATCAGTTTACAGCAGTCCCTTAGGGGGACAAACGATGTTACAAAAAACCAATAATATCTAAATCAAAAATGGGAGATAAATATATAAGAATTCTGAACTTCGTTCGGTAGCTGTCGGAAAAAAACGGATGTGACGTCAGTGGAACGCATAGAATTTGCATAAAGGTGTTCCATCAGGCCTTAGATTATATGTAAATAACAAGTTCATACACATACATATAACATATAACATACTGCCATACATAAAGGCACATATTACCTCTCCAGAATGGAGATATTCAAGATTGTAGCTGCGTGACGGCAAAACAAAAAGGGAAGAGGGGCGGGACCTGTGGGACGCACACAGTGACGCGTGCGTTCCACTTGGACAAACCGGAACACCAAGAAGACATGTAGCGTCAAGAGACGAGAGGCCCCATGGAAACTATGGCAACCGTGGAACGCACACGGGTCAGCGTGCATTCCATTCCGCTGCCAAACCGGATGTCAGCAAGTCGAGCGCCCGGAGCTTCAAATGATGGGAGGCCCCATGAGATCCATGACGACTGTGGAACGCACGCTTGTCGGCGTGTGTTTCCATCTGCTGTCAGTCCCCAAAACAACGTATTGGGTTGGGGCGGAAGGAGCCGATGCCCCTGTATTGAATCTCAGAAAGGCTCACATGTGTATAAAAAAAACAATATATATGTGTATGCAAATAATATGCAAAGTAATAATAATAATGTGCATAATGATATATATTTTGAGGATCACTGGAGAGACAAACCACATATTTAAAATACTATAGTTAGTCAAAACAACAGTTTTTACATATAAATATAAAAAAAAAAAATAATAATAATAATATGGTATTATGTACCTACAATTCTGACAAGACAATATGATTAAAAATCGTTTTCTTATAGTCATTAGTTGGATCGTGTGGTAGAATACAATAGTAATCCCCATCTGAGAGGATGCGTAATGATTCTGCCAGATAAGTATGGAAGAATCATAACGACGATCCTCCGCCTTTATCGGCGCTTTTGATGACGATATCTTTTCTCTGTGTAAGAGACCTTAAAGCTTTTGAAAGGTCTTGATTTAAATTACTATTAGTGGTGAAGTTGGTGGGCATAGATGAAAAACTCTCTTTAAAATCGGATAAAACCACATTGAAAAAGCTTTCGATGTGGGCTCCTCTGCTGTCGAGGGGGAAGAAAGAGGATTTTATCTTCACATTAGAAATAATGGGGGTCTGTTGAAGATCACAGACCATATTAGTGGATGGTAGAATCATTAAGCCACTACTCGTTAGAGAACTAGCATTGTCTATGGACTCCATGTCAGAAGGATAGTCACTATTTGAAGTTGGTGATGATGTCATAGCACCAGTGACTCGTGCATGTACAGCAGTGGTAGCTTTGGAAATACCAGGAGGAGGTAGTGTACTTTCTGCTGTAATGCCCAATTCTTGCATAGAATTTTTAGTCGCAAAATGTTGATGTAAAGTTAGTTTTCGTGTAAACTGATTCAAATCGACAAACAGTTCAAAAGATACGCAGCAAAATGCAAACAAATGCTGCAATACACAAATGTACCTATATAGAAAGCATATAATTGTATATCACACCCTGCTTCAATCAAATTTTGGGGGGCAACTGGTATATCACACTAGTAGAAATATTTGTTCCAATAGCGTTTAGCACTCTGTGTAGCTGCAGTATCGCAGCAGAACCGCACACAACTGCTGCACAATACAAATGCACTAATATACTTTCTATGTTAGAAGTATTTATAAGTATATTACACTCCTCAGTAAGTCACACCTATCGATAGCACACCTAATACAGTCCTTAAAAGGACTTTTGTGGCTCTATTAGCAGCGTTTGGTGTCCCCTAACAGTGTCCCTGCTCCACACAGCAAACCTCTCCTACACTGGCAAAAGACTGAATGTAAAAATGGTGGCCAGATCGGGTTTATTTATAAGGTAGGGAGTATGTCCATGTGCTGAAATATCTCAATGGGCCTGTCCTGTACCACCTGATGGATGTGTCATGGGTCAAAGTTCTTCACAATGTAAAAGAATATGGCGCCGGCGGACATCGCCATGTGTTCGCCCGTTCGGCGAACCGCAAACTAGCGAAGTTCGCCGCGAAACGACTGCCGGGCAAACTGCAAGGTCATCTCTACCTGACACCACCAGCAGACTATCGGAGCCAGGTCCGCTGTGGGTACATCCCGGGAGGGTTTTATCGGCTCAAATCTCCAGGCCTGGGGTGGAGATTTCCGGGGCATGCCATCCCCCCTCCCGACAGAACCCTCCTTTAGATTCCTGGTATCTTCATAGCGTTCCACCAGGTCAACCATCTCAAGGGCATTGCCAGGAGACACCTGGCCGATCCAGTGCTGGAGAGGGTATGGCAAAGCCCTCCAGAACATATCGGCTAACAGATGATCCAACATAGCAGTGGGACTCAGCACATCAGGCTATAGCCATTTTTGCAAGCGGTGAAGTAAGTTAGAATACTGGGGTCTTGCAGGCTCAGCCGGGTTTGAACCCCCACTGATGCACCTACTGGGCTCGGACCAACACATTCACCCCAGTCTTGACGAATCTCACCCTTGACTTTCCCGTAGTCGGCCGCTTGATCGTCGGCAAGTCGAAATACACCCGCTGGGAATCGGAGGCCAGGAACCTAGCGACGATCTCAGCCCACTGGTCACGGGGTACCTTTTCCTGATGGCCACTTTCTTGTACTTCGCCAGGTAGGTTTCGATGTCGTCTGCAAGGATCATCTTAGGAATCGCGGCAACGGACTGCTTTCCGGGCAAAGCAATTACGTGTTGTAGCAGCAACTGGTTAGTCTCCTGCTGCTGCTTATTAGCCTCGCGTTGCTGCAGGTTTGTCTCTCGCAGCTGCAGATTTAGCCTCCATGAGGGCCTTCACAACAGCCTCCATTTGGTTGTGTGGCACTGGTTGTAATACACGTGGATTAATTTACGACATACAACCGTGCCTGAAAAATGCAGAAACCAAAAATATCACTGCTCTTGCCCACATCCTCAACCAATTGTGGGGTTTCGCTCTGGTAGACAGGATTAGTGGACGCAGTATAGAGGCAACAACAAGTTCTTTGGAACAGTTCAGTGTTTTATTCACACTTTAGGCAAGTGACAAAACAAGCCGTCATAAACAAGCAAAAAGTCACCTTGTGGTGTTGGTGGTAATTCACACCATGCAGCAATTCTGCCTCAAAGATTCCTTGAGTATAGCAGCACCAACCCGTTTTTACACCAAACAGGTAGCAAGTCTTCATCCAGACACAAGGTTCCCAGATCCCAACACAGAGACCTCGCTTCTGAGCCCAGCTGCCTATTTAAGGACAGCCAGGTGCTGCCAAAACCCGGAATGGCACTTAAAATCCGGTCCGGTATTTGACCTCACCTGGCTGTAAATCAGCCCAGCAGCACATGCTGGGAGGAAAATACCTGTTTTCCCAGACCAAACCTATCACTGTGTCACAGTGGGCACCCGCACCCTGAAAAAGGTCTAAGGCATACCGATATGCCTATAGACTTTTTCTGCTATTCTTCAGCGCAGGGCACACTATGAACATGACAGCAGCACATTGAATGCAGCAGGCTATTATAGCTAAATGATAAAGTCACTTGGAAGATATACTATATTGGACTGTAGTATTCAGGTTACATTTCTGCTGTTGGCACTTTGCAGTAAATACAGTTGCAAGAAAAAGTATGTGAACCCTTTGGAATGATATGGATTTCTGCACAAATTGGTCATAAATGTGATTGATCTTCATCTAAGTCACAACAATAGACAATCACAGTCTGCTTAAACTAATAACACACCAAGAATTAAATGTTACCATGTTTTAATTGAACACACTATGTAAACATTCACAGTAGCAGGTGGAAAAAGTATGTGAACCCCTAGACTAAACTCACTGAAAAAAGTGGCCTAAACGGGTGAAAATGATCCAAACCCAGACACAGTGGCGTGTCTATAAACGGGGGAGCAATTCCTCCGCATCGGTCCGCTGACAACGGCAACTCCCCAGAAAAATGAGTACAATGGAGGATGCCGGTGCAGACCGCATGCACCACAAGAACATCTTACACAAAATGATACATGTGCAGATGAAAAATATACATACACAATTCACTGAAAAAAATGCCACAAAAATGATACTCATCTGACAATACTAGCTAATTCCTCAGGCCGATGTTAAAAGCTGAGAAACTTTGCCAATATCGTCCAGTCAGGAACATATCGGAGCCCCTCATGCACCACGTCACGGTGTCTCAGCACGCATGGGGTCCCTACCCACTAAACTGCCCGTGATGGTTGAACAGGGTCCTGAACAGTGCAATTAACTCACAGCCAGGCTCTCACATGCCTCCATAGTGGTATCACAATGCATTGTGAGGTAAAATAAAGCTGTGAGCTGCACCCACAACAGGACCATGTGACACAGAAGCTAACAGGTGCAAAAGAATGTTACCAACAATATAAGTGGCACATTCCATACACAAAAGACAAAAACTCAAACAAAATACAAGTGGCCTAAACGGGTGAAAATGCTCCAAACCCAGACACTGTGGCGTGTCTATAACCGGGGGAGCAATTCTCCGCATGCGGTCCGCAGACAACGGCAATACCCAGCAAAAAAAATGTGTACAATGGAGGATGCCGGTGCGGACCGCATGCACCACAAGAACATCTTACACAAAATGATACATTGTGCAGATGAAAAATATACATACACAATTCACTGAAAAAAATGACACCAAAATGATACGCAACTGACAATACAGCCAATTCCTCTGGCGATGTTAAAAGCTGAGAACTTTGCCAATATCTTCCAGTCAGGAACATATCGGAGCCCCCTCATGCACCCATGTCACGGTGTCTCAGCACGCGTGGGGTCCTACCACTAAACTGCCAGTGGTGTGTGAACAGGGTCTGAACAGTGCAATTAACTCACAGCCAGGCTCCTAGACTTATGACATCTCCAAGAGCTAATTGGAGTGAGGTGTCAGCCAACTGGAGTCCGATCAATGAGATGAGATTGGAGGTGTTGGTTACAGCTGCCCAGCCCTATAAAAAACACACACCGGTTCTGGGTTTGCTTTTCACAAGAAGCATTGCCTGATGTGAATGATGCCTCACACAAAAGAGCTCTCAGAAGACATACGATTAAGAATTATTAACTTGCATAAAGCTGGAAAGGGTTATAAAAGTGTCTCTAAAAGCCTTGCTGTTCATCAGTCCACGGTAAGACAAATTGTCTATAAATAGAAAAAGTTCAGCACTGCTGCTACTCTCCTTGGCCGTCCTGTAAAGATGACTGCAAGAGCACAGCGCAGACTGCTCAATGAGGTGAAGAAGAATCCTAGAGTATCAGCTAAAGACTTGGCATATGGTAACATCCCTGTTAATGAATCTACGATACATAAAACACTAAACAAGAATGGATTTCATGAGAGGATACCACAGAGGAAGCCACT
This sequence comes from Bufo bufo, assembly GCF_905171765.1. Taxonomy (NCBI): domain Eukaryota; kingdom Metazoa; phylum Chordata; class Amphibia; order Anura; family Bufonidae; genus Bufo; species Bufo bufo. Next base: position 178,008,780 of record NC_053394.1, read on the forward strand.
GCTGTCCAAAAAAAAATTGCTGCACGTTTACAGTTTGCACAAGAGCACCTGGATGTTCCACAGCAGTACTGGCAAAATAGTGGCCTAAACCGGGTGAAAATGCTCCAAACCCAGACACTGTGGCGTGTCTATAACCGGGGGAGCAATTCCTCCGCATGCGGTCCGCAGACAACGGCAATACCCAGCAAAAAATGTGTACAATGAAGGATGCCGGTGCGGGACCGCATGCACCACAAGAACATCTTACACAAAATGATACATTGTGCAGATGAAAAAATATACATACACAATTCACTGAAAAAAATGCACCAAAATGATACGCATCTGACAATACTAGCCAATTCCTCTGGCCGATGTTAAAAGCTGAGAACTTTGCCAATATCTTCCAGTCAGGAACATATCGGAGCCCCTCATGCACCATGTCACGGTGTCTCAGCACGCGTGGGGGTCCTACCACTAAACTGCCAGTGGTGTGTGAACAGGGTCTGAACAGTGCAATTAACTCACAGCAGGCTCCTAGACTAATGACATCTCCAAGAGCTAATTGGAGTGAGGTATGTCAGCCAACTGGAGTCCGATCAATGAGATGGAGATTGGAGGTGTTGGTTACAGCTGCCCCTGCCCTATAAAAAACACACACCGGTTCTGGGTTTGCTTTTCACCAAGAAGCATTGCCTGATGTGAATGATGCCTCACACAAAAGACGTCTCAGAAGACATGATCATTAAGAATTATTGGACTTGCATAAAGCTGGAAAGGGTTATAAAAGTGTCTCTAAAAGCCTTGCTGTTCATCAGTCCACGGTAAGACAAATTGTCTATAAATAGAAAAAAGTTCAGCACTGCTTGCTACTCTCCTTGGCCGTCCCTGTAAAGATGACTGCAAGAGCACAGCGCAGACTGCTCAATGAGGTGAAGAAGAATCCTAGAGTATCAGCTAAAGAACTTGGCATATGGTAACATCCCTGTTAATGAATCTACGATACATAAAACACTAAACAAGAATGGATTTCATGAGAGGATACCACAGAGGAAGCCACTGCTGTCCAAAAAAAATTGCTGCACGTTTACAGTTTGCACAAGAGCACCTGGATGTTCCAACAGCAGTACTGGCAAAATAGTGGCCTAAACCGGGTGAAAATGCTCCAAACCCAGACACTGCTGGCGTGTCTATAACCGGGGGAGCAATTCCTCCGCATGCGTGTCCGCAGACAACGGCAATACCCAGCAAAAAAATGTGTACAATGGAGGATTGCCGGTGCGGACCGCATGCACCACAAGAACATCTTACACAAAATGATACATTGTGCAGGATGAAAAAATATACATACACAATTCACTGAAAAAAATGCACCAAAATGATACGCAACTGACAATACTAGCCAATTCCTCTGGCCGATGTTAAAAGCTGAGAACTTTGCCAATATCTTCCAGTCAGGAACATATCGGAGCCCCCTCATGCACCATGTCCGGTGTCTCAGCACGGGGGCGTGGTCCTACCACTAAACTGCCAGTGTGGTGTGAACAGGGTCTGAACAGTGCAATTAACTCACAGCCAGGCTCCTAGACTAATGACATCTCCAAGAGCTAATTGGAGTGAGGTGTCAGCCAACTGGAGTCCGATCAATGAGATGAGATTGGAGGTGTTGGTTACAGCTGCCCTGCCCTATAAAAAACACACACCGGTTCTGGGTTTGCTTTTCACAAGAAGCATTGCCTGATGTGAATGATGCCTCACACAAAAGAGCTCTCAGAAGACATACGATTAAGAATTATTGACTTGCATAAAGCTGGAAAGGGTTATAAAAGTGTCTCTAAAAGCCTTGCTGTTCATCAGTCCACGGTAAGACAAATTGTCTATAAATAGAAAAAGTTCAGCACTGCTGCTACTCTCCTTGGCCGTCCTGTAAAGATGACTGCAAGAGCACAGCGCAGACTGCTCAATGAGGTGAAGAAGAATCCTACAGTATCAGCTAAAGACTTGGCATATGGTAACATCCCTGTTAATGAATCTACGATACATAAAACACTAAACAAGAATGGATTTCATGGGAGGATACCACAGAGGGAAGCCCACTGCTGTCCAAAAAAAATCTGCCTGCACGTTTACGGTTTGCACAAGAGCACCTGGATGTTCCACAGCAGTACTGGCAAAATTTTCTGTGGACAGATGAAACCAAAGTTGAGTTGTTTGGAAGAAACACACAACACTATGTGTGGAGAAAAAGAGGCACAGCACACCAATATTAAAAACCTCAACCCAACTGTGAAGTATGGTGGTGGGGGCAAAATGGTTTGGGGCTGCTTTGCTGAGTCAGGGCCTGTACGGATTGCTATCATCAAAGGAAAAATGATTCCCAAGTTTATCAAGACATTTTGCAGGAGAACTTAAGGCCATCTGTCCACCAGCTGAAGCTCAACAGAAGATGGTGTTGCAACAGGACAAGGACCCAAAGCATAGAAGTAAATCAACAACAGAATGGCTTAGTAACAGGAGAAAATACGCCTTCTGGAGTGGCCCCAGTCAGAGTCCTGACCTCAACCCGATTGAGATGCTGTGGCATGACCTCAAGAAAGCGATTCACACCAGACATCCCAAGAATATGCTGAACTGAAACAGTTCTGTAAAGAGGAATGGTCAAGAATTTACTCCTGACTGTTGTGCACGTCTGATCTGCAACTACAGGAAACGTTTTGTTGAAGTTATTGCTGCCAAAGGAGGTTCAACCAGTTATTAATCCAAGGGTTCACATACTTTTTTCCACACTGGACTGTGAGTGTTTACATGGTTGTGTTCAATAAAAACATGGTAACTTTAATTCTTTGTGTGTTATTAGTTTAAGAAGACTGTGATTGTCTATTGTTGTGACTTAGATGAAGATCAGATCACATTTTATGACCAACTTGTGCAGAAATCCATATCATTCCAAAGGGTTCACATACTTTTCTTGCAACTGTATGTGGGTTTTGGGTTATAGTTTGGGCACTCAGTCTGTAAAAGGTTCACCATCACTGCACTAAAGGTTTATGGAGAGGACTGCACACAGGTCATTTGGGGGGTGCTTTGTTTTGCTTGGGGGTTATTTTTGTACTGTGTGATTTGTTTTGTATGCCTAAAACTAAAAAGTATATGAATTTAAACAGAAAAATTTAAGACACACTAAAGCCAGAATCCAAACAAAAAACCACAACATTATCTCCTTATTTGTCTTTTGTTATATGTTCTTGTTGCGTCAGATATCACAATTATAGACCATGAAATATAAAACAGAAAAGCAGTGTACTCTTCTCTCAGGCTGCAGCCATGTAGTATATACAGTACATAGTACCAGCCATAGTACATACAGCTGAATAGCTAATCTGCCTAGTTATGCAGTGATGACTCACTACACTGCATAACTGAGATTTGCCTTTCAGCAGCTTTGGAAAGTAGCATGTAGCGGTATGTTGGTGATCAGATTACTTCAGTGCCTTGAAAAAGTATTCATACTCCTTGAACTTACCCACATTTGTGGTCATGGCTACGGCCAAGAGGTATCCGAAGAACCCTAGGGAAAGAAACAACGGGAAACACCTAACCCAGCTAGGCGGTCTTAGGCTGACCTGACTAAATGGCTTGTTGTGTGCCCTAAGCCATGATCGTGGTAGGGCCTATAAGTGGGCAAAAACTAAGCCAAGTAGGGTAGAAAAGGAATTCGAATGGCATGTGCAAACTAATCCCCAAGCCAACTGCAAGGGCAAATGAAAAGAATGGAAAAAAGGGGGAAGTTTATTCAGACACTAAAGGATCTAAGAGAGAATATCCCCCTTGTGTCTGACAGTAGGCGCCGACAGAGGTGGTGACTGAAGTATAAGTAGCGCAAGGGTGGCAGCCAAAAAAATGTCCAAGCAGGGCACTCAATTTGAAATTTGAAAAACAAAAATAGGGGTGGGGGGGAGGGATAGATAACAGGCGCCAAACCGAGCAAAAATGCACTAAAATTTTTTTTTTTCACTAAGACTCTACACGACGATCCTGGCCAGGGGAAAATCGTCACAGGTGTTTTATGCTTATCCTGCTGACGACCCCCCAGTGAAGTAAGTGCCTCACTGGATGTTCATTCATCCATTTTATTCCTTTCTTTTAACCTTGGTTTTAACCTCCACCTTTAACCCTCTGTGTTCACCACAGCAGGGACCGCATTCATTTAAACTATTTTTTATTATTTTTTTTTTATTATTAATTTTATTAATTCTTTTTATTAATAATTTTTTCATTATTAATTATCAATAATTCTTATTATCATTATTTTATTTTGTTGTTTTCTATATGAAAGGTTTTATATATAGAAGCTTTTTTTGTATATTATGCTAGCACAACTGCAAGGCATCAGGGATCTAGAGCGAAAATTCGGGGTATATGAGGCAAGACCAGTAGGAGACCTACAACCCATCTTGTGGATGACAAGGCCAGAGACATGATGCTCAATATTGCGGATACTGCCCCAAAGCGAAATGGAGGACCTGGAATACGTTGTGAAATGGATCATAAAAACCAACTGAAACTTGTAAAGTTTGGTTCTAGTGCGAGTACTGGCAATGCCCTAGCCTCAGGAGATCGTGGGACCGCAACCTAACTGCCTAGACTATGCAGGAATGAGGGCCAAAAAGAACCATGTAGATAGGAAGAGAATCCTTGAATAGTTCCCCAGACAACAGCTATCTGCTAGCCGTGGTCCACGCGTTGTTCTACTGTGTGCCCCAGAGAATTGTTTTTACGCTTGAGACGTGAAGACCGACCTGCTATCTGGATCTTCTACCCTGAGGAAATGCTGAACCTTGTCCAAAATCCGATTCAACGTGGTTGTAGGGAGTCTGAGGTTAGTGCGGCAAGAAGCTACGAAGCCATAATATACAAGATTCTGTCTATGCCCTCCCATGAGTGAGGGAATGCAATGCAATAAAGCTACCGGGGAAAATGAATTCCTGGTCGTGGTAAAAAGGCAAAGACTTTGCGCGGGAACCTGGTTGACAAGATATGATCGACTATGATCAGAGACTGAAATGTTAGAGGGAATTGCCCTACTTGTTCTTCCTCTGGCAGGACCTGAATGAAAGCATGAACAATTAAAAGAAAGACAAAATATCTGCGTAAGACATGACAATGATGATGTAGGGCGAACCGGACCAGTTTGCGGTCAAAACATAAAGTGAGCAATCAACATGGATTATTAGGAAATTAGGGAAGCAGGTATGTATGCGATACATAGGGGCCAAATCAGCCCAGATGCGCAGATGGACAACCAACCAGGCAATCAGCCCAGCAGGACCGAAAACAGTCATCGGGTCCCCGAAGCCATGGGGCCGAAGCTGTCATCGGGCCCCCGAAGCCATAGGGCCGAAGCTGTCATCGGGCCCCCAAAGCCATGGGGCCGAAGCGGTCATCGGGCCCCCAAAGCCATGGGGCCCGAAGCAGTCATCGGGCCCCAGAAAGCCATGGGGCCGAAAGCGGTCATCGGGCCCCCGAAGCCATGGGGCCTGAGTTTTTTTTTAATTTTTAATTTTTAAAAAAATAATTATAACTATGAAAAGTGACCTGAATAAGGTGCAGGTGAAATTAAACCATGAGCCTGACCGATGTGGCAGGCGATACCTAAGATAAACTACGTGGCCTGAATAACATGCAAGGCGAAATATCGTTAGGAACGAGACCTGACCAACGTGGAAGGTGACCCTAATATGAGTTCAACTGCATGACCTGAAAAGAAGAAGGGAAACGTGAAAGAAAATGGAGATAATAACGGACATTAACTAAAATTAAACCTGAATAACATAAGCTGGCAAGCAGGTAAAGATATGAGTCATTCAAAAGCATAGCTGCACAGGTGGACAGACAACCATTGGTCGGACCCCTGAAGCCATGGGTCGAAGCAACCACCAGGAGCCCATGGGGCCGGGCAGCTGCCGGGATGCGAACCTTAGAATTAAGGATGGCTGGGGAAAAGATGGGGCTTAACCCAACGGGTTTAGTAATCAACCGGTACTCGATAACCTAGAAAGACAAAGACATGGGGTAAAGCTTCTTAATGAAATGAGGCTGAAATGAACCGCAAGTACTAATTGTAAAATATAAATGAACAAAAGAAAAGCCATGCGTGAGAGCCCCTTATGGCGGGAGCCATGCGTGAGAGCCCCTTATGGCGGAAGCCATGCGTGAGACATGCGTGAGAGCCCCTTATGGCGGAAGCCATGCGTGAGAGCCCCTTATGGCGGGAGCCATGCGTGAGAGCCCCTTATGGCGGGAGCCATGCGTGAGAGCCCCTTATGGCGGGAGCCATGCGTGAGAGCCCCTTATGGCGGGAGCCATGCGTGAGAGCCCCTTATGGCGGTGACCGTGCGAAATACAAATGACGATGCGAGTCGTGAGGTCCTATAAGCGAAGAGCCACTCGTGCGAGCCTCTTATGATTTTTTTATTTTTATTTTTTTATAAACCACTTATGCAGCACCAGAATGCCTTGACCCCCTCCAACAGCAAACCTGGAACACTAACCAGCCTACAACCATGTCGTACCCCTATCAAACAAAACATGAAAAAACGATCATGGGGCCCCCGGAGCCATGAGGCCGGATCAGTCATAGGGCCCCGAAGACAGAAGGATGACGTTGCGGTGACGATAAGTAATTAAAACGTAAGCCGGACCTGATGGCATATGAAGCGACTTGAATGATTGGATTGGCTAGAAGGTGGCCTAAGGAAGATGACTGCCAACAGGCGTTAAAAATATAGACATTAGTAATCCGAAGCACGTGCATACATAAAACACTAACCACCGCGAACCATAAACGTAAACATGAAATTGAAACAGAGATGGGAGAAAAAACAAGAGCCTGAGGCATTGCAAGTTCACTAAGAGAAGTCTCTTATCGTGACAAACAAATAAACAGCTTGTGAAAACATAGCAGGAAACTTACTGGCCCACTGACCTCTGCTGAGGAGCTGTTTGGTGAACTGGGGCAGGAGACCAATCTGAGTGAATATGAACCAGAAGTAAAAGGAGACCAGTCTGAGTGAATATGAACCAGGATTAAAACAGAAAGTAGGCCTATGGAATGTAAAATGTTTGTCGGGCAAGAGGTTCTAGAGCGGTGGGTGCAGACTGCCCCGGTGAGATTGAGCAAAACCCTGACGTAGCAATGAACAGGAGAATTCAACTTTGAGCGGGAGCAGAGTACAACACATGATGTAACAACAAATGGGTGAATACAGCTTTGGATGTGAGTGGTACCTAAAAAACATGGTATGGGCGCAGCTCTGAGTATGGGTAGCGCATGAAAAGCATGGTATAAAGCAGACGTATAAAGCAACCTGAAAGTGAGCAGAGCATTGACGTGATGCGAAAGCAGACACGTGGACGCAGCTCTAGTATTGAAAGGAGTATAGGACAAGAAGTGAAAGCAGACATGCGGACGCAGCTTTGGATGTGAACAGAATATTAATTGATGTGACAGCAGACATGGAAAGCGGCTTGGTGTGATGGGGTATACGACCCTGGTGTAGCAGTAGAAGTGTGAACACAACTTTGGGTATAAGCAGAGCATGAAATTTGGTATAAACGCAGCTCTGGTTGTGAATGGAGCAAGGTGGGAACACCAGGGTGGTGTGTCCAGAGCATGAAAACGGAGTAACAGTAGCAGCTATGGCTGTAAGCCGAGTATACAACATGTAATAACAGGCGTGTAATACGGATCCGGCTGTCGGCTGGGTACGGAATGAAATGTAACAGCCAACAGGTGACCGCAGCTTGAATGTGAGACCAATCGGAGTGAATACGAGCCAAGAGTAGGAAAGTGCTGGACAGTAAAGACGTGCAGATGAAGCATAAGACATGAAATAAAAGCCGAAAGTATAAATGCCGCTCAGGATAACAGCAGAGCATGAAAGTGCGGCAGGGTTTTTAAGTACATGGAGCAGTGAAATACATGAAGTCTAAAGATGGTGGGAGACACATGGCAAGGAACAGCTACAGCAAGAGGCCTAAACAATAACAGCTGCGTCCGATCTCCAAACATGACGTCACGTGCAGCCCGGGTAACTCTTTCTTACAGCAAACCGGCTGAAGTAACTTTTCATACGAGACGAACGAAGCAAGTGAAACTTGTAAGATTTATAGGAACCAACTCCTATTACCACAAACAAAGTGGAAAAGAAATAGAAGTATTTAGCTCCAACGAGCAAACCTGAGGTGGCAGATTCTGAGGCGAAGCCTCCCGTTCGCTACAAAGTCGGTTACGACCGGCCAGGAGAGACGGCCCCGGCCCGACCTACTTACGTAGTATGGCACATGCATACATGGTAGCAGAGAGCAAAACAACAAGCTCCATGCTGCAAAGAAAGAATCCTACCACCAGAGAAGCTAGTTTGCTAATGACACCCAGCGGCAGCTGTGCACTGAGAACCCACGCCTGTGAGTGAGGCTGTGGCTCGTATATGAAGAGCCTCCGCCCCTCCACAATGGCAGGCTGACTAAACAGCCTTACCAACTTTGTTCACGTTACACCAACAAACTAAAATGTAATTTCTTGTTTTTTTATGTCATAAACCATCGGCCCGCGGGATTATTTTTATGTGGCCCCAGGCCCCCTGCCAGAACATATTGTGATAATGCTAATGACTGCTTCTATTATGGAAGTGCTCATTAGCATGCGGGAGGCAAGGGAGGTGAGAACAGCGCTGCACTGGCTGTCCTCACCTTCCCTGGTCTTCTTCTGGCTCAGCTCTGTGTCCTGACACATACAGTGTCAGGACGTAGTGCATGTAGAACCGCACTATGTGCGCTGTCAGGTCACAGTACAGCGTGGCAGGAAGAAGACCAGGGAGGGTAAGTGAATCTGCCAAGTGGCAGCGCCGTCCGGAGCTGGAGAGGTAAGTTTATTTATTTTATTTATTTTAAGTGTCTGATCTGAAGTTTGACTGGGGCTGATCTGAGGGTGGGGAGGGTCTGATAGGGGTCTGATTCTGATAGGGGTCTGATCTGAGGCTGGGGGGAATGATCTGAGGCTGGCGGGTCTGATCTCAGGATGGTGGGTCTGATCTGAAGCTGGGGGGTCTGATGAGGGTCTGATCTGAGTCTGGGGGGTCTGATCTGAGGCTAGGAAGGGTCTGATGGGGGTCTGATCTGAGGTTGGGAGGTCTGATTGGAGTGTGATCTGAGGCTGGGGGTCTGATCTAAGGCTGGGGAGGGTCTGATGACGGTCTGATCTGAGGCTGATGTAGGCTGGGGGGGGTCTGATAGGAGGTTGATTTGAGCTGATGGAGGTGTAGGGCAGATCTGAGGCTGAGAAAGGGACAACGGCAGGGACAATTGCGAAGAAAGAGGCAGGGACAGTGACAGGGAGAGTGAAAGCTTGGTGAACCCCGCTCTGGACCCCTCTGGGTTTAGCTTGGCTGCCATTAATGCCAAATAAAGAACTAAATATATAACATTCTCAACTTAAAAATTAGACTACTATATGTGGTCAAAATGGCGCCTGTACTATTTGTAATATATAGTGCAGGCGCCATTTTATTCTGCAAAAATACAGCTCTCTAGATTTTTTTTTATTAAAGCGCAATTTCTGTAACTAACCCCTAAGTAAAAAAAAATAATAATTAAAAATCTGGAATGTTTGGTGTGCATTTGTATCCAGTCCCCTTTACTCTGATACCCCTAAATAAAATCCATTGTTAACAACTGCCTTCAAAAGTCAGCTAATTAGTAAATAGAGTCCACCTATGTGTAGTTTATTCTCAGTATAACTACAGCTCTTCTGTAAAGACCTCAGAGGTTTGTTAGTGAACATTAGTGATCAAACAGCATCATGAAAACCAAGGAACATCAGACAGGTCAGGAATAAACTTGTGGAGAAGTTAAAGCAGGGTTAGGTTATAAAACAATATCCCAAGTTCTGAACTCTTATTGAGCACTGTTCAATCCATCATCTAAAAAATGGAAGGAGAATAGCACAACTGCAAACCTAGCAAGACATGGAGTCCATATAAACCGACAGCCCAGGTAAGGAGAGCACTAATTAAAGGGAGTCGTTCACCTAAACTGACCATTATAGAACACTAACACCATGATCTGCATTATAGTCCCCATACTGGAATGCTACTTACCGTATAGCTGTCCGTCGCGTATTTTCGCTAAAAAACACTTTTATTCAATATGTTAATTCGGTTTTGAAGGTGCCCAGGGTCGGCGTTCAAGCGGCTGGTGCCCAGGCCCCTCGTCGCTTTTCATATGAAACTGCTCCCCTTTTACCCCTCTGGCCCGCCCTAGGTTCTTCAGAAATCCAGCACCGTTCACAAGATTCGCTGCGCCTGCGCACTTTATTCCCCATTATGGGCAGAGGCACAAGGCCTGCTGGATGTACGGGCCGGCACATGCGCATTAAAAACTCGACGGACAGCTATACGGTAAGTAGCTTTCCAATATGAGGACTGTAATGCAGATCATGGTGTTAGTGTTCTATAATGGTCAGTTTAGGTGAAAGACTCCCTTTAAAGAAGCAGCTGAGAGGCCCATCGTCACTCTGGAGCAGTGAGGCCAGTCGCAGTGTTCGCCGATGAACACATGCGATCTGCCATCTTTATTCCCAAGCCGGCAATGCAGAGGTAAGTCCTTACCTGTGCCTGCGCCACGAGCCGCTCTGAAAACACATGCGGTCACTGGGAGCAGGCAGTTCCGAGAACTAACACTGCACATCAACTGAAACACACCATCCCACTGTGAAACATGGTGGTGGCAGCATCAGGCATGCTTTCTTCAGTAGGGACTGGAAGGTTGCCAGAGTTGATGTGAGATGGATGACGCCTAAATACAGGGCAATGCTGGAGGAAACTTAGTAGAGCTGCAAAAGACTTTAAACTAGAGTGGTAGTTTACCCTTCTAGCAGGACAACGACCCTAAACATACAGCCAGAGCTACAATGGATGGTACTTTAGATCAAAGCATGTCATGTGTTAGAATGGACCAGTGAAAGTCAGCTTGGGTCTGAGCTGAGGTTTTATTGGGGTCTTATTAACATTGGGGGTCTGATTGGGACTGTCAGCTGAGATATGATTAACATTGTAGATCTGATTGCTGGTCTGACCTGAGGTGTAACCAAGAATATATTTTCTTATTGTCCTCCTCTAAAACCTAGGTGCGTCTTATGGGCCGGTGCGTCTTATAGTGTGAAAAATATGGTACATTTTCTTCATTTCTACTTCACACATATTACTTTGCATTGGTCTATCACAAAACCCTTATAAAGTACATTTAAAGGTGTTATCCAATCCTAAAAAAATCCCCCCCATATGCCGGGCCCCCCATGCTGAATATTTTTACCCGCCGCTCCTGTCCCCACACCATCGCTGCTGCTTCTCCCCATGCCCGGATGTAAACATGAAAACATCCGGTGTCGGGGAAGGGGGGGGGCAGCCAATGGCAGGAGGGGACGGGAACGAGCCTCCCTAACGTCATCCGAGATGCTAGGGAGACTCGTCCACGTCCCCGCCTGCCATTGGTAAGTATATTCCATAAATATGGATATCGTCCATCTGTAATCCACATTTTTTTTTGCAGTCCCATTGACTTCTATAAGTTCGAGGTCTGCATTTTGAGGACATGTTCTGTCTTTTGCGGAAACTGACATGTTGGACGTGAAAAACACATTGATGTCACCCGTGTGCTTTCACGTCTGCAGGTAATTTCTGCAAAAGATAGAATAAATCCTATCTGGTCCTAAAAATGCAGACCTCAAACCCTAGAAAGTCGATGGGACTGCAAAAAATGCAGATCACAGACAGACGGTATCCTTATTTAGCGGATCCATGACTTGCAGACCGCAAAACAGATGCAATAATAGGGTTGCTGCGGGTATCGAAATTTCAATACCCAATCGATACTTTTGTCCCGGTATCGATACGATACCGTGATTTCCATTTTTTAGATACTAGGCTGCGCTGCTGCGCAGTCTAGTATCACAAAACATGCGCGTGCTGCAGTCAGCGCACTCATGTTCCCTCAGCAGCACAGGGGAGAAGGAGTCACTCTCTCCCTCCCCCTGTGCCGCGCTGCCAATGAGGAGAGAGGGGCGGGCGCACTGTGCCACCAATGATAGGACGACCTTTCATGGGTTCGGACTTTGTTAAGTTAGCAGGCTACATAGAGCGGTGCCTAGGATCTCCCTGCACTTACTATTATTCCTGGGTGCGCTCCGTTCGCTTCGCTGTGCCCCCGTTACCTGCCTCCTGCTTCGATGCTAATTTACTACTATCGGAGCAATGGGAGGAGATATCCGCTTCTCTCCTGGGTGTTCCTTCTCCCTGGCTGTAGCGCTGTCCCAATCGCAGCGCAGAATGTCTCAGCAGGGAGAAGGAACGCCCAGGAGAGAAGCTGATGTCTCCTTCCCATCGCTCCGATAGTAGTAATTAGCATACGGAGCAGGAGATGCTAACGGGGCTCAGCGGGCGAATGAAGCGGCGCCCAGGAATAATAGTAAGTGCAGGGAGAATCCCTGGGCAACGCTCTATGTAGCCTGCTAACTTAACAAAGTCTAGGACCCATGAAATGGTCGTCTTTAACTTTTAATACAGGAGGCAGCAGAATTACATAGCCGACACCCTGCCTCTGACAGGGAGCTGCGATCGGCGGCAGTTAACCACCTGAGGGATGCCAATAGAACAAATGGCATCAATACTTGGGGGGGGCTGATTGATGGGGGCTGATGTCTGACATGGGGGTCTGATCTGAGGTCTGATTAACATTGGGGGTCTGATTGGGGCTGTTAGCTGAGGTCTGATTAGCATTGGGGGTCTGATTGCTGGTCTGACCTGAGGTGTAATGGAAAATATTTTTTTTCTTATTATCCTCCTCTAAAACCTAGGTGTGTCTTAGAGGGCGAAAAATACGGTCCTCAAACTAGTGATTGTCTGAAGCAGAGAGAAGATACCAGGACCACACAGAGGAGAAGCCAGCTGCTGCAGACGGGACCAGGGCCAAGTGAGCTGCGAGGGGGGGGCGCCAAAATGTAGCTTCGCTTGTGTTGGCAAAAATCCTTGCACCGGCCCTGCTGTCAGGCTTATATGTTCTGAGTGTACACTTTTGATGGAAGTAACGAATGCAGTGTATACAGGAACAGTGACAAAAGCATTGCTAATTACAATAAAAGTAAAATAATCACAGGCCCCCACCATGTTATGAGGTATTCAACTCTAGCAAACGTAATAAAAATACCAACAGTGCCAGCTATGATGAGGTCACAAAGAACATCACAATTGGTGCAGAATGTCCAAAGTTCTAAAACAGAATCACTTTAGCTAACGAACGAAGTGTTCAGTCGGTTCACCGCACTAATAATTATGTGTCACTGCCTGCTGAGCAGTTTTACTTTTGGGCACCACAAAAAAGAAATGAAATCAATATTTTGTAGATCCTCCTTTTGCAGAAATTACCAGTACAGCCTCTAAACGTAGGTTCCAATTAGAGTCTGGATTCTGGTTGAAGGTACTTTGGACCATTCCTCTTTACAAAACATCTTTAGTTCATTCAGGTTTGATGGCTTCCGAGCATGGACAGCTCTCTAAGTCACACAACAGATTTTCAATTATATTCAGGTCTGGGGACTGAGATGGCCATTCCAGAACGTTGTACTTGTTCCTCTGCATAAATGCCTTAGTGGATTTTGAGCAGTGTTTAGGGTCGTTGTCTTGTTGAAAGATCTAGCCCCAGGCAGCTTCAGCTTTGTCACTGATTCCTGGACATTGGTCTCCAGAATCTGCTGATACTGAGTGGAATCCATGCGTCCCTCAACTTTGACAAAGGTTCCCAGTCCCTGCACTGGCCACACAGCCCCACAGCATGATGGAACCACCACCATATTTTACTGTAGGTAGCAGGTGTTTTTCTTGGAATGCTGTGTTCTTTTTCCTCCATGCATAACGCCCCTTGTTATGGCCAAATAACTCCAATTTTATGTTTCATCAGTCCACAGCACCTTATTCCAAAATGAAGCTGGCTTGTCCAAATGTGCTTTAGCCCACCTCAAGCGGCACTTTTTGTGCTGTGGGCGGAGAAAAGGCTTCCTCTGCATCACTCTCGCATACAGCATCTCCTTGTGTAAAGTGCGCCGAATGGTTAAACGATGCACAGTGACTCAATCTGCAGCAAGATGATGTTGTAGGTCTTTGGTGCTGGTCTGTGGGTTGACTCTGACTGTTCTCACCATTCGTCGCTTCTGTCTATCCGAGATTTTTCTTGGTCTGCCACTTCGAGCCTTAATTTGAACTGAGCCTGAGGTCTTCCATTTCCTCAATATGTTCCTAACTGTGGAAACAGACAGCTGAAATCTCTGAGAAAGCTTTCTGTATCCTTCCCCTAAACCATGATGGTGAACAATCTTTGTCTTCAGGTCATTTGAGAGTTGTTTTGAGACCCCCATGTTGCTACTCTTCAGAGAAAATTAAAAGAGGAGGGAAACTTACAATTGACCCGCTTAAATACTCTCTCATAATTGGATTCACCTGTGTATGTAGGTCAGGGGTCACTGAGCTTACCAAGCCAATTTGAGTTCCAATAATTAGTTCTAAAGGTTTTGGAATCAATAAAATGACAACAGTGCCCAAATTTATGCACCTGCCTAATTTTGTTAAAACAATTATAGCACACTTTCTGTAAATCCAATAAACTTCATTTCACTTATTAAATATCACTGTGTGTGTCTCCTATATGATATATTTAACTGACATTTTTTATCGTAACAACCAACGATTTATACAGGAAAATCATGACGATTAACAAGGTTGCCCAAACTTTTGCATCCCACTGTACTTGAAGTGTGCCTTTTTACAGCTCTTGTTCTCTCCCCCCTTATATGGACTGTCATCATATCGACGTTTAATACTAATGGCCTACACCCGGTGATGTATACCCATAGGTACCCAGGGTAGGACCAAGTGGTAAATACAGGCAGATCCAGTTACTTCACAGGTACCCCTGCTGCTTCGGGAATCGTTAGAAGCCCTAGGCTGCTCCTTCCCGCTTGTTTTATGTTCCGGATTGTTCCCATCCGGAGGTGTCTCATTTCCAGGAGCGTACAGGATTAAAGACCCTCCTCCTGTGACTTGCCAGAAGACACGGAGACGATAAATACCTCCCCTTCTGAGCCTTTGCCTAAGGTAAGGCGCCTCAAACCTTAGAGCCATATATTTTAGCTTCCTCATAGTCATCATAGTGATCGTGCTACAAGCCAAATTTCTTCAGGCTATGGTGCAGGGAAGGGAATACAGGATAAAGCCACCCTTCTATTTGCGGGCATTCCATTACATAATGGTGGGATTACGGAGTAAAGACACCCCCATGCTTTCTTTGAAGTCAACAGCGCTCAAGACATACAAAGTCAGTCAGTAAAGGTTTTGCTTTGTGCAGTATTAGGTTTCCTGGTTATACCAAGAGAAGAAAACTGTGTGTTGGACACCTTTCTCTAGCGGGCAGGAACCACGAGAAAGCCGTTAAATGTTTTGTCTTTGTATGTCTTTTATGTAATTCACACAGCACTTTGTATTGTATTGGGTACCCAGAGCTGATTCCTCAACCGACTACCATACGCCGAGGACGGCTCCACTTAAAGTAAGCGGGTATGTAACATCCCAGAGTATGTCACGAAACTCTGTCTCCGTGCTACAATCATGTTAGGTGTATATGTGTATTACCCTCTTGTGTGATATAACTGTGCATTTGCGTTATATGTATTTTCTATGTCTGTTTCATATATATTTGCTGTAATTTCAATGTACACCAGCGGGTGGCAGCAATATGTAGCAGACCATAGTTAGTATCTCTAGGCTGGAACAGACCATTCCAGGCTAGCTCCCCCCTCTTTGAGGAGGAGTGGAATGTTCCCACATCCTACCTCATGGGGAGGAAGGAAATTTAAAGTTAGTGTGTACCAGCCCCCTCCTTGGGGAAGACTGTGTTAGTAGGAGCTCCCAGAAACAGGGATCCCAAGACAGGATCGAGCCTCGGCTGAGGCCCAGATCACTCTTCCTAGCCTGAGTCATCTACCTCAGCTGGTTGACAAGAAAGCAGCAATTACAGAACTATAGATCCCCAGGAAGAAGACAACATCATACCCTGCGAGCAGTCCTGTGAGTACAGATCCAAAGACCAGGAGAAGCCAAATACCTCCTCAGCTAGTCAGGCCCATACTAAGCAGACTACAGACAGAGCAGAAGATAGATACCTGCCAGATCTACTAGGCATATGACTAGAAGCAGAATACATCTAAATTCCTGCAACATATTGCCAATACCTGCTGGGACCCAAGACTATTGCTGTAAATTAATGGAACAAAGGGTTAAGGACGGCTCACCTCCGATTTAAGATGGCCAGGTGCACCAAACAGGTGTTGTACCCAATCACCAAAAAACAATAGTAATAACAATAGAATGGGCACTCATATATCCAGTTCACAAGATTGGCAAAGCGACTCAAGCAATATATTAATCAATTTATTAATATATCAAAGACAGTATAAAAGCGGATGGGTAGCGATAATATTATAACCATACGCAATGGGCAATGAAACCTAACCAGAGCTGTGTCCCCAATTCAAAATATTTAAAACTCACATAAAATATATATTAAAATAGCAATTTATCCACTGTTATAGCTAATAGAAACTGGAGATCCAGTCCGGCATGTATGAAAGAACTAATATAATTCTGTTATCTAGAACAGTGGTGCTGCAGATATATCTCCAGAATATATAATTAAATAAATAAATGAACAATAAAAAATGTGAATATCAAAATTAGTAGTGGTAGTGCATAATATAAAACATTAACATATAGTGCATATAGTGAAATACCTGTAAGATAAATATATTAAATAGATAATACTATATAGTGTACAATTAATTAGTGAATATATATAATAAGTCTCTGGAGAATCAGCATTAATAGATAACTTGTTGCATCCCACTGATGGTTGTATTCCTAGAAAACAGTCTTTTACTATTGGAGCATAGAACCTGGGAATCGGCTTGGTCCGCGCAATTTCCCAGGAGTATAATAAATTTCAACAAAGTCAGCCGCAACAAATGTGGCAAGATAATTGAGCAGAAATATAGATGTATCCACAGTAATGTGCCGATACTTGTGCAACAGCACCAGATTACTCACATACAGTCCTGCTCTCACCGTGGCGTCCCACGTGGTAGAGATCCAGGGTGAACTTGTCTTTCAGTAGCGCAATCAAAATCTACTAGGTTTGTCTACTAGCAATGGTATGTCCACCCGACTGTGGACGGAAGTGCTTCGTTGTAACACACTGCAGAACTGCGTCAGGTTTCTCTGATTAGAATGGGTGTTCCACCTGTCTGAGTCAGTACTGGTGGTGAGGATCTCACCCGTCAATCACTGTAGTGTGTCCAGAAAAACCCGCAGTTTAGTTGCTCCTGGAAACCGCAATAGAGTTGTCCTTTAGAAAGCGCTTTCTCAATCCATGTGTAATAAGAATTAAAGCCGGTATTTCATCAGGTCCAATTGCTCCTCACCAGACGCGTTTCGAAGGCTAGCTGCCTTCTTCCTCAGTGGCTAATTTGGATCTGACTGACTAACCAGCTATTTATCCATTTTTTTTCATCCAAAGGGCTCCTTATTAAACCCGAAATGGATCTCAAAAATCTGGATTTCACAGATACATTTATCATGTGTTGCGATATTGCTGCGGTATATCTGCGGTTTTTTGTGTAGACATGCGTTTTTTTATTATTAAATACTCTTAAGTCCACCAGAAGTAATTATATTCGATTCTTGTTGTAGTTGATTATATTTGGATCCTATATACATAGTTGCATCCAATATCATATCTTAGTAGAAACATATTTTATTTATAAAATTAAATAAAAAGTTCATAAATATAGAAAAAGTTTGGTTAAGAACATATTAAATGGTAGGGAGCTTCAGTGTTAGGTCTAAAAATGTAAAATATGTAAAATATATGATTAAAATAATTCATATAATATATGGGGTATTCATCTACTGGAAGGTGCATGCATATGTTTTTTGTATATTTATCTCTTTTATTTAGTTTTTATTTATTTTCATAATAATGTATATCTTGATTTTCTTAATAAACAGCAGGCTTAACCTGTGGGGCTCATCCTCTAAAATGTTCAGGCAGAGTGCACAGAAGAGTGGTCTAGATGGAATGGGGCTGGATATCTCCAGTCCAGGGGGGGGTCATAGTGCTGCTAAACAGCCCGACCAGTACCCTCCATGGGCCGAAGACACCCAACCCATCACAGGAACCCAAAAATTTCCAACTCGGCATTCAGCCCAGCTGGGGCCAAACTGCCGAATTCGAAAATCTTCCTAGACTCTGCCCTGGACATTCGGGCAATATGATTGCCCCCCCTCCAGTGACGCTCTATTTGTTCAAATGCTGCAAAGGTTAGAGATTTAGGGTCTTGATTGTGTATCAGTTTAAAATGTTTTGATAGTATATGTTTTTCATACCCTTTCTTGATATTATTTATGTGCTCCGCTATCCTAATTTTTAAGGGTCTTTTAGTCCTGCCAATGTATTGTTTGGCACATGAGCATTCAATAATGTAGATTACATTAGAACTATTACAGGTGAGAAGATCTTTTATCTCAACTGAAAAGTTGTTTTGTGTTGAGGTCACTCGTATAGTCTTTTTCGCAAAGGACGTATTTCTACAATTTATACAGCATCCACACCTGTAGAACCCACTCCTTTTTAACCATTTATTAATGGATCCGGTCTCTCTTGTCTGATTTTTAATCGATGGTGCTATCTTCAGACCCAGATTAGGGGCCTTTGTGTACACTATCTCCGGTATTGATGGAATTAGAGGGCCTATAATTTTGTCTTTTTGAATAAGATGCCAGTTATTTTTAATACTTTGCTCTATTTTCTTGTGTTGTGCATTATAAGGCAGTATTATGCGGAATTTATTGTCATCAATGGGTTTATCATCTTTCTTCTGTTTCGTTTCAAAAAACATTTTTCTATCCATTTTTCTCACTTTACAAAGGGCATTTTCGACAACTGTCTCGGGATATTCCTTTTCCAGAAATTTATTCTTCATAATGACAGCTTCATCCTCAAATTCTGTCTGATTTGTGCAGTTCCTCTTTATTCTACGGAACTGCCCTGTAGGTATATTCAATAGCCAAGAGGGCAAATGACAGCTAGAAAAGAGGATGAAGCTGTTCTTAGCTACCTCTTTCTGGAAGGTAGTACAAATAAATTGTTCCATCTGGGTAGTGATCCGAATATCTAGGAATTCTGTGTATTCTTGATTAATATTAGAGGAAAATTTAAGATTAAATTGATTTCTATTGATTTCTTCTAAGAAGGTGTGGAGGCTAGATATATCTCCCTGCCAGACAAAAATAATATCATCAATGTAGCGCTGCCAGAGCACCAGATCCGACCCCAGCCTGGGCAAAATGGTCTCCTGTTCCCATTGGGCCATAAATAGATTGGCATAGCTGGGGGCGAACCTGGTGCCCATGGCAGTGCCACGGGTCTGGAGGTAATAAGCCCCCTCAAAAAAGAAATAGTTATGCATTAAGATATATCTCACACCCTCTGCCAAGAATTCAATTTGTCTCTCTCCAAGATTACCATAATTTTTCAACTGTAATTTCATATTGTTAATGCCCTGTTCATGGTCAATCACGGTATAGAGTGATTGAACATCCAATGTCCCTATAAGCCAGTGTGGCTCCACCTTCAGATTTTCCAGTATCTGGACAATCTGTGTGGTGTCTTTAAGATATGATGGAGTGTTCTTCACTGTAGGTTGAATTAGTTGGTCTATGTATTGGGACAAATTGGACGACAAGGACTCTATACCCGAGATTATGGGGCGGCCTGGAGGATCCGACATACTTTTATGTATCTTGGGCAGACAATAAAACACAGGTAATCTCTGCTGTGTACCCAAGATAAAATCAAACTCATGTTTGGAAAGTAGACCGTCCTCCAGTCCTCCATTACAATATTGGTTTAATAATTCTGCATATTCTTCTATTGGATCCTTCCTCAGTTTCTTGTATGTTGTTGTATCCGCAAGCTGTCTCAAGCACTCTGCATTATATTTTATAGTGTCAAGGAGAACAATAGCTCCGCCTTTATCAGCGGGGCGAATAGTAAGGTTATTGATTTTTTGCAATTCCTTAATCGATTTGATCTCCTGTGGGGTCAAATTATTTCTCCTCGACTGTTTGTCTGATACCTTCCTCAAATCTGTCTCTATGTTTTTCCTAAAAGTCGCTATCTCTACGCCAATTTCCTGTCTTGGAAATTTTTTTGATTTAGGTTTCAAGATTGTATGTTGAATCCCACCCTCTACATGTTCATCTGTATTTGTTAATATCGGATTTTTTAAGAAATATTTTTTCAAACAGAGTTTCCTCACAAATTTTTCTATCCCCACATATGTGTCAAATTTGTTCAGTTTTGCTGTCGGTGCAAATTTGAGGCCTCTGTTCAGTAGCCTCGTCTGAGAATCAGTCAAAACCACCGAACTGAGGTTCACCACAGCATCTGAATCAATTATCTGTGTCTGTTGTAAGTCCCTCTTTTTTCTTTGGGATCTTCGTATCTTTCTTTTGGGTCTAGATTGTGTTGGTGTCTGTGAGTTCCCTCTCGCAGATGTTTGGGTGTATATTGCTGCCTGTAGTTCTGAGGGGGACGAGTCCTATGTTGTGGCTCGTAATCGTCTAACTGATGATTGGGCCTGTTCCTCAGATTGTATGTGTGGGGTTGATCTCTTGTTGGTGATCGCGATCTGTGTCTGATTCTCGTATTGTGACATGCTACTGTCTGTTGATGTTGGACGTGAAAATCGGTTGGTGTCTGTGATCTCTGTCTGATCCTTGTCTTGTGGTGGGGTGGAGTTCTGTCTAAAAAATGGTTGTCATTTAATGCCTCAAATCTGTTATTCACCGGTATATTATACCTGGGGGGATGGGCATCATTAATTAGATGCTCTAAAGGTCTAATATTTAAATCGCCCTCATACGAATTATTTCTATATTGATGTCCCTCCATTGGTTTGGCATTATATCTATTTTTTTTCATTTTTCTATATATTATTTCTGATTCCATTTTATCTAGACTCCTACAGTTGTCGAAAATGCCCTTTGTAAAGTGAGAAAAATGGATAGAAAAATGTTTTTTGAAACGAAACAGAAGAAAGATGATAAACCCATTGATGACAATAAATTCCGCATAATACTGCCTTATAATGCACAACACAAGAAAATAGAGCAAAGTATTAAAAATAACTGGCATCTTATTCAAAAAGACAAAATTATAGGCCCTCTAATTCCATCAATACCGGAGATAGTGTACACAAAGGCCCCTAATCTGGGTCTGAAGATAGCACCATCGATTAAAAATCAGACAAGAGAGACCGGATCCATTAATAAATGGTTAAAAAGGAGTGGGTTCTACAGGTGTGGATGCTGTATAAATTGTAGAAATACGTCCTTTGCGAAAAAGACTATACGAGTGACCTCAACACAAAACAACTTTTCAGTTGAGATAAAAGATCTTCTCACCTGTAATAGTTCTAATGTAATCTACATTATTGAATGCTCATGTGCCAAACAATACATTGGCAGGACTAAAAGACCCTTAAAAATTAGGATAGCGGAGCACATAAATAATATCAAGAAAGGGTATGAAAAACATATACTATCAAAACATTTTAAACTGATACACAATCAAGACCCTAAATCTCTAACCTTTGCAGCATTTGAACAAATAGAGCGTCACTGGAGGGGGGGCAATCATATTGCCCGAATGTCCAGGGCAGAGTCTAGGAAGATTTTCGAATTCGGCAGTTTGGCCCCAGCTGGGCTGAATGCCGAGTTGGAAATTTTTGGGTTCCTGTGATGGGTTGGGTGTCTTCGGCCCATGGAGGGTACTGGTCGGGCTGTTTAGCAGCACTATGACCCCCCCTGGACTGGAGATATCCAGCCCCATTCCATCTAGACCACTCTTCTGTGCACTCTGCCTGAACATTTTAGAGGATGAGCCCCACAGGTTAAGCCTGCTGTTTATTAAGAAAATCAAGATATACATTATTATGAAAATAAATAAAAACTAAAATAAAAGAGATAAATATACAAAAAACATATGCATGCACCTTCCAGTAGATGAATACCCCATATATTATATGAATTATTTAAATCATATATTTTACATATTTTACATTTTTAGACCTAACACTGAAGCTCCCTACCATTTAATATGTTCTTAACCAAACTTTTTCTATATTTATGACTTTTTATTTAATTTTATAAATAAAATATGTTTCTACTAAGATATGATATTGGATGCAACTATGTATATAGGATCCAAATATAATCAACTACAACAAGAATCGAATATAATTACTTCTGGTGGACTTAAGAGTATTTAATAATAAAAAAACGCATGTCTACACAAAAACCGCAGATATACCGCAGCAATATCGCAACACATGATAAATGTATCTGTGAAATCCAGATTTTTGAGATCCATTTCGGGTTTAATAAGGAGCCCTTTGGATGAAAAAAATGGATAAATAGCCGGTTAGTCAGTCAGATCCAAATTAGCCACTGAGGAAGAAGGCAGCTAGCCTTCGAAACGCGTCTGGTGAGGAGCAATTGGACCTGATGAAATACCGGCTTTAATTCTTATTACACATTGGATTGAGAAAGCGCTTTCTAAAGGACAACTCTATTGCGGTTTCCAGGAGCAACTAAACTGCGGGTTTTTCTGGACACACTACAGTGATTGACGGGTGAGATCCTCACCACCAGTACTGACTCAGACAGGTGGAACACCCATTCTAATCAGAGAAACCTGACGCAGTTCTGCAGTGTGTTACAACGAAGCACTTCCGTCCACAGTCGGGTGGACATACCATTGCTAGTAGACAAACCTAGTAGATTTTGATTGCGCTACTGAAAGACAAGTTCACCCTGGATCTCTACCACGTGGGACGCCACGGTGAGAGCAGGACTGTATGTGAGTAATCTGGTGCTGTTGCACAAGTATCGGCACATTACTGTGGATACATCTATATTTCTGCTCAATTATCTTGCCACATTTGTTGCGGCTGTATTTGTTGGAATTTATTATACTCCTGGGAAATTGCGCGGACCAAGCCGATTCCCAGGTTCTATGCTCCAATAGTAAAAGACTGTTTTCTAGGAATACAACCATCAGTGGGATGCAACAAGTTATCTATTAATGCTGATTCTCCAGAGACTTATTATATATATTCACTAATTAATTGTACACTATATATATTTATCTATTTAATATATTTATCTTACAGGTATTTCACTATATGCACTATATGTTAATGTTTTATATTATGCACTACCACTACTAATTTTGATATTCACATTTTTTATTGTTCATTTATTTATTTAATTATATATTCTGGAGATATATCTGCTGCACCACTGTTCTAGATAACAGAATTACATTAGTTCTTTCATACATGCCGGACTGGATCTCCAGTTTCTATTAGCTATAACAGTGGATAAATTGCTATTTTAATATATATTTTCTGTGAGTTTTAAATATTTTGAATTGGGGACACAGCTCTGGTTAGGTTTCATTGCCCATTGCGTATGGTTATAATATTATCGCTACCCATCCGCTTTTATACTGTCTTAAATAAACTAATAAATTGATATATTATTAATATATTGCTTGAGTCGCTTTGCCAATCTTGTGAACTAGATATATGAGTGCCCATTCTATTGTTATTACTATTGCTGTAAATTGTATGGATCAAAGCTGCCAATCACTAAGTAAAGACAAGTTGGATTATATTTCCTGTCTGGATTGCATTCATTCCTCAATTACTCCTATTAACAACACTCAATTTTATTGCAAGTGAGCCAGGATCCAGGAGTCCAGCCGTACCAAGGTAGGAGACACAGTTGACACTACCATATCTGCTATACAGAGACATTATCCTCCTCTGGCATTCCTCACCTGGTACGTGAGCTATTACATCTTAAAGGGCCCTGCTACAGTACCTGCGCAAGCTGCAATTGGCGTCACGAACTACTACACATATATCCTGACCCACTGCATAGCATCCCCACTGACCCAGTGTCCTGCTCATTGCAGAAACTCCATAAAAGTGACCCCATCTAAGAAACTACACCCCTCAAGGTATTCAAAACTGATTTTACGAACTTTGTTAACCCTTTAGGTGTTGCACAAGAGTTATTGGCAAATGGAGATGAAATGTGAGAATTTAGATTTTTTGGGCAAATTTTCCATTTTAATCCATTTTTTCCAGTAACAAAGCAAGGGTTAACAGCCAAACAAAATGCTATATTTATTGCCCCGATTCTGTAGTTTGCAGAAACACCCCATATGTGGCCGTAAACTACTGTACGGGCACACGGTAGGGCGTAGAGGGAAAGGTGCGCCGTGTGGTTTTTGGAAGGCAGATTTTGCTGGACTGGTTTATTTACACCATGTCCCATTTGAAGCCCCCCTTATGCACCCCTAGAATAGAAACTCCATAAAAGTGACCCCATTTTGGAAACTACGGGATAAGGTGGCAGTTTTGTTGGGACTATTTTTAGGGTACATATGATTTTTGGTTTATCTATATTACATTTTTGTGAGGCAAGGTTACCAAAAATAGAAATTCTGAAATTGAATCTCCATTTGCCATAAACTGTTGAGGAACACCTAAAGGTTTGTAAAATCAGTTTTGAATACCTTGAGGGGTGTAGTTTCTTAGATGGGGTCGCTTTTATGGAGTTTCTACTCTAGGGTTGCATCAGGGGGGCTTCAAATGGGACATGGTGCCAAAAAAAAAAGGCCATCAAAATCGCCTTCCAGAAACCATACGGCGTTCCTTTCCTTCTGTGCCCTGCCGTTTGGTCATACAGCAGTTTACGACCACATATGTGGGGTTTCTGTAAACTGCAGAATCAGGGTAATAAATATTAAGTTTGGTTTGGCTGTTAACCCTTGCTTTGTTTCCAGCGCTCCGGGACAGCACAAAAGAGTTGTACAAGGGAACCTGTACCAAGTAGACCGCAACTTTTTTGTACCATGCGCGGGCTTTGCGCATGGCGTTATATAGCTTGAGGACTTGATCAGAGAGATCAACTCCTCCCATATACCGATTGTAGTCGACTATACAATCGGGCTTGAGGACTGTTGCTGCGGTACCTCGCACAGGGACAGGGGTAATGCCGTTACCATGAATTGTGGACAGTACAAGGACATCCCTCTTGTCCTTATATCTGACAAGCAACAGGTTTCCACTGGTAAGGGCACGGGTCGCACCCCTGGGGATAGGTACCTGGAGGGGGTGGGTAGGGAGGCCCCGTTGATTTTTCCGCACGGTCCCACAAGCGGACGTGGATCTGGCAGCGAGGGACTGGAACGAGGGGATACTAGTATAAAAGTTATCCACGTACAGGTGGTAACCCTTATCTAGCAGTGGGTGCATAAGGTCCCACACAAGTTTCCTGCTAACACCCAGAGTGGGGGGACATTCTGGGGGTTGAATACGGGAATCTCGCCCCTCGTACACACGAAACTTGTAAGAGTACCCTGAGGTACTCTCACAAAGTTTGTACAGCTTCACGCCATACCTCGCCCGCTTAGAAAGAACATACTGGCAGAAAAGGAGTCTCCCCTTGAAAGCAATGAGAGACTCATCTACCGCGACCTCCCTTCCAGGTACATTAGCCTGTACAAATTTGGCCCCAAAGTGATCGATGACTGGCTTGATTTTGTACAGGCTGTCATAGGCAGGATCACCTTGGGGGGACATGCTGCATTAACTGAATAATGCAGGCATTTCCGGATGGCCTCAAACCGGGCGCGTGTCATGGCCATACTGTAGAGTGGGGTCTGGTAGAGGACGTCCCCACTCCAGTATTGCCTGACACTAGGTTTCTTGACTAGGCCCATGTGCAGCACGAGGCCCCAAAATGTCCTCATCTCGACTGCACTGACCGGAGTCCAGCCACTGGGCCTAGCCAAAAAGGAGCCCGGGTGTTGAGCAACAAACTGTTGGGCGTACAGGTTTGTTTGCTCCACCATTAGATTTACAAAGTGGTCACTGAAAAAAGGACTAAAGTAGTCATATTCAGTGAAGCCTACTGTGGAAATCTGGATTCCTACAAAATCAGGAATCACGGGCTCAAAACGCCCTAGGGTATATCATGCAAGTTCACCTGCAGGGGGCTCCGGTGGACTTAACTGGTGGGCCGGAAAACTAGTACGAGCCCCAAAGATGCTCGTACTAAGGTGGGCCACAGGGTCCCTAGCATGGCGGTCCCCTTGATCCGCCTGGCGGTGTCTCCGCCGCCTTGGGGGCTCATCATCATCGCTAGATGATGAGGAGGATGCGGATGACAAATGGAAAGTGGGGTCATCCTCGTCCTCACTGGGGCTCTCGGACTTGGAGGCAAGCTGGGCGTATGCCTCCTCGGCCGAGAACATCTGGCGGGCCATAGGGGAGTGTGTGTGTGTGCATGCTAAACTTTATTTGGTGTGAGTGTGTGTCGGGGCACGGGTGTTCGTGAACTTACCCTAAATCTAACAGAGAAAAAAAATAAAAATAACTAAAAAAGGGCAAAAAATTTGAAAAAGATTCTAACTCGCTGATCAACCGTCCGAAGTTGATCAGCGGTGGGGTGTGCAATGTGCTAACAGTGGCCGGACACTAAGAGTGCCGGCAACAGTAAGCATACGCACACACACAAAAAAATAACTGCTTGCTCCCAAAAAAAAGTTGGGGGGGGGGGGCAGTGGGACAAGCTGCAGCACCCGTGGGGGGTCTAGGGTCACCCCAGACCCCCGATTAAGGCCTCATGCACACGACCGTTGTTGTGTTCCGTTCCGCAAAATGGGGTTCCGTTGTTCCATGATCCGTTTCCGTTTTTGTTTCCGTGTGTCTTCCTTTATTTTTGGAGGATCTCCAGACATGAAGGAAAGTAAAAAAAAATCTAAGTCAAGTTTGCCATGCAAATGATAGGAAAAAAACGGACGCGCGGATGCGGATGACAATCTTGTGTGCCTCTGCGTTTTTTTCACGGTCCCATTGACTTGAATGGGTCCGCGAACCGTTTTCCGTGAAAAAAATAGGACAGGTTATATTTTTTTGACGGACTGAAACCACGGATCACGGACGCGGATGACAAACGGTGCATTAGCCGAGTTTTCAACGGACCCATTGAAAGTCAATGGGTCCGCAGAAAATCACGAAAAACGGAACAACGGACACGGAATGAAACAACGGTCGTGTGCATGAGGCCTTAGGGTGATGCAATCACAAACGTTTTTTTTTTCTTCCAATAACTTTCCCTGAATATCCCTGCCTAACCTAACCGTTTCCTAAATACTTGGGTGCACAGATGGTGGTGCTGGGGCGAAAATGGTGGCGTGCTGGCTGATGATCCCTGGATCCTGAGCTCTGAACAAATCGGAGTGCTGGCTGGAAATCCGATGCAGCTCTCCTCTGTCCTCGGCTCCCGGACACAAAAAGGAGGAGGAGAGGAGCGCTGTGATAATTTGAATGGCCCGCCCCTGCAGCCAATGAGAGCCGATCCTGAGAGGTGATGGTGACAACACCTCTCAGGATCGCAGGATGGTGATTGGTGGTGTATTATCACACCACCGATCACCATCCTGTTCCGGGTTATCGGGTCCCCAGAGACCCGAATAACCCGGAAACGCAGCAAACCGCAGGTCTGAATTGACCTGCGGTTTGCTGCGATCGCCTACACGGGGGGGTCACAGGACCCCCCGGCGCATTGTCTCCAGGTCCCTGCTCAATGATTTAAGCAGGCACCGGGTTCCGATCACCGCCCGCCGGTGGCGGTGATCGGAAATACATAGGACGTACCTGTACGCCCTGTGTCCTTAAGTACCAGGACATGAAGGCGTACCTATACGCCCTATGTCCGGAACAGGTTAATACAAGCGCTGTAAAGCCCTTTGATTAAAACTTCTGCCCCTTCACTGCCGCTGTCATGGACAGCGTACAGTTCAGTAATACTGGCAAGGGACAAATTAGAGTGATTCCTTGCCAGCGATCACTCCAATTGGTTTGTCTGTGAAAACTGACCAATCGGAGTGCAGTAGTGTAAAAATGCCGGTTTTGGGCTCTGATCTGCACTCTGCAGATCAGAGCCTGAAATCAGGCATTAGCTAAGGGTACTTTCACACTTGCGTTTTTCTTTTCTGGCATAGAGTTCCGTCAAAAGGGCTCTATGCCAGAAAACAACAGATCCGTCATATCCCCATGCATTCTGAATGGAGAGTAATCCATTCATGATGTCTTCAGTTCAGTCGTTTTGACTGATCAGGCAAAAAAACTGAAGACTTGACAGAATGACGGATCCAGCGTTTTTCTCCATAGGAATGCATTAGAGCCGGATCCGTTGCAAAGATTTCCGTTGTTTGCCTAATCGACGCATCCGGCTTTTCTTTCATGCGCCTGCGCAATCGAATAGGAGGAGCTTTGGGTGCAGTCTACTTCCTGTTCTCTCTTCGATCCTGCCTGCGAGGGAGAAGGGTGGACGCCATTAGAGGTGAGTAGAAAGTTGGGTTTTTTTGGTTTCTGTTTGCAGGACAAAGAAATATAAGCAGCTCCTATGTATTTATACATAGGAGCTGTAGTAAATAGGTCATGCTAGGAGCAGTAGTCTTGTTGATTATTACTCCTAGCATCCACTATGTACTTGTACCACCTGTGGGGCCCTATGTACTTTTCTGAGAGCCATAGTTTTTTCAGTTTTTGGGCGATTATCTTAGGTAGGGTCTTATTTTTTGCGGGATGAGATGACAGTTTGATTGGCCCTATTTTGGGGTGCATATGACTTTTTGATCGCTTGCTATTACACTTTTTGTGATGTAAAATGGCCGTTTTAACACGTTTTTATTTATATTTTTTTACGGTGTTCACCTGAGGGGTTAGGTCATGTGATATTTTTATAGAACCGGTCGATTACGGACCTAATATGTCAACTTTTTTTTCCCTATTTTTTACCAATTTTTTAACTTTATTTGGTGAAAATGACATTTTTGTTTATTTTTACTTGAAACTTTTAATTTTTGAAAGGGGAAAACTTTTCTTTTTAAACTTTTTTTAACTTTATTTTTTGTCCCACTTTGGGACTTCAACTTTTGGGGGTCTGATCCCTTTTACAATGCATTCCAATACTTCTGTATTGGAATGCATTGGCTGTATGAGTAATTGTCATGCCCCACTCTGACGATGTGCGGAGGTCAGCCAGGATTGCAGCACGAGTTTAGTTTTTGTTTTGATGCCGTGCTGGATCCGCCTCGCATCAGGTGCACTGGGTGGAGTCATTAGTTTAAATGGTCTCCAGCTAAGTGCTCTGAGCGGATTATACTGTTCATTTTTTGGTCTGGGAAGTTTGGAGGGAAGGTTGGCTGTCAGTTCCTGCTCTCAGCAGATAAGTGTCATTTCTTGTTTGGTTGTTTATGTCATCTATCCCATCCAGGTTCTGTGCGAGCAGGCTGCTCCTTTCTCCCCACTTCACCATCTCAGGGAGTTCAGGGTTCTGTCAGTACAGGCTGGAGGACACAGCAAACCTACCTTTAAGGTCTGTCTGTGGGCTGAGCAGTGCAGGGAAAGAGGTCAGGGATTAACTAGGAGGTGACCCTTCCCCTGTCTCTCGTCCAGAGCCTGGTTGGTGTGTTATCTGTTATACTGTGCACGTCCGCCGTGACATTGTAATCCGCCATACTGTGACTGCCATTGCTCAGCGTTTATGTGATGGCCTCAATTGATGCACTGGTTGACCGCATGCAGGGTTTGTCCCTGGAGGTTGCGGATCTGCGTAGTACGGTCACACAGTGTCAGAGGGTGTTGGCTTCAGGAACAGGTCAAATTGTTGGGGAGCCTAAAGTCACAGGGGGTACTGATGATTTTTTCCGTTTCAAAGAGTCATGTAATTTGTACTTTCGATTGTGCCCATTTTCATCAGGTAATGAGGATCAGAGGGTGGGTATCGTCATGTCTTTGCTGAAAGGGGACACGCAATCCTGGGCTTTTTCCCTGCCGCCCGGTTCTCTGGCTCTCCGGTCGGTGGAGGAATTTTTTAAAGCCCTGGGATTGATTTACGATGACCCAGATCGAGTTTCGATGGCAGAGTCAAAGTTACGTAACTTACTACAGGGTAAACATACTGCTGAGGTTTACTGCACAGAGTTTAGGAGGTGGGCTACTGAGTCGGGGTGGAATGACCCCGCGTTACGTAGCCAGTTTTGTCAGGGGTTATCTGAAAGGTTGAAAGATGCTCTTGCGTTTCATGAATACCCAGATACTTTGGAAAACGCAATGTCTTTGGCGATACGTTTGGATAGACGTATCAGAGAGAGGTGTAAGGGTCCCTCTGTGCAGGGGATTCCTCCCGTGTGTGGTTTTGTTTCACCAGCTGCCCAGGGTGATATTGCTTGTTACTCTGGGGTAGGGGAGGAACCCATGCAGTTAGGTCAGATATCTTTCCATTCGGATAGTAGAGACTTTCGAAAAGTGCACAATTTATGTTTCTATTGTGGGAAGAGGGGTCATTTTGTTTTTTCTTGTCCGTATTTTGAACCACAGGGGGAAGTGATAAAGAAAAAAGAAAAAGAAAAAAAAATTCCTCTCACACTTGGTAGTATGAATGGTGTGGTGGAGCAGACTGGTATGCAAGTTCCCTGCAGTTCCCGTTTTCTCCTTTCAGCTATGGTGGCGCTAGAGTCTAGAAATGTGTTTGTTGATATTTTTCTTGATTGTGGTGCTGGAGTAAATTTAATTGATTTTCTGTTTCTTGAGGGTTTGGGACTAAGTATTTGCACGTTAGAGAACGAGATTCGTGTTTTTGATATTGATTCTTCCCCTCTTTCTCAAATGAGCCTTACTCACATTGTTCATGGTATTCATTTAAGGGTGGGTGATTCACATGCTGAGATTATTTCCTGTTTCATCATGAAGGATTTGCCAGCTCCAATAGTTTTGGGGTTGCCATGGTTGTCTAGACATAACCCAATTATAGACTGGCAAGCGAGACAAATCATTGGTTGGAGCAAGTTTTGTTCGGATAATTGTCTTGTCACATCTATTTCTGAAGTGTCCGTTACGGCCTTGCCTCAGTATCTCTTGGATTTTTCGGACGTTTTTTCGGAGGGTGGGGCTCAGGAATTGCCCCCTCATCGTGACTATGATTGTCCTGTGAATCTCATTCCGGGGGCTAAGTTGCCTAAGTCTCGGCTCTACAACCTCTCTCAACCCGAGAGAGAGGTCATGCGAAAGTATGTCGCCGAGAGTTTGGCAAAGGGTCATATTAGACCATCTAAGTCTCCAGTGGCTGTAGGTTTGTTCTTCGTTAAGAAGAAAGATGGATCACTGAGACCGTGTTTGGATTTCCGGGAGCTGAACCGTATTACAGTCCGGGATCCATATCCCCTGCCTTTGATCTCTGATCTTTTTGATCAGATTGTTGGAGCCAAGGTGTTCTCCAAGTTGGATTTGAGAGGAGCATACAATCTGATCAGGATCAAGGAGGGGGATGAGTGGAAAACGGCCTTCAATACGCACGAGGGTCATTTTGAGAACCTGGTAATGCCTTTTGGGTTGACGAATGCGCCAGCGGTATTTCAGCGATTCGTCAATGATATTTTTCATCATTTGGTGGGGAGGTTCGTAGTAGTCTACCTAGATGACATTTTAATTTATTCTCCTGATCTGAAGACCCATCAGGATCATGTGAGACAGGTTTTGACGATCCTTCAGGAGAATAAGTTATACGCCAAATTGGAGAAATGTTTGTCTGCGGTGCAAGAGCTTCCATTCTTGGGATACATGCTTTCTGATTCTGGTTTTCGCATGGACCCCGAAAAGGTCGGGCGGTTCTGGAGTGGGACCGACCGGAGAATCAGAAAGCTTTGATGCGATTTTTGGGGTTTACGAATTATTATAGAAAATGTATTTCGAATTATTCCATGCTAGTCAAACCTCTTACTGATATGACCAAGAAGGGCGCTGATGTCTCTGTCTGGTCGGATGAGGCATTGCAGGCCTTTTCGGCTATAAAGGAGCGTTTTGCGTCTGCTCCCATTCTGGTGCAGCCGGATGTAACTCAGCCATTCGTGGTCGAGGTTGATGCATCAGAGGTGGGGGTTGGGGCGGTGCTTTCGCAGGGTCCTTCTCCTGGCAAGTGGGTCCTGTGTGCCTTCTTCTCCAGGAAGCTCTCGGTCGCCGAGAGGAATTATGATGTTGGAGATAGGGAGTTGTTGGCGATCAAGTTGGCCTTTGAAGAATGGCGTCACTGGTTAGAGGGGGCTTCTCACCCCGTTACTGTGTATACAGACCATAAGAATTTGGCTTACCTGCAATCTGCCAAGCGTCTGAACCCTAGACAGGCCAGATGGTCATTGTTTTTTACCAGGTTCAATTTCGTGGTTACCTTTCGCCCAGGGGTCAAGAACATCAAGGCAGATGCCTTGTCTCGCAGCTTCCCTGGGGGAGGTGATTCAGAAGATCCAGCGCCGATTTTGGCGGATGGAGTGGTGGTCTCCGCTCTGTACCCTGAATTGGAGATGGAGGTGTTGGGAGCTCAGGAGGGGGCTCCTGGTTCGTGTCCCCCAGGGAGGTTGTTTGCTCCTGAGGGCCTACGATACAAGGTGTTCAAGGAACATCACGATACTGTTCTCGCTGGACATCCTGGTGGTAAGTCCACCTGTGATCTGGTGTCCCGGAGGTTCTGGTGGCCAGGGTTGAGTAAGAGTATTGAGAATTACGTGACAGCTTGTGAAACCTGCGCTCGGTCTAAGGTTGCTCATACTCGACCGCCTGGTTCACTTCTTCCATTGTCTATTCCATCTCATTCTTGGACGCATTTGTCCATGGACTTTATTACGGACCTACCGAGTTCCTCCGGGAGAACAGCGATTTTGGTGGTAGTCGATTGTTTCAGTAAAATGGCTCACTTTATACCACTAACAAGTCTGCCTAACGCTAAGACTCTTGCGCAGATTTTTGTGGATAATATTGTGAAATTGCATGGTATTCCTTCGGATGTGGTCTCTGATAGGGGCACGCAGTTTGTCTCCAGGTTTTGGAGGGCGTTCTGCTCTCGTCTTGGCATTCAACTTTCTTTCTCGTCGGCTTTTCATCCACAGTCGAATGGTCAGACGGAGCGTACCAATCAAAACCTGGAGACCTACTTGAGGTGCTTTGTGGCTGAGAATCAGGAGGACTGGTCCTCATTCTTGTCCTTAGCAGAATTTGCATTGAATAACCGTAGGCAGGAGTCCACGGGTAAGTCGCCATTTTTTGGCACATACGGTTTCCATCCTCAGTTTGGCACCTTTTCTGGGTCTGGTTCCTCCGGGATTCCAGAGGAGGAGAGATTCTCTTCTGCCTTATCCTCTATCTGGCGGAGGATTCAAGGGAATTTGGAGAGGATGGGTGAGAGGTATAAACGAATGGCTGACAGGAGACATGTGACTGGTCCAGACCTGTGTGTGGGTGATCTGGTGTGGTTGTCCACTAGGAATATCAAGTTGAGAGTGCCATCTTGGAAACTGGGTCCAAGATTTGTTGGTCCGTATAAAATTTCTGCGGTGATCAATCCTGTGGCGTTTCGACTGGATGTGCCGCAGACTTGGAGGATCCATGATGTCTTCCACAAGTCTTTACTAAAAAAATATGTTAAACCGGTGGTACCATCGCCATTGCCTCCTCCTCCTGTTCTAGTCGAGGGAAACTTGGAGTTCGAGATCTCCAGGATTCTCGACTTGAGAGTTCTGCGGAGTTCCCTCCAGTACCTGATACGGTCCTGAGGAGAGGATGTGGGTTCCGGCGTCAGATGTCAACGCCAGCCGACTGGTGAGGGCCTTTCATAGGTCCCATCCAGATAAGGTTGGTCCAGGGTGTCCGGAGGTCACCCGTAGAAGGGGGGTACTGTCATGCCCCACTCTGACGATGTGCGGAGGTCAGCCAGGATTGCAGCACGAGTTTAGTTTTTGTTTTGATGCCGTGCTGGATCCGCCTCGCATCAGGTGCATTGGGTGGAGTCATTAGTTTAAATGGTCTCCAGCTAAGTGCTCTGAGCGGATTATACTGTTCATTTTGGTCTGGGAAGTTTGGAGGGAAGGTTGGCTGTCAGTTCCTGCTCTCAGCAGATAAGTGTCATTTCTTGTTTGGTTGTTTATGTCATCTATCCCATCCAGGTTCTGTGCGAGCAGGCTGCTCCTTTCTCCCCACTTCACCATCTCAGGGAGTTCAGGGTTCTGTCAGTACAGGCTGGAGGACACAGCAAACCTACCTTTAAGGTCTGTCTGTGGGCTGAGCAGTGCAGGGAAAGAGGTCAGGGATTAACTAGGTGGTGACCCTTCCCCTGTCTCTCGTCCAGAGCCTGGTTGGTGTGTTATCTGTTATACTGTGCACGTCCGCCGTGACAGTAATACTGTATGTATTACTCATACAGCTTCCGGCCTGGCCTATGAGATCCAGGGGGCTGGATCTCACAGGCTCGTCACCGGAAGGCAGCGCTGATTCCTAAGGAAGGCATTGCGCTGCCTTCCATGCCATCGGGTCCCCCCTATAGCCACATGGGGACCCGATGGCACCGCCGCATAAGGTAAAACCTCAAATCGCAGGTCTGAATTGACCTGCGGCGATCGCCGACACGGGGGATAACAGGACCCCCCCTCACATTTAGCCAGGGTGCCTGCTCAATGATTTGAGCAGGCACCGGGTTCCGATCACCGCCCGCCGAGCGGCGGTGATCAGAAATACACAGGGCGTACAGGTACGCCCTGTGTTCTTAAGTACCAGGACATCAGGGTGTACCTGTACTCCCTGTGTCCGTAACAGGTTAATTGGAAATCTGTCAAACATGAGGTTCTAATTTATTTTATTTTTTCTATTTTTAGGGTTCCAGAGGCTCCACCAGAACGGATGAGGAGGAATTTGACGGTTTGATTATCAACAATGAACTCCTCATCCAGATAGTGGAGGACAGACCACCACTGTGGGACCACACCAACCACCGCCACGCAGACCATCATGCTACCCGGCTCCTCTGACTTGAGATATGCGAAGTCATAGTGCCAAATTGGGACGACCTCAATGAAAGTCAACGGGAGGAGTGCCGTAACTATACAGTATAACTTTGTATAATGCACATGTCTACTTTTCATTCAAAATTGGTTTTGTGTCTGGTTGAAGTTGGTTACTGCTACCTATAGTGAACATCAATATTTTTTTATTGTTGTTGTGGCAGGTTCAATCAAATACTAAACAATTTTTGATGTCTAAAAAAAAATTTTTTAATATTCATTTTCATTTCTTTTTTATTGTGGACAGGGACAACTATCCTGGTGCGGTGGCGGTCAATGAGGGACCGCTATAAGAAGGACTATAACGAGGAGGTCAAGCACCCGAGTTGCTCAAGAGCGAGCCAAAAGCGGCCGTACCGGTATGCGGCCGCATTAGGTTTCCTAAGGCGAACCCTACAGCTGCGAAGGTAAGCTCTAATGTTTATAATAATTATGAATGTTAATCTCCAATCTATGTGTGTGGCCCAGGCAGACTGTCATTTGACACGCTGTCCGTGACATCTACAGTACTCTGGCTCAGGCTGGAGCACCAGAGGCGGTCCCCAAAGAGCCGGCCACCGCGGGTCCGTCTCGTCTCACTCCAACAGCTGGTCGGGACCTCAATGTTCCCCTACCTGTGCCCTCTGGTAACTCAATAATGGCCACAATGGCACCACTCTTTGATGCATTGATGCGTCGCCAGAGAACCGGTAGGAGCCGTCAGACGGACTACGAGGATCTCACAAGGCTCGTTTACGAGTCCTTGATGGAATTCACCAATAGAGTTGCCGCTTTGGAGGACAGTGCGACGTCTGCAGGAGGGGGCGGTGCTGACATCGCAGTTGGTTTCGGTGCCTCACTATTGGTTATCGTTGCTCCCCGTGATGGAACGATATACGCCCAACCAGCTGTTTGAGGCCCGAAGACAGGTGGACAGTGTCTTGTGGCAAGTACAGCACCGCCCCACATCCTATCCTCCGTCTATGCCCTATCCCCCATACATGCCCTATCCCCCATCACAACCTCAACAACCCCTTTCCCAAACTACCTACCCCCCTTTCCAACCTCCTCAGCCCCTATCCCAGCCTCCCCATCCCCATTCCACCGAGCACTTTACTCAACACTTTTCTCCTTCTCCTCCTCATTACTTTCCTGCTACCAGTTTCAACACTCCTTCTACTCATGCTCGGTCAACTCCTTCTTCTGCCCCCCCTATCCAGATTGCATACTCCCTCAGTTGTGCTTGCCCCAACACACACTTATATGTCCACAGGGGCACAGGAACAGGAACGAGGGGAACCAACCAGTGTTCAGCCCTCCACCACCCAACCTTCTACTCCCACCGGTCCAACCTAAAGGCATTTCTAGCCTTTTTTTATTTATTTTTATGAAAAAAATAATATTTATATTATTTAAAAATATTTGTTATCAAATAAAATATTTTTTGTTTGAAAATTTAATTTGTTTTGTATTTTTTTTAAAAAAGTGTTTAATAAAATTTAACATCTCACATCGCTTTTGAAGCGACCTATACTCGGTTCGCTCCACCAGCGATGGGAGATAACTTTAGTGTATGTAGAACAGGTCTTTAAAAATGTCCAATCGCCAGTGGAGCGACACAAGTATGTGTCGCTCCTCTAGCGTGGGCAGATTAAACCTCACTCTCCATAACAGGCCTGATAAAATCTACCAGCGCCAGTGGAGCGACACAAGTATATGTCGCTCCTCTAGCGTGGGCAGATTTAACCTCACTCTCCATAACAGGCCTGATAAAATCTACCAGCGCCAAGGGGAGCGACACAAGTATATGTCGCTCCTCTAGCGTGGGCAGATTTAACCTCACTCTCCATAACAGGCCTAATAAAATCTACCAGCGCCAGTGGAGCGAAACAAGTATATCTCGCTCCTCTAGCGTGGGCAGATTTAACCTTACTCTCCATAATAGGCCTGAAAAAAACTACCAGCGCCAGTGGAGCGACACAAGTATGTGTCGCTTCTCTAGCGTGGGGAGATTGAAAATGAGTCTTTATAAACATGCCTCACATAATATACCATCGCCAGTGGAGCGACGCAAGAATGTGTTTCTCCTCTATCGTGGTCAAATAAATATATTAAATAAAACTTTCAAGTACGTTGAAAAACAATATTTATTGAACCAAAAATCCAATTGAAAACAAATACAACAAACTGTAACCACCAACAAGCAGGCAAACAAACAGAAATTAACGGTTATTTGAAAATTAATCACAAAATGTTTATACAAATCGGTCCTACCAGTCCACCCTTCCTGCTTCAGACCAGAAATAATCCGCAAAACAGTCTCTCATACGTGAAACCGCTACACTTGACTGAGGTCCAAAACTTTGAATGCTTGCCATCTCGCTGTCCTCCGGTATCTGTTCCAAATTGAGTGGTTCTTTTTTAAGGAGGTAGTTGTGTAACACCAAAGCAGACTTTACAACCTCGTCGACCTATTCAACCTTCATATGAATTGGTTTAGTGAAAATCCTCCATTTTGCTACCAAAATTCCAAATGTGCATTCAATCATTCTTCGAGCCCTGGTCAAGCGGTAGTTGTATGTGTGTTTTTTTAAATCTAAAAAAAAATTTCAGCTATTTCTGTCCAATACTGTCTAGTTGGATGTGGAATAAATTCATCATGCAGTTGTTCCCACAAAACACGGCATGTCTCCTTCACAATTATGGAGACAGTTGATATGCCAAGGCAAAATTGAAAATGGAGTGAGCAGAAACTTTCTCCACTTGCCAGAAACCTAAAAAATAAAAAATATTAGGGTATTAGATTTTCAAATAACATGATATACAAGGTATATCAATCGGACGCAATTCTATGGGACCTTATTTCCATATTTTTGTTTGGACAAGATTTTTTTATGTGGCCAATATACGGTAATTTTTTTTTAAAAACAACGATAAAGGTTTCTTCTCCATGGTGACCGATATTGATCACAGTTCATTCTACATCGTTAATGACCATTATATGGATTAAAACTTTAACGTACAAGATGTAGAAGTAAAAATAATAATGCTGAGCATCAATTGTGGCCAAAATTATGCACTTTGTACAGTGATGCCAGAAAGAAATAACAGAGCAAATTTGGGTTCAAAGAGATTGATGATTTCACACTACCTCAAAGATCATCTTTAAAAAATGTATACAGAAAATAATTTGTACTATGTATAATAAATACGGTATGTACTTTACCTTATGGTCAACAATAGGCCTTCTGCTGGGGAAACACAGCGGCGGAAAGTGGTGTCTTGTCTTTGAATGTGAGGTGACACACGTTGTAACAGATCATCAAAACTTTCTACGGTCATCCGTAAGTAATTAAAGAATTTTTCAGGATAATCCCTCAATTCAGGAAACAGAGTTTCAAAAACTCCCCTTCTTATTCTTGCAGAGGTTATTGAATGCACCCAATAGCGACGCTTACAACGCCGTCTGTCTCGAAGACGTCTTCTCCAGCGTGAAACCAGAATTAGAGCCTGAAATCCAAAACGAATATGGTTCGGCATCATCTTTGCAATCTGCAGAAGGAACTTCTGAGTGGTAAGTGACCTTCGGTTGTCTTTTATAGCCACTGTAGTATTTGCTTAACAGATTGCATCTTTTTATCTCAAAAATTTGAATACCGGATCCATCTTTCCGTTTAAAAACGGAAGAAAACTGAACAGACGGATCCGCTATTACGACGGATCCGGCGGACGGATCTGTCAAAAAGTGTCTACATTATGCAATGGATTGATGGATCCGGCTTGAATTTCCGTCGACGGAACGGCGGATCCGTTGCATGAAAAATGTCCGGTAATGTTCATTTTGCTGGATCCGGCAGGCAATTCCGCCGACGGAACTGCTTGCCGGATCACTCTGCCGCAAGTGTGAAAGTACCCTAATCATGTGTCCCCGATCTGTGCCTCCTGCTGTGCCCCCATCCATGCCTGCCTGCCTCCATCTGTGCCCCCTGGTGCGTCCCCCTACTGCTGGTGGTGACTCAGCTGTATGCTGACACTCTGTAGTAACGGGAGAGGTCATTGTTGGCACTGATCTCACCCGCTTAACCCCTTAGATGCTGCGGTCAGTAGACACCTGCGGCATCCATCGGGTTAATAAAGGGAGGGGGCTCCCTCTTTCAACCATCGGGCTGCTGCGCTGCTATAGCAGCGGCCTGTTGGCTGCCATGGCAACTGGACGCCATGCTAAGGCTTTCAGTGAAGCAATGTATCAGTGTAAGGCCTCTTGCACACAACTGTATGGCTTTTTCAGTATTTTGCGGTCCACTAAAAAGGGATCTGCAAAAAATACGTATGACGTCCGTGTGCATTCCGTTTTTTGCGGAACGGAACAGCTGGCCCCTGATAGAAAAGTACTATCCTTGTCCGTTATGCGGACAATAATAGGACATGTTCTATGTTTGAACGGAACGGAAATATGGAAACGGAAGGCATACGGAGTACCTTCAGTTTTTTTTGCGGATCCATTGAAATGTAAGAGGCCTAAAACTGATAGTATTACACTTTGTAATACAAAAGCATTGCAAAGTATAGTACAGCCATCAGCCCACTGGATCTTCAAAAAGTATAAAAATAAAAAAGTTTAAAATAAATGTAAAAATAAAAATGTAAATTAAAAATAAGATAAATTGGCTTTTCCCACATCCGCTCATTTATAAGAGATTAAAAAAAATGAAGAAAAATAAAACTACATATAATTGGTATTGCCGTGTACATAATTACCTGATCTATAAAATGATCATGGTACTAATCCCGCATGGTGAACGCTGTAAAATCGCGGCGAATAAATGGATGTCGCATATCTGGACTTCTCCAAAACATATGACACTGTACCACATAAAAGGTTAGTATATAAAATGAGAATGCTTGGACTGGGAGAAAATGTCTGTATGTGGGTAAGTAACTGGCTGAGTGATAGAAAACAGAGGGTGGTTATTAACGGTACACACTCAGATTGGGTCACTGTCACTAGCGGAGTACCTCAGGGGTCAGTACTGGGCCCTTTTCTCTTCAATATATTTATTAATGATCTTGTAGAAGGCTTGCATAGTAAAATATCAATTTTTGCAGATGACACTAAGTAATTAACACGGTAGAGGACAGTATACTGCTACAGATGGATCTGGATAGATTGGAGGCTTGGGCAGATGAGGTTTAACTCTGACAAATGCACATGGGAAGGAATAATGCAAGTCACCCGTACATACTAAAGGGTAAAACACTGGGTAAGGGCTTATTCACACGACCGGATCCGCAATACACGGGTCCCGTTCCATGGCCATTCCGCATCACAGATGCAGACCTATTCATTTCAATGGGTCCGCAAATCCAGAGATGCGGAACGGAACACTACGGAAGCACTACGGAGTGCTTTCTGAGGTTCCTTTCCGTGCTTCTGCACCGCAAAAAGATACAGCTTGCTCTATCTTTTTGTGGAACGGAGGGATCGTGGACCCATTCAAGTGAATGGGGCTGCGATCCCTATGCGGCTGCCACACGGCAGGTGCTCGTGCTTAGCGGACCGCAATTTGCGGTCCACAGCACGGGCACGGGCTTCACACGGTCGTGTGAATAAGCACTAACACTGATATGGAAAAGGACCTAGGAATTTTAGTGAACAGCAAACTAAGCTGTAGAATCCAGTGTCAGGCAGCTGCTGCCATGGCCAATAAGATAATGGGTTGCATCAAAAGGGGCATAGATGCCCGTGATAAGAACATAGTCCTGCCACTTTACAAATCACTAGTCAGACCACACATGGAGTACTGTGTACAGTTCTGGGCTCCTATGAACAAGGCAGACATAGCAGAGCTGGAGAGGGTCCAGAGGAGGGCAACTAAAGTAATAACTGGAATGGGTGGACTACAGTACCCTAAAGGATTATTAAAATTAGGGTTATTCACTTTAGAAAAAAGACAACTGATGATGATGATGACAACTTATCACACAGCTCTGTCGAGAGAAAAATAAACATATAGGGGGTCATTTATCATCCAGAAATACGCCTCTTCATAACTTCGACAGATCCACCGTCAGATACAGGGGTTATTAAGACCGGTGTCTAAAATGCCAGTCTTAATAAATTACCCCCATAGTTTTCAGAAAATGGCTGTACTGGTATGTCAGAGGTTGTTCAATAGCAATATGGCACCTATGAACCAATCCATCAAAATCTGCACTGTGCAGTATCCAAAAGCTGGTCTTTCTGTTTTGAATCCTGCAGCGTACCCAAACAGCACTTTATGTCCACATTTATGGCATTTCTGTACCCAGTAGAATCCACCCAATAATTAAAAGGGCATGGTGTGTCTTAGATGGCATGAGATGGGCACAGCATATTGGGCACTGAAATGCCATATCTGTCTGAAAAATTAGCAATTTTCAGTTTGCAGAGTCTCCTGCTCAATAAATTCTGCAAAACTCCTCTGGGGTCAAAATGCTCACTTCGTCTTTTAAAAAATACTTTGGAGGTGTAGTTTCTGATATAGTGTCAATTCTAGGGGTCAATTTATAATTTAACCCCAGAACCTCTACAGTTGTCACCACATTGGGCCTCAGATACGCAGGTTGCTCTTCTACTCCTGAGCCCTGTTGTATGTCCAGGCAAAAGATCAGGGCCACATGTAGGGCGTTTCTAAAACCAGGAAGCACGGCATAATAATAGGAGGGCTTGGTTTTCGCACTGGCACGGAAAAAATAAAAGAGAGTGTTAATCAAAGAAACCCCAGGGTGGAACTCCAGAAAGATCAAAGAATAACTGCAGGGCGCCTAAAGCTGGACAAAGTGAAAAAGTTGGAGATATGGGAAGGCTGCCAACAGTGGTTATGTATGTACAAAAAATCATTACATAAATGGAATGAGGAGAGTAAAAAAAAAGGGGTGCATAACCACAAAGACGGCACCAAACATCTAATCGTGTTAGAGGTAATAGTAGAAATGATGTGAAGTCTAGCTGATGAATAACAGCTACTTCTTTTAGCCCACCTATATACAGTGAGGAACAGAAGTATTTGAACCCCCTGCGATTTTGCATGTTCTCCCACTTGGAGGGGTCTGAAATTCACATTGTAGGTGCATTCCCACTCTGAGAGACAGAATTGAAAAAAAGAAATCAGGAAATCACATTGTATGAATTTTAAAGAATGTATTTGTCTTGCACTGCTGCACATAAGTATTTGAACACCTGAGAAAATCAGTGTTAATATTTGGTACAGAAGCCTTTGTTTGCGATTACAGAGGTCAAACGTTTCCTGTAGTTCTTGACCAGGTTTGCACACACTTAGTGTACATTCACACGACCGTTTTTTTTCTTCGTATCCGATCCGTTTTCGCATTTAGCGGTATACATGCAGATCCATTCATTTCAATGGTTGAAAATAATGTACGGAAAACGTTCAGTATGTTGTCCGATTCCGTTGTACCGTTTTTATGTTCCGCTAAAATATGAAGCTTGTCCTACTATTGACCGCAGATCTCTGTCTGATTTCCCATTCAAGTCAATGGACCCGCAAAAATCGGAAGACAAACGGAAACATTTCCGTATGTGTTCCGATATTTGCGGATCCGTTTCCTTTTTTTTATTAACATAATTTATTGTAGGCTCTGCCCTCTGGGGTTTTGGCTTAAAAATTCATATCTACCTAGACATAACGATTTGTGAGCATCCTAAAATCAACATGCTGTCACGTACCGGCAGGACAGGTAGTGGATCCTCTGGACCAGAGAGGCGATGGCGCGGGTTGTACTAGAGGACCGGTTCTAAGCAGTTACTGGTCTTCACCAGAGCCCGCCGCAAAGCGGGATGGATTTGCTGCGGCGGTAACTACCAGGTCGTGTCCCCTAGTAACAACTCGACCTCTCTGGCTGGTGATATGGCGTGGTACACAGGGAGAAGGCAAGAGCGAAGTCGGACGTAGCAGCGGTCAGGGCAGGCGGCAAAGGTTCAAAGGCGAGTGGACGGTAGCAACAGGTACGGCAACAGGTAAGGCAAACTAACATAGAAAGGAACGCTTTCTCTGAGGCACAAGGCACAAAGATCCGGCAGAAAGCTGTGGGAGGAGAAGGTATAAATGGGCAGTGCACAGGTGCAGCCTAATTAAGTCAGCACTGCCTCTCACAACCTTAACCCTTAATAACCCCTTTGGACCAGGCACCAATCACCGGTGCACTGGTCCTTTGAATCTAAGAGTCCCGGCGCGCGCGCCCCCTAGAGAGCGAGGACGCACACGCCGAGACGCTGGAGTGCTGACTGGGGGCATACGCTGTGAGCGCTCCGAGGCCAGCAGGGGACCCGGAGCGCTCAGCGTAACAGTACCCCCCCCCCCTTTGGTCTCCCTCCCTTTTTGGTACCGAAGAGACTGCGGTCCAGGATGTTCTCCTCCGGCTCCCATGACCTCTCCTCAGGACCGCAGCCCTCCCAGTCGACCAAAAAAAATCTTTTCCCCCGGGAGATCTTGGTCGCCAAGATCTCCTTGACAGAGAATATATCGGAGGTACCGGCGACAGGGGTGGGAGAAACAAGCTTGGGAGAAAAACGGTTAAAGACAGCAGGTTTAAGAAGGGAGACATGGAAGGAGTTATGGATTCGGAGGGAGGGAGGAAGATGGAGCTGATAAGAAACTTGATTGATACGACTCTTGATTTTATAGGGTCCCAAGAAACGAGGGCCCAACTTGTAACTTGGGACCCTAAATCGGATGTACCTACAGGAGAGCCACACCTTGTCACCCGGGCGAAATTCCG
Source organism: Bufo bufo (assembly GCF_905171765.1). Classification (NCBI taxonomy): domain Eukaryota; kingdom Metazoa; phylum Chordata; class Amphibia; order Anura; family Bufonidae; genus Bufo; species Bufo bufo. Next base: position 178,052,703 of record NC_053394.1, read on the forward strand.
GTGGAGATCTGCGTCTCTTGTCAGCTTGAACCTTCATACGGGCGGAAGCTCTGAGGAGAGCAGCATGGGTTTCTCGCCAGATGGAGGAAAAATCCTGTACAAGACTGTCAACGGCAGGTACAGAAGAAGGAGTGGGAGACTGCGGCAGAGGTGGAAGAGGATGACGGCCGAAAACAACAAAGAAAGGAGACTTGTTAGAGGCAGAGGATTGTTTGTAGTTGTAGGAGAACTCCGCCCAGGGAAGTAGATCAGCCCAGTCGTCATGGCGTGAGGATACAAAGTGACGCAGATAGTCACCCAAAATCTGGTTCACCCGTTCTACTTGGCCGTTAGACTGAGGATGGTACGAAGAAGAAAAGTCCAATTTGATCCCGAGCTGAGCACATAGAGCCCTCCAGAATTTGGAGACGAATTGTACCCCACGATCCGAGACAATATGTTTGGGAAGGCCATGGAGACGGAAGATGTGTTGGAAAAATTGTTTGGCCAACATGGGTGCAGAGGGTAGACCGGGCAGGGGTACAAAGTGAGCCATCTTGGAGAAGCGATCCACCACGACCCAAATAACGGACTTGCCATGGGAGGAGGGAAGATCTGTAATAAAGTCCATGGCGATGTGAGACCAGGGAACTTCAGGAACAGGTAGAGGCAAGAGGAGACCCGCTGGTCTCTGGCGAGGCGATTTATCCCGGGCGCAAATCATACAGGCCTGGACGAAGTCCGAGACATCTTTCTCCAGAGAAGGCCACCAGTACCTTTGGGAGACTAGTTGGAGAGACTTTAGCACCCCTGGATGACCGGCAAAAGGGGAGGCGTGGCCCCACTTGAGGATTCGCAGCCGCTGACGTGGAGGTACGTAGGATTTGCCAGGAGGAAAAAGGCGCAGGTCCATGGGAGCGACTGTAATAAGGCGTTCTGGAGGGATAATATATCGAGGTGTTAACTCGTCGCCCACCACATCAGAGGAGCGAGACAGAGCATCTGCCCTAATGTTCTTACAAGCCGGACGGAAATGGATCTCAAAGTTAAAGCGGGCGAAGAACAGAGACCAACGAGCCTGACGGGGATTTAATCTCTGAGCAGACTGGAGATAAGCCAGGTTCTTGTGGTCCGTGAAGATGTACACAGGATGTGTGGCCCCCTCGAGTAAATGTCTCCATTCCTCCAGTGCCAATTTAATAGCCAGCAGTTCCCTGTCCCCAATGGAGTAATTTCTCTCTGCGGAAGAGAATGTTTTTGAAAAGAAGCCACAAGTTGAAGTTTTGCCCCGGGAAGACTTCTGGGTGAGGACAGCTCCGGCTCCCACCGAGGAGGCATCCACTTCAAGAGAGAAGGGCTTGGTGGAATCTGGTCTAGAGAGAACGGGTGCAGAGGTAAAGGCGGATTTCAGGGACTGGAAGGCTTCCTCGGCTTGGGAAGGCCAGGATTTGGGGTTAGCTCCTTTTCTAGTGAGAGCCACGATAGGAGCTACCAGAGTGGAATAGTGAGGGATGAATTGCCTGTAGTAATTCGCAAAGCCCAGAAATCTTTGTATGGCTCGGAGGCCAGAGGGACGTGGCCAATCCAGAACCGCCGAGAGTTTGGCTGGGTCCATTTGAAGTCCTTGGGCTGAGATAATGTATCCCAGGAAAGGCAGGGAGGTCCGTTCAAAAAGACATTTTTCAAGTTTAGCGTACAGGCGATTTCTCCTAAGACGAGTAAGAACTTGTTGCACATGGACCCGGTGTTGATCCAAACTGGAGGAAAAGATGAGGATATCATCCAGGTATACGACCACGCAGGTGTAAAGTAAGTCCCTGAAAATATCATTGACGAATTCCTGGAAGACAGCAGGTGCGTTGCAGAGGCCGAAGGGCATCACCAAATACTCAAAATGGCCGTCCCTTGTGTTAAAGGCGGTCTTCCATTCGTCTCCCTCACGGATACGGATCAGATTATAGGCCCTTCGAAGGTCCAATTTAGTAAAGATCTTAGCCCCTCGGAGACGATCAAATAGCTCAGAGATTAGAGGCAGAGGGTAACGGTTCTTGATGGTAATTTTATTAAGACCTCTGTAGTCAATGCAGGGGCGGAGGGAGCCGTCTTTTTTTGTCACGAAGAAAAAACCGGCCCCAGCAGGAGAAGAAGATTTTATTATGAATCCTCTCTGTAGGTTCTCACGTATATAGTCGGACATGGCAAGAGTCTCAGGAGGAGAGAGAGGATAAATTCTGCCCCGAGGTGGAGTAGAACTGGGTATCAGGTCGATCGGGCAATTATAGGATCGGTGAGGAGGAAGAACCTCAGCTTGTTTCTTGCAGAAGACATCCGTGAAGGAATGGTATGGCTTGGGCAGCCCAGAAGGCGGAGAAACTTGCGGGTTCTGTTTGACCAGAGCAGGCTTGAGACAGCGGTCCGAACAGGAGGAGCCCCAACGCAGGATCTCACTGGTGGACCAATTCAGGACAGGACTATGACGTTGAAGCCACGGCAGACCCAGGAGGAGTTCGGAGGAACAGAAGGGAAGGACGAAGAACTCTAAAGTCTCGGTATGAAATATTCCGATGTCCATCTGCAGAGGCTGGGTACGGAACTGCACGGTGGCAGAGAGTCTCTCACCGTTAACAGTAGAGATAAAAAACGGCTTGGGTAGATGGATTACTGGAATACGGTACTTGTCAACCAAGGAGGCGTGAATGAAGTTGCCAGCTGAACCGGAATCCAAGAAGGCGGCTGCAGAGAATGAGGACTTGGAAGAGATGATCAGCTGCACGGGTATGATGAGACATGGAGAGGAAGAATCCACACCTAGCAACGCCTCTCCCACGCTTACTAGGTGCGAGCGTTTCCCGAACGCGGTGGACGGAGAGGACAATCTCTAAGGAAGTGCTCGGTACTGGCACAGTACAGACACAGGTTCTCGTTTCTGCGGCGGCTTCGTTTTTGCGGAGTCAAGCGTGACCGATCCACCTGCATGGCTTCCGCGGCGGAAAACCCAGTAGCGGGTTGAGGTGGATGCGGAAAAACGGGAGCCAGACGAGGAAAGCGTCTAGGACGAGCTTTTTCCTTTTCAAGGAGGAGTTCCTCTTGTCTTTCGGCGAAACGTTTGTCTATCCTAGTGGCCAGCAAGATGAGGTCACTAAGAGTGGAAGGAAGCTCACGTGCAGCCAGAACATCCTTTACTTCACTGTTAAGTCCTTTCTTGAAGGTGGCGCAAAGGGCTTCATTGTTCCAGTTCAGCTCAGAGGCCAGGGTGCGGAACTGAATGGCATAGTCACCCACGGAAGAACCTCCTTGGGTCAAATTTAGCAAGGCAGTCTCTGCGGAGGTAACCCGGGCAGGCTCTTCAAAAACATTCCGGAACTCTAGGCAGAAGCTCTGGACGGAAGTGGTGGCAGGATCTGCGCGGTCCCATAGTGGTGTAGCCCAGGCCAGGGCCTTCCCGGACAGTAAACTGAGAATAAAGGCTACCTTGGCTCGCTCAGAAGGAAACTGGTCGGACAGGAGCTCGAGGTGGAGAGAGCACTGCGACAAGAACCCACGGCACTGCTTAGGATCTCCGTCATATTTGTCTGGTAGGGACAAACGGATTCTGGAACCGCTGGTAACTGCAGGCGGAGGTGATGCAGCAGGAGCAGACGGAGGAGCTGGCTGACGCAGAGAAGGCAGGAGCTGCTGCAACATAGCGGTCAACTGGGCCAGCTGTTGACCCTGCTGGGCCACAATGGTGGTGAGGTCCTCCAGGCTTGGCAGGGGAACATCACCGGGATCCATGGCCGGATCTTACTGTCACGTACCGGCAGGACAGCTAGTGGATCCTCTGGACCAGAGAGGCGATGGCGCGGGTTGTACTAGAGGACCGGTTCTAAGCAGTTACTGGTCTTCACCAGAGCCCGCCGCAAAGCGGGATGGATTTGCTGCGGCGGTAACTAGCAGGTCGTGTCCCCTAGTAACAACTCGACCTCTCTGGCTGGTGATATGGCGTGGTACACAGGGAGAAGGCAAGAGCGAAGTCGAACGTAGCAGCGGTCAGGGCAGGCGGCAAAGGTTCAAAGGCGAGTGGACGGTAGCAACAGGTACGGCAACAGGTAAGGCAAACTAACATAGAAAGGAACGCTTTCTCTGAGGCACAAGGCACAAAGATCCGGCAGAAAGCTGTGAGAGGAGAAGGTATAAATGGGCAGTGCACAGGTGCAGCCTAATTAAGTCAGCACTGCCTCTCACAACCTTAACCCTTAATAACCCCTTTGGACCAGGCACCAATCACCGGTGCACTGGTCCTTTGAATCTAAGAGTCCCGGCGCGCGCGCCCCCTAGAGAGCGAGGACGCACACGCCGAGACGCTGGAGTGCTGCCTGGGGGCATACGCTGTGAGCGCTCCGAGGCCAGCAGGGGACCCGGAGCGCTCAGCGTAACACATGCCTAGGATTGATGTCTCAAAACTAATAGTTCTCATTGAAGAAAGGCCTGAAATCTGGGACTCAAGAAAAGATCTGTATCATGATCGTGTTCGAAAGGACCGGGCATGGGAAGAGGTGGCACAGGAGCTTGTGCCAGATGATTAGGCCAGATGCAGATCAGACAAGCGTTCAGGAATTAGTAAGTATACATAATTTAAATATATTCTTGTAATTTAAAAATTCTGTGTAAAATCTATAGTTATTTTCAAGTCCTGTAGCATCCCTGATTGCAATCTCTAGGGCAGTGTTCAGACGTCTGCACAAGAAATTAGCATGGGCCTTGCAAAGTGACATAGCAGACTATATTTTTTTGTAAAATCCTTTGATGCCTATCACTTTTTATATTATGCATCTCTGCACATTTGCAAACTTTCCTCACTTTGCTAGGCCTTTCTTTATGTCTTGTGCACACGTCTGCAAGGATGGAGCTAGGGTTGCGACCTTTTCTTCAAGCCAAACCCAAACAGAAGGGAGGGAGGGCCCCCTTCCAGGCCCCACCCATATCCCACCTCCAGCCACGCCCATGTCCCACCTCCAGCAACGCCCATGTCCCGCCTCCACCCCTGGTCGCTGTCGCACCACGATCGTTACGCCCCTGAAGAGGCTCATTAGCATATTATAAGTCTTTATTTTAAGAGAACGGCGGCAGCGGCAGGCAGGGAGTTATAAAACACACTGTTATGTACTGCTGACATTAGCCCATGATGCACTCTTGGTGCCGGATTCCTCACGTCACAGTGAGGAAGCCGGCATCAGGAGAGCGGCCCTCACTCACTGCGCCTGCGCCGAAGACAGAAGTGAACGGCACAGGCGCGGGATTTCGTCAACGATGCGGTGGACCGTGCCATCAATCAAGAGAGCGGGGCGGGCAGAACAGGGGACCTGGGCGGCATAATGGGTGAGTGGACGGAGCCTCTAGGTGCTGATTTTACACCCACATAGCACCTAGAGGCTCATTAGCATATAATAAAAGTGCATTTTTCTACAAAAACGGCTGCAGGGACTAATGTTAGAAACATACTGTTATGTAGTGCTGACATTAGCGCATCGCTATATCAGTCAGCTACATAACAGTATTTCTGGTGGTAGAAACCCTTTAAACACTGTTACCTTTACACACTTCAAATGTTTTATATACCTTTTTAGAAGTGCCTATCTAGGACAGGTGTCAGGACTGTCTTGGTCACACACAGGTTGAAAAACTACTCTGCAGGCAGGGCACAGTGGGCACTGGGCTGGGCACTACTTGGGCAGGCTGCTGGAGCTGGACTGGAGAAGAAGAATGATTTCTCCCATGGAGCTCCCTGCCTCTCTCTCTGATGTCACTTCCTGTGGACCTGACTTCCTTATCAGAGAGAAGGAGGGAGGGACTGGGAGGCAGGGGAGGAGCGAGGGAGACCGGAGACTGAACAGTGAGTGAACACAGCGCTCTCCTCTGACTCTGAGGCTGCGCTGCCTGGCATCACTGTAGAGACTGTAGAGGAGGGAGGGACAGCTGATCACCCGGCCGCCGCAGTGACAGCTTATGCGATCATCGGAGTCTCGGTCGCACGTCCACACTGCAGTTTGAATGAATCCTGTGCCCGGGTCTAAGAAAAGCTTGTACCCGGGCACAGGATTACAAACCCGGACTGTCCGGGTCAATCCCGTACGGGTGGCAACCCTAGATGGAGCACTGACCTTGCAAAACAAATCAGGGGATGCTATGGGACTAGCTATGGTTCTCTCTTCTAGAAAGTAATCACAGATGGGTTTCTGAAATGTACATTGGGCCTTGCAAAGTGACATAGCAGACTTTATTTTTTTGCAAAATCCTTTGATGCCTATCACTTTTTATATAATGCATCTCTGCACATTTGCAAACTTTCCTCACTTTGCTAGGCCTTTGTTTATGTCTTGTGCACACGTCTGCAAGGATGGAGCACTGAACTTGCAAAACTAATCAGGGGATGCTATGGGACTAGCTATGGTTATCTCTGATATGAACCTTCTTGAAAATCTTCACAGGTGGCTTTCAGAAATGTTCATTGGGCCTTGTAAAATGACATTGCAGACTTTAAAAAAAAATAAAAATCCTTAGATGCCTATCACTTTTTATATTGGCTACTTTCACACTTGCGGCAGGACGGATCCAACAGGCTGTTCACCATGTCGGATCCGTCCTTCTGCTATTTTGCCGGACCGCCGCTCTGCCCCTATTGACTATAATTGGGACAGGGGCGGAGCTCTGGCACAGCACAGCGGTGGACGGCGAAAGCCGCAGGACTAAAAAGTTGGATATGCTGAACTTTTAGTCTGGCGGCCTTTTGCCGTGCACCGCCGTGCTGCGCCAGAGCTCCGCCCCCATCCCAATTATAGTCAATAGGGACAAAGCGGCGGTCCGGCAAAATAGCGGAAGGACGGATCCGACATGGTGAACAGCCTGTCGCATCCGTCCTGCCACAAGTTTGAAAGTAGCCTAATGCATCTCTGCACGTTTTCAAAATTTCCTGTGTCACTTTGCTAGGCCCTTGTTTATATCTTGTGCACACGTCTGCAAGGATGGAGCACAGTTTTCTATCCTTTGAAGATGTATGAAATAGAAGATGTCATTTAAATATTGTAAAATGAGAAAATCATAAAAAATTTAAAATATAATTTTTTTAAATTTTTTTTTACAGTTAAACAATTGAAAACAAAGTGGAATTCCTGTCGGGATCAATTCCGACGGGAATTTAATGCCAGTAAAGGGCATAGTGGCGATGGGAAGGTCAAGAAGAAGCCATACCTTTATACAAAGGACTTACAGTTCCTGTTGCCTGTAATGGACCTGCGACCGTAAGTTTTCAGTAACAGAATGGAAACTAGGGAACATGGCCGTGAGCAGTCCATCGTATCTTAACCTGGCATCCTGCTGAGAGTTTTAGCGCACAGGGTCATTGTTTTCTATGACGCTGTGCGCTTTGTGCAGCCGCTGCAGTACAGTAATACACTCATATAGATCATACGAGTGTATTACTGTACTGCAGGGGGCTCACGAAGCGCACGGCGTCATAGAAAACAATAAAACAACGTGCTGTCCTGCTCTCTGTAGGATCCCAGGTTGGAATACCAAGGACCACTCACATCCGTGTTCAAAGGTCATGTGCGTTTGGCATAAAAATGGATACTGATCTAATGTTACCCTATCTGCATAGATCAATACCATATGATATTCTTCAGTTTTAAAAACGTCACTAGAGTAGCGTGATGACATATTATTTTATTCTATCTGACCCCATAGTAATGACATCATTAGACAATAGTGAAACAGAGAAAAGGCTGCAGCATTTATCGAGCGTCACTGCCTTGTCAAAAAGCTGATTAGTGATGATCGGGATAGATCTATCAATAGCTATATTTTTTGAGTAAAAATATTTACATGTACTTTTGATCTATTTCAGGACAGTGGACAATCTTCAGGTCGATGAAGAAGAGTCATCGTCAACAAACAATGATGAGCCTGCAACACCACCAGTATCTTTTCAAGCCCATGCTGGACCATCGGAGGCTGAGGAAAGGCCGGACGATGAAAGCCACCAGGATAATTCTCCGCCACAGCCAACCAGGCGGCAAAGTTCAAGAAGGAGGGGAGGAAGTTCTAGTCAACCAACAGCGCAGATGGCCAGGAGAGATTTCATAGATTCCCAGGTCTTTGAATATCTAAATAAAAATAAAACGGAGACCCCGGAGGAAAAAAATTCTAAAAAGCCTGCCTCCAGGCTTATCTAGAATACCTCCTGAACGTCATTCCTTGGTATTATCAACGTTATCATCGTTTTTTTTTTTTTGTTTTTTTTTATAAATCTCTTTATTGAAATGAGAGTCATTACAGGTTATACATGTGGTCAATAAATCATGGATAACTGTTCGTTTACAGACTAGTGATGTATAAAACAGTAGGTTTCTGTACATTAATTCTCAAATCAAACAACATTTTTCCCATTTATTACCCATTACCTTGCTCCAAAACCCATTTCCCACCCCTCCCACTGCCCTCCCTTATGTCTCCCAACCCCTGTACACTCCTTTGGGACCATGTCGATATATCCTCTTTGATCCTCTCTTAAATTTGGTTTTTGATAAAAGCGTTCTAGGCCTCTAGCTTCCCTAGTTTATTAGCTAATTGCGCTTCTAAGTACCATTTGGTCATTTTGAAAGGGGTCATGAGTTCTTGAATTTCGCAGTTTGAAAGTCGCTTTTCTATAAAATTTCTCCATTTCTTGATAAATTTTCCTATTAATCCCTCCTTATCCCACTCCACCTCTAGCCTTTCAAGGTACAGAACATTTTTCATAATCCCTAACACTTCTGCCCATGACGGGACTCCTTCTACCAACCAATGCCTCAGAAGAGCCTTTTTTACTGCCATCAGCATTATGTGAACTCCCCCTTTAGCTACCACGGCTCCTACATCCTCTTCTTGATTTATTGGTATATAATGAAAAATGCATTGTTGCGGTTTTAGGCCCACTACCTCCCCCCAAATTTCCTTTATTGCACCTATCGCTTTTTGCCACAATGGTTGCACCTTTGGGCACTCCCACAAAGCATGTAGAAGCCCAGCTTTCGGAAGGATACATTTGGGGCAATGCCGCAAATAATGGGCAGGAGCATCTTGATACGACAGGTTAAAGGCATATGTTGCCCTATGTAAAATCCGCAATTGTGTTTCCCTCTATTGTTCGTTGCAAACTGCCTTTCGCACTAATTCTAGACCATCCCTCATTTTTCTTGTTATGTTCGGGTCATTTAATTCCCTGACCCAAGGTTTGAAGGCCTCCTTTACCACTCCTATCATCTGTATGCCATGTAACCTTTGGTATAATTCTGAGAGGGACATATGTGACCCATCCTTGCCCAGTAACGCTGCGAACCAAATAAGCCTATCCGGCTCGCCCAGTGAAATTGCCTGCGCCTTGCAGTAACTCTGAATTTGCAGAAAAGGGAGGTAGTTAGCATTCGATAGGTCATATTGTCCCTTCACCTGTTCCCAGGATAGCAATTGGCGGCCAGTACTTTCTAGCAGATCGCTAAGTTTCATGATATTTTTTACCCTCCACTCTTGGAACAACATATTCTCCCTACCCTGTGGGAATGCCGGCAGTGACCATAATGGCATCTTAGATGAGACATAATAGGGAAGACTATAGATTTTCCTGATCGACTTCCATGCCACTATGGTGTCTTTCAAAAGAATGGACTGCCTGATCGATACTGGGAGATCTTTTAGCTTTGTATGTAGTAGGGCAACTAAATTCCAAGAACCGACTAATCCTTGTTCTATCTTGATCGCCGAATAATACCCAGTCTCCCATACCCAGTCCCTGACATGTCGGAATAAGGCTGCGAGGTTATAATGGCGGATATTCAGCATTTGTAGCCCTCCCTCCCATTTCAACATTGTCAATTTAGCATAAGAGATGCGTGGTCTTTTGGCTTTCCACAAGAAGCGGTTGAAAGCTCTCTGAATCCTTTGGACGTCAGTGTGTTTTATTAATAGCGGAATTGTCTGTAATGGGTAAAGTAATTTCGGGAAGCTCACCATTTTAATCAAGTGTGCTCTGCCACATAAGGATAGGGGTAATTCTTTCCATTTTTCCAACTCACCCTCAATCTTTAGAAATAAAGGGGGATAATTCAATGTATATATCGATTCCGGGGTACGCCCTATTTTGATGCCTAAGTAAGTAATATAATCTTTTCTGATTTCTACTTTAGATTGTATCCGGTCTTTTTGGTTAGTCTCCCGTCCTAAAAATAGTATTTGGCTCTTATCAACGTTGATCTTATAACCCATTACTTTCCCATATGTGATTAAAGACTCCATCACCTGATCTAGTTGATGTTCCGGTGCTCCTAGATATATCAGGATGTCATCCGCGAAGCAGCTCACTTTCAGTTCCTGAGTACCCACTTTAATCCCCTCAAACGTGTCAGATTGTATCATTAGTCTAGCTAGGGGCTCCATTGCTAGATTAAAAAGCAAGGGAGACAAGGGGCATCCCTGCCGTGTGCCCTTACCAAGCCTGATGGTCTTTGACAGAAAGCCCGGTACATACACTTTTGCTAGGGGATTCTCATATTTTGCTCTTAGGTAGTTCCTAAAGCTGCCCTTTATGTTGACCTTATCTAGTACCATATCCAACCACTGCCAGCTAACGTTGTCAAACGCCTTTTCGGCATCGATCGCTAGCAGTGCCGGTTTATAGTCTCTCAGACCCCTCTTACTCTCGCCTAGAACTGCCAAAACCTTCCGGATATTGGTCACCGCTGATCTACCCTTCATAAACCCCACTTGGTAAGGACCTATCAAATCAATTATACAAATGGCTAACCTGTTTGCTAAGATTTTAGATAGGATCTTGACATCTTGGTTTATTAACGATATCGGTCTATATGAGCCTTGTTGAGTTAGATCTCTACCTGGTTTTGGAAGCACTTTTATATAGGCTAATTTACCTGTGTCTGGTAAGCTTCCCCCCTTCAAGTTGTCATTAAATAGGCTAGTCAAGGTCGGGGATAATTCCTGGCTAATTGCTTTATAAAATCCGGCTGGGTATCCATCAGGGCCCGGAGCCTTGCAATTCGCCAGGGATTTAATAGTTGTTCTTACTTCCTCCTCGCTTACCTCACGGTTCAGCGTCTCCAGTACTTCCCTTGAAAGTTGTGGCAGTTCCACCTTAGTCAGTAGGTCACTAGCTCCCTGGGCGTCAAAAGGATCCTTGGTGTACAATGATTGAAAAAAGTCCCCTAATGTCTCCATTATATCTCTTGGTTGGGTACATATTTTTCCCAATTTATCCTTTAACGGATGCATTGGAGGCTGTTTGGCAAATGGACGAGTTAAGTTTGCCAATAGCCTTCCTGACTTATTGCCATGACGAAAGAATTTCGCCCTTTGGTAATCCCCATACCATTTCTCTTGTCTTTCGACACAATAGTCAAAGTTATGTTTGGCTGTTACCCATAATAACTTATTGACCTCTGTGGGGGTTTGCAAGAAGTTTGTGTATGCCTCTCGTACCTGTATGACGGCTTCTTCATATTTAATCCTTGCCTCTTTCTTTTTCCCTATCGTGTGGGACATTATGCGACCCCGTAACACAGCTTTAGCTGCGTCCCAAAAGAGAGCTCGATTAGATGCATGTTCCGCATTATCCTGTGAGTATTCCCACCACCAACCTCTAACTTTATCTATAAACTCTTTGTCATTGGACAAGTGTTGAGGCAGCCTCCAAATATATTCCTGTCCCCTAGGGACGGTGTCCATAATTTCCATGATCACTGGGGCATGGTCAGAGATTAGTAAGTCAGAAATCTCAACCATCTTGACAGTAGTCTCGATGATGTAAAAAAATAGTCAATCCTTGACCATGACCCCTGCGCATGAGAAAAATGGGTGAACTCTCGGTCCACTGGGTGGTAATGACGCCATGCATCTAGTAGCCCCGTATTCTGTAATAACGGGAGTAAGGTCTGAGCACGATTTTGGTTGCTAATAGCCCCAGGGGTCTCTCGCCTCCTATCCTCTGGCTCATTGTGCACCCTATTAAAATCTCCTGTTACCATTATCATTTGGGAATCCTCTTTCAAGATCTCCACCTCCAATCGTTTATAAAACTCCGTCTGGGACGTATTGGGGGTATAGATGTTGTGGATGACCATCTGACCTACGGGTGAATCTAAACATATGCGCATCCATCTCCCTTGGCCGTCCGTCAACGTGGACTTGATAACATATTGTAAGCGTTTGTGTAATAGAATAACAACACCCGTCTTTTTACCAATAGAGGATGAATCTACCACCTGTCCCACCCACAGTCTCTGCATCCTCCAAAAATCCGCTTCTTCCAGATGCGTCTCCTGCAGAAATGCAACATCAATCTTAAGTTTTTTAAGATGGCGTAGCACCGCCATGCGCTTTGAGGGGGATCTGAGGCCCTTAACGTTCCATGTGGCCACTCTCATAAAGATTTGATATTATAGATCCCTGCAGGAGAGTCAACCCAGAACAGATAGCAACAGTACCTCACATAGCATTTTTTGATCATCTTGGTCTCGACCAGTCCCAGAGTAGTGTTTCCCTCCCCCCTCCCTCCCCCCTTCCCAACTCCTAACCCCACAACATTAACATCATTTCTGTTAACTTCACTTTTTTCGCGCATTTTTTCGTGTAGCTGTCGTTACTACAGTAAACCAGAACTAACTGTCTCGAGGACAATTACATAAATTCTCCTAGCCCTCCAGCCCTTAATTTATGACATAACAGTTATTGGCATATCAGAACATTAATGAACTATGAGTCTTTTGCCATCTCACGTGTTCTTTCAAAGGCGCTTTGTAGCACTGCTTCCGATCCCATAGGCGCAGGCCTCAGACGTCCTCATTTCTGTCTGGGTCCTCTTCCTCTGATCGATGTTGTTGATCTCTGGGAAGGTGGGGGAATCATGTCCGAGAATAACGGGTCAGACTCCAAAGCCTCCATCGCCTCTCCTGGGGAGTGGAAGGTGTCAATCGTGCCATCTTGACGAAAGATTCTTAGCGTCGCTGGGTACATTAGGGCAAATTTGACTTTATGCTGAGCCAGAGAGGAACAAATGTGCGTGAACTCCCTCCTTCTCTTAGCTACTTCAGCCGAATAGTCACTGAATAAAAGAACCTTCTTTCCCCGAACCAGTAGGGGTAGCGTGTGTCGCCTGAATTTCTACAGTATGGCCTCTTTGGCAGCGTAGTTTAAATACTTCACGATTACCGCTCTGGGCCGTGTGTTATCTGAGCGCCCTCCCGCCGACATCAGCGGTCCTAGGCGATGTGCCCTTTCCACTATGCACGAGCCTCTCAGCCCCAGCGCTTGTGGGATTTCCACCTCACAAATATCTGCCAACTTGTTTGGGGGAACCGACTCCGGTAGTCCAACTATTCTTAGGTTGCTCCTCCGGGAGCGATTCTCCAGGTCATCAACCTTCTCTTTTAAATACTGGTTACTGCGTATGAGTTCGCTGATACTGTTATGTGCTTTTTCCAGCTCTTCTTCGGTTACCATCACCCTCTGTTGTACTTCGGCGATCTGGGAGGTGTGCTGGGTCACTTCAGTCTGTAGCTGTTTTAAGGCCAACGACACTGTGGCCTCTAGTGAGGCCTTAATATCTGGTGCCAGGAGTTTGGCCACTTCTATAGCGATCTTTTTGCATGAAGATGTTAACTCCTCATTCGGCCCTGTGTTACATTCCACTTCCTCCTCATCTGAACAGGAGGCTTCCGCGCTCCTCTGTGTTGACTGGGAAGTCGATCTGGTAAGTCTCTGGTGCTTATCTTGCGTCGGCGCCATCTTGCCTCGGCTTCTCGATTCCTCTCCTGGCTGGAGTAACGTTGGGAACTCGTTCTAAGAGCCGCCTCTGACCAAAAATTTTTCCATGGGTCACCCCTGACACCTTAAGGCTACTTTCACACCTGCGTTTAGGTCGGATCCGTCTGGTATGTGCCCAGACGGATCCGCACCTATAATGCAAACGCTTAGATCCGTTCAGAACAGATCCGTTTGCATTACCATGAGCAAAAAAATAAATAAATTTTTTTTTTTTGTTTTTTTGTTTTTTTGTTCATGATAATGCAAACGGATCCGTTTTGACTTTACATTGAAAGTCAATGGGAGACGGATCCGTTTGAAAATTGAGCCATACTGTGTCAACTTCAAACGGATCCGTCCCCATTGACTTACATAAGTCTGGACGGATCCGTTTGCCTCCGCACGGCCAGGCGGACACCTGAACGCTGCAAGCTGCGTTCAGGTGTCCGCCTGCTGAGCGGAGGCCAAACGGAGCCAGACTGATGCATTCTGAGCGGATCCGCATCCATTCAGAATGCATTAGGGCTGGACGGATCCGTTCAGGGCCGCTTGTGAGCCCCTTCAAACGGAACTCACAAGCGGAGCCCCGAACGCTAGTGTGAAAGTAGCCTAAGGGGTATGTTTAGGCACTTTACAGTCCCGATGTACGGCGGCTCTATGAATTTCGGGCCGGTAGAGCGGAGCTCCGGTTACTAGCGTCTATCCATGCGCGCGCCGGAACCGGAAGTCCATCGGTTTTGTATCTGTTCGAGGGGGAGAATTTTCCCCTTGATATTATTCAATTGATAGATAAAGAAAAATTGCGGCAAGCCCATATCCGGGCACAAATAAGGCCGCAAATGCCATCTGCTGAAAGTGTGGCACATATTTAGGTTCCGGGCCCCACACATCCTGGCAGTTATACCACACCTCAAATTGTTTACAGGGGAACAGGTCCATACACTAGGGAGCTGTTTGATTTGTAATTTTTTTTATATTTTCATAAAAAGTTATTTGTAATCTTCTATGTTGTGTCATTATTTATATTTATCTATAAAATTTATAAATTTATTTTTGAAAACAGTTTTTAAAAAGTGCCAGGGTCCTGTTCTTCTAGGGAGGGTCACACCGGTATTAGTGTACTCCTCCAAATTTGGTTTTATACACAATCTCATATACCCTCCAGTAGAAGTATTGGTGTTGGTTGTGTCTCTGGGTTAATCATTTTATTATTAATATTTTAGTATTTAGTGCATGTGGAGAAGTAGTGTAGCCAATAGCCAATCCAGGGATATATGAAACTCCCTTTATTAAAAAAAAAGATTACTATTTTAGGAATAATCAATATATAGTAAGGGACTTCTCTTTACATAAAATGTTTTTATTTTTGGTTTAAAAAATACTTCCAAAAAATTTATGGTTAGGGCAATGTGGTATTAGAGGGTATTTTTGTAATTTAAAAAAAAATTCAACTCAAAATCATATTAAAATATTACATGGTCTATATTGTTAGATAAATTTAAAAAGTGCATATAGGCCATGAATAGTTTAAATAAATATTTATAACGCTAATATTACAAAAAATACCCCAGCCCGCAAGCCCACGTCAAGGGTCCACATTCTCTTGCGAGTCCCTAAACTATCTAAAAAATTAAAAAAGGGAACTAACAAAAAAAAAGTTTAGAATTTAGGAAATTTTAACACAGAGACCAGATCAAATCAACGACCACCACAGATGGCATCCATCTGCCACGGCAATGAACCCTCTGGACTGCAAAAGTAGTCCGCATAGCGTTCCCGAACAGCTAGTCCAGCTGTTCCAGGTCTTCCATGTCGGACTTGTTCAAAATTGACAGGTGTGGTAGTCAAGTTTTGAAGCTGTTCTGCATCCAAGGGAACATCGTGGATCCTGGTGAAATTGTGTAAAACGACACAAGCTTGGATCACCAGGGTGACACTTTCCGGATCCATTTGCATTGACGACATAAATACTCTCCACGTAGCAGAAAGTATACCGAAGGCGCTTTCGGTTGTCTAAATCGCATCTGGGGAAGGGCCGCATCAAATTGGGTGATAATGCAAACCCTTCATCAGCCACGATTAAAATGGAACCGGGGGACCTGCTGATCCGGGTAGTGTTCTGGGCTCTGGTAGGGCTAACTGATTGGCGCGAAGTCACTCACCCATTCTGGAGGCACAAAAGATGCGGGAGTCTGATTTACTTCCATAGGCCCCACGCCAAGGCTAACAGCACCACCGAAAAGTACTGTTTGTAATTAAAGTACCGGGACCCTGAGTGAGCAGGCTTCTTAACACGTATGTGTTTGCCATCAAGTGCCCCGAGGCAGTTTGGAAACTGCGCAGAATCTTGAAAACCCTCGGCGATACATAGCCAATCTACCGCCTTGGGAGTGGGCATCACCGCTTCCCTGAGATTTTGCCATAGAAACATAGAATGTGTCGGCAGATAAGAACCATTTGGCCCATCTAGTCTGCCCAATATATCTGAATCCTATTACTAGTCCCTGGCCCTATCTTATATGAAGGATAGCCTTATGCCTATCCCATGCATGCTTAAACTCCTTCACTGTATTTGCAGCTACCACTTCTGCAGGAAGGCTATTCCATGCATCCACTACTCTCTCAGTAAAGTAATACTTCCTTATATTACTTTTAAACCTTTGCCCCTCTAATTTAAAACGGTGTCCTCTTGTGGTAGTTTTTCTTCTTTTAAATATGCTCTCCTCCTTTACCGAGTTGATTCCCTTTATGTATTTAAAAGTTTCTATCATATCCCCCCTGTCTCTTCTTTCTTCCAAGCTATACATATTAAGGTCCTTTAACCTTTCCTGGTTTTATCCTGCAATCCATGAACTAGTTTAGTAGCTCTTCTCTGAACTCTCTCTAGAGTATCTATATCCTTCTGGAGATATGGCCTCCAGTACTGCGCACAATACTCCAAGTGAGGTCCTACCAGTGTTCTGTACAGCGGCATAAGCACTTCACTCTTTCTACTGCTTATACCTCTCCCTATACATCCAAGCATTCTGCTGGCATTTCGTGCTGCCCTATTACATTGTCTTCCCACCTTTAAGTCTTCTGAAATAATTACTCCTAAATCCCTTTCCTCAGATACTGAGGTCAGGACTGTGTCAAATATTCTATATTCTGCCCTTGGGTTTTTACGCCCCAGGTGCATTATCTTGCACTTATCCACATTAAATTTCAGTTGCCAGAGTTCTGACCATTCTTCTAGTTTTCCTAAATCCTTTTCCATTTGGCGTTTCCCTCCAGGAACATCAACCCTGTTACATATCTTTGTGTCATCAGCAAAAAGACAAACCTTACCATAGATGCCTTTTGCAATATCACTTATGAAGATATTAAACAAAATTGGTCCCAGTACAGATCCCTGTGGAACCCCACTGGTAACATGACCTTGTTTTGAATGTTCTCCATTGACTAAAACCCTCTGCTGTCTGTCACTCAGCCACTGCCTAATCCACTCAACAATATGGGAGTCCATGCTCAATGACTGCAGTTTATTGATAAGTCTTCTATGTGGGACAGTGTCAAAAGCCTTACTAAAATCTAGATATGCGATGTCTACTGCACCTCCACCGTCTATTATTTTAGTCACCCAGTCAAAAAAATCTATAAGATTTGTTTGACATGATCTCCCTGAAGGAAACCCATGTTGTTTTTCATCTTGCAATCCATGGGATTTTAGATGTTCCACAATCCTATCCTTTAATAGGGTTTCCATTAATTTGCCTACTATTGATGTCAGACTCACTGGTCTATAGTTGCTCGATTCCTCCCTACTACCTTTCTTGTGAATGGGCACGACATTTGCCAATTTCCAATCTTCCGGGACGACTCCTGTTACTAATGATTGGTTAAATAAATCTGTTAACGGTTTTGCCAGCTCACCACTAAGCTCTTTTAATAATTTTGGGTGTATCTCATCAGGCCCCTGTGACTTATTTGTCTTCACTTTAGACAGCAAACTTAGAACATCTTCCTCTGTAAAGACACATGCATCAAACGATTTATTAGTCATCCTTTCTAGTGGAGGTCCTTCTGTTCAGTTTTTACAAAAGAAAAAGAAGGAGAAGTATTCATTAAGGCAGTCGGCTAGCCCTTTATTCTCTTCTACATACCTTCCGTCCTTTGTTTTTAATTTAGTTATTCCTTGTTTTAATTTCCTTTTTTCATTTATATATCTGAAGAATGTCTTATCCCCTTTTTTCATAGACTGAGCTAGTTTTTCTTCTGCCTGCGCTTTAGAAGTTCTTATAACTTGCTTGGCCTCTTTCTGCCTAATCTTGTAGATTTCCTTATCTTCATTGCTCTGGTTTTTTTTATAATTACAAAATGCTAGCTTTTTATTTTTAATGATTTGGGCCACTTCTGCTGAGTACCACAGTGGTCTCTTCCTTTTTTTACTTTTACTGACAAGTCTAATGCAATTTTCTGTTGCCTTCAATAATGCACCTTTTAAGTAGTCCCATTTCTCCTGGACTCCATGTAATCCGTTCCAGTCTGATAAGGACTCATTTATGACTAATTTCATTTTTGAAAAGTCTGTTTTTCTAAAATCTAAAACTTTTGTTTTTGTGTGGTGGGACTCTTTCACAGTTCTTATATTAAACCACACTGACTGGTGATCACTAGATTCCAAGGTTTCGCGCCTACAATGACATCATATACCGAATCCCCATTTGTGAATACCAAATCCAAAATGGCCTCCCTCCGGGTTGGCTCCTCAACCACTTGTTGTAGAGATAACCCCAGTAGGGAATTTAGAATATCTGTACTCCTGGTAGAACTTGCTATTTTGGTTTTCCAGTTTATATCTGGAAGATTGAAATCTCCCATAATGATAACTTCTCCTTTCATTGTCATTTTAGCTATTTCTTCAACTAGTAGATCATCTAGTTCTTTAACTTGACTAGGTGGTCTATATAGCACACCTACACGAGTTACTGCATGGTTAGCAAACTGCAACGTAACCCAAACTGACTCTATGTTGGCCTCACCAACTTGTATTAGGTTAGATTTAATGCTATCTTTCACATACAGGGCCACTCCTCCTCCTTTCTTGCCTTCTCTGTCTCTTCTGTATAAAGAGTACCCTGGTATGGTTATGTCCCAGTCATTTCTTTCATTAAACCATGTCTCCGTAACAGCCACTAAATCTACATTCTCAGATGCCATTATTGACCCAAGTTCATTGATTTTTTTACCTAAACTGCGAGCATTTGTAGACAGGACTCTGAGCTTATCATTTCTTAACCTCTGTGCTTCTGACCTGTTCTGGCATTGTTTCGAGGGGCAATTGGACTCTTTTATTTTCACTCTTTTGCCCCCCCTTCCTAGTTTAAATACTCTTCCGCAAATTCTTGGAGTTGTTCACTAAGTACATTTGTTCCTTTGAGAGAAAGATGCAAACCATCTTTTTTGTACAGTTCCTTTCTATTCCAAGTAGAGCTATCATGAGAAACAAAGCCAAATCCTTGCTCTTGACACCATTTACCAAGCCATATGTTGAACTCCTTTATGCGCCTCTGCCTATCATTCTGAACATTATGCACAGGCAGAACTTCAGAAAATGAAATGGTGGATGCAAAATCCTGTACGTCATTACCAAGTGTGATAAAAGATTTTTTCACCTCTGACACATGATTTGATTTGACACGTTTGGCTGACTATCCCAGAGATAGTAGAGACTCCCAGCAGGAACTCGAAGTGCAGCGAAGCAAAGGAGTTTCCAGTTGCCAGGAATCTGTAAGATATAAAAAAATAAAATTCATGTCAAATACTGTATGATAAAGTATTAAGGGCTATACTCATCTCATAGTATGATAGGTTACGGTTCCCACCTCTTGAAACCACACCTATATCGAGAAAGGTCTGCCACCAAGCTTTTAACCCCATCTTTCCCATAAAACTGAATTGGAGCATGTGACCCATGTTCCTTTAAATTTTTATGAGGCTGATGGAAATAGCTGAGCTGGGCTTGGCTATATTTGTCTGGACCATTTAAAGTAATGGATGGTGGCTGCACATGCGCTGTGCGCCCTCCTTCACTTTGTGTGCTATGTTCTCAATATAGTTGTTGGTCCAAGCTGTGGGATCCACACCCACCAGACAATGGTGGCATATCCTAGATATATGCCCACTGTAAAGGGGGAATATTCGTCACTAATATTTATGCAAATATCAGTAATTAATATTCATAAATAGGAGGAGCCGTCTATTGATGACTCCGCCTATTTATACCTTTATATAATAAATACAATATTTTCACTATACTTTACACTAATCACTAAGCTAGCTGCATGCGCCTTACTAGACTAACTATCGCCAATAACTACACGCCACACAGATAGTTATAAACCAAACATAGTATTTATTAATATCAAACAATACACTATGCACGCAATGCACTAACAATACAGCACTAAATATACAGTACTAAACTACACTACACGATTCCGGATTCCACCCATAAACTAGCTATACCATACACACACAAATATTAACAGCCCACCCACCTGATTCTATTTACTATCCCGTACGACGAGGGTTAACTGTGATCTTACAGGGGTGTAAGCAGACCACAAACACAACAAGGGTTGGTAGATCAGGGGTACAGAATCAGGATCAACACAATATAAGGCTAATCAGGGACAAAGGTAGAATATCAGGGGCACAGGATCAGGGGTAACACAATATAAAGGTAATCAGGGACAAAGGTAGAATATCAGGGGCACAGGATCAGGGGTACAAACAAGGTACAGTCAAGGGTTATTCAGGGACACGGATGGGCGTTAACCAGGGGCAAGGGTAAATCAGGGGCACAGTAACAGGGGCACGAACAAGGACACTATAGGGTTATTCAGGGAGTAGGGGTATAGTGTCAGGGATTTGCAGGGTTAACAAGGGGAGAGATGTATAAACGTGATAGGGGATAATAAAGGCGGATCAGGATCGTTGGTGGGATAGGGAATAATAAAGGGGGTGATACTTAATATATTGCTCGTTCGTCCAGGGGTTGCTCGTTCGTCCAGGGGGTCGTCTCCTTCAGTGGGGGGGCAGCACGGCTCTTCTCCCTAGTGCTGGGTCCGCCGGATATTTATCTCCGGCGGCCCGCACTGCCGCACCGCCCACAGGGTGGCGCGCGCGCGTGCACCACCATTGGAGACACGTGGGCCGGCGCAGTGAGATGATGTCACTGCGCCGGCCCGTGCGTCTCCTGAACGAGCGCATCGGGACCGCGCTTAAATGCCAACAGGTGGGGGAAGCCTTTGATCTCCCGCCTGTGGCACTCTGCATTCCAGCCAGCGAGATGTTAATTTCGCTGCCGGAATGTGCATAATAGAAGGAGGGGAGGCTTCTCCCCTTCTTCTATCATGTATAATTGTCTCCAGCGGCGCTGGCGACAATTATATCAAAGGGCTCAGATTCTGTGGAATCCGAGTCCTTTGTAGTTATCAGGATGACCGGACCTTAGTCCGGTCATTCTGATGCAATCAACCAGATTGCATCTGTGTGAATGCTTGGGGGACATTCACACCGATGCATCTGGTTTCAGGTGTATGGAGGGGGGGGGGAAATATTGTATAATATATATGTGTATGGATGCATGGGACACATCCATACACATGTATACACCAATATAAGGGACATAGATATATAAACATATATATATACACATCAGGGGGCATAAGGAGCACAGTTATATACATGTATATACATCCTAATATGTATACACATGTATACAAGGGGCCACAGCCCTATACATATTATAAAGGGGGATTATAGACATATATATAGAACAAGGGGCCACAGTCTATATACTAAGGGGGCACATATTTCCCACAGGGGCCACCATGAGTCCCTGTGGGCACCCATGGGCAAACGTGCACAGATGCTGGGCACATCTGTGCACATCATCCCAGGATATGGTGGTCAATGTATGCATATATACCATACATGCCTGCACGTGTTTGTTTGCATGCATGCATGGGTATATATGCATACGTCTCAACCCTTCCTCAACAATCCCCCTGTTGTCGGAAATACGACAATATCTTGGGAGAAGGGTTGAGATATATTTGCCTCCCCCCCTCAGCCCCATCTTTGGTGATAGTTCAGGAAGAACTGTAGTGTCCAACAGGTTCTTAGGTACTTAGACATCACCCCTCTAGGTTTCCTCCGACCTGCCGTTCACCGTAACTTACTCCTCCATCCACCGGGCACACCATCTTCTTCTTTAGAACTTTCTTGACCTCTTTTATCTTGATCAGTCCCTCCTACTGTCATCTTGGACTTTCGGAGTGGCTTGACCCTTGCAGTCTTTGACTGGTCTTCCTTATTGGTAACTGTCTTCCGTTGTTAGCCACCCCCCTGGGGTTGGGGTGACCACACTCTCACTGTCTCTCGGCAATGCTGCCGATCTTCAGGTCCATCCCGCCCCCAAGGAATCTGGAGCGGGTTGACCTTCGCAACCTTAGTCTCTTACTGCGCCAACCTTCAGGTACGACTTTTGCCAACATCTCGTGTTCCGTCTGGGTAGGTGTGGTACTCCCATGGACAGGTTAGTAGGTCTTTACTAGGCAGGTCAGTTCTTTCATTGAGTGGGGTGATGTCACGGAACCCAAATTCTAACGGTGGAGAACACCTCCTCCACACTACACATCCAGCCCTTCCCTTATGAACTTCACCGTTCTAGGGTTCAAGGTGGCAAATGGCAAACAGAGGGGGCCTGTCCCTGTCGTGCCCTAATCTAATCCCCATTCACACAAAACATATATCACAATTCCCCTTCCCCTCCTCCAACCCACCTACACCCAAAATTATTTATATACAATACTATGAGGTCTCAGGAGGGGCAGGGTGTACCTCCCAAAACCTCATACGCACCAGTCCAATATCCATCACTTAGGGTCTCAGGATAATTTTGAGATTTTCCATCCTGAATCCCCCCCACATGAATTGTCCTGTCTTTAGGATCTTCCTCGGCTTCAGGTCTTGGTGAAATCAAGTCCTGAGCCTCCGACGACTGCGTTCGTGAAGTGCTGTCTGGTTCTGGCTTAGTTGGTCCGTTAGTCTCTTGACCCTCCGGTACATCCACCACAGTCCTATGTACATGAGTCCGACCAGAACCAGAAGCACTATCACCGGGTGTATTAGTAAATTGAAAAACGAGGTTGCCTTAGGACTGTATCCAAAAAGACTCTCCCACCATGAGATCTTTGAGTCCTTGTCAAATGCTGTGGCAACCGCTGTAATTTTTGTCCAGTCATGGGTAAGTCGGATGGTGGCCTGTTTCTCTGTCTCCCGAAGATGTTGTAAGATTTCTTCCTCTTGGCTGAAGTCCAACAGGAGCTGTTTAAGTTCTTTGCCGAGGCCAAGGGGAATCTTCTGAAGTCTCACGGGAACATCGGGGCGGATGTCAAGTCTTCTTTCCGGGGTAATTGGGGTTCTTCCTTGCTGTTCTGCGACGTCCAGACCTAGAACGGGGCTAAGGGTACAGTACGCTCCGGGGAAGAGTATTCCTCGCTCGGTACAATTAAATCCATAAATTGTATATGACCCATTATTCCCTTGGTACCAACACCAATATCCCTGTCCCAAGTATTTTAAACAGGACGAAGGTATTGGGTTGACCTTCATCTCCCAGGTCCCCTCGGTGTTCCAACACTGGTGCCCAAGCACCCGATCTCGACCACCCTGACATAGGATGGCATCCTCTCTCAACCAACATCCTTCTGTGTCAAACAAAGAAGGATGGCCTTCTTCATAGGTTAGAATGCTCGAGGGGAGCTAGGGATGAAGTACCGTTCGGTTGTTCATCACCGTACCTAGATTGATGACACTGTATCCCTGTCTGAGGCGACCGGACACAGGTGCCAATGACGAAGCAGTACAAGTTGAATTTCGACATCCATGCCATTGAACCACCCACCAGTTGGTATGGTTGATGGCGAAAGGAGAGATCAGTGGACTTATTCGCTGGCGGAGGTTAAATGGAAAGTGGCCGTTGTGTAGTGCTGAGACAATATGTTTAAGGTTGTCCGAGAGTTCGCTTTGGACCTGCGTACATGCCAGAGCAAGCTGAGCCCGATCCTGCTCCTCCAACAGACCCACAACTAACCTCCTAAACTTCTCACGTATAGCAGAAGATAGAGAGGTAGTGGCATCGATGTGCAAGTGCTGTAAACCCTCTAGGACGTGGTTTACATCAAGCTGGGTCTTGAATCCTTCCCTGGCATGTCGCGCAACTTCCCCAAGCTTATTTCTCAGGACTTCCATATCCATAGTGTTCAGGGCGCCCACTCCCAAAGCACCTCCGCCAAGTCCCATAGCCACTAGATCTCTCCTCCCCCTGTTCTTCCTACATGGGGGGTCGTCTTTTCTTACCTCTTGCCCCGCCTCTATCCAACCTCTTACCATGTCAATTTGGTTCCTAACGAACTCCTCACACCTGTGATCCCAATGGTCAACTCGGAAGTCATCTACGGAAATTCTCCAGGTAAACAGGATGAATTTGGCATCCGTGATGATTCTCCAGGGGGATGACAGTTGAGGAGCTACAGGATCTGCCAATTGATGGATAGGGGCAGAATGCGGTTTTACCGGTTGGAGATCTTCTGTATCGTAGGGGACTCTCACCACTGTTGCACAGATCTGTCCCCTTCCTTTGAAGGGATACCACTGATCGTTTTCTCCAGCCTGTAACACTAGCTTCCCTACAGGTTTGGTTTGGGACAGATAGACCCACTGAGTAAAGGTCCAGCATCCTTCGTCTACTGCCTCACAAAAAGGCCACTTAAACGAACCATCTATATTGATGTCAAAGTTAATATCTCTACCCCTGGGGTCCTTCCAATCGGAAGACACATACCTACCCCGGTATTCTTCAGTCATAGTAGTACCATCCATCCATACATCCACCGTAGGGGTGTCTATCCCGTTGCACACCAAATCCCAACTCCAGGGATTAGTGTCCAACATCACCATCTGGGTTTCTTGCTCCCAGTGAGCATAGGTGACAAAATAGTATCCTGTCACCTCAGAAGCACAGTTGTCTCTCATGATGGTGATCATGAAAGACCGTATGGCTGGAGATCCCTTTAACTGAGCATACCTAGGGTCCTTCGCGTCGGTCCGTACCTTTTAAACTGTGGCTCGATATAAGCCTTCCAGTTTTACCAGACCACTCTGATCGTTCCAGATGGCCTGACAAGAGTCACTGCAGTTTAACTTTAACATCATTATACTGGTTCGGAAATAATCAGTGGACACATGTCCCTGAACGTAACTGGATTCCCTGGTGATAATCATCTGGGAATCCCTTAACATGCAATAAGCCTTCAGGGTGCCTTTTACTGGAATGGGTCTATCAAAATATGTCCTAACCCTTAACCTGTCCAGGCTATCCTTCTCCAGGAAGGTAGCCTTCAGGATGTGCCAACCGCTGTACTCTGCCCCAGTGACATCTTCAGGACTCAGTATTCCTTTCTTGGTGCATAACACCGTGGTAGTGTTAGCTCTCACTTGCTGTATGGGTGCAAGTGTGGGTCCTTAGACACCCATCTTAAGGATTTGATAGGTGTATGGTCTGAGTCTTGAAAATGCCTAAATTCCTTGAGACAGAGGGCGTGTAAGTCATGTTGAATGGCAGACACATTCTCCACTGGGGTATAATGCTGAATTACACCGTTGGCAAAACCCTCTCTCTGGAAACCATACAGATACCACTGACCTGAAGTAAAGGTGAAATTCTCATATGGTTTCCGGATTTTGCCACCCAAACATTCCACCATTAAAAGGCCGGGTCCATTAAGTGATATGTTAGCCATATCAATGTTAGTCCCCAGGCCCTCCCCTGAAGAGGCCGATCCTGCCGTCAACATGCTTACCACCAGTGTCACAAGCTGGAGACGTATCCCGTTCAGAGGATGCCTAGCTCTTCCCTGGTCAAGTGGTCCCATGGCGTATCTCCCTCTTGTGTTCTGTAATTAGATGGAGTGTGATAAGTGGAATGGATTTGCCATCGACCCACCAAGCCCTATTACCCCCCTTCCCCCCTTCCTTCACCCAACTCGGAACAGTATGCGTTATTGAGTTGGGGAAGCCCGGATGGCTTTGGCTTGGTCGATGTGAATCCTCAAGAGTTCCTGCCGTCTATGGGATTTCTTTTTGTTGGTGATTGGCCTTTGTACTTTCAGCATGGTGTCTCCCATTACTTCAAGGACCTGTCACGGAACCATGAACCAGACGTACAACAAGAGATAAGTGAAAATAAGAAGGCTTTATTGAAAATAAAGCTGTAAAGCAAAAGTCCAAACGAATGGTGAAACCGAAGCAGAGTCTTTGAGAGGCCAGAGATCAGGAACCAGAAGGGTAGTCAGACGAAGCCAGGATCAGGAACCAGCAGGGTAGTCAGACGAAGCCAGGATCAGGAACCAGCAGGGTAGTCAGACGAAACCAGGATCAGGAACCAGAAGCAGCAGCAGTCTTAGAAGCATGTGAACACAGGAGGACCAAGCAAGGAACTGAAGCCACAGACCTCCTATATATATGAGCTAGGCATCCAGCTCCTCCCAGTGGGAAGGAGGAGCCACAGGGTGGAAGGCTACAAGAAACCCAGAAACCAAGATGGCCGCCAGCACATGTCAAACGAAGGAGAACAGCAAGAAGGTAAGACCATGACAGGACCTTGTATGGTCCTTCCCAGTTTGCATCCCATGGGCCAGCCCGATGGAAGACTTTTACCATCACCATTTCTCCTAGAGCGGGCATTGGTGTTTCCCCCTGTAAATACGGTTTGTGTAGCCGTATTGCTGCGTGAGGCAGTAGCTCTTTCAGGTTCTGTTGAACCTGTTGGAGAAACATGTCTCTGGCGATGGCGTCTTTCGTGGGCTCTGACACTTGAGGTTCGTTGGGTAGACATAGGGGCATCTTATGTCCGGTCATCAGTTCATACGGGGAGATACCGGTACTGGAGGCTTCGATGGCTCGAATACCCATTAGCACTTCTGGAAGATAGGTTACCCAATAGGAACCCTTCTCCAGCAGTGCCTTGGAAAGCCGGGTTTTGATGGTCCGGTTCATCCGCTCCACGATACCCGCTGACTGAGGGTGATAAGGCACATGAAACCTTTGCTTTATGTCTAAGAGACCACAAAGCGCTTTTATTACCTTACCCGTGAAATGTGTCCCTCTGTCTGATTCTATCACTCTGGGGATACCCCATCGTGACAGAACCTGTTCCCAGAGAACACGGGAAGTTGTGGTAGCCGTATCATTGACCGTGGGGATGGCTTCTACCCATTTCGAGAAGACATCCACTATTACCAGTGCGTAACGGCAGTTACGACTTCCGGTTGGTAATGGTCCAATGAAATCGATTTGTATCGCGGACTACGGACCATCAGCAGGTGGAACCCGTTGCAACACCGACTTCAGGGCAGATGCCCTTGGGTTGACTTGGGCACACACCAGGCACTGTTGGGTAACCTCCTCTACTGAATTGGACATCAGTATAATTTGTCTCTCAGGAGAGGCAAGAGTTTATTCCGGCCAAGGTGTCCAAACAGTTGGTGGTTCAATCGCGTCAGCTCTGCTTGCAGATGCTGCGGGACCACCGGAAGAGGGAGTTGCTGAGTACCGGTATCGTAACACAAGATCCCTTGTTGTACAGACCAGGGGTGTTGAGGTGATTTGATATGTGTCATTAGAAGAGGATCCTTAGTTTGTTCCTCTTCAAATGACACCGGGCCGTCACTCAGATGGGTACGTGCTGCAATCCGGTGAGTTGGTAGTCGCCCCATGCCTGGTTCCCGGAGGGTACCAGACACTGCCGCTAGTTTAGCCAACTCGTCTGCCTTATTGTTACCCATTATCAAGGGTTCATCGCCTTTTTGATGCGCCGGGATTTTGATAATGGCTGCTTCCGTCATATGTGCCATGCCCCACTCCCACAGCTCTTTCAGGACCGACACATGAGCCAGAGGTTTGTTTTGGCTGTCCACGAAGCCTCTCCTCTTCCATATGTCAAGATGCAGGATGAGGGAGCAAACTACATACGAGCTGTCGCTATATATAGTTCGTTTCCCTGGGGGCTGAAGAAGCAGAGCTTCTTTGACCGCCTCTAGCTCTGCACGCTGTGCTGACATGTGACCCGGTAGCTTGACAAGACTCTGGGTACCAGTGGTCTCATCCAGTACAGCAAAACCCGTGACATATTCTCCTTCCAAATAGAATCGAGAGCCATCAACAAAGATGACTGTCATCTGGACATCTGTCGGTTCTGAACATCTGTGGAGAGTCGTCCAGTTCGGGTTGGCCACAGTCATGTTCGGTTCCAGTCAGGTTTAGCAACTGAGACAGAACATACTTGGCCTTATGGTCCACCTGCAGATTCCGGCCACTGAGATCCATGATCCATCTCCCGAATCTCTGTTGGGAGACTCCAGGGAGAGTATCACGGAGCAAGAGGGCTAAAGGAGAATGTGGAGTCTGCAAGGTGAAGGGTCGGAAGCCTACAATATGCTCGGTAGTCTTGGACGCATAGTGTATGGCTGCCAGTTGTTTGGCACATTCATCGAACCCTCGTTCGACGGGCGAAAGTAGCCTGGAGAAATATCCCAGTGGTCTGGCCTCATACCCTACTTTCTGAAGAAGGACCGCTGCGATAGACTCCATCCCTGTATGCGCCTGTATGGCCATTTCCCCATCTGGATGTGGAGTAGCCAACACAGGTGCAGAGGATAGATCCCTTTTCAAAATTGAAAAGGCCTCCTCCTGCATCTCGGACCAGCCTTTGATTGAGGGTTTTTCCCCTCTAAGGAGCTCATAGAGAGGTTTTGCTTTGGCAGCAAAATCCTCTATGAATTCCCTCATAAAGTTGGCCACCCCCAGGAATTTTCTCAAATCCTGAAGAGTGCCGGGTCTGGGTAACTTCACCATGGCTTCCACACGGGCAGTCATGATTCCTTTGGTTCCAAAGGAAATTTGGACCCCAAGGAAGGTTACCTCCGCTTTGGCCAAATTTGCCTTATGGGGACTCGAGTCCTGACTTTGCCAGGAGTCCCAGCAGCTCTCTCAACAGAACCAAATGCTCCTCTATGGTTTCTGTATGCAAGAGCAGGTCATCCACGTATTGTAGAAGGCATTCCGGTCGTGAGAACACACTCAGTACGGCCGCCAATGCCTGATGAAAATACGTGGGGCTGCTGTGTAACCCCTGAGGCAGTACAGCAAACATGTACTGTTTGTCCCCCACCGTAAAGGCAAATTTGTACCGGCATGACTCCGTGAGTTCTATGGAGAAGAACCCGTTAGCAACATCTAGAGTCGAGAATACGCGGCTTTTGCCGCTTATTCTGGCCATGATGTCGGGAGTCTGGGCCACCACTGGAGCTGACATTGGGGTGTATTTATTGAGGATCCGGAGGTCTATGGTGAGCCTCCATGCACTAGTGTCAATTTTCTTGACTGGCCAGAGGGCATTGTTGCATTTTGAATTACCCTCAATAACCACACCCCTAGTCTTCAATTCCTGGACCGTGTCCGTAATTGAATGAGTGGCCTCTGGTGGAAATCGGTATTGGCGTTGAGGTGGAGGGTCAGGACCCTGAATCCCAATCAGTCTGCCACAGTCATTTTTGCTCTGGGCCCACAGTTCGGGATGCTCGTACACAATAGGCTCCAGGTCTAGATTATGTGAGACCTCAGGCCACTTGTGTTCGAGCATGTCAGTAGAATTTTCTACTGCTTGCAAAGGTGGTCCCAGACAATGGCGTTGGATAACAAACACCTTAGCTCATCTGGGACCCTTCCACACAATGCAATTTGCCAGATCCAGGATCCACCCATTTTGTGTCATTACATCGGTTCCGATAATGTTGTCAGAACCGGGGTAATACCACATGGGGATCCTAAGAGTCATGTAACTGGTGATCTGGACGATTACTTCCTCTATTCTGTGGGCCTTCACTCCCCCTTGTTGGTGATCAAATCCGATCACCACACACTGAGGGCTGTTGGGATGTAAATCATGTTTGACATTGGTAATGGAGATTTCCGCACCAGTGTCAAGCATGATTTCAGCGTCCTGATTCCTTATTTTAGCTTTTATGTGGGGTCTCCCTGAAGGATCCAGTATGATAGGACATACTGGCGCCAGATCTTTAGGGATCCCTGATCTTCAATCAATTTCCACCAGACTCCCAGTAGGTACCTGTGAGGTACATACTGCCACTTGTGAGTTCTTGCTATGGAACCTTGGTGTGGATTCCGGGGTTTTGGTGTCTGGACCTGTGAATGTCCCAGATTTCTCTCAACATATTCCCCCACTGATTTGGCATAATTAGGTTTCATCTTAAAACCGTTATTATTGCCCGTTCTCTCAGGATTTGTCCGGTTATTACGTGGCCATTGTGGACAATTCCTCTTTATGTGCCCGTATTGTAAACACAGGAAGCATCGAATGCCTCCTGTCCTTTCCAATGGCGGGGCTGTGGGGCGAACAGTTGAATGAACCTTTGTGTGCTGTACCCGTTCATCTTGAGATGTATCGTGTACAGGCGCACGCTCCATCATTTTGACGGATTTCTTATTGAGCAGTGTATCCTGTCTGCATTGCTCAATAATCATAGCAGCATCCGTGAGGGATGGCTCCCTAGCTGCACTCAACCGGATTGCAGTGTCAAGGTATGGGAATTTCTCAACAAACATACGTATCATACCCTGTGGAATTCCGATACCGTGATCTTTTGTAACCCTTCTGTACATTGCTTCAAACCGACTACACATAGACAGAGGTTCGTCATGTATAGTGGGTTTGAATTTGGACAGGATATCTGGAGTGACGTCCCAATGGCCCATTGCCAGTCTCATGAGTATGGAGAGGCGTTCTTCCTTGTCATAAAACTGTCCATTCATGGGTTGCATCCTCCCTGTTACCTCATACCTTTGGTTTAGGTGTGTAGGTAACCATAACTTGAATAACTCCATGCGATATTCGTGAGCCACTGAATACTTGTTACAGTGACCCTCGAAGATATCACATGAAGTAAACGGATCTACACTGGGATCATATTTTGGGATCTCCTTGCAGATCCGTAACAGGAAGTTTATCCTTTCCATACTGGAATGGTTAGGGTAAAAATCTTCCTGTCTTTCCGGACGCGTTGGCGGATTGGAAGTGGTAAATGGCCAACCACTTTCCTCTCTCCAATCGTTGTCCTGTTCCTGGGATCGGTTGCTACCCCTATTCTCCCTGGGTGTTTGGGTGAAAGGTAGCGTCCGTTCCACCTGTCCCCTAGTGTCTACTGCGTCGGGTGTTTGATCCGTGTGAGATCTTGGCGCCGTCGCCGCTGTCTCCCCCGGTGCCGTTCCCGAAACACAAACCTGTTTCGTGGGCACCATACTGTTAGCACCAGGCCGTGACAGATTCGAGATGACCTGCTGTAAATCCGCAATGGTTAGCGTTTTCGCAGCCAGGTCCTCTCGAAGTTGAACAATCATGCTATCCATAGATACCGTATTGTTCCTGAACTGGTTTATCTCAGTGTACAGTCTGAGCAGTTCCTTGTCCATGTCAGAGTAGAAACTCTCCTTGTCCGAGAGTCTAGACTCTAACACGCAAATCTCCCTGCCCCTCTCAACCGTACACTGGGATTTATCTTGTAGTTGTGTTTGTAATGTGTGTAACTGTTTGATGTTTTCAACACAACAATTGCAGTGAAAGTTTGCCGTGTTGGAAACTTCCTCTGCCTTTGCCGTGCTGTTTAGTGTTTCAAGATGTTCTGGCTTCCAAATGATATCCTCAAAGGTGTGAACCAATTTGGCTAACATTTGGAGCCGTTTTTTGTTTTTTTTGAACACACTATGATTAATACAGAGTTTATCATGAGCATATGCCTGGTCCAATAAAGTGGACCATAGCAGCTCAGTGGATTTGTAAGTGATGGGGAAGATGGGGTTGTATGTGCTATGTTTGCTGAGGTGTTGCAGTGTGGCGAAGTTCATACTCACTTTTTGGTGAGAGGTCATCTTCATTGGTGTCGTTGTTGGTTGTACTGTGTTGCTGCGTGGAGGAGGTCCTTCAATATTCGGAACGCCTTCTCCCAACCAGCCAGACGACTTCTGTTCGACTTCAAAGACGATGGTTCTCTCTTCAGTGGTGTAGGTGATGACTTCTCTCCAGTGGGCGTGTAAGGGAATCAGAAAATATTAATACAGAAAAATCAGAAAAGATTTTAGATTCTCTGCTGTAGAGTTTGTTCCGTGTTCAGTTCTGATTGAGAAAGCCGATCTGTCTGTCCGAACCTTCAGGCTATGGACGCTCAGAATCCACTGACCGCGTCCCTCCCACCTGACTAGTTCACAACGGAAGCGATTTTTTTCTCCCCAAAACTAAACACAGATACAAACTCAGCAGTGGGCCTGGCTCGCCAATGTAAAGGGGGAATATTCGTCCCTAATATTTATGCAAATATCAGTAATTAATATTCATAAATAGGAGGAGCCGTCTATTGATGACTCCGCCTATTTATACCTTTATATAATAAATACAATATTTTCACTATACTTTACACTAATCACTAAGCTAGCTGCATGCACCTTACTAGACTAACTATCGCCAATAACTACACGCCACACAGATAGTTATAAACCAAGCATAGTATTTATTAATATCAAACAATACACTATGCACGCAATGCACTAACAATACAGCACTAAATATACAGTACTAAACTACACTACATGATTCCGGATTCCACCCATAAACTAGCTATACCATACACACACAAATATTAACAGCCCACCCACCTGATTCTATTTACTATCCCTATGGGGTACGAAGAGGGTTAACGGTGATCTTACAGGGGTGTAAGCAGACCACAAACACAACAAGGGTTGGTAGATCAGGGGTACAGAATCAGGATCAACACAATATAAGGCTAATCAGGGACAAAGGTAGAATATCAGGGGCACAGGATCAGGGGTAACACAATATAAAGGTAATCAGGGACAAAGGTAGAATATCAGGGGCACAGGATCAGGGGTACAAACAAGGTACAGTCAAGGGTTAATCAGGGACACGGATGGGGGTTAACCAGGGGCAAGGGTAAATCAGGGGCACAGTAACAGGGGCACGAACAAGGACACTATAGGGTTATTCAGGGAGTAGGGGTATAGTGTCAGGGATTTGCAGGGTTAACAAGGGGAGAGATGTATAAACGTGATAGGGGATAATAAAGGGGATCAGGATCGTTGGTGGGATAGGGAATAATAAAGGGGGTGATACTTAATATATTGCTCGTTCGTCCAGGGGTTGCTCGTTCGTCCAGGGGGTCGTCTCCTTCAGTGGGGGGGAGGCACGGCTCTTCTCCCTAGTGCTGGGTCCGCCGGATATTTATCTCCGGCGGCCCGCACTGCCGCACCGCCCACAGGGTGGCGCGCGCGCGTCCACCACCATTGGAGACACGTGGGCCGGCGCAGTGAGATGATGTCACTGCGCCGGCCCGTGCGTCTCCTGAACGAGCGCATCGGGACCGCGCTTACATGCCAACAGGCGGGGGAAGCCTTCGATCTCCCGCCTGTGGCACTCTGCATTCCGGCCAGCGAGATGTTAATTTCGCTACCGGAATGCGCATAATAGAAGGAGGGGAGGCTTCTCCCCTTCTTCTATCATGTATAATTGTCTCCAGCGGCGCTGGCGACAATTATATCAAAGGGCTCAGATTCTGTGGAATCCGAGTTCTTTGTAGTTATCAGGATGACCGGACCTTAGTCCGGTCATTCTGATGCAATCAACCATGCTTGGGGGACATTCACACCGATGCATCTGGTTTCAGGTGTATGGAGGGGGGGGGGGGGAATATTGTATAATATATATGTGTATGGATGCATGGGGCACATCCATACACATGTATACACCAATATAAGAGACATAGATATATAAACATATATATATATACACATCAGGGGGCATAGGGAGCACAGTTATATACATGTATATACATCCTAATATGTATACACATGTATACAAGGGGCCACAGCCCTAGACATATTATAAAGGGGGATTATAGACATATATATAGAACAAGGGGCCACAGTCTATATACTAAGGGGGCACATATTTCCCACAGGGGCCACCATGAGTCCCTGTGGGCACCCATGGGCAAACGTGCACAGATGCTGGGCACATCTGTGCACATCATCCCAGGATATGGTGGTCAATGTATGCATATATACCATACATGCCCGCACGTGTTTGCATGCATGCATGGGTATATAAGCATACGTCTCAACCCTTCCTCAACACCCACATTGTCTGAGATTTGAAAACCCCATTTACAAAAAAAAGGCATTATTAGACTACACATTCGGGCTACATAACATTCTAAATTAAAGTTATGTGACCCCTGCAAGTGCCAGATGCCACATTAAACAAACTACAATGACAGATCTGGCATGCCTTTAAAAAATTAGGTAGACTGATCTATCTGTCCACATGAGAAGCGGAGAGCCAGGTCCGCATTTGCAATACATTTGTGAGATGGATCCATATCCGGAGTCTATAAATGCTTTATGTCTGCAAGCTGATTGTGGGATCCAGCAGCCAGTTCCAGCAAATGAACTGCTTGCGGAATCACTCTGCCTCAAGTGTGAAAGTACACTAAGAATGCACGGTACCCTAGGAATATTTTAAACGTATAAAATCATAAACCTATAACTATTTTAAAAATAAATGATAAAAAATTTAAAAAAATATAAAATACTATAATTAGATTACATAATTGGAAAAAAATAAATTTACCTCAAAGTGACAATGAGTCTTTCTTCAGGTCCAATGCAGCGCCTCATGTTCGTATCCTGAAAGGTTAGGTACGGACGAAGAGATGCAAGCAGGCGATCAAAAGATTCCACAGACATACGACAAAACTGGTTAAATTTCATAGGGTCCTGCCGCATGTCTGCATATAACGTATGGAAGTGTCCCTTCTGGAGCCTTTGTGAGACAATAGGATGCACCCATTGCCTCCGTCTCGTCCTTGGTTCTTCTTCCAGCATTTGCAAATTACTTCCAAAGCGCCGAGAAAGGAGCCAGCGTAGAAGCAGTTCACGTTCAAAGTAATTTGCCATGGTTGTCGCACAGAAAACAGTGAGAATCCAATACCAGCAAGGCACAAGCTACACACAGCTCTATCTGACTAGAAAAGCACATAAAATGGCACCTGAATTTATGAGCATGTGACTTTTCTACATTAGTTTCCTTGACAACTATGAATATATTATAATATTTTATTCTCTCCTCCTTTTTTTATACTCATCCGTTTTTTGCGGACCGTTTTTTGTGGATGACATACGGAAGCCACTCTTCCGTTTTTTGCGGACATGCGGATCCGTTATTTGCGGATACGCAAAACGGAACGGATTACATACGGTCGTGTGAATGTACACTTAAACAGGGATTTTGGCCCACTCCTCCACAGAGATCTCCTCTAGATCTGTCAGGTTTCGGGGTTGTAGTTGAGCAAACTCCAGAACCTTGATATGCTTCTTACGGAGCCACTCCTTGGTTATCCTGGCTGTGTGCTTCAGGTCGTTGTCATGTTGGAAGACCCAGCCACGACCCATCTTCAATGCTCTGACTGAGGGAAGGAGGTTGTTGCTAAAAATCTCACAATGGCCCCATTAATCCTCTCCTTAATACAGTGCAGTCGTCCTGCCCCCTTTGCAGAATAGCACCCCCAAAGCATGATGTTACCATCCCCATGCTTCACAGTAGGGATGGTGTTCTTGGGATGCAACCCATCCTTCTTTTTCCTCCAAACACGACGAGTAAAGTTTAGTCTCATCTGACCACATTACTTTCTCTCATGCCTCCTCTAGATCATCCAGATGATCATTGGCAAACTTCAGATGGGCCTGGACATGTGATGACTTGAGCAGGGGAACCTTCCATGCGATGCATGATTTGAAACCATGACGGAGTAGTGTTCTACCGACAGTGACCTTTGAAACTGTGGTCCCAGCTCTCTTAATGTCATTGACCAGCTCCTCCCTTGTAGTTCTGGGCTGATTACTCACCTTTCTTATCATCAGTGATACCCCACGAGGTGAGATCTTGCATGGAGCCCCAGTCCGAGGGAGACTGACAGTCGTCTTTAGCCTTTTCCATTTTCTAACAATTGCTCCAACAGTTGATCTATTTTCACCAAGCTGCTTGGCAATTGCCCCGTAGCCCTTTCCAGCCTTGTGGAGGTCCACAATGTTGTCTCTGGTCTCTTTTGACAGCTCTTTGTTCTTGACCATGGTAGTAGTTGGCCTCTGACTGACTTTGGGGTGGACAGGTGTCTTTAAAGACCTCAGACAGGCTTAATTTTTTTTTTATTCTGTCTCAGAGTGGGAATGCACCTACAATGTGAATTTCAGACCCCTCCATGATTTCTAAGTGGGAGAACTTTCAAAATCGCAGGGTTTTCAAATACTTCTGTTCCTTACTGTACCTACAAGTGGTATGTTAATATAGTATAGGAAAATAATCATAAGATCATAAAGCATAAAATCATCATAACATCCCTTAGGAGGAGGATATAAGTAACCATAATTGGAAAAATTACGAGACCCAAAAGAAGACTCAATTCACCAGGGAGGTGTTTTGCGGGATGAAGCTCAAGACACCTGCAAAAACTAACCTCCCTCGCCTGGATTGCCTGTAGAATCTTAGGAAGAAACGGCAGTTCCACAATGGGTGCTTCTTGTTAATTACTTTAACCCCTTCCTGACCTATGACGTACTACTACGTCATGGGAACCACTGCATTCCCGCAATTTGACGTAATAGTACATCATCGTGTGCGCGCAATCACTGCAGGGGCTCAGCAGTCCGTGGTAGCCAGGCCCCTGCTGTATCCGCGCTGACTGCAACATAGAAGGGATTTGTGTCAGGTGAGTGATCACATCGAGTCCCCGCGCTGCTGTGACAGGGACCCGATGCGTCACAAGGAAGCCCGATGTCGTGCAGAGGCTGCCCAATGCCTTGCACGGCATCGGGAACTGCCTTCTATAGGTGCCGAGGAGATCCCGCCTCATGCTGGGTCTGCTAGGCAACCTGTTAGTGTATGACTAACAGGCAATGAATTACAATACAAATTTATTGTAATGCATTGCAGAGGGGATCAGACCCCCAAAAGTGAACATCAGAAATAAAGTAAAGAAAAAAAAAAAAAAAGTGTTTTTAATAAAATTTATAAAGTAATAAAATTAATAAAGTAAAAAAGAAAAAAAAATTCCCTTTATTTTATAATAAAAAACTGGAAAAAAAACAAAACCCACACATATTAGGTATCGCTGCGTCCGTAATGACTGGCTCTATAAATATATCACATGATCCACCCTGTCTGATAAACACCATTAAAAAAAAAGGTGTAAAAAAAAGCTATTTTTGTCACCTTACACCACAAAAAGTGCAACACCAAGCAATCAAAAAGACGTATGTCCCACAAAATGGTATCAATAAAACCGTCACCTCATCCCACAAAAAATTAGCCCCTACCTGTTCTGTCCCCACATGAAGGCGAATGAAGGTGTAACTGATAATGGCTTTGTGACTGTCCTACCTTCGTATCCAAGCAGTGGAGCAGACCGGACCGGCAGATGCTCAGGTTAGATGGATCCAGACGTAGACATGAGGATGCAATCAAACGTGGGTTTATTTGATCCAGAGCAGTGACATACAGTGATGCAATACAGGAATGCAGTAGATGCTGTGATGTGGATGTCTTTTCTGAGGCTAACTGCTGAGGCAACTGCTGGTCAAAAACTGATGCCTTCACAAGCCAAGGTGTGTGTCTCCAGTCACAAAGGAATGCAGCACTGAAAAAGGCTACAGGAAGTGACCAGGCCAAGGCTGCAAAAACCACGCCCAGAGATAACTTTATAGACAACGAACGAGGCGTGCAGCATACAAATTCCGGCCAGCAGATGGCAGCAGAGAACAATAGACTTAAACAACATAGGTAAAACAAGAAATAATACAGTGCAGAAATTCAATATGAAAGGAACAGCACACTCCCCGTCTGAAATTCACTTTGGGGATTTCACTATGACGAATGTCCATAAAATATAAACAACCTGTAAAAGAAAACATGTTAGAATGCAAACATAGATAGTCCTGTTTTCCAACTTGGAATGGAGAAGATCTGCGAAGCTAGATACAGTCCTGTTCACCCATCAGGGACGTTCTCGATGGGTCTCATCCAACTGGAGAAACGTTCAAAGCGCTGACAACTGAAGCTGGCGGTTTGCTTTGTTCCAGTGACTAATGCACTAACTTCAGCGCGGATTTCTGGATCATTATCCGGATCCTGGATGCTGAAAACTTCCTGTACACATTCGTCCGCCTCTTCAAGCAGAAACTCTGGACCAAAGACGAATCCAACGTGGTTTTGGTTGTTGGGTTCTGTGACTTTCAGATAGGCAACCGCTGCGATGGCCTCCGTGGAGGCGTCCGAGAACACGTGGAGTTCTTTCTTTATGCTAGAGGAAAGTGAAGTTTTAATATAGCATCTCGGGATGTGGATCTCATCCAAGGCACACAAAGATCGCTTCCAGGCTTCCCATTTTTGCTCTTTCTCGGAGGGAAGTGGGGTATCCCAATCCTTGACTGTTTCAGAAAACTGTCTCAGTAGAGATTTACCTTGTATGGTAATGGGCGCTACAAATCCCAGCGGATCAAATAGGCTGTTTACCACTGATAGGACGCCTCGCTTTGTGAATGGCTTGTCTGCACAACTTATCTGAAAACCGAAGGAGTCAGCCGAGAGATCCCATCTGAGGCCCAAGCTCCTCTGCACAGGTGGACTGTCCAGTCCCAAGTTAATGTCCTTGAATCCTGGTGCATGATCGCCTGATTCGAAGGCCCTCATAACGGCCAGGCTGTTTGAAGCAATTTTGTGTAGTCTAAGTTTAGCTTGGTACAACATACTTTGAGTCCTTTTGAGCAGATCGATAGCCGCTTCTTCAGTCGGTAGTGATTTGAGTCCATCGTCTACGTAGAAGTCCTTTTCTACAAAGTCTCTGGCGTCTTTACCGTACTTGGATTCTCCCTCTAATGCAGTGCGCCGAAGGCCGTAAGTTGCCACGGCAGGTGAAGGGCTGTTTCCAAATACGTGTACCCTCATTCGATATTCTGCCATCTCTGCGTTGGTGTCGTTATTCTTGTACCACAGAAACCTGAGGAAATTCCGGTGGTCCTCTCTGACTACGAAACAGTGGAACATCTGTTTAATGTCGGCGGTGATGGCAACGAGCTCTTTTCTGAACCTCATCAGCACTCCAACTAGGTTATTCGTCAGATTAGGACCTGTGAGAAGGACATCATTAAGCGATACACCTTGATGTTTGGCACTTGAGTCGAAAACAACCCTAATTTGATTAGGTTTCCGTGGGTGATACCCTCCAAATGAAGGCAAGTACCAGCACTCGTCGTTCTTCCCTAAGGATGGAGCTGGTTCTGCATGGTTGATGCGGAATATTTTGTCGATAAAGGCAACGATGTGTTCTCTCATCTCAGGCTTACTGTTCATGGTACGCTGAAGAGAGTTAAATCTAGACAGAGCTTGTTCCCTATTGTTCGGGAGTCTCACCCTGGTAGCTCGGAAGGGTAATGGAGAAACCCAGTGATTGGTTTCGTCTTTAAGGAACTCATTGTCCATTATCTTGATAAATTCTCTGTCCTCTACTGACAAAGCTACTTTATCATCGTCCTTGCTGGTATGAAAGACTAATCTTCCCAAGTTGTCAGCAAAGGGAGGAATGTCGTCAGGTGGTTGTATGAGGTCTGGAGGCTTCTCTTTCACCTCATAGTGATGAGGGCAAGGCTTAATGCAAGTTGTGCGTCCATCTCCACGCACGTACGTTTTGAATGAGCGGATTTTTGATTGATCCAAGCATACATTTCCTATGACTACCCATCCCAAGTCCAGTCTCTGGGCATATGGTGCATAGTCGGGACCATTACACTGTTGGCGCACCTTGTGTACCCTTAGATTGTTTCTGCCAAGCAGGAGTAGAATCTCAGCGTTGTTGTCCATAGGTGGGATAACGTTGGATAGGTGCCTTAGGTGTGGATGGTGAAATGCAGCTTCCGGGGTAGGAATCTCATCCCTATGGTTGGGTATTTGATCGCATTCGATCAGAGTCGGTAGAGGTATTTCCGTATTTCCACTGACGGAACAAGCGATGAATCCTTGTGCCCTCCTGCCGCTAGTCTCTATGCGGCCCGAGCAGGTGTTTAAGATGTAGGGTTCTGACGGTCCCTTTATACCAAAGGCTTCAAAGAATTTAGGTCCTGCTAGGGAGCGGTTGCTTTGGTCGTCAATGATGGCATACATTTTTACTGCCTTTTCTGGTAGCCCCTCCGGGTAGACCTTGATTAGGCATATGCGGGCACAACATTTCTCACTCTGGCCCTCCCCACATACGTCCGAGCATGAGCAGGAAACAGCAGTGGCTGTGTTAGCGTTGTTCTGGGGCTCCCCGCCATGACTTTGAGCAGGACTGGTAGTGACAGCAGCCGGTGAATCCCTTGTGAGTGGAGTTGGGTGCATAGCTGAGGCATGTCTTTCACTATGACACTCCTCACACTTGATAATGGATTTACAGTCCTTAGCCATGTGCTCCAATGAAGCGCAGCACCTAAAGCATACCCCAAGTTCGGTGAGGACTTTCTTGCGCTCCTGTATGGTTTTGGATCTAAATCCATTGCATTTGTTCAGTGAGTGTGTTTTTTTTATGAATGGGACATTCACGATTGAAGGTCTTGTCTCCTGATGAGGTAGTGTACTGTCTACCAGTGGGTACTGCAGATGATGGTAGGTTAGTCTTTCTAACATTCACGCTGCTCTTAAAGTCTCTGTGTTTATGCGCAATACTTTCATACCTTGATGATGGTGTCACTGAGGCTGTAGTATTGAACTCCAGGAAGTCGAGGCTGGGGTCATTCCTCATCTGGGACTGTTCATCGATGAACCTACAGAAATGAATAAATGGGGGAAAAGTGACGTCATGCACTCTTTTGTACCTTGAGACTGATGCCGCCCACTTCTCTTGCAGGCTGTATGGTAACTTCACGACAATTGGGTTCACCCCATGGGCTGTATCTAGGTAGCACAGCCCGGACAGACGAGGGTCTCTTTTGGCAAGCTCCAGTTCCATGAGCAAATCACTTAAATCCTGAAGCTTATGGACATCCTTGAGACTGATCTTGGGGACGTTCTGCAGTCTCCTGAATAGTGCCCTCTCTATTGCTTCTGCGCTGCCAAAGGTGCGTTCGAGTCTCTGCCAGGCTGCAGCGAGACCTGCTTCTGCTTGTCCCACATAGACAGTTCTAAGGCTCTTGATGCGATTTGTGGAGCCTGGGCCCAGCCATTTGATCAAGAGGTCGAGCTCCTGCTCTGCGGTTAGGTTGAGGTTGGCGATGGCAGCTTTGAAGGTTGCCTTCCAGGCTCTGTAGCTCTCCGCACGGTCATCAAATTTTGAGAGACTGGTGTTAATTAGCTCTCTGCTCACCATAAACCTGGCAAACTCAGACATATCTGATTTCTCACTGCTTGTTGCCATGACAACTTGTGATGCCCCTGGGGCGTATAGGCTGCGTGGCGTGAAAGGGTGAGATGCTTCCGGGTAGAATGATGTTGCTGCAGGGTTGAGCTGTGGTCTAGCCTCTGTAGATTCTGATGACTGCTGCTTGAGCTGTGGAGGTAGGCCAGGAAACACCTGGTAGCCATCTTGCTGTAATAACTGCCCTTGAGAGAGCGCGTCTGGGCGACTGTTATTGGATTGCTCGGGTGCTGTGGGTGTCACTGGCCCTGCAGGTAGAGCTGACTTGGAGGTTTCAGTGTTGTTGGCTTGGACAGTGCTGCACACTGGGGGTGTTGCAGATAACTGTTTCAGTACATAGTCGCTGGTGCGGTCAACTGGATCGTCTATCTCCTCTGATGGTAAGCAGACTGAATCAAGGCCTTGGCTCAATGCTTGCACAAGTAGTCTTACTTTTGCTAATGCGATTTCCTCTTCCCTCTGTGATTCAAGGATCTTTATTCGAGCCTCTGCTTCCGCTTCTGCCCTCTTGGCTTCTGCCTCCGCTTCTGCCCTCTTGGCCGCCGCCGTCTGTGCTTCTGTTCTCGCAAGGACTTTTTTTTTCGGTGAAGGAACGCCTCACTTTGGATAGCTCTGCATTTATGCGGGCCTCTAGTAATCTGTCGCTCAGGTTGGAGCTTCTAGAGCATGATGATCTGTAGGACCGTGAGGAATGTTTAGACGAATGTGATCTGTGTGATCTAGTTTCTTGCAAATGAGAGATGCGGAGTTCCACTTTATCTTTAGCATCCAGCACCATGGCGTCTCTTTGTCTGTCTATTGATTCTGCCTTGCACAATTCTGACGGGGCTTCTTCAATATTAGAGTCTTTTAGAAAGGTTATATACCTTGTGGACAGTCTCTTGTATCTTTCATGGGCCTGCTTTCAGCCGCCCGACAGCAACTTGTAAGCTGGTGGCATCGCCTGAGGAGGACTTAAGTCCTGATATGAGGGAGAAAACTCGTTCCCATAGCTCTTCCAGGTTGTCACATAGCTCATCTTTCCTGGTGTGATAGTTTTCCGTGATCTTTATAGTTGGTTTGAGAGAGCGCCTTGGTCGCGTGACTTGGTCTGCTGGAAGTGTGGGTTCTACCTCCAGCTCTTCATAATGATCAGTATCAGGTAGCATTTGTTTTGTTTCATCACTGGGGAACTGTACGAGGTCCTTTTCGGCCATTTTGATTTAAGGTGCGCTGTCTCTTTAAGAAATCGAACTTTTGAATTGGGGGCTGAAAATTGCAGTGCGGCTCAGATGAGGCACCCCGATGAGTTTGAGTGAATTGCGGGGTTTTGGTTTGAGGGAGGCCCTGCGTGCGTAAACAGTTCTTATATCATGCGAGCAAGGGTTAACATAGGATGTAGAAAGTGGCTTGGCGAGTAGTGGAGGACTTCCAGGCGAGAGTATATCTACTGCGGACACGCCGTGCTTCCCCTTAGGCTTATGGGACGTGCACTGTTGCTGGGCAGATTTGCTGGGAGTGGGCCTGTTGCAGGGGAGGTTCCTGAGTGTGGCACTGGGCTCTGAGGGAACCTGTAGCCGGGCATTGGACATTCAGACGGATATTGACTGTGTATAAGGCTTTAAGGCAGTTTTTGACTGTTCTGTCCCCACATGAAGGCGAATGAAGGTGTAACTGATAATGGCTTTGTGACTGTCCTACCTTCGTATCCAAGCAGTGGAGCAGACCGGACCGGCAGATGCTCAGGTTAGATGGATCCAGACGTAGACATGAGGATGCAATCAAACGTGGGTTTATTTGATCCAGAGCAGTGACATATGGTGATGGAATACAGGAATGCAGTAGATGCTGTCATGTGGATGTCTTTCCTGAGGCTAACTGCTGAGGCAACTGCTGGTCAAAAACTGATGCCTTCACAAGCCAAGGTGTGTGTCTCCAGTCACAAAGGAATGCAGCACTGAAAAAGGCTACAGGAAGTGACCAGGCCAAGGCTGCAAAAACCACGCCCAGAGATAACTTTATAGACAACGAACGAGGCGTGCAGCATACAAATTCCGGCCAGCAGATGGCAGCAGAGAACAATAGACTTAAACAACATAGGTAAAACAAGAAATAATACAGTGCAGAAATTCAATATGAAAGGAACAGCACACTACCTAAGACAATCACCCAAAAAATAAAAAAAACTA
Source organism: Bufo bufo (assembly GCF_905171765.1). Lineage (NCBI taxonomy): Eukaryota > Metazoa > Chordata > Amphibia > Anura > Bufonidae > Bufo > Bufo bufo. The sequence continues at coordinate 178,096,312 of NC_053394.1, forward strand.
TAGCTCTCAGAACATGGAGACACTAAAACTTTTTTTTTGTTTCAAAACTGCTATTATTGTGCTCAAGTGAAATACATAAAAAAAATCATACATATTAGGTATTGCCACGTCCGTAACAACCAGCTCTATAAAAATATCACATGACCTAACCCCTCAGATGAACACCATAAAAAAAAAAAAAAAAGCTATGTAAAAGAAAATTGCAACAGCAAGTGATCAAAAAGGCTTATGCCCGCCAAAATAGTACAAATCAGACTGTCACCTCATCCCACAAAAAATGAGACCCTACCTAAGAGAATCGGTCAAAAAATAAAAAAGCTATGGCTCTCAGACTATGGATGCACTAAAATATTATTTCGGTTTCAAAAATGCTATTATTGTGTAAATAAGAAAAAGTAGACATATTAGGTATTGCCCCATCCGTATATAAAAAAAGTCACATGACCTAATCCCTCAGGTAAACACTGTAAAAATAAAAAATAAAAACGGTGACAAAACATAAATTTTTTGGTTACCTTGCCTCGCAAAAAAATTTATATAGAGCAATTAAAAATCATATGTACCCCAAAATAGTACCAATAAAACTGACACCTTATCCCGTAATTTCCAAAATGTGGTCACTTATTTGAGTTTCTACTGTAGGGGTGAATCAGGGGGGCTTCAAATGGGAGATGGCATCTAAAAACCATATGGCTTTCCTTTCCTACTGCGCCCTGCCGTGTGCCCTTACAGCAGTTTACGATCACATGTGGGGTTTTATTTGGCTGCTAACCCTTGCTTTGCTACTGGAAAAAAATGATTAAAATGTAAAATCTGCCCAAAAAGTGAAATTCTATAATTTCATCTCCATTTTCCATGAATTCTTGTGGAGCACCTAAAGGGTTAACAAAGTTTGTAAAATCAGTTTTGTATATCTTGAGGGATGTAGTTTCTAAAATGGGGTCATATTTGGGTGGTTTCTATTATGTAAGCCTCATAAAGTGACTGCAGATCTGAACTGGTCCTTAAAAAGTGGGTTTTTGAAATTTTCTGAAAAAGTTCAAGATTTGCTACTAAGCCTTCTAATGTCCCCAAAAAATAAAATGTATTTTTTAAAATGATTCAAACATGAAGTACACATATGGGGAATGTAAAGTAATTACTATTTTGGAGGTATTACTATCTATTTTAAAAGTAGAGAAATTTTTCAAAATTTTTGGTAAATTTTATATTTTTTTATGACTAAAAATGATTTTTTTAAACTAATTTTTACCACTGTCATGAAGTACGATATGTGACGAGAAAACATTCTCAGAATAGCCTGTATAAGTAAAAGCGTTTTAAAGTTATTACCACATAATCTGACACATGTCAGATTTGCAAAAAATGGCCTGGCAAGGAAGGTGAAAACAGGCACGGGGTTGAAGGGGTTAATAGTAAAATCAGGTCTGGCTCAACACGCTTTGGAGTCATATTGGTCCCCCTTCATCAGGAGCAATCATAGAGCAATGATACACAACATACAACATATAATATATATATATATATATATATATATATAAAAAACTAATATCACCTAAAAATGTGGCACATGACGTCATTTCCGGTTCCGGTCACACAGGAAGTGGTGCGTTCAACTGTGGAACGCACTTGTTTCTTAAGTGTGTTGGCAAAATGTTTCATTGAAAAGACATAAAAAAGACATAAAATATATTCTATAATGGGAAGCATCTATAGGGCATGCTTGGTCTGGTAAGTGAGGTAAGGAGACTGGGATCAGTCCCCGGTACCGGAAGTGACATCACAGGAGGAGCATGTGAGCGTATGGACGTGGTGAAGTGCATCGCCCCTCCCCCTGAAGCTGCCAGACATCGGCGTGCAAGGGGAGCATGTGAGAGAGGTGCCATGGCTATGGTGACCGCATATTAGGATCACTATTGGCCCCCCCCCCCATCCGAGCTTGTCTGAAGGGAAAAGGCTGGGACCGCTAAATGCGCAAAGGAAGAAGAAAAAAAAAAAAGGACATTGCCTATGAGGTATCGGGGTTCAGCTCAACATCAGAAGTGACAGGCCTAGAGGAAAGCCGAGAAGTCGATACCTGGACGCCGGGTCCCTAGACGGAGGAGGCGGCGACCAGGTGACGGAACGAGGGGCCCAAGTGTCGGCATTAAAGGTGTCGGCCTCCACCATGAGAGACGCGTTCCTGGATTCGGTGCCCAAGAGTGGAGAACCTCAGAGAATATGTGAGACCGAGCTGTGCTCAGAAAATATTATGCCCAGCTGTGCTCAGCCGTGTTCTTGTTATGGGTTCTGACATTATTGAGGTCCGCTGATAAAGGGGGGAGATGGACATAGGCCGCATGTGAGAGAAATAATCCCCCTGGATAAATATAGAACTCCCAAAGGCCCCTCTTGTTGGGACAAAGTTAGGGGAAACTTGGAGGGGGAGAGTTTTCATCTTTATGAAATCCATTTCATCTGTTGACGGTTTGGGGCTTATTGGAGGTGCCACGCAGTCCTTATTGGATTTGCCATTAGTGGACATTTTACAGGAAAGGCCGTCTGGTCTGGCGGTTATCATTTTAGCTCCCTGCCAAAGGTTATTGTTCTTGAATGTACTGTTGCATGGACGTGGGAGGTTCTTTCCCTATATTGCAGGACTGAATATTTGAAAAGACACAAGCAGGAACGTTTCTATGGACCCCACGGTTGTTAGGGTTATACTTAATCACCTCCTTCTCCTTTCCCTCCCTATCTAATCCTTTTTTCCCCAGGTACTCTGAGGTCCCCTGAAAAGGAACATTTCATTCGTATAATAAGTCTGCCCTATGTACGGGACTGGGGTCCTCGCAGTGCTGTGCAGATCAGTGACACGTGTTACAGACCTTGCATTGTTGTGCAGATCAGTGACATGTTGCTGAGACATTGAATTTCGGTGTGGATCAGTGTTGTAGATATTGCATTGCTTCAGACAGAAAAAGATAAAGGGGAAGAAAAAAGGAAAGAAGAAAGGAAAAAGGAGGAAGAGACAGGGAAAAGGAAATAGGAAGGGCAAGGAAAATAAAAGGAAAAGGAGATAAAAAAGAGGGAAAGGAAAAAAGAAAAAAGGAAAAAAGAAGAAAAAAAAGAAAAAAAAGTTGGGAATAGGAAACGGGAAGATAAAATGTCAAGACAGCAAACAGGGAAGAGGGTAAAAGACCAAACGATTTTGGACAAAACATTGTCTCCTGGACTAAAAAGGCACGGACTGGATCGTTCCCAGCAGCAGCTGATAACTTGTTTGTTAAAGCAAACGAGATCTTCTATATCTCCCCCAACAGATAAAGAGGATGAAAACCTTGACAAGCAAAGATCCTCTATGGAGGAGGGGGACTGCATGTATTGATAGAGGTGGGTTATCAGCCTGGGGAGATGGGGCCTAGGAGGAGGGGGAGGATGGTAGTTTTCGTGGGGAGAAATCTCCTAGTCTCCAGGATATTTTTTTGGAGATTCAGAAATGCCATAATTCTATTTCGGGCCTCTCCTCCCAGGTGGGGAATGTTAAAGAAAACCTAGGACTATTAAGGGCGGATCTGCATAAATATAGGAATAGGCTGGACGAGGTGGAGGAGAGGGTGTCCTGGTTGGAAGACCAACTCCGGGAGGCCGTGTCAGGCAGAGAAAAAATTATACAGGAAAATAAAGAGATACAGATGAAATTATTAGATATGGAAAATAGATCAAGAAAAACAAATATCAGATGCATAGGTTTCCCAGAGGGGGCTGAAGGTCAGGATGCCACCTCCTTTATTCAAAATTTTCTGTTATCGAAATTGGAACAGGATGTCACCAAATTGGGGGATATGGTGGAACGGGCACATAAGTTACCCCCTAAAGCTCCACCCCCCGAGACCAATTATGATAAATTGCTCTCAGCGAGAGATAGGGATGAGATACTCCGTAGAGCGTGGAAAAAAGGGGGCGTGGATTATGAGGGGTCCCCGATACTAATGTTCCCAGATTACGCCAAAGAGACAAGATAGGAAAAGATACATGGAAGTGAAAAAAGATCTAAGAGTGAAAGGGGTCCAATATTCGGTTCAATTCCCTGCCCGACTTCGGGTGGAGTGGGTGAAAGGAATGTTTTTTTAGCAATACGGAAGAAGCCAAAGAGTGGGTGGAGAAAAATGTCAAGTGATGTACAGTACAGACCAAAAGTTTGGACACACCTTTTCATTCAAAGAGTTTTCTTTATTTTCATGACTATGAAGGCATCAAAACTATGAATTAACACATTTGGAATTATATACATAACAAATAAGTGTGAAACAACTGAAAATATGTCATATTCTAGGTTCTTCAAAGTAACCACCTTTTGCTTTGATTACTGCTTTGCACACTCTTGGCATTCTCTTGATGAGCTTCAAGAGGTAGTCCCCTGAAATGGTCTTCCAACAGTCTTGAAGGAGTTCCCAGAGATGCTTAGCACTTGTTTGCCCTTTTGCCTTCACTCTGCGGTCCAGCTCACCCCAAACCATCTCGATTGGGTTCAGGTCCGGTGACTGTGGAGGCCAGGTCCTCTGGCGCAGCACCCCATCACTCTCCTTCATGGTCAAATAGCCCTTACTTTCAAAGTTTTTCCAATTTTTCGGCTGACTGACTTACATTAATTTCTTAAAGTAATGATGGCCACTCGTTTTTCTTTACTTAGCTGCTTTTTCTTGCCATAATACTAATTCTAACAGTCTATTCAGTAGGACTATCAGCTGTGTATCCACCTGACTTCTCCTCAATGCAACTGATGGTCCCAACCCCATTTATAAGGCAATAAATCCCACTTATTAAACCTGACAGGGCACACCTGTGAAGTGAAAACCATTTCAGGGGACTACATCTTGAAGCTCATCAAGAGAATGCCAAGAGTGTGCAAAGCAGTAATCAAAGCAAAAGGTGGCTACTTTGAAGAACCTAGAATATGACATATTTTCAGTTGTTTCACACTTGTTTGTTATGTATATAATTCCACATGTGTTAATTCATAGTTTTGATGCCTTCAGTGTGAATCTACAATTTTCATAGTCATGAAAATAAAGAAAACTCTTTGAATGAGAAGGTGTGTCCAAACTTTTGGTCTGTACTGTATATTGTATTAGTAGCCACTAAATATATATTTTGTCGGGTCTGGTTCTTCAGGGGGTATGCAGGTTGAGAGATCCAGTAAAGTTTCAGTATATCGGATCAGTTAGGGGGGGGGGTTAATTTTTGTTTTTTGTTTTTTTTCTCCTTCCTCTTCTCATACCCCCTCGGGTCCTCGGGCTTGGCCGTGTTTCTTATCTTGATAGTATATACCTCGGTTCTCTGTACATTATCTAGGCGAATAGATGCGAGTGGTCTCGTGAAATGTTAGGGGCATTAGCACAGGCATAAAAAGAATCGCTGTTTTCGATGCCATATGTAAGACTCTCCCAGCTATAGTGTGTCTTCAGGAGACCCATTTAATTAAAGAAAAATTTAACATATTGGAGAAATCTTGGGTTCAGTTCGCCTTTCACTCGGTTTTTTCTAATTATGCTAGGGGAGTTTCAATCCTAATACATAGGGATATAAAAATAAAAATAAGGGACACACCAATAGACAAAGAAGGAAGATATGTTATAATTGATTGTGAAATCAAAAATAAGTTGTGGATAATTGCTATTATCTATATTCCCCCTCTGTTCACATTGGATGTATTGATAAAGATATACAAATACTATCAATATAAAGAAGATAGATCCCTTATGATAATTGGAGATTTCAATATGGTTATTGAATACAGCGTTGATAGATGTAGGCCAGGAAAGCCGATAGTCAACCATAGAAAAACAAGGTTGAAAAGTTTCTTAGAAGAAACAGGATGGGTTGATATATGGCGTGTTAAATATCCCGAGGTTAGAAAGTTTTCGTGCTTCTCTAAGACACAGAGAAGTTTCAAGTATAGACATGGCGGTGAGTAATAGACGGGTTTTTGCAAGATATAACTAGTATTAAATATACATAAATAGGGGTTTCTGATCACTCCCCACTATTGATTAATATTAGGGAAGAGGGGTTAGTTAAAAATGCATGGGTTAAAATTAAGTTGGGATGGATAGATATGATGGGAAATCACGATAGGTTGCGGAATGAAATTATGGAATATTATAAGATAAATAAGGGCGCTGCAGACATTAAGATAGTTTGGGAAGCAGGGAAGGCTTTCATGAGAGGGATCTTTGTCAAATATACTTCCATACACAAAAAAAAGAAAAAGAAAAAGAAATGGATGGGTTAGTAAGAGAGGTTAACCACAGGGAAAATAATAATATAGAAAACCCTACGATTGAGACTCAGCAGAAATGGGAGGAGTCCCAAAGGAGATATCAAGATGAACAATATTTCCTGGGGGAACAACAAAGAATTAACTATGTGAGAGAACAATATGTTCAGGCTCATACTTCGGGGAAAATACTTGCTTCTATAGTTAGAGCACAAAGGACAAGTAATCATATCTCTCACTTGGTAAATGGGAAAGGTAAACGGGTTAAAACGCTGTCCGAGAAGATACCACTTATTAAATCATGGGTTAGTTAAAAATGCATGGGTTAAAATTAAGTTGGGATGGATAGATATGATGGGAAATCACGATAGGTTGCGGAATGAAATTATGGAATATTATAAGATAAATAAGGGCGCTGCAGACATTAAGATAGTTTGGGAAGCAGGGAAGGCTTTCATGAGAGGGATCTTTGTCAAATATACTTCCATACACAAAAAAAAGAAAAAGAAAAAGAAATGGATGGGTTAGTAAGAGAGGTTAACCACAGGGAAAATAATAATATAGAAAACCCTACGATTGAGACTCAGCAGAAATGGGAGGAGTCCCAAAGGAGATATCAAGATGAACAATATTTCCTGGGGGAACAACAAAGAATTAACTATGTGAGAGAACAATATGTTCAGGCTCATACTTCGGGGAAAATACTTGCTTCTATAGTTAGAGCACAAAGGACAAGTAATCATATCTCTCACTTGGTAAATGGGAAAGGTAAACGGGTTAAAACGCTGTCCGAGAAGATACCACTTATTAAATCATACTTCCAGGAAGTATATAAAACTAGAGCACACAAAGAAATTCGAGATATAGAGCACTTCCTGGAGAGTTTAGAGGTCAAAAAGCTTACAAATGAGCAGAGGGCTACTCTTGAAAAGGATATCACGGTGGAAGAGGTACAAGGAATACTTAATTTGACACCAAAAAATAAGTCCCCCGGTCTAGACGGTGTTTCCTTTGAGGTCTATGACATGTATAGGGATATATTGATACCAGAAATGATAGAAATGTGGACAGCTTCACTTGAAAGTAAAGGGTTACCCTATTCAGTTCAAGAAGCTTTAATTACATTAACATTAAAACCAGATAAGGATCCCCAGCTAATTGACTCGTATTGCCATATCTCTTTAATCAATACAGATAATAAACTACTGGCTAAGGTATTGACTAAGAGACTAAAGGGGGTGGTAACATCTATAATACATGATGACCAAACTGGATTTATGGCCAGAAAATCAACTTTGTTAAATATTAGAAGATGCTTTTTAAATATGCAGATTAGGTCAGATAATTGGGGTTAGAGAGTAATGGTCACGATAGATGCGTCTAAGGCCTTTTTACAATAGAATGGCCTATTATCTGGGCAACCCTAAAAAAGATGGGTTTTGGGCCAAGATATATTTCATGGATACAATTGTTGTATACGGGGCTTAAAGCCAGATTAATAGTAAATTGAGAGATCTCCGAATCCTTTGATGTTCAAAGAGGGGTGAGACAGGGATGTCCCCTGTCTCCCCTTCTTTTTGCTATTGCCATTGAGCCCTTAGCTGAGTGGATACGCCAGGATAAGAATATAGTTGGGTATAAATTTGGGAACCATGAAGAGAAAATTTTGTTGTACACGAACGATATGACGCTGTTTTTAGGTGCACACGACTCTTTGGAACATATTTTGGAGGTGTTTGAGAGGTACGGTAGGATGGCTGGTTTGAAGATAAACTGGGAAAAATCCGCCTGTCTCCCTATTGATCCTTTGGCGGATTTCTCCCCAAGGGACTTGGAGATTATAAAAGAAGGGCAAGGGATAAAGTACTTAGGTATTAAATTAACAAATGACCCCAGGGACTTCAATAAGCTAAATATAAAACCTCTTCTCTTTCGGGTAAGGCTACTTTCACACTAGCGTTCGGGTGTCCGCTTGTGAGCTCCGTTTGAAGGCTCTCACAAGCGGCCCCGAACGGATCTGTCCAGTCCTAATGCATTCTGAGTGGAGGCGGATCCGCTCAGAATGCATCAGTCTGGCAGCGTTTGACCTCCGCTCCGTTTAGCAGACGGACACCTGAACGCTGCTTGCAGCGTTCGGGTGTCCGCCTGGCCGTGCGGAGGCAAACGGATCCGTCCAGACTTACAATGTAAGTCAATAGGGACGGATCCGTTTGAAGTTGACACAGTATGGCTCAATTTTCAAACGGATCCGTCCCCCATTGACTTTCAATGTAAAGTCAAAACGGATCCGTTTGCATTATCATGAACAAAAAAAAATAAAAATTTTTTTTTTTTTTTTTTCATGGTAATGCAAACGGATCCGTTCTGAACGGATCTAAGCGTTTGCATTATAGGAGCGGATCCGTCTGTGCAGATACCAGACGGACCCGCTCTGAAGGCAAGTGTGAAAGTAGCCTTAAGGACAAAATCGGGATTTGAAACAGACTCCCCCTCTCTATGGCTGGAAGGCTCACCTTGGTTAAGATGTGTTTACTCCCTATGATTATTTATATATTTTGGAACTTGCCTATTAATATTCCGAAGGGGGGTTTCTGAATTGTGGAGAGTCTGTTGCAAAAATTGATATGGAGAGGGAGAAAACCATAGAAAAAGAAGGTGGCCTTTCGGTCCCGGACATAAAAATTTATTTCCTAGCTGGACAGTTTAAGAATATTTTAGACTGGGGGGAATCTAGGCTTTATACAGTCCTGATCAAAAGTTTAAGACCACTTGAAAAATGGTGAAAAATCATATTTTACATTGTTGGATCTTAACAAGGTTCCAAGTAGAGCTTCAGCATGCAACAAGAAGAAATGAGAGTGAGACAAAACATTTTTTGAGCATTTAATTAATTGAAAATAACAATTAAACTGAAACAGGCTGTTTTTCAGCTGATCCAAATTTTAGGACCACATGCCTTTAAAAGGCCAAATCTGTGCAAAGATGTGGATTCATTGTTATTTTCTGTCAGGTAGTCACACGTTGTGATGGCAAAGGCAAAAAAACTCTCCCTTTTTGAACGTGGTCGGGTTGTTGAACTGCATAAGCAGGGTCTCTCACAGCGGGCCATCGCTGCTGAGGTGGGACGCAGTAAGACAGTCATTTGGATGATCCTGAGGGTTATGGAACAAAAAAGTCAAGTGGAAGACCCAAAAAAATTTCATCAGCACTGAGCCGGAGGATCCAATTGGCTGTCTGTCAAGACACTGGACGATCCTCGACCCAAATTAAGGCCCTTACTGGTGCTGACTGCAGCCCCATAACCATCAGACAGCATCTGAGACTGAAGGGCTTCAAAAACAAAAAACATCTTCAAAGACCTCGTCTCCTTGAACGCCACAGAACTGCTCGTTTGGACTTTGCAAGAGAGCACCAAACATGGGACATTCAAAGGTGGAAGAAGGTTTTATTCTCTAATGAGAAAAAATTTAACGTTGATGGTCCTGATGGTTTCCAACGTTACTGGCATGACAAGCAGATCCCACCTGAGATGTTTTCTACGCGCCACAGTGGAGGGGGCGCCATAATGGTCTGGGGTGCTTTTTCCTTCAGTGGAACAATGGAGCTTCAGGAAGTGCAGGGGTGTCAAACGGCCGCTGGCTATGTCCAGATGTTGCAGAGAGCATTCCTCATGACTGAGGGCCCTCGTCTGTGTGGTAACGACTGGGTTTTTCAACAGGACAATGCTACAGTACACAATGCCCGCACGACAAGGGACTTCTTCCAGGAGAATAACATCACTCTTTTTGCCCATCCTGCGTGTTCCCCTGAACTAAATCCAATTGAGAACCTTTGGGGATGGATGGCAAGGGAAATTTACAAAAATGTACAACAGTTCCAGACAGTAGATGGCCTTCGTGTGGCTGTCTTCACTACTTGGAGAAATGTTCCCACTCACCTCAGAGAAACGCTTGCATCAAGCATGCCGAAACAAATTTTTGAAGTGATAAACAATAACGGCGGAGCTACTCAATACTGAGTTCATGTTTGGAAGTTGGATTTCTGTTTTGGGGGGGTTTAGTTTTTTTTGGGATGTGTGGTCCTAAACTTTTGATCAGCTGAAAAACAGCCTGTTTCAGTTTATTCGTTGTTTTCATTAAATTGAATGCTCAAAAAATGTTTTGTCTCACTCCCATTTCTTCTTGTTGCATGTTGAAGCTCTACTTGGAACCTTGTTAAGATCCAGCCATGATAAATATAATTTTTTGCCATTTTTCAAGTTTGGACAAAAATCTGCTAAAATTTTAGATCTGTCAGATTCCAGAGGCTGGTATCCATAGGCCGGGGGGGGGATGAGGCTAGTTAGTACGGTAACCACAGAATGTATGTGTAGTATATGGAGTCATATTAGAGAAATGTGAGAGATAACCAAAATAAGTGAAGAAAGTTTGATTTGGAGGAATACTCACTTAAAGGAGTTTGCAAATATGTCATACATCCTATGGACAAGACGAGGGATATATAGCCTTGGACAGATCCTTCCCAATAATCAGGTAATAGAATTCCAAGTTTTAAAAGATACATACGGGTATCAGGATAAGGATTTTTTCTACTATATACAGTTGAAACACGCATGTAGACTAGCCATAGATAAAAAGTCTGAAGCCCTGAAACACATTTTTGCTTATAAAAGGGAGAAGAAGATATCACAAAATGGATTCCATAGTGGAACGTACCATTTACTGTATGACCGGAACCGGAAATGACATCATGTGCCACATTTTTAGGCAGTATTTGTCTTTTTCTATATATACTATATGTTGTCTGTTGTGTATCATTGCTCTATGATTGCTCCTGATGAAGGGGGACCAATAAGACCCCAAAACGCGTTGAGCCAGACCTGATTGTACTATTAAAGAAATTAACAAGAAGCACCCATTGTGGAACTGCTGTTTCTTCCTAAGATTCTACAGGCGATCCAGGCGAGGGAGGTTAGTTTTTGCGGGTGTCTTGAGCTTCATTCCGCAAGACACCTCCCTGGTGAAGTGAGTCTTCTTTTGGGTCTCGTAATTTTTCCAATTATGGTTACTTATATCCTCCTGCTGAGGGATGTTATGATGATTTTATGCTTTATGATCTTATGATGTTTTTTCCTATACTATATTAACATACCACTTGTAGGTATATAGTTGGGCTAAAAGAAGTAGCTAGACTTCACATCATTTCTACTATTACCTCTAACTGTTCTGAATCACGATTAGGTGTTTAGCGCTATATTTGTGGTTATACACCCCTTTTTTTCACTCTCCTCATACTCTAGCTAAACATATTGGGTTTAGAAATGGCATATCTGTGGAAAAATTGCATTTGGATAAGTAAAAGCTTTCCAAAGTTATTACCACATAAAGTCGCACACGTCAGATTTGCAAAAAAAATTGCCTGGTCCGTAAAGTGGTTTTGCCACTTTAGCAAATAGCATTTATTATGCAGAGAAGGTTTCCATGGTTACGACCACCCTGCAGTCCAGCAGCATGGCTGTGCTTGTAAACTATAGAAAACAGTACCAGCCTATGTGAGCATTAGCATTGGAGTGTATGAGAAATACACTGTACTCCTATGGAGCTTCATAGGAACTAATGCGAGGCAGCCTATGGTCACTCAAGAGGACAGAGGCTGCTGCACACTCCATCCGGCTCCCCTGATCCTCGACGGGGTGAGCTAGAGTTTTTGTGCATCCAGAGGCTGTGGTCACATTTGACCACGGCATTTGAAAGGTTAAAAGTCCACAATGAGCATTACCACCAGTCACAGACATAAGGCCCAGGTTTCTGCTGTTTAAACCAGTAGGCACCTGGCGCTGGTCGGGAAGGGGTTAAATGTGAAGGTCTATAATGCATGATATCACTCAATATCAGACATTTAAACTGCTCATCAACATCTGTGATTTTTTTATTTATTATTACGATGCCCTGTAAGTTTCAATATAGTGGTATAACAAAACAAACGATGCAAAAGAGATTAAATACACATAGATCTAAGACTACATAATGGCAAACCAACCCACAGCATATCTCGACATTTTAGTTCTTTTATAACAAAATCAGTGCCAGTCACAAAAATAGATGAACAGAGAAACCTATAGGATTTTTCATTTCAGTTCCCTCATACTAGATGGGTAAAATGAAGCAGTCAAGAAGCTTAGAGCTCATGCATGCAACCATTGTTTTGTGGTCCACAAGTTTCAGATCCGCAAAAAACGAATACCGGCCGTGTGTTCCGCATTTTACGGAAGGGCCGGCCCATAATAGAAGAATCCTATATTTTTCAGTAATAAGGACGTGTTCTATTTTTTGCAGAATGGATATGTGGACACACACAGTTATTTCATTTTTTTTGTGGCCCTATTGAAGTTAATAGTTCTGCATACTGGCTACAAAAAAAAACCACATAATAAACAGAACAGACAAGTTGTTTGTGTGCATGAGACTTTAAAGAAGTTATCCAGGAATTGCACTGGTGAGTTCAGCTGGGTCCCTGCAGCTTTCTGTGCTTGGTATTGTAATTCAGTGGGGCTGAGCTGCAACTAAGCCATGTGACCAATGTACGGTGATGTCACATGTCCTAGGAAGAGTCTGTGGTGCTAACAGCTGATCTGCAGAGGTCCCAGGTGTTGGACTCATTGGTGGCAGCGGAGCCTCTAGAGAAGGGAGGAGAGAATACTGACTTTTTATTCCTCCCAGCAGCTGCTGCTCCACCATCTGTGAAGCCGACATGCGAAGGAAAAGTTATGGTTAACCCATTCCCTACCTCCATACGCATGTATACATCAGCGGCTGGGACATTAAAGATAGTGCCAACTTGCAAGGGCCATAGCAGTCACCAGGGGTTAATGAATGTGATTGACAATAACAGCGATCACATACATTTAACCCCTCAGATGCCATTGTCAAATTTGACCACGGCATCTGTGAAGTCAAAAACTGGGAGGGTGTGCTCTGCCACCCGTGCACCGGTTACCCTTAGCAAGGATCGATGGGTGCTGGATGGAGTGTGCAGCAGCCTTGGTCCTCCCAAATGATCTGAGGCTGCCGCAAATTAGTTCCTATGGAGCCCCATTTGTAATTTCTTTCCTACTTCACACTACATTGTATGCAAACGTAAACAGTGCCATTAGAAAGTGCAACTAGTCCTACAAAAAACAACCCCTCATACGGCTAAGTGAATGGAAAAATTAAAAAAGTTATGGCTGGGAGTTAAAGAAAATGAAAAAATTTAAAATTGCTCGTCATTAAGGAGTTAATTATGAGAACAAATATATAATTCTGGTATACTTCCCTGAAGGAAATTGCAGCAGTCCCATGCTCTGAAACACACAAGTAGGGGCTGACATACCATATGTGCGACCTGCGGTGGTGCAGGAGCCCTCTGCTGTGTGTGCGCTCCTGCACACAAACCGTCCAAATGTGGCACAAATTGGCACATATTTTAAAGGGTTATTCCCATCACAATGATCACTGTTTAATCTTATATTAATGTGACAGTGACCATTTTTGTAATTATAATGTATTACCCAATTCCCACCGTTCTTAAGAAAATTGTTCCCCTCCTACCTCATTGGCATTCTGTATCCCATAGTTATGGCCACCTCTCGCCTGCCGAATGCAGGGACCACGCATGCGCAGATGAAGGAGATAGATCCAGCAGCCAGCCTCTCATTTCTTTCATGAGCGCACATGGCGCTGGGCGGCCGTGCATGCGCTAATCTTTATTGCTATGTGCCGTGCCTAAGGCCAAGTTCACACGAACGTGTGTGACCCGTGGCCGTATTGCGGGCCGCAATACACGGCCACAGTTCCGTGTCCGTTTGCGGACTTTAATGGGTCCGCAAATCTGGAATTTGCGTGGGGTTGTGTCCCGTACTTCCGTTCCGCAAAAAGATAGAACATGTCCTATCTTTTTGCGGAACGGGCGGATTGCGGACCCATTAAAGTGAATGGGTCCGTGATCCGATGCGGCTGACCTATGGCCGGCGATCGTGCATTGAGGCCCGCTATTTGCGGGCCGCAGCACGGGCACGGGTCGCACACGTTCGTTTTTTGATAAATAAATGAACCACCAAATCCAACAACGATGACAATAAAGAAGAAGTGGAGGGACACAGGGGAGGCCATTACTGGAGGGACGCAGAGGGGATGAGATTATTGAATGGAGGGACGCAGAGGGGATGACATTATTGAATGGAGGGACGCATGGGGGGATGACATTATAGAATGGAGGGACACAGGGGAGGCCACTGTTGAATGGAGGGACACAGAGGGGATGACATTATTGAATGGAGGGACACAGAGGAGATGACATTATTGAATGGAGGGACGCATGGGGGGATGACATTATAGAATGGAGGGACACAGGGGACGCCATTGTTGAATGGAGGGACACAGAGGGGATGACATTCAGAAGTGGAGGGACACAGAGGAGATGACATTATTGAATGGAGGGATGCAGAGGGGTTGATATTATTGAATGGAGGGACACAGAGAAAATGACATTATTGAATGGAGGGACACAGAGGGGATGACATTATTGAATGGAGGGATGCAGAGGGGATGACATTATTGAATGGGGGGCACAGAGGGGATGACATTGAATGGAGGGACGCAGAGGGGATGACATTCTGAAGTGGAGGGACACAGGGGAGGCCATTACTGAAGGGATGCAGAGGGGATGATATTGAATTGAGGGACACAGAGGGGATGACATTATTGAATAGAGGGACACAGAGGGGATGACATTCAGAAGTGGAGGTACACAGGGTACGCCATTGTGGAATGGAGGGACACAGAGCGGATGACATTCAGAAGTGGAGGGACACAGGGGACGCCATTGTGGAATGTAAAGCTGTTCAGCCTCAGTGCTGGTGGGAGAGAGAAATAGACAGATGTAGCAGAGCTGTATATTAGACTGTTCAGACACTGTGCTAGTGGGGTAGTGGAAGACAGATCTAGCAGAGCTGTATATGAAGTGATTCAAACACAGTGCTGTTATTGTGGAGTGGAAGTCAGATGTAGCAGAGCAGTATATAGAGCAGTTCAGGGAAGAGAGATGTAGCAGAGCTGTATATAGAGTGGTTCAGGGAATACAGATGTAGCAGAGCTGGATATAAAGCTGTTCAACTTCAGTGCTGGTGGGAGAGAGAAATAGAGAGCTGAAGCAGAGCTGTATAGGAAGCTGTTCAAACACAGTGCTAGTGGGGTAGTGGAAGACAGATGTAGGAGAGCGGTATATGAAGTGATTCAAACACAGTGCTTTGAACCGCTCTATATACTGCTCTGCTACATCTGACTTCCACTCCACAATAACAGCACTGTGTTTGAATCACTTCATATACCGCTCTCCTACATCTGTCTTCCACTACCCCACTAGCACAGTGTCTGAACCGTTTCATATACAGCTCTCCTACATCTGTCTATTTCTATCTCCCACCAGCACTGAGGCTGAACTGCCGCATATACAACTCTGCTACATCTGTCTATTTCTCTCTCCCAGCAGCAGTTTTATATACAGCTCTGCTACATCTGCCTTCCCTGAACCCCTCGATATACAGCTATGCTTTGAACCGCTCTATATACTGCTCTGCTACATCTGACTTCCACTCCACAATAACAGCAGAGCTGTATATAGAGGGGTTCAGGGAAGACAGATGTAGCAGAACTGTATATAAAGCTGTTCAGCCTCCGTGCTGGTGGGAGAGAGAAATATTCAGATGTAGCAGAGCTGTATATGCGACAGTTCAGCCTCAATGCTGGTGGGAGAGAGACATAGACAGATGTAGCAAAGCTGTATATATAGCTGCTCAGCCTTAGTGCTGGTGGGAGATAGAAATAGACAGATGTAGCAGAGCTGTATATAAAGCTGTTCAGCCTCTGTGCTGGTGGGAGATAGATATATTCGGAAAAAATCTTCAGTTAGATGGACCACATTCAATCATTAATTTTCAACAGTTGCATGGAAACCTGAAATGCAGTGAAAAAAACGCACTATGGTGTAGTATGTTCTAAACAACTGTCGCATCGGATGTATGCGATATACTCACAAGGATCACTCGTAATGCGCATAGAAAAAGACCGGTGTGTCTTCAATCGAGCAGCTCCAGTTGTAAAACGGTCCTTGCCTGTTTTACAACTGGAGCTCCTTGATTGAAGACACACCGGTCTTTTTCTATGCGCATTACGAGTGATCCTTGTGAGTATATCGCATACATCCGATGCGACAGGTGTTTAGAACATACTACACCATAGTGCGTTTTTTTCACTGCATTTCAGGTTTCCATGCAACTGTTGAAAATTAATGATTGAACGTGGTCCATTTAACTGAAGATTTTTTCAGAATGTAAGAGAGTGAAGAAAATAGGAACATTCAAAAGAATCTTCTCTTGTAGCGCAATCCTTTCTTTTATCATTTTATTCAACTGACTTTTTTCCCACATTGTCTTAGGATTTGCAGCACTTGAGGGGACTTATTTCCAATATAGAGATTTTGTGCTTTTATTCTAAGGGAGATAGATATAGACAGATGTAGCAGAGCTGTATATAAAGCTTTTCAGACACAGTGCTAATGGGGGAGTGGAATAAAGATGTAGAAGAGCTGTATAGGAAGCCATTCAGCCAAAGTAATGTTAGGGGACTGGTGAAGACAGATGTAGCAGAGCTGTATATGCATCTATACAGATACATGGTCTAAGGTTTATACACAACTGTAGTTCAGCTATAATGTAAACAAATCTGCATCAGTGTCGGTCGTTGGGGGTTGCTCATGTTTTATGGGAGTCAAAAGTAAAGATTATAAGTCTACTAGCTAACATGCTTTTGGGCTAATGTATAATATGGAATTATTGTTTTTCCTGCACAGAATGGGTTTGTAAAAGATAAGTCTGAGATTTTGTGTGTAAAACTGTATTAGACTGCAGGACAGCCACATGTTACTGTCTTCACTCACTTCCCATGGCTCTCTGAGTGATGATTCCCCAGCAGGGGGGATGGGCTTCATAGACACTACAGGCTCCCAGACTGATTCTCAGTGTGATGTTAAACAGAGGCGTGGCAGGCTTTCACTCAAACTGCCTAAGCCCACCCAGCCTTAGAAGCAGGAAACCAGGAAGTGAACGGCAGAGCTGGCTGCAGGTGAGGATGAAATAGCAAGATGGGAAAACCCCTTTAACCTCTTCAGGACACAAGGCGTACCGGTACGCCATGATGTCCTGGTACTTAAGGACACAGGGCGTACGGGTACTTCCTGTGTATTACCTATCACCGCCGCCCGGCGGGCAAAGATCGGAACCCGGTGCCTGCTGAAATGTAAATGTAGTTCAGCTATAATGTAAACAAATCTGCATCAGTGTCGGTCGTTGGGGGTTGCTCATGTTTTATGGGAGTCAAAAGTAAAGATTATAAGTCTACTAGCTAACATGCTTTTGGGCTAATGTATAATATGGAATTATTGTTTTTCCTGCACAGAATGGGTTTGTAAAAGATAAGTCTGAGATTTTGTGTGTAAAACTGTATTAGACTGCAGGACAGCCACATGTTACTGTCTTCACTCACTTCCCATGGCTCTCTGAGTGATGATTCCCCAGCAGGGGGGATGGGCTTCATAGACACTACAGGCTCCCAGACTGATTCTCAGTGTGATGTTAAACAGAGGCGTGGCAGGCTTTCACTCAAACTGCCTAAGCCCACCCAGCCTTAGAAGCAGGAAACCAGGAAGTGAACGGCAGAGCTGGCTGCAGGTGAGGATGAAATAGCAAGATGGGAAAACCCCTTTAACCTCTTCAGGACACAAGGCGTACCGGTACGCCATGATGTCCTGGTACTTAAGGACACAGGGCGTACGGGTACTTCCTGTGTATTACCTATCACCGCCGCCCGGCGGGCAAAGATCGGAACCCGGTGCCTGCTGAAATCATTGAGCAGGCACCTTGGCTAAATGCGCGGGGGGGTCCCGTGACCCCCCCGTGTCGGCAAACCGCAGGTCAATTCTTCCGGTGACGAGCCTGTGAGATCCAGCCCCCTTGATCTCACAGGCTGGAAGCTGTATGAGTAATACACACAGTATTACTCATACAGCCAAGGCATTCCAATACAGAAGTATTGGAATGCATTGTAAAGGATTAGACCCCCAGAAGTTCAAGTCCCAAAGTGGGACAAAAAATAAAGTGAAAAAAAGTTGAAAAAATAAAGTGAAAAAAAAGTTGAAAAAATAAAGTTTTCCCCCCCAAAAATTTAAAGTTTCAAGTAAAAATAAACAAAAACGTAATTTTCACCAAATAAAGTAAAAAAAAATTGGTAAAAAAATAGGGGGGGAAGGGGAAGTATACATATTAGGTATTGCCGTGTCCTTATCGACCGGCTCTATAAACATATCACATGACCTAACCCCTCAGATGAACACCGTAAAAAATAAAAACTGTGCTAAATAAACAATTTTTTTGTCACCTTACATCACAAAAAGTACAACTTACATAAATAAATAAAAAGTATACATGTTAGGTATCGCCGCGTCCGTATCGACAGGCTCTATAAAAATATCACATGACCTAACCCCTCAGATGAACACCGTAAAAAATAAAAACTGTGCTAAATAAACAATTTTTTGTCACCTTACATCACAAAAAGTGTAATAGCAAGTGATCAAAAAGTCATATGCACTCCAAAATTTTGCAAATAAAACCGTCATCTCATCCCACATAAAATCATACCCTACCCAAGGTAATTGACCAAAAACTGAAAAAATTATGGCTCTCAGACCATGGAAACACTAAAACATGATTTTTTTGTTTCAAAAAAGAAATCATTGTGTAAAACTTACATAAATAAAAAAAAGCATACATATTAGGTATCGCCGCATCCGTGACAACCTGGTCTATAAAAATATCACATGATCTAACCTGTCAGATGAATGTTGTAAATAACAAAAAATAAAAACGGTGCCAAAACAGCTATTTCTTGTTATCTTGCCTCACAGAAAGTGTAATATAGAGCAACCAAAAACCATATGTACCCTAAACTTGTACCAACAATACTGCCACCCTATCCCGTAGTTTCTAAAATGGGGTCACTTTTTTGGAGTTTCTACTCTAGGGGTTCATCAGGGGGGCTTCAAATGGGACATGGTGTAAAAAAAAAAGAGTCCAGCAAAATCTGCCTTGTTATAAGGGAAAATAATAATGATCGGGTCCCCATCCCGATCGTCTCCTAGCAACCGTGCGTGAAAATCGCACCGCATCCGAACTTGCTTGCGGATGCTTGCGATTTTCACGCAACCCCATTCATTTCTATGGGGCCTGCGTTACGTGAAAAACGCACAAAGAGGAGCATGCTGCGATTTTCACGCAACGCACAAGTGATGCGTGAAAATCACCACTCGTGTTCACAGCCCCATAGAAATGAATGGTCAGGATTCAGTGCGGGTGCAATGTGTTCAACTCACGCATCACATCTGCGCGGAATACTCGCCCGTGTGAAAGGGGCCTATGGCATTTCTTTCCTTTTGTGCCTTGCTGTGTGCCCGTACAGCAGTTTATGACCACATATGGGGTGTTTCTGTAAACTACAGAATCAGGGCCATAAATATTGAGTTTTGTTTGGCTGTTAACCCTTGCTTTGTAAAAATAAAAAAAATATTAAAATGGAAAATCTGCCAAAAAAGTGAAATTTTGAAATTGTATCTCTATTTTCCATAAATTCTTGTGGAACACCTAAAGGGTTAATGATGTTTGTAAAATTAGTTTTGAATACCTTGAGGGGTGTAGTTTCTTAGATTGGGTCACTTTTATGGAGTTTCTACTCTAGGGGTGCATCAGGGGGGCTTCAAATGGGACATGGTGTCAAAAAAAACAGTCCAGCAAAACCTGCCTTCCAAAAACCGTATGGCATTCCTTTCCTTCTGCGCCCTGCCGTGTGCCCGTACAGCAGTTTACGACCACATATGGGGTGTTTCTGTAAACTACAGAATCAGGGCCATAAATATTGAGTTTGGTTTGGCTGTTAACCCTTGCTTTGTAACTGTAAAAAAATTATTAAAATGGAAAATCTGCCAAAAAAGTGAAATTTTTTAATTGTATGTCTATATTCCATTAATTCTTGTGGAACACCTAAAGGGTTAACAAAGTTTGTAAAATTAGTTTTGAATACCTTGAGGGGTGTCGTTTATAGAATGGGGTCATTTTTGGGTGGTTTCTATTATGTAAGCCTCGCAAAGTGACTTCAGACCTGAACTGGTCCCTAAAAATGAAAATTTCTGAAAAATTTCAAGATTTGCTTCTAAACTTCTTAGCCTTGTAACATCCCCAAAAAATAAAATATCATTCCCAAAATGATCCAAACATGAAGTAGACATATGGGGTATGTAAATTAATAACTATTTTTTGGAGTTATTACTATGTATTGTAGAAGTAGAGAAATTGGAAGTAAGAAATTTGCTAATTTTTCCAAAATTTTGGTATTTTTTTATAAATAAAAATGATTTTTTTTTTACTCAATTTTACCAGTATCACAAAGTACAATATGTGACGAAAAAACAATCTCAGAATGGCTTGGCTAAGTAAAAGCGTTTTAAAGTTATCACCACATAAAGTGACACTGGTCAGTGACATCAGGCTCAGCCTGATGCGCCGCGGACTCCTGGCAGCGGCTTCGTTGAGCGAAGTGCGCATGCGCCGCCTGATACGCATGCGCACTTTGCTCAACGAAGCCGCTGCCAGGAGTCCGCGGCGCATCAGGCTGAGCCTAGTGCGCAGGCGCCGGATCTAGCAGAGGGACGGGAGGATTGCGGAGGCGGGGCTGAGGTGAGGAAGGCGGCGCTGGGCACCAGACGGCGAGGGGTGCGGGCGGGCACCCTGGGTTAACGTAAAACCCCTTGGGCGCCTTAGGTAGGTGAGTGACAGCTTATAAAAACCATTTTTTTGGGCTAATAGAGCCACAAGCAGGTTTAATAAGGGCAGTTTACGATTCATGTTATTAGTACGGACCTGGCCATATGTTTATCTTATAGGGCTCAAATCTCATGACAGAATCCCTTTAAGGTGAAATAAGACTGTGTCCTGAAAGGGTTAAGCAAATTAGGTTTCTTTAATTTTTCCAATTCGCTCAAAAAGGGCTTGGGGTTTAGTGGATGGGTGTAGATTAACATGAAAGGGGCATGGTCTAATATGCAATGTTTTGCACCAAAATTTTGGCTTAAAGTAAGCTACCCATTAGTAGACATACAGTTAGGCCAGTTTCACATGAGCGCATTCAGTCTGTTCCATTTAGAAGCAGTATTTCCCAGACTGAACACTGCTCCTACAATAGGATCCAACAGGGATTCGGCCACTTTCCGGCTTAAATGCCGGCTTTTGGCTGGACAGAAAGTCCTACCTGCATCTTTATTTATATAATGCCAACATATCTTGGCACTCTAGTTTACCTCCAAGAGGTAATTTAACTTCCTATGAAAATGACCCTACTGTGTGTTGGGGATGAGCATCCACATGTCAGCCACCAACTACCCTGCTCCACATCTATGATGTGCCTTGAGTCCCTTGTTTGGGAATAGCGTATTACAAAAGTTTACTAGTGGTGTGGACTAGCGATCCCACCGGCCTGTTCACTATCCAGGGCTCATATTAGGGAAAGCCAGGGTTTAGGCACGTGATCGCCGCACGGGTGAGGAACCCGTCTAGGGACGTCAGGGCAGTCAGGTGCCAGCCGCAAGGTGAGTTAGGGGTCACCACCTTTCCCTCTCCCTTGGGCAGGGCTTTCCCTGTTTTCCTCCCTGTGCGTGACGTCGGTCATTACATTATCTCTGGCCCTTATTTTGTGTAGGTAAAAAAAATATATATATTTTTTACCTACTTAGAATCCAGTATGGATCAAATTGCTGCTCTGTCCAAACAATTTCATGGCCTGTCTTTGGAGGTGGTAGGATTGAAGGCGTCAGTCCTCCAGCAACAGCAGCAATTACAACTGACTGCAAGCCCAGCGGTTGCTACTGGTAACCAGGTTGTTGCGGAACCCAAGGTCCCTCTCCCTGACAGATTTTCTGGGGGAAGGGACAAGTTTTTGACATTCCATGAGGCCTGTAAGTTATATTTTAAACTGCGCCCTTACTCCTCTGGTAATGAAGATCAGCGGGTGGGGGTTGTTATTTCCCTGCTGCAGGGGGATCCGCAGTCCTGGGCGTTCTCTTTACCTACTGATTCCCAGGCTCTTCGGTCAGTGGATGAGTTTTTCGGGGCCTTGGGTCTCATATATGATGACCCTGACCGAGTCGCCCTGGCTGAATCAAGATTACGGAGACTCTTACAAGGAGAGCGGCCGGTAGAGGAGTATTGCTCTGAATTCCGTAGGTGGGCTACGGATACCCAATGGAACGACCCGGCTCTCAGGAGTCAGTTCTGCTCTGGGTTATCCGAAAGGGTTAAGGATGCGCTTGCATTATATGAGACCCCCTTTTCCCTTGATGCGGTTATGTCCCTTTCTATCCGAATAGATAGACGCCTTAGGGTCAGGTTGAAAAAACCGGAGCAATTGGTAACCCCTCCCAAGCAGCAGTTAGTCTGTACGGACTTAGACGAGCCTATGCAGCTAGGAGGAACTACTCGTCAGGTCCGTCCTCCTGAGGCTCGCCGTAGGCGTGGGGTTTGTTTTTTTTGTGGGGAGAGGGGTCATTTCATTAATGTCTGTCCTTCTTTCCTCAGAAACAAAAGACCGTCGGAAAAACTACTAACCCCAGGCTGTGTGAAGGATGTCAGCCGGGGGGTATACGTTTCCTCCATACGTACATCGCAATTTGTGTTGCCAGCGGTTATTATTTTTGGTGATAAGACGGAGACTATTTCTTTCTTTCTAGACAGTGGAGCAGGGGTAAATTTGATAGATGCACATTTTGCTCGCACTTTGGGTTTGTCTCTCTGTACTTTACAGAGACCCATTCCCATATTCGCTATTGATTCTGCTCCCCTGTCTCAGAGAAACCTCATGCACATTGTTCATAATTTACACCTTCGGGTAGGGGACCACCATAACGAGATGCTTTCAGGTTATGTTCTGGAGGGGCTTCCCACTCCGGTAGTGCTGTGTCTTCCCTGGTTGGTAGCACACAATCCAGTGGTGGATTGGCAGGCCAGGGAGATATTGGAGTGGAGTGAGCAGTGCAGAGAAAATTGCTTAAATAGCAATTGCTTAGTCGCCTTCATAACTACCCTACCTACATTTATTTCGGACTTTGAGGATGTTTTTTCTGAAAAGGGTTGTCAGAAGTTACCACCTCATCGTCCTTATGATTGCCCGGTTAACCTTATTCCCGGCGCAAAATTACCCAAGACCAGGTTATATAATCTTTCGGGTCCAGAGAGACAAGCCATGAAAGATTATATCTCCGAGAGCTTGGCTAAGGGACACATCAGACCCTCTTCTTCACCCGTGGCTGCAGGGTTTTTCTTCGTTAAAAAGAAAGATGGGGGCCTGCGTCCTTACTTAGATTTTCGCAAAATAAATCAGATAACCATCCGAGACCCATACCCTCTTCCTCTCATTCCTGACCTGTTTAATCAGATTGCGGGTGCTAGGTGGTTCTCCAAACTTGATCTTAGGGGTGCCTACAATCTGATTCGTATTAAGGAGGGGGATGAGTGGAAGACAGCGTTTAACACCCCTGAGGGGCATTATGAAAATCTAGTTATGCCTTTCGGTCTGACCAATGCTCCTGCCGTCTTTCAACATTTCGTTAATGACATTTTTAGTCATCTAATCGGCAGGTTTGTGGTAATATACCTAGATGATATTTTAATTTATTTGTCTGATCTGAAAACACATGAGGTGCATGTCAGACAAGTACTGCAGGTCCTACGGACGAATGAATTATATGCTAAAATTGAAAAATGTGTCTTCGCCGTTCAGGAGATACAATTCCTGGGTTATTTTTTATCTGCGTCAGGTTTCCGTATGGATCCTAGGAAGGTCCAGGCAATTTTAGATTGGGATCTTCCTGAGAACCTCAAAGCACTACAACGGTTCTTGGGCTTCGCGAATTTCTATAGGAAATTCATTAAAAATTATTCACTTATTGTAAAACCGCTTACTGACATGACTAGGAAGGGGACTGATTTTTCTAAATGGTCTGACGCCGCTAAAGTTGCTTTTTCCTCTCTAAAAGAGAGGTTTACCTCAGCACCTGTACTAATCCAACCTGATGTCTCTCAGCCTTTTATTGTTGAAGTCGATGCGTCAGAGGTGGGAGTGGGGGCGGTGCTGTCTCAGGGTCCGTCTCCTGGCAAATGGCGTCCTTGTGCTTTCTTTTCTAAAAAACTATCTGCAGCAGAAAAGAACTACGATATTGGCAATAGGGAACTATTAGCTATTAAACTTGCGTTTGAGGAGTGGCGTCATTTCTTAGAGGGGGCAGTCCACCCCGTCACTGTGATTACGGACCACAAAAATCTTCTGTACCTCGAATCAGCTAAGCGTCTCACCCCTAGACAGGCTAGGTGGTCGCTATTTTTTACCAGGTTTAACTTTGTGATTACCTATCGTCCTGGGGCAAAGAACACCAAGGCTGATGCACTATCTCGTTGTTTCCCTGGAGGGGGTAATGTGAGTGATCCGGTACCCATTCTTCAAAGAGGAGTGGTTGTTTCTGCGGTACACTCTGTTTTGGAGGGGAAGGTGTTAGAGGCCCAGGGGGACGCCCCGGTCTCTTGCCCCTCAGAGAAATTGTTTGTACCGTTGAACTTACGTTTCGAATTATTAAAGGAACATCATAATTCGGCACTTGCTGGGCACCCGGGTAGTAAAGCAACCTTGGAACTATTGTCTCGTCGTTTTTGGTGGCCAAGGTTGCGTCAGGATGTATTGGATTTTGTGTCTTCTTGTTCTACCTGTGCGCGCGCAAAAGTTTCACATACACGTCCTGCAGGGTCTCTATTACCACTCGTCATTCCCAATAGACCGTGGACACATCTGTCAATGGATTTTATCACTGACTTACCTTTGTCTGCGGGTAAACAGTTATTTTGGTAGTAGTGGACAGGTTTAGCAAAATGGTACACTTCATTGCGTTACCCACACTACCTAATGCTAAGACTCTTGCTCAGGTATTCGTCAGTGAAATCGTGAAGCTTCACGGGGTCCCCTCCGATGTTGTTTCGGATCGGGGTACCCAGTTTATTTCTAAATTTTGGAAAGCTTTTTGTTCCCGTTTGGGGGTACACTTGTCCTTTTCCTCAGCTTTCCATCCTCAGTCGAATGGACAGACTGAGCGTACAAACCAAAACCTTGAGACATATCTAAGATGTTTTGTGTCTGAAAACCAAGAGTTGTGGTCATCATATTTACCGTTAGCTGAGTTTGCCATAAATAATCGTCGTCAGGAATCCACTGGCAAGTCACCATTTCTTGGTGCATATGGTTTTCATCCCCAATTCTGTACTTTCAAAGAGGGGGGGTCTTCTGGGGTTCCCGAAGAGGAACGGTTTTCGTCATCTCTTTCATCGGTATGGCAGAAGGTGCAAGCTAACTTGAAAAATATGGGAGGTAAATACAAATGCATGGCTGATAAGAGACGGTCGCCAGGTCCGGACCTAGGAGTGAATGACTATGTGTGGTTGTCTACTAGGAATATTAAATTGAAGGTTCCCTCTTGGAAACTGGGTCCTAGGTTTATTGGCCCTTACAAAATTGTAGCCATCATCAACCCCGTGGCTTTTCGCCTGGAGTTACCTCAGACTTTTATAATTCATAATGTTTTGCATAAGACGTTACTCAAAAAATATGTTCCACCTCTAGAACCATCACCGCTGCCACCCCCTCCTGTTGTCGTGGATGGTAACCTAGAATTTCAGATATCCAAAATTGTTAATTCTCGTCGGGTCCGCCGCTCTCTTCAATATCTGGTGCATTGGAGAGGTTACGGTCCCGAGGAAAGAATGTGGGTTCCTGCGTCTGAGGTAAACGCCGACAGGTTAGTTCGGGTTTTTCATGCCTCTCATCCTGAGAGACCTGGTCCTGAGTGTCCAGAGGCCCCTCGTAGAGAGGGGGGTACTTTCACGAGGGTGTCGAGGACCACGCCTGACTCCGTTATACCCGGGGTCAGGAAGTCGCAGCGGTTGGCTGCACGCTCTATTTAAGATAGGGCTGTTTTCCTTATGGTAGCTTTCTGGGTTTGCTTAGCAAACCCTTTTGGCTCACTCAGGGATCCGTAGCTCCTTCTCCTCAGCTGTTCCTTGTCCAGCACTCCCAGACCTCCTTATATTCCTCTCTCACACTTCTCTGGTTGCTAGAGATAGAGCTTCCTGCCTGGACATCTATTCTGACCTTCTGGAGCTGTGTTGCTGCGTTTCGCTGGTAGTTGGTCCAGTACGCTACCCTCCGGATCCCTGTTGGACCTTTTTGGTTTATTGTGGTCGCCCACCTGGGTGTATGTGTTTGTATGTTTTGTCTGTCCTCTCCCTGGTGTTTCCCTCTTAGTGATAGTGGTGTGGACTAGCGATCCCACCGGCCTGTTCACTATCCAGGGCTCATATTAGGGAAAGCCAGGGTTTAGGCACGTGATCGCCGCACGGGTGAGGAACCCGTCTAGGGACGTCAGGGCAGTCAGGTGCCAGCCGCAAGGTGAGTTAGGGGTCACCACCTTTCCCTCTCCCTTGGGCAGGGCTTTCCCTGTTTTCCTCCCTGTGCGTGACGTCGGTCATTACAATGCCACTGACTATACTAGCTGGTCATACAAGCAGATATTAAAAGCTGAGACTTTCGCCAATATATTCCTGTCAGGAACACATTGGAGCCCCTCATGCACCACGTCACGGTCACTCACCATGGCAAGGGGTCCTACCACTACGCTAACTATGGTGTGAACAAGGTCTGAAGGTGATGAAATCCAGCTCACAGCCAAGCTTCCACACAACCGCCTAGCAGAACAACTAATGCAATGTGGATAAAGCAAGACTGTGAGCCACACCCATATCAGACCATGTGATGGAGGATTCCAGGTGCAAAGGAATGTTCAATTGCCAGATGAAGGCACATTCAATACATATAAAACAAAATCACAGAATTGCAGTGGCCAATATGGGGGAACTGCTCAAACCCCAAACACTGTAGCGTGTTTCTCATTGGGCGAGCAGTCCCACCGCATGTGAACCACAGAAATATCGTGGCAGATATGGGGTCTGTGTAGGATGCTTTTGTGGTGCATGTGGACCGCGCTGGCGTCCTCCTTTGTATGCATTAATTGCTCGGGATGGTCGTTTGCTGCAGTCCACATGCGGTGGGACTGCTCCCCCAATGAGAAACACGCTACAGTGTTTGGGGTTTGAGCAGCTCCCCCATATCTGCCACGATATTTCTGTGGTTCACATGCGGTGGGACTGCTCGCCCAATGAGAAACACGCTACAGTGTTTGGGGTTTGAGCAGTTCCCCCATATTGGCCACTGCAATTCTGTGATTTTGTTTTATATGTATTGAATGTGCCTTCATCTGGCAATTGAACATTCCTTTGCACCTGGAATCCTCCATCACAGGGTCTGATATGGGTGTGGCTTACAGGCTTGCTTTATCCACATTGCACTGGCTGTCCTGCTAGGCGGTTGTGTGGAAGCTTGGCTGTGAGCTGGATTTCATCACCTTCAGACCTTGTTCATACCATAGTTAGCGTAGTGGTAGGACCCCGTGCCATGCTGAGTGACCGTGACGTGGTGCATGATGGGCTCCTATATTTTCCTGACAGGAATATATTGGCGAAAGTCTCAGCTTTTAATATCTGCTTGTATGACCAGCTAGTATAGTCAGTGGCATATCCTTTTGGTGCATTTTCCTCAGTGATTTATATAATTGTATTTTCATCCGCACAATGCTCTGGTCTGTGTAGGATGCTTTTGTGGCGCATGTGGGCCGCGCTGGCGTCCTGCTTTGTATGCATTAATTGCTCGGGATGGTCGTTTGCTGCGGTCCACATGCGGTGGGACTGCTCCCCCAATGAGAAACACGCTACAGTGTTTGGGGTTTGAGCAGCTCCCCCATATCTGCCACGATATTTCTGTGGTTCACATGTGGTGGGACTGCTCGCCCAATGAGAAACACGCTACAGTGTTTGGGGTTTGAGCAGTTCCCCCATATTGGCCACTGCAATTCTGTGATCTCGTTAGCAATGTGCTGAAAAATCTGCAGATGTAAGGCTCCATTCACACGTCCGCAAATGGGTCCGCATCCGTTCCGCTATTTTGCGTAATGGGTGCGGACCCATTCATTCTTATTCTCTATGGGGCAGGAATGGATGCGGACAGCACAGTGTGCTGTCCGCATCCGCATTTTCGGAGCGCGCCGCCGATCTTCCGGGTCCGCGGCTCCGGAAAAAAAATAGAACATTTCCTATTCTTGTCCGCAATTGTGGACAAGAATAGGCAGTTCTATGGGGGTGCCGGCCGGGTGTATCGCGGATCCGCAATACACTACGGACGTGTGAATGGACCCTAATGCAGGCTTTAGTGGTTTTGAAGACTAAAATATGCTCAGAAGTAATTAAACTGTAAGAAGCCGCACAACAGGTCAAAAGGATAGGCACATTTTGAGAATAATAAAACTGATGGGACAAATTCACTTTCTCCATGGCTTTATTGAAACCAGCGCCTATTAAAGTTTGTAATTCTTGAGCAAAATCTTTTCCAATGCAAACTTTCTCAGTTTGGTATTCCACAAACTACATTGTAGTAGCAATCATAAGTATCTGAAACACAATACTGGAGTAATATTTACAGAGCTTGACGGTTCCTTCACACAAGGCGTAAAAATCAGACAGAAAATATGCAGTTGTGATTTTTACAATACTGTGGATTAGGACGCAGATATCTTTGTGAATCTTGATGTTATCTGATGTGGATTTCTGGGCGGATTACATTCCCCATTGAAATATATGGAGACATTCTGCTTTAGAAAAGCTGCAGCACATCATTATTTATGCAGAAGAATTTGCAGAGATGACACTTCAAAGCCATAGGATAACAAAAGGCAAATATGGCTGCTGTAAGTTCTGGTAGAAAGGAGTATAAATGGACACAGAAAAAGAAAACATAACGTGCTTTATTAGATCAGATCCAATGCAAAAACAAAGGATTGCAGTCTGTAATTTTTTAAAGGGTAAGTAACACTGTGGTCCGGATTACCATCTATAATTGTCATTCTTTTTTTTCCAAATTGAGACTAAATTCTAATACAGGGGAAAATGAGAGGATTTTTTTTCCCATTTCTGGGTTATACTAGGACCATAACTACTCCATTACTGAAATTATACCTCTGTTTACCTTAGCTATAGTTCTGCGCACATTCAAGCATTCCTTTGTTTCTAGATCAGCTGCTCACAGCAAGTTAGGGCTCATGCACACGATCGTATATATATATATTCCGATCCTCAAAAAGTACGGATGAGGTCCGTGCAACATCCATATTGCATCAGTTTTTTTGCGGATCCGTTGTAACAATGCCTATCCTTGTCCACAATATGGAGAATAATAGAACATGCTCTATTGTTTTTGCAGACATAAGGAATGCACACAGTAATTTCAGTTTTTTTGCAGACCCGTTGAAGTGAATGGTTTCGCAGCAAAAAATAACAAAAAAACTGAATGGATAAGAAAAAAAAATACACTCGTGTGCATGAGCCCTTAACCTAATGTAGGCAGATATGCTCTCTCCCACAACAGAATGGCCAATATATATACAAGATCATGAGATTAAATTAGAAATCGGAATAATGGCGAATTATGTGGCTTCCATATAAACGTATTGGTTCCAAATGGAAGTCTGAAAAGTCGTTCAGTAGTTTTACAGGAATTTTTTTTTCCATTAACTTAAAATAAATCTTGGCTGTTCCTCATAACAGATATATTTAGTTTATGATTATATTATTCTGTACTATGCTCATCATCAGAAAGGGAACTTCTGTACCTCACTGGAACAAGCCTTCAGGGGATCTGCTGAATGACAAAGACCTCTGCAAAGGACAAAATAGTTGTGCTGAACAGTGGCACTACTTTTTTTAAACAGTCTTAAAACCAAGGTTGCCATGCCTAACCACTACCCATGGGGCCGCACTAGCCTATGTTGGTTCTCACAGCCACTACCTTTGATGATAACCCGGCTACTGTAGGCTGCAAGTGTACACCCAGCACCTCACATCGACATTTACAGACACTGGAGTATCGCCCTAAGCAGGGTGGCAAACACATCTCTAGTTCAGTTCTAGTTCATATGAAAAAGAGTACCATCTCTAAGGAACCTCTCAATGGAATTTCCAACAATAGCCCAATACAGAGTGCTAGAATACTTTGTCCCTCCATTTCTTCCACTCTGTTAACTTGGAGGATCAGGCCCTTCAGACCCTCAGGTCAACCAGTCTCTCACAGCCCACACTGTAAAGGCAATGGCTCTCAATTTTGTACAGTCACTACCACCACTAGACTTGTCTTACAACTGTGTAGCTTGACTGACCCAGCTGGAAAAGAGACAAGGGCAGACAGAACTTTACTAACCTAGACTCAACCTTCTCAGCACACGTCAACTTCTCAGGCTGGTGCAAGAAAGGCTTCCTTTCTGTGTGTCACTCACTCAGTGGCAATCTGCCCCACTGTTTGTAATCCGCTGGGCCTTGTGCAAAGACCTCTCACTACACCTAAGACATTCTGCAGGAATAAGAGTTGCCGCAGGTACACTGACACGCTACAGCCAGCCACCAGTATTTTAGTAATACAGCCAGCCCCTTCAAGCCTTACCATGGTCCCTCGCTACACAGTAATAATACAGTACAATGCTCTGCACCATCTCTCTGCCTCCACTGTCAGCATGGATCCCTCCTCATGTACATGCTGGACTCCACTTTCTGCAAGCTGGCCATTAGGATGCAATTCCTCCTGGTAGCCATCATTCAAAGGGGCAGAGACTGTAATACAGGCATGCAGGACATATAAGGGCACAGAAACAGGGGAAAAACAAATACAAGGGGAAAACACAGTATTGTAAAGGGGAATGAGGGTTACCTATTTTACAGGTTCATAGAAGGTGCTGTTAAAAAAAATAAAAATCAGACCCCTCTAATTTGACCACCTCTTGGTGCTCCAGAAGACTAATAAGATTATTAAGACTGTCCAGTCTTTACAATACCTGCAGCAAGGACTGCATGTCTAGGAATTCCTGTACAAAATGGATTTTCTGTCTATACACAACTGGTTTACTAGCACAACGTCACTGGTGGTCATGGATCATGCTTAACCTCAGCGACACCGCTCACATTCCTACTAACAAGACTATAATCCTCTTCTATCTGCATCCAGACAGCAAACTGTATTTGAGAAAGTTGCAGTGTAAGTGGATGAAATGTCACATATTTGAATGGATAATAAATTAGCATTTATACCTATTTGAATGAGGAGTTCATCTCTAACCACATTTGCATCTGCAACAGACTAACTACACATGGTGTAAAGTTTCAGGGTGACTGATGCTTCAGAGACATTTCTAAGCCTACATTTTCAGGTATCAGATCCTAAAGCAGCTGTCACATTGGAGCCCCACACATGGGGCAAAACATTGCCTACAGTCTGAGCATCGAATGGGTTCTGCACTCTGTGACGTTTCTGATGATCAACAAGATTTGATTTCTTGGTATAACTTTTCCCACATTCTGAACAGGAATATGGTTTCTCCCCTGTGTGAATTCTCAGATGTTTTACAAGATTTGATTTGCTTGTAAAATATTTCCCACATTCTGAACATAGAAATGGTTTCTCCTTTGTATGAACACTCTGATGTTTAACAAGATTTGATTTCTGGATAAAACATTTCCCACATTGAAGACAAGAAAATGGCTTCTCCCCTGTGTGAATTTTGTGATGCTGAAGTAGATGGGATTTCTGGGTAAAACTTTTATTGCACTCTAAACATGAAAATGGCCTCTCCCCTGTGTGAATTCTCAGATGTTTTACAAGATCTAACTTCCTGGTGACGCATTTCCCACATTCAGAACATGAAAACGGTCTCACATCTTTTTTCTGCAGATTAGAATTAGATCTATTTTTGAAGTTTCCCCCATATCGTTCAAATGCTTGATCCCCTCTGTGGCCTGGAATTTGCTTTACAGTCTGTAAATAAGCAACAGGAGGGACTGAGGGAAATATAATGGAGCGTTCTCCAAAATTATCTCGAATAGTATCATTAGGCATTGCTTCAGAATCCTGGTATGTAAGAAGATGTCCATCTGAGACTTGCAGACTGTTGTAATTATCTGCTGAAAAAGAAAAACAATTTAATGTTATTAATTTTCCAAACCACAACAGAAGCTACATTTTCTGAGGCCATTACACACATTTCTGTAAAAAGAAGGAACATTTCTTTATTATTATAGCATGTATGGCATACCCACAGAATGTACCATAAATGACTGATAACTGCCATCAGAATAGGGGTTTTGCACACAGCCCTCTAGATTAAAAATAGGAGAAATCCTTGAACAGGGCTTCTACACTTGGCTCCCTGGCGGCAGCTCCACTTTCAAATGCTTCAGGATGTACATACTCAAAGGTTATGGAGCAGTTAGCCACTGTTTATAACACAAGCACACAATGCATCATGACCCATTCACATGACCGTATGTTTGGTCTGCGTTTTTTGCAGATTGGATGCGGACCCATTCATTTCAATGGGGCCACAAAAAGTTTGGACAGAACACCGTGTGTTGGTCATGAATAAGACAGTTTGTCGAAATGCGTAGACCGTAAAGCGCTCTGATCAGCTCATGGAATTTTTAAAAGAATCACAATAAAAAGGCTGGATTTTATCCGTAGTGCATGTGCTGTATTTTTTTTTGTTCCTGAAGAAATTGTTTCCCTGATCCGGGGTTCCTTGCATGCCTATAGAGTGGAGCAGGCGAGCTGGAAATATTTTGCTGTTAGAACACTGTGTGTCCTATACTAGTCCGTCTTGTGGACATGAATAGGTATTGTTACAATGGATCTGCAAAAATAATGGATGCATTACTCTGACAGACTAGTGCAACATTTGGTTGATGAAAAATCTACCATCTCTCTGAGGCTACATTAACAGGGCCGCCACATGGCCGTTTTTTAAAACCAATAAATGTCAATGGGGTTATTCATGTGAACTTTTTTTTTAACAGTCAGTCAATGGTTGCTGTCAAAAAATAGGACGTGTTACTTTTGGACATTTTCATGACTAGACGGACCCCAATGAAAATAATGGGACTGTTTTTAATGGTAGTTCGACACGAGTGCACCCATCTATCGGCCATTAAAATAGGTACAGTCGTGGAAAATAGCCATTTAGGAGTTAAAAATAAATAAATTACTAATCTCATCCACTTGAACGCACAGAGGCACTCGCTCCTCTCAATGCCGAAGGACCTGTGTTCCCAGCGTGATGATGTCACCACTCTCTCCCAGCATGATCACATGGGAGAGCGTAGTGACATCATCACTCTGGGAGCACAGGTCCTTCAGCATCAAGAGAGGAGCGACTGCCGCTGCGTGTGGATGCGCGTGCTAGTGGATGAGGTAATGGGGACATTATTACTGCTGGTGGGCCAGTATGGAGGACATTATTACTGCTTTGGGCCACCACTATGGGGGACATTATTAATGCAGGGTACTACTATGGAGGACATTATTACTGCTGGAGGACACCACTATGGGGGACATTATTAATGCTGGGGGTTACTATGGGGGACATTATTACTGCTAGGGGACAGTATGGGGGATATTATTACTACTGGGGGCCACTATAGGGGACATTATTAATGCTGGGGGCCACTATGGGGGGAGTAATTACTGCTGGAGGCCTCTATGGGGGACTTTATTACTGCTGGGGTCTAATATGGGGGACATTATTACTGCTGGGGGGCTCTATGGGGGACATTATGTGTACTGCAGGAGTTGGGCATTTAAATTAAAAAAATTAAGATCATTCATTTGTAATGTCCATTTTTAACGGCCATTAAAAACAGATGCAAAATAGCAATTTAAAAACGTCCAGACTGCCAGAAAATGGATGAAAAAATGGTTGAAAAATGGTCATGAAAAACAGACTGTGTCTGTTTTTTTATGGCTATTTTTTCACATGTGAATGTAGCCTTAAAGAAAACCTGTCATCAAGATCAACAATATTGAACCAGGCTTGCTGCCTGCTGATTAAAATGAGACTTTTATTGTGAAAATCATATGCAGAGAAGGGGAGCAGTAACAATTTTAAAACATAACTTTTAATATGTCTATTCTCCCAGGGTAGGGAGTAAAAGACCCCTTACAAACAAAAACACAAAAAGACAGACAAGACCCCTGGAGGGTTATGCCACGTATATAACGCTGTGTACCCACACAGGTGTCATCCACCCTAGGCCTACGGTATATTAGCACCAGGGCCTATAAGGGAAGGACCATGTGATCCCTAGTATCTGAAACCCTAAGGGTGATGTTAGGATCAGACATAAAATAAATGGAAAGGTCTTACCAGTTTCTTAGAAGGCCTCACTGAATAACCCCAATAGTGGGTTAGTACAGGAGGTGGTCACGATCGGGCAGAAAGGTACGTCAACAGATGTCCATGTAGGGAGGGGAGAAGGACGTCCGAAGTGTCCAAACAGCCAGGTATTAGAGTAGCCTCAGAGAAGAAACTCACCCTAGTACCTCCCTACTTGACCTACCTGGCCCTAGTGACCTATCACGGGGTCCGTGCCCCGCAAGGGGTGGCCCCGTCCGGAACCTTGCCCTGATGCGGAATCCCTAGGTAACCCTATCACAAAGTGACTACGGGCAGGGTCCTGTATATCAAGGCAGGTAGAGATATAAATAGTCTAAAGTAACATATATCTCAAAATCAATGATGTGAAAAAATTAAATAGCAATAAGCACAAGAGGAGTGCGTATTTATGGTGATATGTGAGCGTGTCCCAACGCGTTTCATAAGTGTAACATATCTAAAATCCACAATCTTAAACTTAAAACCGCATAAATCATCAGGGGACACGGGGTAAGGTGTTATAGCTTAGCTCCTGTCTGTCTGACTATTACAACTGTATAAAGTATTGCAGTGTATTATAGTATAAGGGAGTGATCACTCAAGCAAATGACTCCATATCAAATTAGACCATAGACAGAGTGAGGCATATAGGAGGATGTACCTATAGAGAAACATAGACAAAAGCAGTGAGAGAAGAATGTCTAAGTGCCTATGCTGTCCACATAGTGATGGGTGCAAGCCAGTACTTACATAACTACTGGAGTGGTATCGTTCGGTATCCAGAAGTGACGGCATGGAGGTTCACCATGTCGTCCATCACATGGTGCACGCCTGGCATGTAGGCCAAGGCGCGCTGTATTTAAATGAGAGGAAGGGGAGAGTCGCCGGTCAGTGCGCATGCGTCAGTACGACGTCGACCCACGTGACCAGATCAAGTCACATGATCGGGCCAGAAGGGGGTGCGGCGTCCCAACACAGCGCATGTGCCCTGAAGCCCGACGATATCGGGTAAGGCTAAAGGGGAGGTGATGCTAATGTGACGCAGTCGCGTCACCACGCCTACCGGGCCGTCCGATGGGCGCAACTCAGGGGGGAGGAGTGGAAGGCCTCAGATCACCCCAGTATGTAGCGCCACTTGCAGTGTAATCTGCAGAAAGAGGGGGTGGAGCCAGACAAGGAAAGTAAACCGAGTGGCTACTACACCGATCTTCCCCAGGTGGGGAGAGAATAACCCCTCAGTATTTGGACCTAGTGGGACATTTTGGCCGGCTGAAATACTAGCTAGCCTGAGAGGGGAAGGGTTAAGGAGGAAAAAGCAAACAGTTGGTAGTGAGGACATTAAACTATATAAATACCAAGGGAGAGACATTATATGTAGAAATGCCAATGACCCATGCAGTAATAAATACGGAGAGAACCTTATATTCTGAACTCTAGCTATGTGAGTACCAAGGGGGAAACATAAGAGGCAGAGCTGCCAATGACCCATGCAATGATATACGGGCAGGAGAACTTCATATATAGCAGCCAAAATGTAATTGTTCGTTCAGGCCATGGGGGTGGGATGTATTGAGTTTAAAGATCCACCAGCATTCACGCTGGAGGATCCGTCTATCCCAATCACCCCCCCGGAGTGGTTTGTTCACCCGTTCAATTCCCATGAACTTAATGGCTGATGTGCGGCCACCGTGTAGTGACCGAACATGTCTGGATACCGGTGTATCCCTCCCATTGCAGATGTCTCCCAAGTGTTCACTAATCCTTTTACGGAGTTCCCTCCGGGTTTTGCCCACATAACGTTGACCACACTCGCAGCTAAGTAGGTAAATCACCCCTATGCTGCGGCAGTTAATAAACTGCTTGATCATGTGGACTTTGTCCGGGGGGTTCGCCGCGAAGGATTTGCCCTTGACCAACCAGTCACAAAAACTGCAGTGGCCGCATTTGTAGCAGCCTATGGTGTCTCTGTCCAGCCATGTCCCTTGGGTCGTACCTGGACTAAAATGGCTGTGTACTAACTTGTCCCTTAGGTTGGCCCCCCTTCTGAATGTTACCGAGGGGTGCGGGCTCAGAATTTCGGCTAGGTCGGGGTCCATCAAGAGTGTCTCCCAGTTGCGACCCAGAATGCCTTTTACTTGGGTTGCAGCTGAGTCATAGGTGCCAATTATCCTTATCGTTTTTGCTGAATCTGTGTTGGGGCGTGTGGTAGGATATAGAAGGGTAGTCCTACTGCGTCCCAATGCCTTTTGATACGCTTGTCTCAGTATTTTATCTGGGTAGCCACGTTCTGAGAACCTGGCTCTCATGATGGCTGCCTGTTGTTTGAATTCACTGAGTTCGGAACAGTTACGTCTGAGACGGATGTATTGGCCGAAAGGGATTCCACGTTTGAGTGGCGCAGGGTGGCAACTGTCCCACCTCAATAGTGAGTTTGTGGCTGTCGGTTTACGATATATCGTTGTCCTCAGCCCGCCCACATCATCCCTGGAAATAGCAATATCTAAAAAGGGGAGGTTATCCCTCGTGATGGAGGAGGTAAACTTAAGTCCAATAGAGTTGGTGTTTAACTCTTGGACAAAGCTATCAAATTGCCCTTCGGTCCCGCTCCACAGAATGAAAATGTCATCTATGTAGCGAGACCAAAGAGCAACGTGTCCAACGGACTTGCTAAGCGCGTCCCCAAATACAATCGTCTCCTCCCACCAGCCCAGGAGCAGGTTGGCATACGAGGGCGCACAAGAGCTGCCCATCGCCGTGCCCCTGAGCTGGTGGTACGTGCGGCCATCAAACAGGAAAAAATTCCTGGTAAGAACGAATTGTAGGAGCTCCAGTACAAAGTCGCTGTGTGCTGAATGCTGGCACCCCCTTGCTCTTAAGTGTGCGGCTGCCCCCAGACCCTTATCGTGAGGGATGGAGGAGTATAGTGCCTCCACGTCGATTGATGCCAGGAGCCAATCGGGTTCAATGCAGATGTGCTCTAGTTTGGTTAGAAGATCCCCAGTGTCTCTTACATAGGAGGGCAACGCTTGCACAAACCGGCTGAGGAGACGGTCGATGTAAATGCCCGCATTCTGCGAAAGGCTGCCCATCACTGACACAATGGGGCGCCCCCTCATCGGTGTCGTGTCCTTGTGGACTTTGGGGAGACAGTAAAACGTTGCTGTCACCGGGTGGAGGGGATATAAGAATTCAAACTCATCTCCATTGATAAGCTGGGCAGTTTTAGCACTAGCGAGTATCGTACACAGTTAACCCTGAAAACCCAGTGTGGGGTTGTTCCGCAAGATTTCATAACCCGTTTTGTCGTTCAAAATGGCCAGACACATTGATTTGTATGCTAGGGTGTCCATGAGGACGATGTTTCCTCCCTTGTCTGAGGGTTTTATGACTATGTTTTTGTCACCCTCAAGAGAATTGATGATGTCTCTTTCTTCTCTGCTACAATTAAACCGAGTAGCAGTAGATTCAAGAGAGCAGAGTTCAGTTACGGTTTGTTTAATGAAAACATCTATACATGAGACTTCACCTGCTGGGGGCATTCTTATACTTCTCTTCTTGAGGTTTGTAAAGGGGCCTTTCCCCTCCAAGTTGGCGGGTACCGTATCCAAATTGTATAGGAGATGGACATCCTCAAGGATCTCCACCGGGATGCCTAGATCGCGACTTTCTTTATGGTCTTTGACTCTAAAGTGCTTGTGCCATTTCAGCTTCCTGGCAAACAGGTGGAGATCCTTGACCCAGCGGAAAACGTCATACCTTTGGGTCGGGACAAAGGAAAGTCCCTTTCTCAGCAGGCTATTCTCCTTCATAGTCAAGGAGCGAGAGGACAGGTTGATGACTAGCCTGTCGTCCTCTAATCTTACACGTTTTGTACCGTGGGGTTTCTGTTGCGCAGCGGATAGTGTGTCCCTTGTCCTAAAAAAGTAGAGGAAGAAGAGGAGGAGGAGGGCTGCGTGGAGAAGGGCGGTTGGGTAGAGGGGGGACATTGTGGTTGGTTTGGGAATTGACCCGTATTGTATCTACCACCTCCCCGTCTTCTACCTCTATAGCCACCTCTCCCCCGACCTCTATTCCTAGGGTATCTGTCTCTATCGGTATCCGAGGCCTCCGTGTCGGTGGAGGACAAGTCAGTTTTATCGGACGTGCCTGGCCTCGTGAGAAACAAGTATACCTTGTTGTCTTTGAAGTCCTGCAGATCCCTAGTAAACTGCTTGTGCTTGCGCTCCTTAAGATGGTATTGGTAGCGCTCTATTGTATTCTGCAGTAGACTCTCCTTAACACTGAATTCTGTGTCAGAGTGGAATTTCTTGACGATCTCTATCTGTTCAGCTAGATTTTTATCCAACCGCGCAAGTATGACCCTTTCTTCGTCTACGAGAAGTTGCATAAACTTTAGGGAGCTGCTGGTTGCCTCCTTTTCCCACCTCACCATGAGTTCTGGACTCCTGATGCGGTACGCTGGTGCAAGGGAAATACGGAGACCCCGGGGCACTATTCCTTGCTTAATGTAGTGTTCTAACCCCTGCAGCTCCCACCAGGAACTGATGTGTTCTTTATATATGCGAGTAAGTTCAGAGAAAGCCCCGTTGAGTGTGGGAGTATATTTCTTTTGGGTGAAAGATTGGTCTGAAAATACAGTGTTAGCCTCTGTTAACCATGTCTCCCTATCCAGGCCGGCCGTAAGAAAACCCGCCATGTCCCTAGAGATAAATAATAGAAAATAGTGTGTCTTCCCAGGAAATATGACTGCAGGGGCAGTTCACCTGGGTACCGCTCAGGGAAGTAAAGATATGCAGAGAAGGGGAGCAGTAACAATTTTAAAACCTAACTTTTAATATGTCTATTCTCCCAGGGTAGGGAGTAAAAGACCCCTTACAAACAAAAACACAAAAAGACAGACAAGACCCCTGGAGGGTTATGCCGCGTATATAACGCTGTGTACCCACACAGGTGTCATACACCCTAGGCCTACGGTATATTAGCACCAGGGCCTATAAGGGAAGGACCATGTGATCCCTAGTATCTGAAACCCTAAGGGTGATGTTAGGATCAGACATAAAATAAATGGAAAGGTCTTACCAGTTTCTTAGAAGGCCTCACTGAATAACCCCAATAGTGGGTTAGTACAGGAGGTGGTCACGATCGGGCAGAAAGGTACGTCAACAGATGTTCATGTAGGGAGGGGAGAAGGACGTCGAAGTGTCCAAACAGCCAGGTATTAGAGTAGCCTCAGAGAAGAAACTCACTCTAGTACCTCCCTACTTGACCTACCTGGCCCTAGTGACCTATCACGGGGTCCGTGCCCCGCAAGGGGTGGCCCCGTCCGGAACCTTGCCCTGATGCGGAATCCCTAGGTAACCCTATCACAAAGTGACTACGGGCAGGGTCCTGTATATCAAGGCAGGTAGAGATATAAATAGTCTAAAGTAACATATATCTCAAAATCAATGATGTGAAAAAATTAAATAGCAATAAGCACAAGAGGAGTGCGTATTTATGGTGATATGTGAGCGTGTTCCAACGCGTTTCATAGGTGTAACATATCTAAAATCCACAATCTTGAACCTTAAACCCCATAAATCATCAGGGGACACGGGGTAAGGTGTTATAGCTTAGCTCCTGTCGGTCTGACTATTACAACTGTATAAAGTATTGCAGTGTATTATAGTATAAGGGAGTGATCACTCAAGCAAATGACTCCATATCAAATTAGACCATAGACAGAGTGAGGCATATAGGAGGATGTACCTATAGAGAAACATAGACAAAAGCAGTGTGAGAAGAATGTCTAAGTGCCTATGCTGTCCACATAGTGATGGGTGCAAGCCAGTACTTACATAACTACTGGAGTGGTATCGTTCGGTATCCAGAAGTGACGGCATGGAGGTTCACCATGTAGTCCATCACATGGTGCACGCCTGACATGTAGGCCAAGGCGCGCTGTATTTAAATGAGAGGAAGGGGAGAGTCGCCGGTCAGTGCGCATGCGTCAGTACGACGTCGACCCACGTGACCAGATCAAGTCACATGATCGGGCCAGAAGGGGGTGCGGCGTCCCAACACAGCGCATGTGCCCTGAAGCCCGGCGATATCGGGTAAGGCTAAAGGGGAGGTGATGCTAATGTGACGCAGTCGCGTCACCACGCCTACCGGGCCGTCCGATGGGCGCAACTCAGGGGGGAGGAGTGGAAGGCCTCAGATCACCCCAGTATGTTGCGCCACTTGCAGTGTAATCTGCAGAAAGAGGGGGTGGAGCCAGACAAGGAAAGTAAACCGAGTGGCTACTACACCGATCTTCCCCAGGTGGGGAGAGAATAACCCCTCAGTATTTGGACCTAGTGGGACATTTTGGCCGGCTGAAATACTAGCTAGCCTGAGAGGGGAAGGGTTAAGGAGGAAAAAGCAAACAGTTGGTAGTGAGGACATTAAACTATATAAATACCAAGGGAGAGACATTATATGTAGAAATGCCAATGACCCATTCAGTAATAAATACGGAGAGAACCTTATATTCTGAACTCTAGCTATGTGAGTACCAAGGGGGAAACATAAGAGGCAGAGCTGCCAATGACCCATGCAATGATATACGGGCAGGAGAACTTCATATATAGCAGCCAAAATGTAATTGTTCGTTCAGGCCATGGGGGTGGGATGTATTGAGTTTAAAGATCCACCAGCATTCACGCTGGAGGATCCGTCTATCCCAATCACCCCCCCGGAGTGGTTTGTTCACCCGTTCAATTCCCATGAACTTAATGGCTGATGTGCGGCCACCGTGTAGTGACCGAACATGTCTGGATACCGGTGTATCCCTCCCATTGCGGATGTCTCCCAAGTGTTCACTAATCCTTTTACGGAGTTCCCTCCGGGTTTTGCCCACATAACGTTGACCACACTCGCAGCTAAGTAGGTAAATCACCCCTATGCTGCGGCAGTTAATA
This sequence comes from Bufo bufo, assembly GCF_905171765.1. NCBI lineage: Eukaryota > Metazoa > Chordata > Amphibia > Anura > Bufonidae > Bufo > Bufo bufo. The sequence continues at coordinate 178,138,039 of NC_053394.1, forward strand.
AACTGCTTGATCATGTGGACTTTGTCCGGGGGGTTCGCCGCGAAGGATTTGCCCTTGACCAACCAGTCACAAAAACTGCAGTGGCCGCATTTGTAGCAGCCTATGGTGTCTCTGTCCAGCCATGTCCCTTGGGTCGTACCTGGACTAAAATGGCTGTGTACTAACTTGTCCCTTAGGTTGGCCCCCCTTCTGAATGTTACCGAGGGGTGCGGGCTCAGAATTTCGGCTAGGTCGGGGTCCATCAAGAGTGTCTCCCAGTTGCGACCCAGAATGCCTTTTACTTGGGTTGCAGCTGAGTCATAGGTGCCAATTATCCTTATCGTTTTTGCTGAATCTGTGTTGGGGCGTGTGGTAGGATATAGAAGGGTAGTCCTACTGCGTCCCAATGCCTTTTGATACGCTTGTCTCAGTATTTTATCTGGGTAGCCACGTTCTGAGAACCTGGCTCTCATGATGGCTGTCTGTTGTTTGAATTCACTGAGTTCGGAACAGTTACGTCTGAGACGGATGTATTGGCCGAAAGGGATTCCACGTTTGAGTGGCGCAGGGTGGCAACTGTCCCACCTCAATAGTGAGTTTGTGGCTGTCGGTTTACGATATATCGTTGTCCTCAGCCCGCCCACATCATCCCTGGAAATAGCAATATCTAAAAAGGGGAGGTTATCCCTCGTGATGGAGGAGGTAAACTTAAGTCCAATAGAGTTGGTGTTTAACTCTTGGACAAAGCTATCAAATTGCCCTTCGGTCCCGCTCCACAGAATGAAAATGTCATCTATGTAGCGAGACCAAAGAGCAACGTGTCCAACGGACTTGCTAAGCGCGTCCCCAAATACAATCGTCTCCTCCTACCAGCCCAGGAGCAGGTTGGCATACGAGGGCGCACAAGAGCTGCCCATCGCCGTGCCCCTGAGCTGGTGGTACGTGCGGCCATCAAACAGGAAAAAATTCCTGGTAAGAACGAATTGTAGGAGCTCCAGTACAAAGTCGCTGTGTGCTGAATGCTGGCACCCCCTTGCTCTTAAGAAGTGTGCGGCTGCCCCCAGACCCTTATCGTGAGGGATGGAGGAGTACAGTGCCTCCACGTCGATTGATGCCAGGAGCCAATCGGGTTCAATGCAGATGTGCTCTAGTTTGGTTAGAAGATCCCCAGTGTCTCTTACATAGGAGGGCAACGCTTGCACAAACGGGCTGAGGAGACGGTCGATGTAAATGCCCGCATTCTGCGAAAGGCTGCCCATCCCTGACACAATGGGGCGCCCCCTCATCGGTGTCGTGTCCTTGTGGACTTTGGGGAGACAGTAAAACGTTGCTGTCACCGGGTGGAGGGGATATAAGAATTCAAACTCATCTCCACCGCTACATAGAAGACATTTTCATTCAGTGGAGCGGGACCGAAGGGCAATTTGATAGCTTTGTCCAAGAGTTAAACACCAACTCTATTGGACTTAAGTTTACCTCCTCCATCACGAGGGATAACCTCCCCTTTTTAGATATTGCTATTTCCAGGGATGATGTGGGCGGGCTGAGGACAACGATATATCGTAAAAACCGACAGCCACAAACTCACTATTGAGGTGGGACAGTTGCCACCCTGCGCCACTCAAACGTGGAATCCCTTTCGGCCAATACATCCGTCTCAGACGTAACTGTTCCGAACTCAGTGAATTCAAACAACAGGCAGCCATCATGAGAGCCAGGTTCTCAGAACGTGGCTACCCAGATAAAATACTGAGACAAGCGTATCAAAAGGCATTGGGACGCAGTAGGACTACCCTTCTATATCCTACCACACGCCCCAACACAGATTCAGCAAAAAACGATAAGGATAATTGGCACCTATGACTCAGCTGCAACCCAAGTAAAAGGCATTCTGGGTCGCAACTGGGAGACACTCTTGATGGACCCCGACCTAGCCGAAATTCTGAGCCCGCACCCCTCGGTAACATTCAGAAGGGGGGCCAACCTAAGGGACAAGTTAGTACACAGCCATTTTAGTCCAGGTACGACCCAAGGGACATGGCTGGACAGAGACACCATAGGCTGCTACAAATGCGGCCACTGCAGTTTTTGTGACTGGTTGGTCAAGGGCAAATCCTTCGCGGCGAACCCCCCGGACAAAGTCCACATGATCAAGCAGTTTATTAACTGCCGCAGCATAGGGGTGATTTACCTACTTAGCTGCGAGTGTGGTCAACGTTATGTGGGCAAAACCCGGAGGGAACTCCGTAAAAGGATTAGTGAACACTTGGGAGACATCCGCAATGGGAGGGATACACCGGTATCCAGACATGTTCGGTCACTACACGGTGGCCGCACATCAGCCATTAAGTTCATGGGAATTGAACTGGTGAACAAACCACTCCGGGGGGGTGATTGGGATAGACGGATCCTCCAGCGTGAATGCTGGTGGATCTTTAAACTCAATACATCCCACCCCCATGGCCTGAACGAACAATTACATTTTGGCTGCTATATATGAAGTTCTCCTGCCCGTATATCATTGCATGGGTCATTGGCAGCTCTGCCTCTTATGTTTCCCCCTTGGTACTCACATAGCTAGAGTTCAGAATATAAGGTTCTCTCCGTATTTATTACTGAATGGGTCATTGGCATTTCTACATATAATGTCTCTCCCTTGGTATTTATATAGTTTAATGTCCTCACTATCAACTGTTTGCTTTTTCCTCCTTAACCCTTCCCCTCTCAGGCTAGCTAGTATTTCAGCCGGCCAAAATGTCCCACTAGGTCCAAATACTGAGGGGTTATTCTCTCCCCACCTGGGGAAGATCGGTGTAGTAGCCACTCGGTTTACTTTCCTTGTCTGGCTCCACCCCCTCTTTCTGCAGATTACACTGCAAGTGGCGCTACATACTGGGGTGATCTGAGGCCTTCCACTCCTCCCCCTTGAGTTGCGCCCATCGGACGGCCCGGTAGGCGTGGTGACGCGACTGCGTCACATTAGCATCACCTCCCCTTTAGCCTTACCCGATATCGCCGGGCTTCAGGGCACATGCGCTGTGTTGGGACGCCGCACCCCCTTCTGGCCCGATCATGTGACTTGATCTGGTCACGTGGGTCGACGTCGTACTGACGCATGCGCACTGACCGGCGACTCTCCCCTTCCTCTCATTTAAATACAGCGCGCCTTGGCCTACATGTCAGGCGTGCACCATGTGATGGACGACATGGTGAACCTCCATGCCGTCACTTCTGGATACCGAACGATACCACTCCAGTAGTTATGTAAGTACTGGCTTGCACCCATCACTATGTGGACAGCATAGGCACTTAGACATTCTTCTCACACTGCTTTTGTCTATGTTTCTCTATAGGTACATCCTCCTATATGCCTCACTCTGTCTATGGTCTAATTTGATATGGAGTCATTTGCTTGAGTGATCACTCCCTTATACTATAATACACTGCAATACTTTATACAGTTGTAATAGTCAGACCGACAGGAGCTAAGCTTTAACACCTTACCCCGTGTCCCCTGATGATTTATGGGGTTTTAGGTTTAAGATTGTGGATTTTAGATATGTTACACTTATGAAACGCGTTGGGACACGCTCACATATCACCATAAATACGCACTCCTCTTGTGCTTATTGCTATTTAATTTTTTCACATCATTGATTTTGAGATATATGTTACTTTAGACTATTTATATCTCTACCTGCCTTGATATACAGGACCCTGCCCGTAGTCACTTTGTGATAGGGTTACCTAGGGATTCCGCATCAGGGCAAGGTTCCGGACGGGGCCACCCCTTGGGCATTTATTTTATGTCTGATCCTAACATCACCCTTAGGGTTTCAGATACTAGGGATCACATGGTCCTTCCCTTATAGGCCCTGGTGCTAATATACCGTAGGCCTAGGGTGGATGACACCTGTGTGGGTACACAGCGTTATATACGCGGCATAACCCTCCAGGGGTCTTGTCTGTCTTTTTGTGTTTTTGTTAGTAAGGGGTCTTTTACTCCCTACCCTGGGAGAATAGACATATTAAAAGTTATGTTTTAAAATTGTTACTGCTCCCCTTCTCTGCATATCTTTACTTCCCTGAGCGGTACCTATGTGAACTGCCCCTGCAGTCATATTTCCTGGGAAGACACACTATTTTCTATTGTGAAAATCAGTTGTTGCATTCCAAAGAAAAGAGATGTTTATTCTTTATGCAAATGAGAGCTTCAGTGCACCAAGGGGTGTGGCCAGCACTGGAAAACGGTGCTAAGCCCCACTTCTCGGTGCACTGAAGCCTTATTTTCCTGGAAACATTGCAACAGATTTTCACAAGACAGGTGTCAATTTAATCAGAACGATCAACCATACCAGGTAATATCTACAAGAATTATGAGCCACAACATACCAAAAATATGAAAGTCTTTATGGACTCAATACCGTAGTAAACATTACAGTACATAAAATAAGGATAAGGAGGTAGAAAAAGCTGTCATCACTGGTGACCATACACCATATGGGAGTATTTAAGTAATGATCATAAATTTTACTATTGTGGCAAAATGGTAGGGGCACTTACAGAATATAATAATCACCAAGCAGGTGGAACATAAACCACCAGACATAAAGATATCATGGGCAAGAAGTGTGAACAAGCCCAGATAAGGACACAGTAACAACATGCCCTGCAAAACCATACATTAAACCAAGATCAAAATAATAGAAGTAGCTTTACCCCTGATGTATGTGACCAGGATGGAGCACATTTCGGCATATTTGGTACACTGTGGCGCATAATTATTGTAGGTTTTTTTCAATAACTTTGGAGCCTTACCAGTGACTATATTGGTGTATTTAGGTACCTGACTATGCACACTGAATGGATTTACCAAATCCTGATAATATGCCTGGTTTAATATGGTTGATCCTGCCTACAAACTCCTTAAGGATGAGCACCGTATAGGCACAGCGGGAAGCAAGTTCCTGACATGTACTATATATCTATACACACAGCGCTCTGATCCAGTGGGCAATTAAGCCGCTATCACTCAATCAAGACAGGGTTCTGGCTGCTACTAACAGCTAGGCCTCCGCTGTAACTGCCGGCAGCAGAGATCACTCTACTGCCAACGGTTTAACCCCCTACATGCAGTGGTCAATGCTGACCACGACATCTGAAGGGTTTACAGAGGGAGGGGGCTCCTTCTCTCAACCCATCGACTTCCCAAGATGTAATTGAGGGGTGCCGATGGTTGCTATGGCAGCCAGAGGCCTTACAAAGGCTTCTCAGTCTGCGAGCGATGGAAGTCTATGAGACCCCAGGCTGGGTCTAATAGGCAACTGTCAGTCTGAAATCAACAGTTACAATGCAGTACAGTACAATATGTAGTGTAATGCATTGTACCAATGAACAAACACTAAAGTCCTCTATTGGGATAAAAATAAAAAGTAAAAAAATGTGTTTTATAAAAATTAAAAAAGTTTCAAGCCATCAAGAACTATTTAAAAAAAAATTGACATATTTGGTATCACCATGTCCATAACGACCGGCTCTACAAAAATATCCATGATCTACCTTGTCAGGTAAATGCTGTAAAAAAATAAAAATAAAAACAATGCCAGAACAGCCTTTTTTGTCACCTAGTCTCAGAAAAAGCATGATATCGGGCGATCAAAGAGTCGGATGTACCATAAAATGAAAATTTTATCAGCCCACAAAACAAACCCTCAAACAAGACCATTGCCAGAAAAATAAAAATAAAAATATGGCTCTCAAAATATTGGTGACACAAAAACATGGATTTAATTTTTTTCAAAAATGCTTTTATTGAATAAAAGTGGTAAAACAAAAAAATACATTATAAAATTGGTATTTGTGTAATACAGTTAACATGTCATGCTTCCTGCACAGTACACGTCATATAAACAAAATCCAAAAAGCAATGAAAGTATTGCTGCCTTTTCTTTATCCTGCTTCCCAAAAAGCAAAATAAAATAAGATTCAAAAAGTTGCATGTAACCCAAAATAGAACCGATGAAAATGGAAATTTGTCCTGCAAAAAATAAGCCCTCACACAGATTATGCTTATTAGAAAATGGCTGTACTGGTACCCCAGATGCTGTTCAAAAGCAACATGGCGGCTGCAAAAGACAAAAGGTAGTTGTTCCCTTCTGAACCCTGCAGTGTACCCAAACAGCGGTTTATGTCCATATTTAAAGAGGACCTTTCATGGGTTCAAACATTGTAAGATGCCCAGGGATCTCACTGCACTTACTATTATGCCTGGGCGCCGCTCCGTTAGCCCGCTGTGGCCCCGTTAACCTCTCCAGCGCTGTATGGTAATTGCTACTATCGGTTCGCCAGAGACAGGGCAGAATCTTCCCTGGTGAACCGATAGTGGCAATTACCATACAACGCGGGAGAAGGTAAAGGGGCCACAGCGGCGCCCAGGGATAATACTAAATGCAGTGAGATCCCTGGGCGCCGCTCTACATGTCCAAATAGTTATCTTACAATGTTCGTACCCATGAAAGGTCCTCTTTAAGGCATTTCAGTACCCAGTCTAACAATTTAAGGGGCGTTATGTGTCTCAGATGGCACATGCTGGGCACTGAAATAACATATCTATGGAAAACTTTATAGAGTTCACTGCGCATTCATTGATGCAGAATACCTGTGTCGTCAAAATGTTCTCTCCTTAAAGGGGTTGTCTCATCATGGACAATGGGGGCATATCGCTAGGATATGCCCCCATTGTCTTATAGGTGCAGGTCCCATCGCTGGGACCTGTACCTATATCGAGAACGGAGCCCCGCAAGTGAAGGAGGGCGCACTGTGCATGCGCAGCCGCCCTCCATTCATTTTCGTCAGCCCAACAGAAATGAATGGGAGCGGGGGCTGCGCGCGCACGGTATGCTCCTCCCATTCACTTCTATGGGGATCCGGCTTGGTGGTGGCCGGCTCAAAGTCCTCCAGCCACCACCTTGCGGGGCTCCGTTCTCAATATAGGTGCGGGTCCCGCACATATAGACAATGGGGGACATATCCTAGCGATATGCCCCCATTGTCCATGATGAGACAAGCCCTTTAATACCTTGATGGGCAGAGTTTCCAAAGGGGGAGTCACTTGTCAAGGGTTTCATTTATTATTTCACCCCAGATTAGCAAATTATACCTTTGCTGCAATGAGGGAGTCATCCTTGCGCTTTATGCACCCAAGCTCCACTCCTTTCTGTGGCCAAGCCCCTCCCTTGTTGATTTGATTGATAGGGTCAGGCAGTGGCAAAGCAGCGAGGGAGGGGCTTGGCCACAGAAAGGAGTGGAGCTTGGATACAGAAAGCGCAAGGATGACTCCCTCATTGCAGCAAATGTATAATTTGCATATTAGGAAAAAGTCTCATAACTAAGTAACTGAGCCCCGGTTCATCCAAAGAAAAACGACGATAACGTTGATAGCACACATTTAACCCTTCAGATGCCATGGTCAAACAGCCATGGCATCTGGGAGCTCAAAAAACCTGGGAGCACAGGCTCGCAACAGCTCCCCCTAGTCGGGATTGGTGGAGACGGATAATGTGTGCGGCAGCCTCGGTCCTCCTGAATGTTCCAAGGCTGCCGTAGATAGGTTGCTATAAAGACCCCTGCCTGTGGCAGGGCTCCATAAAAACACAGTGTAATTCTCATAAACAACAATGGTTATGCACTGATGTCTATGAGAGAATCTATCTGATGGTTGCTTGTTCAAGTTAAAGAGTAACTAAACCTTTATGTAAACTTTTAATATGATGTCCCTAATGCCCTAATAAAACTATCTCTAACATACTTAATTAATCAATTTAGGATTTTTACTACACTTTTCCCTGCCTAAAGCGCACCATTCAGTGTGCGCTTAAAACTCTGTTCTCTGTACGCCGTTGACAGCTCAGCGATGTACGGAGTACGGGTTGTAGACATTTTATGAATAGGGCCACAGCAACGCTGTGAGTATGGGCAGGAGCGCATATTGCTGCTCATGCCTGTGCTCCCTGGACGATTACTAACTCTTGTCATGGCACATGGCTACCCTGTACCGATGTACTATGCCAGGATTAGCTGAGTGGGCTCCTGCTTCTGCCTGCTCCACTAAGATAAGAGAACTGCTTGTCAGCTTTTAGCTTAGAGGAGCAGGCAGAAGCAGGAGCCCGCTCAGCTCAGCTAATCCTGGCACAGTACATGGGTATAGGGTACCCATGTGCTATGCCATAAGTTAGTAATCCTCCGGGAGGACAGGCAGGAGCAGCAATATGCGCTGCCTGTTCCCCATTGATAAAATGTACTCCGTACATTACTGAGTTAAGAGTTTAAATCAGCCAGCCATCTTTCCCCAAATTCATAATAGATATGCAATAAAAAAAATAAACATGGGAATCAACGTATGCGAAAACGCCTGTACTATTAAAATATAAAAATATTTATCACATACAGCAAACGCCGAAACAAAAAAAAATCTAAATCAAAATGGTCTCTTTACCTCCCACAAGAAATTGAAGAAAAACTAATCCACAAGTCATGGACACCCCAATAGTATAAATGAAACGTAGATTGCCCCGCAAAAAAATTATCCCTTAAACAGCTCCGTACACACTACAAAAAATATGGCGATGAAAACAAAAAAATATTTTTTTTAATTTTTTTTTTTCCAGCATTAAAATAAATAAAAAATTCCGGATTTTTCGGCCCATAAGACGCACAAGTGGGGGGAAAATGCCCCTGCATCTTATGGGCGAATATTAATAAGCGCTCACATTATGGAAGTGCTCATTAGGACCGGAGGACCAGGAAGTGGTGAAGGCTCTGTACTCACCGCTTCCTGGCCCTCGGCTGTCGGCTGTGAAGGCTGTGCACAGCGTGAGGGCGCTCTGTGACCTCCGGCTGTGTGCGCTAGTTCACAGCACAGCCGACGCAGGAGAACGAAGAAGATCGCGGGCGGTGAGGAGCGGCAGCGTCCAAGAGCAGGAGAGGTAAGTGCTTTATTTATTTTGTGATCTGAGGCTGGGGGCTGCAGCCATAATGCAGCAGGGGGCTACATTATGGCTGGGGGCTGAATTATATATGACTGGCGGCTGATTATATATTACTGGGGGCTGATCATATATGACTGGGGGATGATTAACATATGGCTGGGGGCTGATATGAGGCATGGAGGACTGATATGAGGGTTGGGGGTCTCATCTGAGGTCTGATTGGGGGTCTGACTTGAGGTGTAATGAAAATGATATATATTTTTTTCCTCCTCTAAAACCTAGGTGCGTCTTATGGGCCGGTGAGTCTTATGGGGGTGAAAAATACGGTATATAAATGATATCACCGTAATCGTACTGACCTGGAGAAAGAAGGTAACAGGTCAGTTTTACCATTTTAGGGGAAAGTCGTAAAAACTAAACCCATATAAGTGTGGTGGAATTTTGTTGTTTTTTGTTTCAAATTCTATCCCATTTGGAATTTTTTTTTCAGCATCCCACTGCATCGTATGCAATATTAAATGGTGCCAACTTGTCCCGCAAAAAACATGCCCTCATACAGCTTTATGAACAGAAAAAGAAAAAAAATGATGGCCCCAGAGAGGCAGGGAGTGAAAAACGAAGACACAAAAATTAAAAACCTTTGGGGTTAAAGGGTTAACATGGAAAAAGGGAGGTGATTTCAATTCTTATATTTTTTGGGGAGTTTTTTTACATTTATTTTTAGTACCCTTAGGCAAATTCAGCATGCGATCGTCTGATTGCTTCTCCCATGGACTGCCTGCCACAATGTGAGTAGGATTGAAATTTCGCTAGGACAGGCTTCAGAGCCTTCAGAAGGCCCAAGGCTGCCATAGCAGCCAAATTAATTCCTCGATCTTGGTGTAGCGGAGCTGTTTAGTCCCCAGGACTGCAGCACTCACAGAAAATAATCACATAGATGCCGTGGTGTCTATTGATCACAGCATCTTAGGGGTTGAAAGTCTGTGATCAACATTATGTTAGAAAGTTGAAGAACGTTTAACTTTGATAAAAGATGAAAACCTGTTTACTCATCAAGAACCCAATTTAGTGATTATGTCTTCGTATGTCCCCATCTGATTTCTGTTATCCACAGAGTTGTTATCGGAAAGAACCTATCAGGCCTTGAGCCTCTAGCTTCAACTGATCATATCTCCACATAGAAGAGACCTGTAGACAGATTCCAGGGTAACTCACAGAAAAGACATCTTCTCTGTTCTGATAATGCAGTAACCTAAAATTAAAGGCGTTATCTAAAGTGTAAAACATGCCACCCAATGTCCAGGCCCCTCATAGATTAGACTTACCCCACTCCCCGGCACCCGCTGCATCTCCCCGCCGTGCGGATCAAAACATCCGGGGAAGGGGGGTCAGCCAATAGCAGGCCGAGACGGGGACGAGCCACCCTAGCGTCACCCGCGGAGATGCAGCAGCAGGCGTGCAGGGACCAGAAGCGACGCAGGTGCCAGGGAGCGGGGTGAGTATAATCTATATGAGGGGCATGTTTTACACTTAAAAATAATTCACTAGATTAAAAGTCCTCCAGGTCTAACCTCATGATGAATATTAAACAATAATAGAAATAATATTTAATATACACTGAAGCATGAATTTAGCTAATCAAAAATGATATCTTACAGCTGCACCATGTTGTGGAAACTGAGCAAGCAGATCTTTTAAAACCAAGCCACTCTGAGGTGTGGGTGCAGTTTGAAACAGGGACATAATTTCCCAACTTTATGACGTTATGTACTTCTATGACTAAGAAATTGACTATACTGCAAATGAAAGGATGGCCTCTATATATCAGTGGAATTTCTGTTCCTCAGTAGCTGAAAGTAGAACCAAATACGGTACATACGCCTGCGGCGTATGCCAGGCTGTGATAACCAGGCGTGCTGCTGGATGCCGCGCCTGATACATTTCAGTGTTCATCTATCCCAGTTTGAATAATACAACCGGCTGCATCTATTCAGAACGGATCCGGTTGTATTATATCGAAACTTAACATGCCGCTGCAAGCAGCGTTTTTGTGTGCCGCAAAGGGAAACTGAACATGCTGGATTTGGCACTAAAACCATTGTAAAAATCTGGAAAAAAAACGGATCCGGCATCATTGACTTACAAGGTTTTTGGTGCCGGATCCAGCATGTTCAGTTTCCCATGCGGCACACAAAAACACTGCTTGCAGGGGTTTTGTGTCCGGCATGGGAACCCAACAAACCGGAATGGAATGCATTCTGGTGCACTCCGTTCTGGTTTGTTCAGTTTTGTCCCGATTCACAATGAATGGGAACACAACTGAAGCGTTTTCCTCCAGTTTTGAGATCCTATGACGGATCTCAAAACCAGAAAGGAAAACGCAGATGTGAAAGTAGCCTTAGTATTAAGAAGGTGATATCGTCATTGTCAGTGTATCAGGACTTATCAGAGGTATTCAATTAGGACCGGCAGGTGGGCCCTGACGATTGGTATTGAGAAACACTGCTTTGAAAGGTCCTTTTAATTTTCTTTTGTTCTCTGCTCTCTTCTGGCATGCTTTATTTATTTTAGCATCACATTCAATTGCTTAGGAAAGGTCCTCAAAACCAGCATGGTGCTATACAATTTGTAGGATTTTGTTATCTGCTTCACAATGAAGCCCCATGTATTCACATCACTTGCAGGACAAAATGGTGGCATTTGTCAAATGGTAACTGTCGAGTTAATTATTGATGGTTAGTACTATACAATAACTGCTCCCTACACATAATCTGTCATTATCATGGAAGATGCCACTGCGCTCTAACTTTTAGTAGCACAACATTATATTTTTTTGGTCATAACTTACCTGGACTGATATCTGTAGGGATGTTCTCCTCCTTACACTGCTGCTCACTCCAAACAAATGTATCCTCTTCTTCCTTTACAATAACTTTAATATCGGACAGATCTTCAACCTGTATCGACCAGTCAAACAAATAACATACATTTTAAGAGACAATTGGAAAATTCTAGTTGAAACCAAATCAAAAGTCCAATGTCAACAGTATGTACATTATCTAACCAACCACAGGTCTCCTTACGCTGGCCATAGTTTATAGCACATACATTAGCACTGCTAAGACTCTCTAACGGCCCTATTAGGTTCAAAAGAACCTTCATTCCCGATAATTGGCCTGTATAATCATAACTTTGATCAGCCGATAAACGAGCAAACTCTTGTTTGTCAGGTGATTTGAATATTTCTTCAGGATGAAAGATGCTGATTATCAGACAGTACATCTCCCTGTGTAATCAACAGAACTGAATAAGGAAGGAATGACTGTGGTAGCAATAGTTCCTCCAACATTCACTTTGCATTGGCCTGTGTAATAGGCTGATGATAACGAGTCATAACTGAATCCAAAACAGAAGGAGATGTCTTCTCTACAGATCATATAAAGTATATGGTGAAACTTCTCCGTTTACCTGATGAAACTGCTTTTCCACTGGACAATCCTGGAAATAAAGACGACTGGGAGATCTCTTGGGTTTACTTTGCTTACTGGATGTATCTATAGGAAACACACACACTTACAGTAAATACATTTTTATATGTGATGAAATGTTGGATCTATTTAAGTGATCCTAAAAATGCTGTCTCCAATAAAAGTTGTTGGAAAAGTTTCTTGACAAAACATTGATCGAAATGTCACCCGGCTATCAGCTAAAATCTGTCTGCAACTGTTCAATTTTCCCCCAAGATTCAAATACAAATTTTTAACATAAGGTTTACTGTGCATGCAAAATGCTTGATGTAGGATGCAACAGAAAATGGTTCCTACAGTGATAATCAACAATTACAACGTTCCAAATACATTATAATTAGGGGTGAGCGAATCGCACTTCGGATCCAAGAGCCGAAGTTGATTCATTCCCCAACTTTGTTTTAATGCTGTACGAAGACATTAAAATGTATGGGCTTAAATTTTGTTAAATCCTAACTCATGCAATACTTTGGTGAAAAACTTTTTAAAACAGCAATCCGAAGTCGGCGTAGGTACAGACTAGTATCTTGGTACCGAAGCCAACTTCGGACTGATGTTTTAAAATTTTGTAGAATCGAAGACTTAACAAAGTTTGCCCCACTGAAGCCAGATCAACAGTCCTCGGTCAGGGCAGGAAACTCAGGGTCACAACAGAGATCAGACACAGCTCAGGTCAAGCAGTGAAGGGTTAAATCCGGGACAAACGTAGAACAGCACACCTTTGCAGGACACTAGCTGAATAGAATATATTGTTCATGCAGCTACTCACAGAGATTGGTACCTTAAGTACACCAAGGTGGCCAGCCTATGGCTAGCAAAGATTAGGATGCCTCATGCTTACTCTTTAAGAGTGGTAAAGAGTGCATGCCCTACGGGCAGAGAGAGGGGTCTAACTGTCAAGAGGCAGGCAACAACCTATGTGGAGGGACAGAGCTACACCAGTGGATGTGAAAGAGGGGACAGAGGCACTCGTATCGGCTCTTTAGGAGTGGGAGGGGGTGCGCGCCCTATGGGAAGAGAGAAGGGCCTAACTGTCAAGCCTGCGTGGAGGGAAGACCAGAGCGAAAAAGCAGGTGAGCAGTGCACATGCTGGCGATGTAACAATCTGTACACCTCTACCTTGACCTGTCATCTGCCTTTGACACAGTTGAACACTCCCTCCAAACTCTCTCATTCCTTGGCAGCAGAGACTTGACCCTCTCCAGAATTTCCTTACCTCCCCAACTGAACATTCGGTGTCTGTCATTCACACACCACCTCCTCATCATGACTTCTTCCTGTTGGTGTCCCTCAAGGCTATCCTGGGACCACTATTTTTCTCCTTGTATACCTCACTGGGGACTGCTCACCAAGGCTTTTAATACCACCTCTATAATGATCAATGTTTCTCAAATCTGCTACTTCTTCAATGCCTAGTCAACTAAATGCTAGGGTATACCTTCATCATCTCCTGCCTGGACTACTACAACATTGTCCTCTGTGGTTTCCCATGGAACACTCTAGCACCTTTCCAATTTATTCTTAACTCTGCTGCATGCTTAATCCAAATCTTCCAATGTTTCTCCTCTGCCTCTCCCTGTGCAGTCGCTGCTCCAAAGTCAAGCCTCTGCCCTTGCTATGCTAATTGTCAGGGCTGGGCTAAATATCCAGGCCTTTCAATCTAGCTGCGGATGGGTGCTTCTTCACCTGCAGGGACAGCCCATCAACAAGGGAAGAAGTCCTGCTGATGTGACGAATCGTGCCGCTCAAGGCCTTTCTTGTGAGGCACCTTGACACGTGAGACACAAAACAGCTGTTGTGTCAGCAGTCAGGAGCCCTGCTACTCTGAATACCCCTGGAATTAAAGGGGTATTCCTATCACAGACAATGGGGGCATATCGCTAGGCTATGCCCCTGTTGTCTGATAGGTGCGGGTCCGTCCATGAAAAGTTGGCAGGTTCTATGTATATGCCGCTCAACCTTAACACCCCAAGTTCACCAATTTTATAACTAGGGCAGAACCTCTTTAAAGCTCAGTTGTGAGGTGCCTCCATTTTTTCTTGCTGCTACCTGTAGCAGAGGCTGTTGCTGCCACCTGCCCAGTGTTTCCAGGAAAGACAGTGGAGGACACTTATGAATGTTTGTACGCCACAATTGTGGTGTAAGTAAGTCGCACAATATGGCGCACCGTGTCTGTGCACCATAATTTGTGACTTTTAGAGGTTCTGGCACCTTTCTAAAGTGCCAAGAAAAGGGGGCGTGGCTTAGTGCAGCCCACCGCATTTACTATAACTTTCACCAGAAAGTGGCGGAAGTTATAGCTGCAGTACAGCTATAACTTTCATATGTGATTTCAGATGTGATTTTATGGTTGTTTTATTTTAACACAGCACTAGATATATTGCATGTATAGGTATATTTATGGATGTATTATAATTATTGATTTATACACATGTATCTCTTTATCTTTTGTAATCATGACACAATAGATGGTTAAAAATTATTTGTATTGTAACGATCATGTGACACCTTGTTAATGATGTGGGTGTATACTGTATATTTGAGTCACTGAGTCCCATGTATTGCTTGAGAAAGGCTCAATTGTAGAGCCGAAATGTCGCCACACTATGGGTGAATAAATCTTTTGGATTTTGTTTTATCCTAGGAGTGCTGCTCTCTTTTTTACATATATATATATATATATATATTTTTTATATATATATATATATATATATATATATATATATATTCAAATCACCCCCCTTTTCTTAAAAAAAAATATGCAAAAATACCCATACAATTAAAATATAACAATATTGATGCCATACGGCAAATGGCGTAACAGGAAAAAATATAAAAACAGCCAATTCGCCATTTTTTGTCACTAACTCCCCAATAATTTTTTTTAGAATGATCAAAAAGTTGCACACACTTCAAATTGGTAAAAGTACAAATCACCCCGCAAAAAATTAGCCCTCACACAACCCCTTACACATAACAAAAAAAAAAGTTATAGCGGTCAAAATATTGTGATAAATGTATTTAATTTTTCTCAAAGGTTTTAATTTTTTCAGTATTAAAAAGCAAGAAAAATTATACAAGTGTGGTATAGTTGTAACCATACTGACCTAGAGAATGAAGATAACAATTTTACCGCATAGTGTACAGTCGTGGCCAAAAGTTTTGAGAATTACATAAATATTGGAAATTGGAAAAGTTGCTGCTTAAGTTTTTATAATAGCAATTTGCATATACTCCAGAATGTTATGAAGAGTGATCAGATGAATTGCATAGTCCTTCTTTGCCATGAAAATTAACTTAATCCCAAAAAAAACTTTCCACTGCATTTCATTGCTGTCATTAAAGGACCTGCTGAGATCATTTCAGTAATCGTCTTGTTAACTCAGGTGAGAATGTTGACGAGCACAAGGTGTCACTACCAGAGCTTTGGGACGTTCTCACAGCTCTGTTTCTCCACCCCTGTGATGATGTCACTACTAGAGCTGGGAGGAGTTCTCACTACTCTGTTTACTTTTGGTTTCTTTCACCACAGCTGTCCTTCATGTGTTTGATTTTCCTCTCTTTATATCACCCCTCCTCCTATGATAGGATGTGGATTATAGTTCTCACTTCAGTTGTAGCTCTGGCTTTAGTTTCTTCACTTGTAGCTATCAGTTCACTGGACCTGTGTTCTGCTGCAGCTAGCACTCCGGATATTGCCAGCCTGTCCTTGGATCCATCTTCTCTGCGGCTGCAACACCGTCAGCTAAGTGTGCAGACATTGTTGTGTTCCTGTTTATTTTCTGACTGGATCTGAGGTGGCCACGGTTCCCTCCATATACTGAGTAGGGCACTGGTGGCCGTGCCCCTTCCACTATTGTAGGGGTTACAGTGGTCATTAGTCTTAGGCACGTGGGCATGCCTCTTTCCGCCATTTGGATCCGGGCATGTGCTTTAGCAGAATAGGGAGAGCGTTGAGGGTCGGACAGGGGTCACCCGTTATCCTCCCTAGTTCTGGGTCCAGTCAGTAGCTCTGTACTGTGTATTACTATTGTTGCCCACATACAGCCGTGACATTATAATCCACCAAAACTGTCCTTTTTTGACATGGATCCGCTTTCTGGCCTGGTTGACCGCATGCAGGGTCTTTCTTTGGAAGTAGCGGATCTCCGTCAATCTATGACTCAGCTTCAAGCATTGGGCCCTGCTCCGGCTCATGGAGTCTGTTGCGAGCCAAAGGTCTCACTTCCGGAGACGTTCTCCGGGGGCAGTGAGAATTTTGTTCGTTTCAGAGAGGCATGCAAACTCCATTTTTGCTTGTGTCCTCACTCTTCTGGTAATCAAGAGCAGAGGGTGAGGATTGTCATCTCCCTGCTCAGGGGTAATGCTCAGACTTGGGCTTTTTCGCTGCCATCAGGGGATCCCTCCCTTCGATCCGTGGAGGGATTTTTTGTGGCCCTGGGGCAGATTTATGATGACCCGGATCGTGTTGCTCTGGCCGAATCTAACCTACGTGTTTTATGCCAGAACAAACGGTCTGCGGAGCTTTATTGTTCTGAATTTCGGAGATGGGCAGCTGATTCGGGTTGGAATGATGCTGCACTCCGGAGTCAGTTCTGTCATGGTCTCTCGGAGAGATTAAAAGATGCGTTTGCTTTCCATGAGAGACCAACGTCCTTAGAGTCTGCCATGTCATTGGCGGTACGCCTTGACAGGCGTCTAAGAGAAAGAAACGAGACCTCTCTGTCCAGCCATTGTCAGTCTAGGGGAAGTGGTGCGGACTCATTCAGTGTGCAGGGGCCTCATCCTGTCTCGCTCCCCTCTGAGGAGGAGCCCATGCAGCTAGCTCGACTTGCCCCTGATAAAAGAGGATTTAGTCCTCAGAGTATGGTCTGTTTTTGTTGTGGGGGCATAGGTCATTTGGCAAATGTTTGTCCATCTAGGAGATTCTTGAACCGTACTAAGAGCGATAATAAGAGAAAAATCTCAAAAGGTAAATCATCAAGTTCTGCTTCATCTGCTACTTTGGGCAAAGTTGATGTAGGATTTGATGCTTTTCCTCTGACCTGCAGTTCCCGTTTTCTCCTGTCTGCCAGGGTGGCGCTAGAGAGCAAAGTCATTTCTTGTGAGATTTTTGTCGATAGTGGAGCGGCCGTCAATCTTATTGACACTCAATTTGTAGCCATGCATGGTTTTCAGGTTTGCACATTAGATAAAGATATACCTGTTTTTGCTATTGACTCTGCTCCACTCTCACAGAGATCTCTGAAAGGCATTGTTCACAATATCCGGCTAGCTGTAGGTGACACTCATGTGGAGGATATATCTTGTTTTGTCCTTAACGGATTGCCGTCTCCTCTAGTTTTGGGGTTACCCTGGCTCACTAGACATAACCCCACTATTGATTGGCAAGGAAGGCAAATAAATGAGTGGAGTGACTTTTGTAGAGAGAATTGTCTCACAGCGACTTTTGCAGAGGTGTCTACTAAAACGGTGCCATCATTTCTCTCTGATTTCTCGGACGTGTTTTCCGAGAGCGGTGTTCAGGAGCTACCTCCTCACCGGGAGTTTGACTGTCCCATTAACCTCATTCCTGGCGCCAAGCTGCCAAAAGCACGCCTCTACAATCTCTCACAACCGGAAAGAATCGCTATGCGAACTTACATCTCCGAGAGTCTCGAAAAGGGGCATATTCGTCCCTCAAAGTCACCTGTGGCCGCGGGTTTTTTTTTTGTTAAAAAGAAAGATGGCTCTCTGAGACCTTGCCTAGATTTTAGGGAGCTGAACCGTATCACGATTCGCGATCCCTATCCCCTTCCTCTGATCCCGGACCTCTTCAATCAAATTGTTGGGGCCAAGGTGTTTTCCAAATTGGATTTGAGAGGCGCGTACAACCTGGTCAGGGTCAGAGAGGGGGATGAATGGAAAACGGCCTTTAATACCCCTGACGGGCATTTCGAGAATCTCGTTATGCCTTTCGGCCTGATGAATGCTCCGGCCGTCTTTCAGCATTTTGTTAATAGTATTTTCTATCATTTAATGGGGAAATTTGTATTGGTGTATCTTGATGATATTTTGATTTTTTCCCCTGATGTTCAGACCCATCAGGATCATCTTTTTCAGGTTCTGCAGATTCTGCGGGAAAATAAATTGTACGCCAAGCTGGAGAAATGTCTTTTTATGGTATCGGAGATTCAATTTCTGGGTTTTCTCCTCTCTGCTTCTGGTTTTCGCATGGATCCCGAGAAGGTCCGTGCTGTACTTGAGTGGGAGCTTCCTGAGAATCAGAAGGCATTGATGCGCTTTCTGGGTTTTGCGAACTATTACAGAAAGTTCATTTTGAATTATTCCTCTGTTGTCAAACCCCTCACTGACATGACAAAAAAGGGGGCGGATTTTTCCTCTTGGTCGGAGGAGGCGCTTGCAGCCTTTTCTAAGATTAAAGAGAATTTTGCGTCTGCTCCCGTCTTGGTGCATCCCGATGTTTCCTTACCTTTTATTGTTGAGGTGGATGCTTCCGAGGTGGGTGTGGGTGCGGTTTTGTCCCAGGGCCCTTCCCCTGCCAAGTGGCGACCCTGTGCCTTTTTCTCTAAAAAACTCTCCCCGGCAGAGAGAAACTATGATGTGGGCGATAGGGAGTTGTTGGCCATCAAGTTGGCTTTCGAGGAATGGCGCCATTGGTTGGAGGGGGCCAGGCACCCTATCACCGTTTTTACCGACCATAAGAATCTGGCATACTTGGAGTCGGCCAGGCGTATGAATCCGAGACAGGCCAGATGGTCTCTGTTCTTCTCCAGATTCAATTTTGTTGTTACATTCCGACCTGGGATAAAAAATGTGAAGGCTGATGCTCTCTCTCGCTGTTTTCCGGGAGGAGGAAACTCTGAGGACCCGGGTCCCATTTTGGCGGAGGGGGTAGTTGTTTCTGCTCTATATTCCGATTTGGAGGCCGAGGTCCAGGCTGCCCAGACTGAGACACCTGCCCGTTGTCCTTCTGGGAAGTTGTTCGTGCCTCCTGAGCTACGTCACAAACTCTTTAAGGAGCATCATGATACGGTTCTTGCTGGTCACCCCGGGAGTAGAGCCACGGTGGATCTCATTGCTCGGAGATTTTGGTGGCCGGCTCTTCGTAAGTCGGTGGAGGGTTTTGTGGCTGCTTGTGAGACGTGCGCTCGCGCTAAGGTCCCTCGTTCACGGCCTTCAGGTTCCCTTCTCCCGTTACCCATTCCTTCCCGTCCTTGGACACACCTGTCCATGGACTTTATCACGGATCTTCCTCGTTCCTCGGGGAAGTCGGTGATCCTGGTGGTGGTGGACCGTTTTAGCAAGATGGCTCATTTCGTACCTTTCCCTGGTTTACCTAATGCTAAAACGTTGGCGCAAGCTTTTGTCGACCATATTGTTAAATTGCACGGCATTCCCTCTGATATTGTTTCCGATAGAGGCACGCAGTTTGTGTCCAGGTTCTGGAAGGCTTTCTGTTCTCGCCTGGGGGTTCGGCTGTCCTTCTCTTCTGCTTTTCATCCGCAGTCGAATGGTCAGACTGAGCGCCTCAATCAGAATCTGGAGACATATTTGCGCTGTTTTGTTTCAGAGAACCAGGAGGATTGGTGTTCATTTCTCCCTCTTGCTGAGTTTGCTCTGAACAACCGTCGTCAGGAATCTTCTGATAAGTCACCATTCTTTGGTGCATATGGGTTCCATCCACAGTTTGGGACATTCTCGGGAGGGGCTCTTTCTGGTTTACCTGAGGAGGAGAGATTTTCCTCGTCTTTGTCTACCATTTGGCAAAAGATTCAGGGTAATCTTAAAAAGATGAGTGAGAGGTATAAGCGTGTGGCTGATAAGAGACGTGTGCCTGGTCCGGACCTGAATGTGGGTGATCTGGTGTGGTTGTCTACTAGAAACATTAAGTTAAAGGTTCCCTCCTGGAAATTGGGTCCCAAGTTTATTGGGCCTTATAAAATCTTGTCAGTCATCAATCCTGTTGCCTTCCGTCTTGATCTTCCACGGGTTTGGAAGATACATAATGTATTTCACAGATCTCTCTTAAAACCATATGTCCAGCCCACGGTACCCTCCTCTTTGCCTCCTCCTCCGATTTTGGTTGATGGCAATCTGGAGTTTGAGGTTTCCAGAATTGTGGACTCTCGCATGGTCCGCGGTTTTCTTCAGTACCTCGTTCATTGGAAGGGGTATGGTCCTGAGGAGAGGATGTGGGTTCCGGTGTCGGACATTAAAGCCACTCGCCTCATCAGGGCATTTCATAGGGCTCATCCTGAGAAGGTGGGTCCTGGGTGTCCGGAGTCCACCCGTAGAGGGGGGGGGTACTGTCACTACCAGAGCTTTGGGACGTTCTCACAGCTCTGTTTCTCCACCCCTGTGATGATGTCACTACTAGAGCTGGGAGGAGTTCTCACTACTCTGTTTACTTTTGGTTTCTTTCACCACAGCTGTCCTTCATGTGTTTGATTTTCCTCTCTTTATATCACCCCTCCTCCTATGATAGGATGTGGATTATAGTTCTCACTTCAGTTGTAGCTCTGGCTTTAGTTTCTTCACTTGTAGCTATCAGTTCACTGGACCTGTGTTCTGCTGCAGCTAGCACTCCGGATATTGCCAGCCTGTCCTTGGATCCATCTTCTCTGCGGCTGCAACACCGTCAGCTAAGTGTGCAGACATTGTTGTGTTCCTGTTTATTTTCTGACTGGATCTGAGGTGGCCACGGTTCCCTCCATATACTGAGTAGGGCACTGGTGGCCGTGCCCCTTCCACTATTGTAGGGGTTACAGTGGTCATTAGTCTTAGGCACGTGGGCATGCCTCTTTCCGCCATTTGGATCCGGGCATGTGCTTTAGCAGAATAGGGAGAGCGTTGAGGGTCGGACAGGGGTCACCCGTTATCCTCCCTAGTTCTGGGTCCAGTCAGTAGCTCTGTACTGTGTATTACTATTGTTGCCCACATACAGCCGTGACACAAGGCTGGAGATCATTATGTCAGGCTGATTGGGTTAAAATGGCAGACTTGACATGTTAAAAGGAGGGTGATCCTTGAAATCATTGTTCTTCCATTGTTAACCATGGTGACCTGCAAAGAAACGCGTGCAGCCATCATTGCGTTGCATAAAAATGGCTTCACAGGCAAGGATATTGTGGCTACTAAGATTGCACCTCAATCAACAATTTATAGGATCATCAAGAACTTCAAGGAAAGAGGTTCAATTCTTGTTAAGAAGGCTTCAGGGCGTCCAAGAAAGTCCAGCAAGCGCCAGGATCGTCTCCTAAAGAGGATTCAGCTGCAGGATCGGAGTGCTACCAGTGCAGAGCTTGCTCAGGAATGGCAGCAGGCAGGTGTGAGCGCATCTGCACGCACAGTGAGGCGAAGACTTTTGGAGGATGGCCTGGTGTCAAGAAGGCCAGCAAAGAAGCCACTTCTCTCCAAAAAAAACATCAGGGACAGATTGATCTTCTGCAGAAAGTATGGTGAATGGACTGCTGAGGACTGGGGCAAAGTCATATTCTCTGATGAAGCCTCTTTCCGATTGTTTGGGGCATCTGGAAAAAGGCTTGTCCGGAGAATAAAAGGTGAGCTCTACCATCAGTCCTGTGTCATGCCAACAGTAAAGCATCCTGATACCATTCATGTGTGGGGTTGCTTCTCATCCAAGGGAGTGGGCTCACTCACAATTTTGCCCAAAAACACAGCCATGAATAAAGAATGGTACCAAAACACCCTCCAACAGCCAGCTCACCCATATTCATCCTGTGAAGCGGTGCACGGAACGGACCCAAGCCAGTCCTGATGTAAGTCCACATGAAAAGAAAATAAGCTCCAGCACCAGTTGTAGATGTTTTTGCGGTCCCGATCTTTATTCACCAAAATTGTTCAAGGTATATACAAAATACAGTGCCACTGATTCCCACTCTTCCCAAGTTGATATACGCGTTTCGAACAGTAGTGTTCTAAAAACACTACTGTTCGAAATGCGTAAATCAACTGGGGAAGAGTGGGAATCAGTGCCACTGTATTTTGTATATACCTTGAACAATTTTGGTGAATAAAGATCGGGACCGCAAAAACATCTACAACTGGTGCTAGAGCTTCTTTTCTTTTCATGTGGACTCAATATTTATTACCCTGATTCTGCAGTTTACAGAAACACCACATATGTGGTTATAAATTGTTGCATGGGCACACAACAGGGCTTAGAAGACAAGGAGAGCCATATGGTTTTTGGAGGACAGATTTTGCTGGAATGGTCTCTGGGCGCCATGTTACATTTAAAGAGACTCTGAGGTACTCCTACAGTGAAAACCCCCAAAAAGTGTCCACATTTTGGAGACTACACCACCCAATGAATTTTAAGGGGTACAGTGAGCACTTTCAACCAACAGGCATTTCATAGAATAAAACTTAGCTGTAAAAATGAAAACTTAATTTCTTACGGATGTCAGAATATGGCGATGCTAATCAAACATTCAGATTTTTTTTCAACAGTTTTATATAGTTTTTAGTAGTAAAACATACGAAAGACTACGGCTACATTCACATGACAGTGAAAAAAAATTGCCATGAATAACTGACACACTAAAATTCCTTTCCAATGTACAGTAAGTGTTACCCAGTGTTTTACCATTTAGTATGTACGGGTGACTTGCATTATTCCTTCCCATGTGCATAACCTTACATTTGTTAGTGTTAAACCTCATCTGCCACTTCTCTGCCCAAGCCTCCAATCTATCCAGATCCATTTGTAACAGTACACTGTCCTCTTCCATGTCAAATACTTTACACAGTTTAACATCGTCAGCAAAAAAATTGATATTTTACTGTGCAAGCCTTCTACAAGATCATTAATAAATATATTGAAGAGAGACCCCTGTGCTACCTCACTAGTGACAGTGACCCAATCTGAGTGTGTACCATTAATAACCACCCTCTGTTTTCTATCACTGAGCCAGTTATTTTTTATTTATTTTACGCATTTATATATCTATATTCCACAGTGCTTTACAGACATTAGCATCACACTGTCCCCAATGGGTCTCACAACAAGTCCCCTATCAGTACGTCTTTGGTGTGTGTGAGGAAACCGGAGTACCCGGAGGAACCCACACAAACACATACATACAAACTTCATGCAGATGTTGCAAGGAGCCACCGTGCTGCCCATACTTACCCACAATACACACATTTTCCCCCAGTCCAAGCATTCTCATTTTATGTACCAACCTTTTACATTCACCTAAAGAATTATTAGGAACACCTGTTCTATTTCTCATTAATGCATTTATCTAGTCAACCAATCACATGGCAGTTGCTTCAATGCATTTAGGGGGGTGGTCCTGGTCAAGACAATCTCCTGAACTCCAAACTGAATGTCAGAATGGGAAAGAAAGGTGATTTAAGCAATTTTGAGCGTGGCATGGTTGTTGGTACCAGACGGGCCGGTCTGAGTATTTCACAATCTGCTCAGTTACTGGGATTTTCGCGCACAACCATTTCTAGGGTTTACAAAGAATGGTGTGAAAAGGGAAAAACATCCAGTATGCGGCAGTCCTGTGGGCGAAAATTCCTTGTGGATGCTAGAGGTCAGAGGAGAATGGGCCGACTGATTCAAGCTGATAGAAGAGCAACGTTGACTGAAATAACCACTCGTTACAACCGAGGTATGCAGCAAAGCATTTGTGAAGCCACAACACGCACAACCTTGAGGCGGATGGGCTACAACAGCAGAAGACCCCACCGGGTACCACTCATCTCCACTACAAATAAGAAAAAGAGGCTACAATTTGCACGGGATCACCAAAATTGGACTGTTGAAGACTGGAAAAATGTTGCCTGGTCTGATGAGTCTCGATTTCTGTTGAGACATTCAAACGGTAGAGTCCGAATTTGGCGTAAACAGAATGAGAACATGTATCCATCATGCCTTGTTACCACTGTGCAGGCTGGTGGTGGTGGTGTAATGGTGTGGGGGATGTTTTCTGGGCACACTTTAGGCCCCTTAGTGCCAATTGGGCATCGTTTAAATGCCACGGGCTACCTGAGCATTGTTTCTGACCATGTCCATTCCTTCATGACCACCATGTACCCATTCTCTGATGGCTACTTCCAGCAGGATAATGCACCATGTCACAAAGCTCGAATCATTTCAAATTGGTTTCTTGAACATGACAATGAGTTCACTGAACTAAAATGGCCCCCACATCACCAGATCTCAACCCAATAGAGCATCTTTGGGATGTGGTGGAATGGGAGCTTCGTGCCCTGGATGTGCATCCCTCAAATCTCCATCAACTGCAAGATGCTATCCTATCAATATGGGCCAACATTTCTAAAGAATGCTATCAGCACCTTGTTGAATCAATGCCACGTAGAATTAAGGCAGTTTTGAAGGCAAAAGGGGGTCCAACACCGTATTAGTATGGTGTTCCTAATAATCCTTTAGGTGAGTGTATATGGCACAGTATCAAACTGATTACATTAGTATGATAGGACCAATCACTCATGAAGCCATGCTGATATGGCGTTATACAGTTATTTTCGTTGAGGTACTCAAAGATAGCATCTCTGAAAACCCCCAAACACTTTACCCACAACAGATGCCTATAGTTTACAGGCACTGTTTTTCACCCTCTTTTGAATATTGGCACCACATACGCATCAATCCTATGAAACACTCCCTGTCACTATAGAGTCCTTAAATAGCAGAAATATGCCTATGACATTACTTAATTATTTTACAATTAAGGCTGCCGACATCCATGTTGCTTGTGCAGCTTTTTCTACCACACTTTTTCCTTCACTCAACTTTCCATTAATATGCTTGAATACAGCACTCTGTAAACAGACAGCTTCTGTAGCAATGGCCTTTTGTGGCCTACCCTCCTTGTGGAGGGTGTCAATGATTGTCTACTGGACAACTGTCAAGTCAGCAGTTTCCCCATGATTGTGTAGTCTACTCAACCAGAGGGAGCAGTTAAAGGCTTAGGGAACCCCCTTCAGGTGTTTTCTATTGATTAGCTGATTAGAGCATGACACCATAAGTCTATAGTATAAAACTTTTTCACAATATTCACATTTTCTGAGATACTGACATTTGGGTTTTCATTAGATGTAAGCCGTAACAACCAACATTAAAATAAATAAATACTTGAAATAGATCTCTGTGAGTAATGAATCTATAGAATACATGAGTTTCACTTTTTGAAATAAAAAGGGTCTTCCAGGATTTAATTTTTTTTACTGATGAGCTATAGGTCATCAGTATCTGATTGGTGGGATCTGAAATCCAGGACCCCCACCGATCAGCTGTTTTGTGAAGGCAGTGGTGCTCCTGTGAGCGCCTTTGGCTTCTCGTCAAGCACAGCGCCGTACACTGTATCGCGGCTGTGCTTAGTATCACGCTCAGGCCAATTCACTTGAATGGGAATGAGCTGCTCCTAGGCTACATGATGGAGGAACGTGTCGTCACTGGCCTCACAAGAGTGCCGCTGCCTTCTCAAACAGCTGGTTGGTGGGGGTCCCAGGTGTCGGACCCCACCGTTCAGATACTGATAACCTATCCATAGCATAGGTTATCAGTTTAAAAAATCTCAGAAAACTTCTTTAACTTTTCAATGTTATTCTAATTTATTAAGATGCATTAGTATATCACTTCAGTATCACTGTAATCCTGTAAACACTGGCAGAATTTTGTAGTTTGTTTTTTCCAACTTCACCTCGTAAGGAGTTTTTTTTTCTCTTTTCTTATTACATGATATGGCAAACTGAATGGTGCTATTAAAAATAAAACTTGTCCAGCAAAAAACAAGCCCTCATATGGGTAGGGGAACATAAAAGTAAAAAAGTTATAGCTCTTGGAATGTGGGAAGAAAAAGGAAAACCTAAAAATTGGACTGGTCCTGGAGGAGTTAGTAAGTAAAAGGCATCTTCTTACCTAGTGACATGAGGGTCTGTTGAGTCTCCATCATGATGTCTTTGTACAGGTCCTTGTGCTCTTCTAAGTACTCCCACTCCTCCATGGTGAAATACACAGCAACGTCCTGATACCTTATAGAAACCTGACATATACAATATTATAGTCATCTCTCACATACTCCTTGACATTACTTAGTATTTTCCTTACGTTTCTCACCTCTCCCGTCAGCAGCTCTATGATCTTGTTTGTGAGTTTTACAATCTTCTGGGCACTATTTTTGCCATATATCAGCACATTAGTTGGAGGCTTTAAAAGGGAACTCTGGCCTTTTCCCCATCCTCCTGACACATGGGCATATCTGTTAGGGGTCACAAAATCACTAGATGTCTGCACCTCTGCATACTCCTATGTATGAAAGAGAGACCCTTAAATAAATCACTACATACATTCATAGAAGTCATGCAACATCATTTACAGAAGTTCTCACCTTCCCAGTTAGCAAGTAGATGATCTCCAGGGTGAGATTTAATATCCTGTCAGCCATCTTGCAGTTGTCCTTATCCATTCTTGAGCGGTCAGTGGGGCAACAGTTAACTTTGTTGTAAAGAATACATGAACCACCAGGATTGTATAGTGCAGGAACTTGAAAGGGTAAAAAGAAGTGATTTTAAGAGGGGTCCCACAAAGCTATCAGTAATGTACACACGTGTCACGGGTGTCTGCTTCTACCACACTGCAGTTTACATGTGCAGGCGTGCAATACATGGACATGTGACATCCATACTGTAGGCAATCAATGCAACGGTATCACGAGAATGGCACTAAATTTAATATGTGAGTAAGTTACTGTTAGGCCTCTTTCAGACGGGCGATACGGGAACACCCGCGATTTTTCCGCGCGAGTGCAAAACATTGTACTGCATTTTGCACTCGCGTGAGAAAAATCGCGCATGTTTGGTACCCAAACCCGAAATTCTTCACAGAAGTTCGGGCTTGGGATCGGGGTTGTGTAGATTGTGTTATTTCCCCTTATAACATGGTTATAAGGGAAAATAATAGCATTCTGAATACAGAATGCATAGTAAAATAGCGCTGGAGGGGTTAAAAATAAATAAATAAAAATTTAACTCACCTTAGTCCACTTGATCGCGGCCCGGCATCTCCTTCTGTCTCCTTTGCTGAACAGGACCTGTGGTGAGCATTCATTACAGGAACAGGACCTGTGATGACGTCACTCCGGTCATCACATGATCCATCACCATGGTAAATGATCATGTGATGACCGGAGTGACGTCACCACAGGTCCTGTTCAGCAAAGGAGACAGAAGAAGATGCCGGGCTGCGCGATCAAGTGGACTAAGGTGAGTTAAATTATTATTATTATTTTTTTAACCCCTCCAGCACCATTGTACTATGCATTCTGTATTCAGAATGCTATTATTTTCCCTTATAACCATGTTATAAGGGAAAATAATAATGATCGGGTCTCCATCCCGATCGTCTCCTAGCAACCGTGCGTGAAAATCGCACCGCATCCGCACTTGCTTATGGATGCTTGCGATTTTCACGCAACCCCATTTACTTCTATGGGGCCTGCGTTGCGTGAAAAACGCAGAATATAGAGCATGCTGTGATTTTCACGCAACGCACAAGTGATGCGTGAAAATTACCGCTCATGTGAACAGCCCCATAGAAATGAATGGGTCGGTATTCAGTGCGGGTGCAATGCGCTCACCTCCCGCATCGCATCTGCGCGGAATACTCGCCCGTGTGAAAGGGGCCATAGAGATTTGCAGCCTGCATGTCAATAGTTAATGAACATTTGAGGACATAGCTGTAGATGTCCTGGTACATGAGCAGAACAGATTATTCCTGTATACATGTGCCTTGGGCTAAGAGTATATCCACCCGTTGATGTATGGGGGACTGTGAATCTTTGAAGATATTTTGATTCCTCTAAATAGATACTGCTCGCCCCCTGGCGCTGCCAAGTCCGTTTTTTTACTTGCTACCTACAATGTCTCTTTTTATTATGCCTCAGTCTACAGCCAACGTCCTATAAGTGGGCAAGGAACCTAGGGCCGTTACCTCTAAACTGGGAAATGCACATCACTAATGCTGTATGGCAACAAATAATTAGCAGGGTAGTTTATGGGTTAATAATAGCATCCCTGTGGTTTAGGGCAATGAAGGGGCTAATGTTTGCATTACTGGTGGTATGGAGCACAGAAGGGGTTAATGACAGTGTCCCTAGTGGTCTAGAGCAGAAAAATAGCGATTATTAGATTCACATGTATTTTGAGTGCGCAAGGAGAGATGGTCTACCCCAAAGCAGAGGAAACCGACAGGTATAAAAGGTAGAACCTCCCACACTGTGGTGAGGTGGTGTGCTGAGCAGTAGTGGTTACTCACTTAATTATTAATACATTCCTTTTTCAATTGCCTATTCCGGGATTTTAATACTGATTGCGTTGCCTATGCTCAAGATAGGCCATCAATATCTGATCTGCAGGGTAAAACACTCTGCGACCCCGGCTGATCAGTTGTTTTCACGTAGCTTCAGCGCCAGATGCCCCTAAAGTGCACAGCTTTGGACAGAGCTATGTAGTTGAGGTGTGAGAGCTAATTAGTGGGGCTGCAGGACATCGGATCCCCGCCAATCTGATACTGATGGCCTGTCCTGAGGATAGGCCATCAATACTAAAATCCTGAAACATCCCTTTAATGGTGCTTAGACTCAAAGTAGTATATTAATGACCTATCCTCGGCACCTCCAACAATCAGTTGTTCTGCATTACCTTGTGGTATGTCCTCTTTAACGATTACCGGCATGCTGTCTACATTGTAGTGGATATCACAGCTTTTTGTGCAGTTCACGTGAATGGAAAGAACAGCTGTAATTGCACTGCAATGCCATCTTTATAATGTAGAGTAAGTACGGGTAAATAATGAAGGACACAGCACTCACACTAGTGCCACAACCCCTTAAAGGGATTCTGTCACCAGATTTAACCCTATTAAGCTAGCTGACATTAGCAATGTGCTAATGTCAGCTAAACCTAACTAGCCTATTCCTACTTTTATCCATGCCCCTGTTATGCCAGAAATCTAACTGTTATAATTTGCTAATTAGCCTCTAGGAGCAGGGATGGCGTTGTTCCTGCTCCTAGAGGCTCCGTTCTCCCACCTTTGTCGCCTTCCTCCAAGTCCTGATTGACAGGGCCAGGCAGCGCTCGCATCAGTCTGCCAGCCCTGTGCTCTGGTGAAATCTCACGCAGTTCAGTATTCGGCGCATGCGCAATGAGGAAGCTGGCAGACTACGAGTGTCTTTCCCTCACCGCGCCTGCGCCGAATGCTGAACGGCTCGAGATTTCACCAGAGCACAGGGCTGGCAGACAGATGCGAGCGCTGCCTGGCCCTGTCAATCAGGACTTGGAGGGAGGCGACAAAGGTGGGAGAATGGAGACTCTAGGAGCAGGAACAACGCCCATCCCCCCTGCTCCTAGAGGCTAATTAGCAGGATTTCTGGCCTAACGGGGGCATAGATAAAAGTAGGAATAGGCTAGTTAGGAAAAACTAAATAAATTGGGAACAAATATCTAAAGAATTCCCCCCTGATTGGCTAAGGAAGGTCATCCAAACTGTAGCATAAATCTTAGAGGATAAACCTGTACACTGTCTCACTCCCCTCATATATATATATATATATATACATATACACTCCTCAATATTGAAATTGCAACACCAAGAAGGAAAAGTCGTGTAATTCTGGAAATCAAAGGATCGATAGACAAGTTAATGATATGCAAATAAAAATTGACTATGAGCCCCACGCGCAGAAATACACACACTACATGCCTTGACATGCTATCAACCAGGTTATTAAAGTTTGTCCGAGGAATGTTCTGCCACACTGAATGCATTTGGACATGTAAATCATCAAGATACGCTATTGGCAGCTCCCTTTGCAATTGCCAAACAATGACCTCCCAGATCTGCTCGATGGGAGAGAAGTCCAGAGATGCTGCCGGCCATGGTGGCAAGTTCAGGCCAAGCAGACTGCTCACAGCAGCACAAGCAACATGCTACCTGGCACGGTCCTGTAGAAAAATGAGTCCCGAGACACATTCGAGAAATGGCCGTACTACTCATACCATGACCAAATCAATGTAACACCGAGATGTTAGTGTACATAAAATGAAGACTAGAGGAGTCAGGATACCGTACATCATGGCACCACATCCTATAACACCTCCGTAATGTTCCCTTGTGGAGGCCTCTTCACGCATTGCCCAAATGGTCTTCAGACCAATCTCTGGCTATCACTGCATCTGAGACAAAAGCAGGGCTCATCACTGAAAAGGACAGACCTCTACTCTATTCCAGTCTCCATTGCCATCCTGCTGTGCACCATGATAGCCCTTGACAGAGGTGGCATAGTGTCAATGGAAAACCTTCTGATGGTTTGTGTAGACACTGTTTGCCACCCTAGGCTTGGGATGTGATGTCCAATTTTACTTGCAGCACAGAATAGATGATTTCACTCCATTCTTATAAGATTATTCATCCACTCTGTCCTTCCAATTCGTTGCTGTTCTCCTAACAGTCGAGGGACACAACATTGAACAGTGCTGATAGCCTAGGCAAGTAGGGATCTGCTGGAGTGATAAACCAAGGCCTCTGGTTTCAAGGATTCTGTCCCTCTCAGTTTGCACCAAGTGGTGGTAAGTGGCATATCAACAAATAGAAAGCATAGCAAAGTCATCCCACACAATGTGATCTGATCTTTGAGGTTTCACATGGCTTAAAAACTTTGCTTTCAATCTGGATTTTATGCTCTCCCCACATGCCACAGATTGGAGCTAGGTGCTTGACAATTTGACCATTTGCAGATCTTAGTGACACCTGCCACTTCGTCGATTTGCATAACATTACAGCTTGTCCTGCTTGGTGTTGAGGAGTGTAGGTTGTTGACTGCATCACTGGCACTCCAGCACTGCCACATTCATGAGTTGAGCCTGTTACATCAAAGTCTACATTTCCGAATACCACAGCACTATGTACAGCTCTGCTACACCACCACTGCTTACCTGTGCGGCTACAAGATCTTCAACTATCCCCGGACACCATCCCCGGAAGAAGCCAGCGTGTCTGGCGAAACGGCGCCTGAGGAGCCAGCACACGGCGGGTATTTACTACTTTTATGTTTCTCCACATGTCACTTGTGCTTTTTTCTTATTCCTTGGTTTTGTCCGGGAGCTTATGCACCTTACTGACAGGTTATTGTGGATGCCTGCTCTGTTCATGCTGTTCGCAGTGTCCCTCATGTGCTGACCCCTCAGCCTCCTCCTTGGTTTTGTGTCCTCCATTTTGTTATGGCTGCTGTCTTAAATAATTATCTATGTATTGCATTGTAATATTTTACATTTAATAAAGGTTGTATTTACCACTTTCTTTTCGAAGTGTGGCGTTGCTAATTTTTTTGTGGTGAAGATCTTCAACTATGCCAGATATATACTTAGTGGGTCCACCTCATCAGGGAAGAACATCATCCCATTTCTAACATTTTTTGGTGATGTGTTCAGATAGTCCCATCTAAAAGGAATTCCTCATTATAGACATTATCCTTAAAAAGGGGTATATGCATAGGATGGAGGATAAGTGTCTGATCAGGAGCAGTCCAGCAGCTGGTGCACCCTCACAAGAACAGGTACCCATGCTCCTTGATTTGAATGAAGCAGCAGTTATGCATGCAAGCTAATGCTACATTAGCTGTATGGAGATGCCAAAGATAATCGAGCACTTGTACTCTGCTATCTCCATCACTCCCAGAGAGTTGAATGGAGTGACAAACATGCACACATGTATGCTGCTCCATTCAAATGGGATGAACAGGCTCCCGTTCTAGTGATCAGTGTAGGGCCCCTGTGGATAGGGAATACTTATTGTAGTCGGACAACCTCTTAAATCCCTCAGTGACCACCAATACGCCTTTTTATGGTGGTTACTAAGGGGTCTTAGGCTTGGGCACTGCCTTTTCACTGTGACCCAGACTAAGCACTGAACGGGTCTCCCATGCAGCGGAGAGTGAGGGCTCGGCTCTCATATGAGAACCGTGCTCCTGGTCTAACAGCGTGAACCGACAGGAGCACCGATCCGCACCTGAGGAGTTAATTAACGGGATCGCGGTGCCCTGTCATGGAGGCCGGGTGCTGGGTATGTGAAACGGCCGGCACCCACCGCCTACATTTGTATTAATGGTTTAATTATCTTCATTGGTGGCGCAGGGTGCCCCCCCCCCCCCAAACCCAGTATTATATTCATTGGAGGTGCAGTACGCCCCCACCCCAGTATTATAGTCATTGGTGGCGCAGAGCGCCCCCCTCCTCAGTATTATACTCATTGGTGGTGCAGTGCGCCCCCAACCCCAGTATTATAGTCATTGGTGGCGCAGAGCGCCCCCCTCCTCAGTATTATAGTCATTGGAGGTGCAGTACGCCCCCACCCCAGTATTATAGTCATTGGTGGCGCAGAGCGCCCCCAACCCCAGTATTATAATCATTGGTGGCAGTGGCCAGAGGGTCCCCTCCTCCTCAGTATCTTCATTGGTGGCGCAGTGTGCCCCTCCCCTCAACCCCAGTATTATATTCATTGGAGGTGCAGTACGCCCCCACCCCAGTCTTATAGTCATTGGTGGCGCAGAGCGCCCCCTCCTCAGTATTATACTCATTCGTGGTGCAGTGCGCCCCCAACCCCAGTATTATAATCATTGGTGGCAGTGGCCAGAGGGTCCCCTCCTCCTCAGTATCTTCATTGGTGGCGCAGTGTGCCCCTCCCCTCAACCCCAGTATTATATTCATTGGAGGTGCAGTACGCCCCCACCCCAGTATTATAGTCATTGGTGGCGCAGAGCGCCCCCCTCCTCGGTATTATACTCATTGGTGGTGCAGTGCGCCCCCAACCCCAGTATTATAGTCATTGGTGGCGCAGAGCGCCCCCCTCCTCAGTATTATACTCATTGGAGGTGCAGTAAGCCCCCACCCCAGTATTATAGTCATTGGTGGCGCAGAGCGCCCCCCTCCTCAGTATTATACTCATTGGTGGTGCAGTGCGCCCCCAACCCCAGTATTATAACCATTGGTGGCAGTGGCCAGAGGGTCCCCTCCTCCTCAGTATCTTCATTGGTGGTGCAGTGGCAGCTTCCGATCGGAGTCCCAGGAGTGAAATCACAGGGCTCCGATCAGTTACCATGGCAGCCTGGACACTACTGAAGCCCTGGCTGCCATGGTAATCTCCCTGCTGCTGTGTGCACTATGCACAGGGCAGCAGGGAGAGTGTGAGGTCCTATTCACCCTGATAGAGCTCTATTAGGGTGAATAGGACAAGGGTTCTAGCTCCTAAGAGGGCTAATAGTTATTAAATAAAAAGTTTTTACATATAAAATATATGAACAATAAAAAACATATTACATATCGCCACGTCTGAAAAAGTCCAAACTATTAAAATATTAAACAATATCTCCTATGCGGTGAACGCCATAACAGAAAAAATAATAAGAAATGCACAATTTGCCATTTTTTTGTCACCTTTTGCCCCAAAAAATAGGATAGGACTGTTCTAAAAAATAGGATAGCGACCTTCTCGCAGCTTACCAAGCACAGCGCCATACATTATATAGCGGTTGTGCTTGGTATTAAGCACATTCACATCTATGGGGCTGAGCACTATATACCAAGCACAGCTGCTATACAATGTATGGAGCTGTGCTTGGTAAGCTGCGAGAAGGTCGCGGTGCTCCTAGTAGCGCCGCTGCCTTCTAAAAACAGCTGATCAGCGAGGGTCCCAGGCGTCAGACCCCCACCGATCAGATACTGATGACCTATCCTGAGGATAGGTCATCAGTAGTAAAATCCCAGAAAACCCCTTTAAACAGCCCGACCCATCTTAAAGGGGTTTTGCACTCACATACAATGGGGGCATATCGCTAGGGACCCACACCTACAACAAGAACAGAGCAGGGAAATCAATGGGGCCGCCGAAAATAGCCGAGCGTGTGCGCTGTGCGCTCCTATTCATTTGTATGGGAGCAGCGCTTGGTGGTGGACAGACCCTGGGAAACCCGGGGTCCTCCAGCCACAGCTCTCCCCGCTCCGTTCTCCTTGTAGGTGCAGGTCCCAGAGGGGGGACCCGCACCTATCAGATAATGGGGGCATAGCCTAGCGATATGCCCCCATTGTATGTGATGGGAATACCCCTTTAATGGCACCCTAAAAAATCCAGCTAATCCACCAACCCCTCACGCCATCCCTGATGAGGCATGTCTAGACTTGGCCCCATAACAGTGCTACCATTGTAGGGCCAGCTATAGTGTCAAGAAACTAACAGCTATATATAAAAAATGATAATGTATACACCCGTATAGTAACACATTCATTACATATCTAGTGATGTATGATTATATGTTACACATCATGTGGAGACATACATATCATACACATATGTATATTACACACAGTACGATACAATCCCAATATAACAACGAATACAATTCCCACATCTCCCGACCATTATTATACCTGTACCAGAAGGATCTCACATTTAAGGACCTTTCATGACGTCATGGCCACGTGATCAGTCGCCTGCACAGACCAATTGTAGACGTCTCTCTATTGCAGTGGATATAGGACCTTTGATGATGTCCCAGTCATGTGATTTGTCACATACAGGGGGATATCGGTAGTCTTATCCCTAGTGTGTAAGGACCCCCGAAGGTCACGTGAAGAGATCAGGTGACTCTGAGATACTTGTGGCGAAAAATAGCATTTCGGAAATGACTGTGTCTTCATGGGCAGTGTTAGTAGGTGTTATCGCGGCCGTGCCGGGTGAAGGACCTTCCATGATGTCATGGTCATGTGATCCTCCTGCATAGAGGCGATGAGCTGGGGGATGGTTCCTTTGTATGGTGTGAACTGTGGGCTTTTTATGTCGGGGTCCTAAGAAGCAGCAGAGTGCCACATGGGTGACGGTCCCTAGTAGCTGTAGGAGTCCTCTGGTTCATCATGTCCTATTGGCAGGTGTCTGACCCCCAGCAGCACTGTACATTGTGTAGTGGCCATGCCGGGGTACTGCAGCTCACCTCTGATACAAGTGGAAGGGAGCCAGCCCCGACACTAGTGTACAGAGCCTTGTGCTCCCACTCAGGGCCTCTAACCTGTGGGGGGTCGGACGCCCACCAATGTGAGGTTGATGACCTATCGATATCTGTAGCCTGGAGAACCCTTTTTAGCTCACCTAGGACAGAAAGTCAGAACTCCCCACCCTGAAAATGGCGAGACAGCAGCACCCAAACACTCAGTCCCCTTCGTACGGTAACCCAGTACAGTGCCTGTTTGTACCCCCTCCATACACATAGATGCCCCAGTAGCAGCACTCCCTTACTGCCTTTTAACCCCTTCTACCCCAGGCCAGTTTTCACCTTCCTGCCAAGGTCATTTATTTGTTTTGCAAATCTGACATGTGTCACTTTATGTAGTAATAACTTTGGAACACTTTAAGGCTACTTTCACACTAGCGTTTTTACTGGATCCGGCAGGGTTCAGCAAAAACGCTTCCGTTACTGATAATACAACCGTCTGCATCCGTTATGAACGGATCCGGTTGTATCATCTTTAACATTGCCAATACGGATCCGTCGTTAACTCCACTGAAAGTCAATAAAGGACGGATCCGTGTTAGATTGTGGCAGAGAAAACGGATTTGTCCCCAATGACTTACACTTTGGGTCATGGCCACATCCCAGGACGGAAAGCAAACTACAACATGTTGCGATTTGCTCTCCGGTATGGGAACGCAACTAAACGGAACGGAATGCATTTTGGAGTATTCCGTTTTGTTCAGTTTTTGTCCCCATTGACAATAAATGGGGACAAAACTGAAGCGTTTTTTTCCGGTATTGAGCCCCTATGACGGAACTCAATACCGAAAAACTAAAAACACAAGTGTGAAAGTAGCCTTACTTATCCGAGCCATTCTGATATTGTTTTCTCGTGACACATTGTACTTCATGATAGTGGTAAATGTGAGTCGATATAGTTAAACTTTATTTATTAAAAAAAATCCAAATGTTACCAAATTTTCAAAATTTCTATTTTTCTGCTTTTAAATCAGATAGTGATACCTTATAAAGTATTTATTACTTTACATTCCCCATATGTCTACTTTATGTTGGCATCATTTTGTAAATGTCATTTTATTTTTTTAGGGCATTAGAAGTAGGGATCGACCGATTATCAGT
This sequence comes from Bufo bufo, assembly GCF_905171765.1. Classification (NCBI taxonomy): domain Eukaryota; kingdom Metazoa; phylum Chordata; class Amphibia; order Anura; family Bufonidae; genus Bufo; species Bufo bufo. The sequence continues at coordinate 178,174,729 of NC_053394.1, forward strand.
TTGGCCGATATTATCGGCCGATATTCATGTTTTTGCAAGTTATCGGTATCGGCATCTAAACTGCCGATACCACCGATAATGCTTACGCCGCCCGAAGTCTGAGTCCAGCCATGTCTTTCGGCTGCCAGTGCCAACTATCGCGGGAGTACAGGAGAGACTACGCTTGTGGGCGTGTCTGCATGCAACGTGCCGAACGGAACTCCATAGCAGACGCTGACGTCATTGGAGGCGGTCAGAGTGTTGGGCAGAGGCGAGAACCAGAGTGCCTGCGGCTGCCACCATTACAGTCTAGTCTAGACTCTATATACAGTTGTGCCATGGTAAAATAAATACGTGCGCCGTCATAGTTTGTTACCTACAATCTGAATCACCTTATATACCTCAGGCTCATATACTATTATACAGTGTGTTATATCATGTATTCTATACCTCGACCGTGCTACATCATACACAGTGCCACATTATATAGTATGTAATTGTATTGTAATGTGTGTATGATGTAGTATGAGGTATATATAATACATATAACACACTGTATATGTGTTATATGAGGTATATAACACAGTATATGATGGTATACTATTATCAGGTATATAAGGACTCTAAGGAGTGTATGATGTAGTATGACCGAGGTATATGATATAATATAACACACTGTATATGTGTAATATAATGAGGTATATATAAGGACTCCTATACCTTATTATATTACACACATACAGTTTTTCTGAATGGTTACCATGGCTGCCAGGACGCTAAAGTCCTGTTTGCCATGGTAAAGTGTAGTGGGGAGCGGGGGAGCAGTATACTTACCGTCCGTGCGGCTCCCGGGGCGCTTCAGAGTGACGTCAGGGCGCCCCACGCGCATGGATGACGTGATCGCATGGATCACGTCATCCATGCGCATGGGGCGCTCTGACGTCATTCTGGAGCGCCCCGGGAGCCGCACGGACGGTAAGTATACTGCTCCCCACTACTACTATGGCAGCCAGGACTTTAATAGCGTCCTGGGTGCCATAGTAACACTGAACGCATTTTGAAGACAGATCCGTCTTCAAATGCTTTCAGTTCACTTGCGGTGTTACGGATCCGGCGGGCACCTCCGGCAAATGGAGTGCACGACGGATCCGGACAACGCAAGTGTGAAAGAGGCCTTAGGCTACTTTCACACTAGCGTTTTTCTTTTCCGGCGCTGAGTTCCGTCCTAGGGGCTCAAATCCGGAAAAGAACTGATCAGTTTTATCCCAATGCATTCTGAATGGAGAGTCAGTCCTTCAGGATGCATCAGGATGTCTTCAGTTCAGTCTTTTTGACTGATCAGGCTTTTCAGAAAAACGTAGCATGCAGTATTTTTACCTCCGGCCAAAAAGCCTGAACACTTTGACTGAACGCCGGATCAGGCCTTTTTCCCATTGACTTGCATTAACGCCGGATCTGGCACTGTGTGTTCAGTCAAAACGGATCCGGCTTTTGCATGTTAAGCCTGAAAAATGTGAAAAAAAAGTTAAAGTCCATAAATGGCGGATCCGTTTTTTCCAATGCATTTTTTCATTGTGATCAAAATCCTGATCAGGATTCAAATGTAATCCGTTTTCACACGTTTTTACGGATCCGGCGGGCAGTTCCGGTGTCGGAATTGAACGCCGGATTAAAACAACGCTAGTGTGAAAGTAGCCTAAGTTGTTACCTTTTGACTGATATTAAAAAAGAAAAAGAAGTGGTACAATTTGTTGTATTTGACTCATATCACCAATGAAAAAGAAAGATTTGCAAAAAAATCTAAATGTTAACAATAAACATGTTAATTTAACAGCAGATTTGTGTAGGATTTTTTTTTCCGAAAAAAAAAACAAAAAAAGAATATCGGTATAAATTATCGGCTATCGGCCTGAAAGTTCACAGATTATCGGTATCGGTCCTAAAAAATCAATATTGGTCGATCCCTAATTAGAAGACAGAATTTTAGAAACAATTCTTAATTTTTTTTCCAAAACCCACTTTTTAAGGACTAGTTTAGGTCTGAAGTCACTTTGTGAGGCTTACATAGTGGAAACCCCCCATAAATAACCCCATTGTAGAAACTACACCCCTCAAGTTATTCATTGTTAGCCCTGTAGGTGTTCCACAAGAATGAAAGGAAAATGGAGATGAAATTTCACTTTTTTTGCCAGATTTTCCATTTTAATCCATTGTTTCTGTAACACAGCACGGGTTAACAGCCAAACAAAACTCAAAATCTATTACCCTGATTCTGCAGTTTAAATTTTTTTGTTGAAATATATGGAAAACTTAAAAAGTTCGCACTACAGTGATATTATATCAAGAAAGTAGGACATTTAAGTAGAAGCAGCAATGGTGATTTCCTCATCTCAAACAATTTATTGAAACAAAAGCCAACAACAGTGGTGGGTACCCCCACAAAAATGTCAGTGTCTCAGTAACTTGTCATGTGGCCTTGAGCATCAATTACAGCTTGACAACAACGTCTCATGCTGTTCACAAGTCGACTTATTGTCTGCTCAGGCATTACATCCCTCTCTTCTTGAACGGTGGCCCTCAGGTCATTGAGGTTTCGGGATACAGAGTTACAAGCCTCTACAAAGCGACTGAGCGGATCTCATAGGTTTACAATGGGATTCAGGTCTGGAGAAAACGCAGGCCACTCCATTTGAGGTACTCCAGTCTCCAGCAGCCGTTCCCTAATGATGAGCTGGCGTCCATGTAGATGAAATTAGGCCTGTGTTGTTAATGCAGAGGCACAATGACTGGATTAATGATGTTATTCAGGTAATATGGGCTTCTTACTGTACCATTCACAAAGTGTAGGGCAGTTCTGCATTGACTAGACACACCTACCCACACTGTAACACCACCACAACCACCAAAGGCTCATCTGGTGACAACAGTGGCTAATGCATAGCACTCTCCTGGACATCTCCAACATCGTTGGGGGCCATCAATTCTGCTTAGCGTGAATCGACTTTCATCAGTGAACAGCACTGAGGCCCAGTGGTCCATTGTCCAACGTAGATGCTCCCTGGCCCATGCAAGACGAAGACGCCTGTGGTCGGGTGCCCTTGAAAGTCGTCTAGCATGCAGACCATGCTGATGTAAATGGTTTTGAATGTTCTTACATGACACTTGGATGCCTCTCACCTCCCTTAAATGTGCCTGGAGTTGTGGGCATTCATCATCTGGTTCCACAGGGCATTGTTCATAAGTAAGCAGTCATCAGTGTTGGATGTGGTCAAAGGACGTCCACTATGCCTTTCTGTGACTCTTCCAGTCTCTGTATCTCTGTTGCAACTTGCTGATGAAACTCTGTGACACTAAGCTCAGTGACCACTTCTGACTGAGAACATCCTGCTTGAAGCCTCGCAGTGGCGAGGTACTGTTGATCAATTGTTAGGTGTCGTCTTGCTCTCATGATGTCAAAATGTGAACAGCGTGATGAGGAGGACTGTTTAAATATCAATTCTAACTGAACCAGGAAATTTATTGGATGGTTCATGGATCAAACACCTGTTGTAAAGTTTGCAGTTAAGCTCCTTGTTAGAGAACAGCAAGTTGTGCAAAAAGTACTCAAACATTGAACAGTTGGACATGTGCATTCAAATGTTTAGAGAAGGTCACATTAAGTTCACCTGTAAAGGTTAGAGTGCATATAAATTTTTTTAAATATATTTTATTGAATTTTCAAATAAGCATAGGATACAAACATTATCAATTAGGCAACAAGACGAATGCTTTAGTGCTAACATTCCTGTTAGGCCTTTTCACAGTCCGCAAAACGGGGTTTCGTTGTTCCGTGATCCGTTTCCGTTTTTGTTTCCGTGTGTCTTCCTTGATTTTTGGAGGATCACCAGACATGAAGGTAAAAAGTCGTTTTGGTGTCCGCCTGGCCGTGCGGAGCCAAACGGATCCGTCCTGACTTACAATGCAGTCAATGGGGACGGACCCGTTTGACGTTGACACAATATGGTGCAATTGCAAACGGATCCGTCCCCCATTGACTTTCAATGTAAAGTCAGGAGTCCCTATTATTATACCATCGGATCAGAGTTTTCTCCAATCCGATGGTATATTTTAACTTGAAGCGTCCCCATCACCATGGGAACGCCTCTATGTTAGAATATACCATCGGATTTGAGTTAGATCGTAAAAACTCAGATCCGACAGTATATTCTAACACAGAGGCATTCCCATAGTGATGGGGACGCTTCAAGTTAGAATATACTAACAACTGTGTACATGACTGCCCCCTGCTGCCTGGCAGCACCCAATCTCTTACAGGGGGCTGTGATCCGCACAATTAACCCCTTAGGTGCCGCACCTGGGGGGTTAATTGTGCGTATCATAGCCCCCTGTAAGAGATCAGGTGCTGCCAGGCAGCAGGGGGCAGACCCCCCTCCCTCCCCAGTTTTAAATTCATTGGTGGCCAGTGCGGCCTCCCCCGTATTAAATTCATTGGTGGCCAGTGCAGCCTCCCCTCTCCCCCCCCCCCCTAATTAAAATCACCCCCCCCCCCCCCCCCCATCATTGGTGGCAGTGGAGAGTTCAGATCGGAGTCCCAGTTTAATCGCTGGCGCTCCAATCGGTTACCATGGAAACCAGGACGCTACTGCAGTCCTGGCTGCCATGGTTACTTAGCAATTTTAGAAGCATTATACTTACCTGCGCTGTCTGTGACCTCCTACTGGTAAGTGACAGGTCTGTGCTATAAGCAATGCGCCGATTGAGGGGTGGCTGTTATTACTGGCACATGATTGGGGGGGGCCCTGTTATTACTGGCACATGATTGGGGGGGGCCTGTTATTACTGGCACATGATTGGGGGGGGCCTGTTATTACTGGCACATGATTGGGAGGGGCCCTGTTATTACTGCCACATGATTGGGGGGGCCGTTATTACTGCCACATGATTGGGGGGGCCGTTATTACTGCCACATGATTGGGGGGGGCGTTATTACTGCCACATGATTGGGGGGGCCGTTATTACTGCCACATGATTGGGGGGGTGCCCTGTTATTACCTGAACATGATTGGGGGGCTGTTATTACTGGCGGGGGGGGGCTGATGAGAGGCGCTGGGGGGGGCTGATGAGAGGCGCTGGGGGGGGCTGATGAGAGGCGCTGGGGGGGGGCTGATGAGAGGCGCTGGGGGGGCTGATGAGAGGCGCTGGGGGGGGGCTGATGAGAGGCGCTGGGGGGGGCTGATGAGAGGCGCTGGGGGGGGGGGCTGATGAGAGGCGCTGGGGGGGGGCTGATGAGAGGCGCTGGGGGGGGCTGATGAGAGGCGCTGGGGGGGGGCTGATGAGAGGCGCTGGGGGGGGGCTGATGAGAGGCGCTGGGGGGGGGGCTGATGAGAGGCGCTGGGGGGGGGCTGATGAGAGGCGCTGGGGGGGGCTGATGAGAGGCGCTGGGGGGGGCTGATGAGAGGCGCTGGGGGGGGGGCTGATGAGAGGCGCTGGGGGGGGGCTGATGAGAGGCGCTGGGGGGGGGGCTGATGAGAGGCGCTGGGGGGGGGGGCTGATGAGAGGCGCTGGGGGGGGGGCTGATGAGAGGCGCGGGGGGGGGGGCTGATGAGAGGCGCTGGGGGGGGGGCTGATGAGAGGCGCTGGGGGGGGGGCTGATGAGAGGTGCTGGGGGGGGGGGGCTGATGAGAGGCGCTGGGGGGGGGCGGATGAGAGGCGCTGGGGGGGGCTGATGAGAGGCGCTGGGGGGGGGCTGATGAGAGGCGCTGGGGGGGGGCGGCTGATGAGAGGCGCTGATGGGGGGGGCTGATGAGAGGCGCTGGGGGGGGCTGATGAGAGGCGCTGGGGGGGGCTGATGAGAGGCGCTGGGGGGGGCTGATGAGAGGCGCTGGGGGGGCTGATGAGAGGCGCTGTGGGGGGGGCTGATGAGAGGCGCTGGGGGGGCTGATGAGAGGCACTGGGGGCTGCTGGAGAGGCATGGAGCTCTTATCTGAGGTGTGATTGGGGGTCATTCATATTGGGGTCTGAGCTGAGGTGTGATCTGAGGTCTTATTAACATTGGGGATCTTATTGGGGCTGTTAGCTGAGGTCTGATTATTGAGTGTAATGAAAAATATTTTTTTCTTATTGTGCCCACTTCCAGCCCGGATCCCAGCTGCCCAGAGCACTGATCCGGAGCAGCTTGGAGAAAAAGGCCTCACAGTCTCCCACACTCCTTCTGCCCGGCCAAGCCAGCCAGCACCCCTGAGGCAAAGCCAGCCAGCACCCCTGAGTCTTCAGAACTGTAAGTAAATTATATATAAGGGGAGATTATTGTTTCGGCGGGGGGAAGGGGGGGGGTGCCAGAGAAAGTACCCGGAATAACTGAAATATATGCCAAACGTTTGGTTAATTTCTGTGACCTGATAAACAAAGAACTGTTCATTTTGCATATTTTTTGGTTGTGAGATTTTTCACACACACACAAACTTAAAATTTAACGATATAAACAACTCGCAGTTTACTGAATAAGAATATACCCGGCGAGCAAAAATGCTGTCCCCCCCAGATTTTTGGAAGTTCCTACACCCATGTCCGTCCTCCATTGACTTTCAATGGAGTTCATGACGGATCCGTCTTGGCAATGTTAAAGATAATACAACCGATCCGTTCATAATGGATGCAGATGGTTGTATTATCAATAACGGAAGCGTTTTTGCTGAACCCTGACAAATCCTGCAATAACGCTAGTGTGAAAGTAGCCTAAGTCTGTAAAGAAGTAGTAAATGTAGTTTTTGCATGTCCCATAGATCTTTCACTGACTTAATGCCATTTGCCTGCCACTTCAAGAACTGTTTGTTTAAGCGTCCTGCTGGGAATACTGGGTGCCTCCAATGGGAAAAATGTTTAGAAATGAGAAAAGGTAGGCAAAAGAGCTTTCTGGCCGCTTTTCAAGCTTCAACTGCGTCTTTAAGTAGCACAATTTTTTTTTAGGTGTGTGTGGAAGGCTGAGTATCTGTCACGGCTGAGTATGGGGGAAATCCTCAGCCGTGTGCAGCCAGGTGATGGTATGGCTGCTTGACCAAGAAGGCAGGATTAGGGAGCAGGTCACCTCCTAAACGCTTCCCTAACCTGACCCTGGCTCCTAGCTACATGAGCCAACCTTGATGGTAGGAGGGCTCATGCTCTGGAACCTGGAAGTCCCTGCTAGCCCTCAAGATGGCCCTAAGCTAGGAGCTGAGTAAGACAACCCACTCCTCCTAGTAACGGAGGAGCAGGAGTCTCAACGGCCAAGCTGTTGGGAAAAAGGGGAAACATAAACAGACTAACGGAAATGGCAGGTGAACTCAGTAGCTCAACCAACCTGCCACAGCCTTGCTGACTGGATCCCTGACACAGAGAATCCAGAACCATTAGCTGCACAAACCAACATAGGAAAATCCCAACAGACCATCACCCAGACATCACACATACAGGTGAGCATAAACTTAATAAGACATAAAACCTGAACTTAAACCTATGACCACAGTGGTGGCTCTCACAGAGGAATGGAAAGCACAGGAGGCTGCCTCAGCTAGCAAGACTGAAGCAACCTCCTGAGCCCTGCTAGAGAGAGGGTATATATAGGCCAAAGTGGCCACACCCAAAGGTTGGACACACCCAGTGACATCACACACACACTGGGAAGGAAGTTAACCCTTCCAATGCCACAGAAGGGAAACACATACATAAAGGAAAGTGCACACAATGACATACAACACAGTGCACACAACACACACACCTAACAAAAAGGTTGCTAGGTGTGACCGCATGCCAGGGCAGCAAGCTGCCTAGCAACGCTCAGGCTGCTCTGCTGCTAAACCCAAACACTGGTTGCCCGCGGCAACCACAAGTGAGGCCACAGACAAGCGGCCCTCACCCGTGGTTGAAGACCCATGCAAAACCGCCGGCAACTGCATGCAGTAAGAAGTCACGGTCATGGGCCTGGCCGTGACAGTATCTGGTGTGTAGCAGGGCATTGAGACTCCATGCCTGTGTTAGCTGTGTCTCTAAGGTAGGGTTGGAGAACTGGGATGATCCTTTAATCCAGTCTATACCATGTCTCAGTAAGCTGGCTATATTATAATGACCTATGTCAGGGAAGCCCACCACCCCATCCCTTCGAAGGAGCCAAAGAGGTTAAGGAGTTCAAATAGTTTCGCCAGATCTATCTTTGGATGTGCCAGGAATACCAATAAGTCATCCGCGAATAGCACATGTTTAACTTCAATATTGCCCACTGTGATTCCCCGGATGTCTCTGCTTACTGCTATGGCTCTGGATAGCGGTTCAATTACCAGGTTGAGGAGCAGTGGGGATAGAGGACAACCCTGGCGTGTGCCCTTTTGTAGTGTAAATCTTGGGGATAGGAAAACTGGGGTTCATATTTGTTCTGTGGGAGTATAGTAGAGAGCCGCCAGGTATCGACAAAATGGCCCCATCAAATCCAGCACTCTGTTCAACCAGTCCCAGGCCACGTTATCAAAAGCTTTCTCTGGATTAATTGCTATAAGGGACTGGCCAACCCGAGGCCGCATTTATTTATCATCTAGCACCGCCAATACCTTCCTGATGTTTGTCACCGCCGCCCTCTTTTGCGTAAAACTTGCCTATGCTGGTGAAAGAAGTCCGGGCATCAATCGAGCTAGTTGACTCGCTAGGATTTTAGATATTATCTTTATGTCCACATTTATGAGGAATATTGGTCTATAAGAGAATACCATCAATGGGTCTTTGCCCGGTTTTGGTAGCATTTTTTTGTAGGCGGTACGAGCCAATGTGAACATCTGTCGGCCTGACATATAGTCGTATAGGGAGGTCAACAAGGGTGCAACGGTGTCCCTCATCGTTTTTTAAAATACTCCTGTAAAGCCCACTGGGCTTGGGGCCTTGTTGGATGCCAAATTCCCAATAACCTCTGTTACTTACTCTCTAGTGATTGGGGTATTTAATGCAGCCAGGTCTAAGAGTAATTTTAGGTAGGGGTGTGTGTAAGAGCCACTTCATCGCCTCATCAGGTCGGCCCACTTGTCCTGAATACAGGGCAGTATAGAAGTCTTTAAGAGCTTCATTTATTTTTGAGGGTGTTGTGTGTGTTTCCCCTTTCGTCCTTCAAAGCCAGAATCGGGGAGGTGTGGAACGGTCCTCTTGCCAGACACGCCAGCAGTTTCCCAGTTTTGTTCCCATATTTAAATAATTTGGCTTCAAATTGTGTCCTAAAAATAGTTTCTTTTTTATGTACCCATTGCTCATATGTCGCCTTCACCCATGCCTCTTTGTTCTGAGGATTTGGGAGCTGAATCGGGGCATGGTCTGAGATTATCAGGGCCCTATCGATACAGCCATGGTTCTAGTCTGTAGAGTAGCTGATAAGAGGAAGTAGTCTAGACTGGACCATGATTCGCAGGCATTAGAATAGTGAGTGTATTAACGTCCCTCAGGGTGCATGGCTCATCATATATCACATAGTGTATGTGCCTGGCAAAAGCCGGGGAGTGAAGAATCCCTACCTCTTGGGGTGATCAGTTTACCCTGTGATTGGCGCTGTTCTTCCGAGTGATTGTATACCACATTCATGTCATCTGCTACTATTTGGTTTTTGTAGGTGTCATTCATGAGTCTACGCCCTAGATCACCAAAAAAAGAAGAGTTAGCATCATTTGGCCCATATACATTATAGATACTAATGTCGTCGGATGGGGAGTGTAGGCAGACCCGCAATATCCTCCCTTCTCCATCCGAGGAGCACGGCTGCACAGTATATGGCTGGTTCTTGTGCAAAAGTGTCAACACCCCTGCTTTAGAGTTTATGGATGGGGTGCACATAACTTTTCCCACTCATAGTTTTTGCATCCTAGAGCTGTCCACCTCACTCAGATGCGTCTTTTGAAGCAGATCTAATGTGCCTTTCATACAACTCCGAGCAGATGACTGAGAATTCCCGCCTTCGCCTTTGTACCTCCGCGGAATAGTCTCTGAAAATCAGGAGTCTTTGGCCTTTGAACTCCAACGTTGAGTGGTTTTGTTTGTAGGAGTGCAGGGTTGCTGTTTTATCTGTAAAGTCCAGGTATTTTACTATCACCGGTCTGGGACGCCTAACCAAGGTGCTTGGGGCCTTCAAGTTGTGGTCTTTTCAGGCCCGTAATTCGGGGCCTACTTTGTGTGCCCTTTCGACTTTGCAATGGTCGCGGTAACCCCAACGCCGCTGGTATATCACATTCACAGATGCGTAGTAGGTCTTGGGCAGGAATCGATTCTGAGATGCCGATGATCCACAAATTGTTCCTGCAGGAACGATTCTCAAGGTCATCTACCTTTTCTTTTAACAGTCTATTATCGGGAAACACAGCCTCTAGGTGAGTTTTCATTTTGTGGGAGAGGCCTTCCAGTGTCTGGACTCTATTCTCTACTCCATCAAATCCGGCGCCATGCTCGGCGATAGTGGTTTGAAGTGCTTGTAGCGTCGACCCCACAGTAGTGGCCAGGGACTCTTGTAGGTCCGGTAATATTCTGTTGGCTACTTAAATTGCCAGCTGCTTGTAATTGACTTGCGGTTCCTCACTGACTATGTCTGCGTCCATGCATGTGAGCTCAGCCTGGGCACTGGAGGCTTGCAAAGTCGGAAGTATTAGGTCATCCTCTGCCATTTCTGATTCCCGCGCTGTGGGCTTTGCCTGCTTGCCTTGGCTTTTTGTCTTGTTCTTGCTCCCCATGTTCAATAAAAAACAGTCCATAGGTGGCCACCAGTCAGGTGGAGATGATGGTCCTGGTATTTCTCCGGTTTGCAAGGGGAAGAGTTAGGAGTTTCACCCCGCAGAGCTGCAATTACTCGCGTCTCACCATGATGGCGCCGGAACTGGAAGTCTAGAGTGCATTTTAAGTTCATCCTGAAATTTCACCCACCAGCCAAATATACCTAACTTTTTGTGAGTATACTAGTATGTATGTATAATGCTCTGACCTGTCTCCCTCTCTCGAAGGGTATCTTGTTTGCCATCACGTATCCTTAGGGTACTTTCACACTTGCGTTGTTTGATTCTGGCAGGCAGTTCCGTTGCCTGAACTGCCTGCCTGATCCGGCAAACTGTATGCAAACGCCTGTAATTTTTTCTGACTGATCAGGCATTTTTCAGATCCTGATCAGTCTGAAAAAATGCCTGATCAGTCCGAAAAATGCATTGCAATACCGGATCCGTTTTTCCGGTGTCATCTGGCAAAACGGATCCGGTATATTTTTTTTTCACATTGTTAAAGGTCTGCGCATGGAATACCGGATCCGTCAATGCGGCAATTTGAATGCCGGATCCAGCACTAATACATTCCTATGGAAAAAAATGCTGGATCTGGCATTCAGGCAAGTGTTCAGTTTTTTTGGCCAGAGATAAAACCGCAGCATGCTACGGTATTATCTCCGTCCTGAAAAGGCAAAAAGACTGAACTGAAGACATCCTGATGTATCCTGAACGGATTGCTCTCCATTCAGAATGCATTAGGATAAAACTGATCAGTTCTTTTTCGGTATTGAGCCCCTAGGACGGAACTCAGTGCCGGAAAAGAATAACGCTAGTGTGAAAGTACCCTTATTAAGATATCATTTGCAAAGGGCATATGTATATGCTTATGTACCCAAATGAATGTTTGGCGTTGGATCAACCAATGTGAGCTCTGGTGGTGCTAATAGATTGGCTATTATTATGTCAGAGGTATGGATGGACTTGTGGAGGGACTCACACCCTCTCTTATGGTTAGAATTAAACTTATCTTCTGCATTTCTTACAGGTAAATGGAGAGTAAATGGAGAGTACATCCACTGTAGTTATCCTTCTGTGAATAAATAAATTAAATCCCTAACCAAATAAGGGTTTTCTTTGAGGCTCATCTTTCTTAACCAAATCTCTTTTTATTGAGAATGCAAATAATTGAGAAACGTAATAGTATGACAAACGCCATACGCAGATGGCATCAGACAAATGCAATCAAATACACTGGTATTTAAACTTATGAGGGGGTGGGTTGACACAGACGAAACAAACGAGACTAACAGACATGGAGAAGAAGACACACATGAGAAGAAAGGGGGGGGAATAGCTACAATAGTGGTGGGGTCGCTCAGTACATGGTGGTATCGCTCAGTTCCCCGGGTGGCGATAGGCCTTCCAGGGACTCCATGTGTCTAGGAAATGAGGGCGAGTGTGAGACTCCCAGTGAGCCAATTCTTCAAAACGACATATCTGATCAACTTTCTCTTGCCACATCAGCAGCGTGGGCGCAGAGTCATTCTTCCACAGCACAGGGATCAGCAGGCGGGCAGCAGTAAGAAGTAACGTTGGTAAGTTATTTTTGGAAGGGGTTAGAGACAAATTGGGACACCAGAGCAGGACCAGTTGCGCGTCTAGTCTTATAGTAGAGCCGCAGATTCGATTGAGTAGACTCTCAATCTGTTTCCAGAAGGGACGGATTAGACTACAGGACCGCCATATGTGAGATAGGGACCCCTTCTCTGTTCCACACCGCCAGCACTGGTCAGGGATCTCGTGGTTAAGGTTATGTAGGAATTTGGGCGTTTTGTACCAACGCGTCAGTAACTTGAAGGAATTCTCCTGAATTTTGATACAATGACTGAATCCATGAGAATTAGCGAGAATAAATGCTCTTTCAGGTTCCGAAAAGCGGAATGAGTTCCTTCTCCCAGGCGGCTATAAAGGATAGTACTGGAGGTGTGGAAGAAAGTAATTCCTTGTAAAGAGTCGACAGGGGCTTCCTTGGGGAGATCGGACTATCTAGTTTCTTTTCCAGCCAGGTGGGTTCTTCAGTGCAAAGAGGAGGAAGTTTTAAAATCGCAATATCTTTGCGGAAGGCAGCAAGAGCTAGGAAGGATTGTTTTCAAACCTCGGGTAAGGCCTGAATTGTGTCCCATGCCAAGTCCCCAGCTGTGGACATAATCTCTTGTAGGGTGTGGTCAGACAACCTATACCAAACACCTTTGGGGGCAGAGGTTTCTGGGTGCACTAAATTTTGTAAGAGGTGTAGAGGAAGGTGGGGACTTGGGAATTTAAGATCTTTAGATTTGTAGAGTTTAGCCCATTCAACGAGCATGCCTTTCCAGATGGGAGAGACAAAGGAGTGTGAGGGCGAGCAGCTACGAACCCCCCATAGGATGAGTTTATCCTTATATGTGATGAGGTCACGTTCCAGGGCTGTGCATAAGTTCGGGGAGCCTCGGGAAAGAAGAGAGAAGCACCTATTCAGGTGCGTAGCAACATAATATAATTGGACATCGGGTAGGCCGAAGCCCCCAAACCTCTTTTCCCTCGTCAATGTGGAGTAGGCTATCCTAGACGGTTTGTTCGCCCAAAGAAAGAGGGAGAACCTCCGATGCAGTTCTGTAAAATATGAGCGCGGAAGCCATATAGGCAACGTCTGCAGTAGATATAGGAGTTTGGGGACGATGAAAGTCTTAAGATAGTTCTTCCTGCCTATCCAGGAGATGAAAGCAATTTTAACTGACTGTAAGTGGGATTTGATAGATTTAAGCATAGGGGTGTAGTTAAGGCTGAAAAGATCATTCAGGTTGGCAGAGATGTGGATCCCCAAAAATGTGATATCACGGGTGGCCCATGCGAAGGGGGTGGAGCATTTAAGCGACGCTACAAGAGCAGGTTTGCAGGTGACATTCAAGGCAAGGTATTTGCTGTAGTTGATCTTAAAATTGGAGATCCAGCCAAATTCCTCAAATATAGAGTGCAGCCGGGGGAAGGATTTTTCAGGGTTAGTGGTCATAATAAGGAGGTCGTCCGCAAACGCAGCTGTGAGGTGCATGTGGGAGGCTCTCCGAAGACCTTCAATATCGGGATCCTGCCTGATTTTGCACAGGAGAGTTTCCATGACTATCACGAAGAGGGAGGGGGAGAGAGGGCAACCTTGTCTAGTGCCATTAGTAATAGCAAAGGCAGGTGAGAGAGAGTGCCGTTGACTTTGACCCTGGCAGAAAGAATAGCAGAAATGAGTTGATCAGGAAAGCCAAACTTCGACAAAGCCAGGGACATATACTGCCAGCTCACTCTGTCGAAAGCTTTCTCTGCATCAGTGCTTAGCAGAGCTAGCGGAGTAGAAGTAGTCCATGCCCAGTTCATGAGATGAAGGAGGCGAACGGTATTCTCATTTCCCTGTCTGCCAGAAACAAAGCCAACCTGCTCTTTATGAATAACGTCCGGGAGGACTTTTTGAATTTTTGAATCCATTGGGCTAAGATCTTAGCCCACCATTTAATGTCCGTATTTAGTAGGGAGATAGGGCGGTAACTGCCACAGTGCAACGGGTCTTTGTTCTCTTTACGAATAATGGTGATGTGGGCTGTAAGTGATTGGGGAGGGAGGTGGCCACCACCTAGAAGGTAATTACATAAAGAGCTAAAGTGGGGGACCAGTATGGGTTTAAAAGCTTTATAATAGCAGATGGTCGGGTCCATGACTGCGTCCGGAGGGGATAGTGGCCAGAACCTTCAGGACTTCGGGGCCGGAAATGGGAGCTAGTAATTGGGAGGACTGTTCTGAGGATATAGAGGGGAGTTGAAGGGAGGAGAGGAACTTATTCGAGGCATCCGCGATAGAGCAGGGAGATGAGCCAGGAGGGCACGGGAGATTATAAAGGTCCTCATAAAAAGCACAGAATGCTTTGGCTATGTCAGGGGTAGATTTAAGATGATTACCTGCCGCGTCTTTGATTGCCGGTATAAAGGAGTCAGAATATTGTTGTTTAGTTAGCGCCGCCATAAGTTTATTCCCTCTGTCCCCGTGGGCGTAAGATTTATAGCGCGCACGTAGGAGTAGTTTAGCCGAGGTAATGTTTAGCAGATTTTTAAGTTGAGTTTGCACGACCGCAAGCTCCTCCGCAAGGCTTATAGCTTGGGATTGCTTATGGCTGAGCTCAAGAGTGGCGATACGGGACAGGAGGGTGGATATGGCTTGGGTCCTTTGTTTTTTAATATGGGAGCCGAGGGCGATGAGCTCCCTACGAATCACAGCCTTATGAGTCTCCCAGATTACAGCAGGGGAGGGAGGGGAGGGACCTGCAGTGTTATTACTGAAAAACTCCCGTAGGGAGGTGGCTATTTTCTCGGATGATACCTGATCCTGAATGATGGTTTCATTGAGACGCCAGTTCCATTCTCTTGTAGGGAGAGTGGACAGCGAGACCGTCAAAAAAACAGGGGCATGGTCCGACAACGTAATGTTGCTTATTCGGATATGAACAATCTGTTTAACATGTTCAGAGGAAAGAAATACATAATCTAACCTATGGTGTGAGGACTTGGCATGAGAGTAGAACGAATAGTCACGACCTGTAGGGTTCAGGGTACGCCAGGTGTCAATGACACCCAATTTACGCAGAGCCGATTTCAGGCGTCTAAGACGAACATGAGTGATGGCCGATCTCCCCGAGGAGGAATCCAGGAGTGGGTCTAGGGTCACATTAAAATCACCCCCCAGAATTATCATACCGTGTTTGAATGCAGTGAGCGCAGAGAGGGTCTGAACCAGCCATGCAACTTGTCCCCTATTAGGCGCGTATATATTGGCCAGTGTAACCGGTGTGTCCGATATAGAGCCCTTCACAAACAAGTACTGGCCGTCAGGATCCGAGGAGGAGGCTACAACCGCAAAGGCCACCTGCTTGTGAATGGCAATACTGACACCCCGGCTAGCGGAGGTCTGCGCATTGTGGAACCATTGAGTGAATTTCTTGGAAGGAAGATTAGGGATCTTACCTGCCCGAAAATGTGTTTCTTGGAAAACTTTGGAAACTTTATCTTTTTGTAGCAAGGAAAGCACCTGGGATCTTTTGCACGGCTCATTCAGGCCCCGGACATTAAGTGAGGAAACTACAAGAGAAGCCATTTGAAGTCAGTAGGAAAGCACATAGCAATCAAAATCAAAATCTGAGCGAGACAAGTTGGAAGGCTGAAAAGTCAGCCTGAATTTGTGGGAGGGGCGTCTGACCTTTATAAGCGCCGGCCCCCAGCTCCTCAGAGCGCTTCTGTTCACATCCTGGACACGAAGTCGCCCGCTCGCTGCCACAACCCGCTATGTCCGCTGCTTGTAGACCGCAGGTTTTTGTCCCCAAGGAAGGTAACTAATTTCTTGCAGGTCCGTTCCCTCCACAAGGCTCCCCGGGCAGCGGTCACATGCTTCCGGCAACGGGGTCGGCGTGCGTTCCAGCGTGGAGCGCACGTCAAGACGCGCTCCCGGATCCGGCTATCCCACCACTCTCAGGTGGCTTCAGGACCGGTAAGCTCCGTCCAGCAGGTCATCCCCTACACAAGGGTCCCACTGATCCGTTCCCTGATGCCTCCGGGCTTCCGGTCGCGGGGTCGGCGTGCGTTCCAGCGTGGAACACACGTGGATATCCGCTCCCGGACTCGGATCTTCCACCGCTCACATGCAGCTCAGGACGGGTAAGCTCCGTCCCTCAGTTCACCCCCTCCACAAGGGCCCCACCGATCCATCATCTGATGTTTCCCTGCTAAAAGGAAACATGAGCTCTGCTACATCTGTAATACAGTTATCTCCTCCTAGGGCATCTTGATCTGGTTACCCTGTAGGTTCAGCATTACTTGGGGCACCAGGAACCCTGATGCCTGAAATGATAATGGATCATGCTGCGCTCCTGCCACTCACTCTCCTGGTTGTGGGGACAGCGTGCGTTCCAGCGTGGAACGCATGTCGATAACCCTCTGCTATGGATAGCGTAGGTTGGGGAGTCCAAGCAATCCTGTTCATGCGCTCGGTGGGACGCATGCAGCTGGTTCATAGGACAATGGGTAGCTCTAGTCCGGGTGGCAGCACACGCAATACCACATTTTAGGTCTGGGGGTCACATGCAGATGCATTTATGACAGGGAGTCTTCGTAATGCACAGGGGGAGATCTGGGGGTCTCGCCAGATGTAGATTAGGGCTTAACCTCATTAACGTTATATGGTTAGTTACACTGCTCAGGGAAATTGTCACACATGGTAGGTTAGATACTACAGATTAGCCGACAGTACCAAACTCGTTAGGTTTGGTCAACGCAGACAATACCACTCAGGGCTTAGATATAGCTTCTCAGCACAGGTTTACTCTGCTTAGCTTGCATACACGGACGCGGCAGATTGTTAGAAAGTCCAATTGCCATGAGCTCGACCCACCTGGGTTGGAAACTCGCAGCTTTGGACCAAACTCCATACGCGGTCACTGCTCACTGATCATTTGCCTGCCGTTACCTGTACCGATTTGTAGGGGCGGCAGGACCGTGCGGTATGTGTATGTGCTTTTATTCATATGTCGCTGTTTTCCGCTGGATCGCCCAGGCTCATACCTACCTCTATCTCCTGGTCCGCCCAGGCTCATACCGGCCCCGGTCTCCTGGATCGCCCGGGCTCATACCTGCCTCTATCTCCTGGTCCGCCCAGGCTCATACCTACCTCTGTCTCCTGGATCGCCCGGGCTCATACCTGGCCCGGTCTCCTGGTTCGCCCAGGCTCATACCTGGCCCTGTCTCCTGGTTCGCCCAGGCTCATTCCTGCTTCTGTCTCCTGGATCGCCCAGGCTCATACCTGCCTCTGTCTCCTGGTTCGCCCAGGCTCATACCTGCCTCTGTCTCCTGGTTCGCCCAGGCTCATACCTGCCTCTGTCTCCTGGTTTGCCCAGGCTCATACTGCCTCTGTCTCCTGGTTCGCCCAGGGCTCATACCTGCTTCTGTCTCCTGGTTCGCCCAGGCTCATACCTGCTTCTGTCTCCTGAATCGCCCAGGCTCATACCTGCCTCTGTCTCCTGGTTCGCCCAGGCTCATACCTGCCTCTGTCTCCTGGTTCGCCCAGTGTCACGAGGGTATCAGGAGCCACGTCTGACTCCGTTATACCCGGGGTCAGGAGGTCGCAGCGGGTGGCTGCGCGCTCTATATCTAAAGATCACGTTGTTTCTTAGTGATTGTTTTCTGTGTTTGCCTTGCTATCCTTTTTGTCTCAATCAGGGATCCGTAGCTTCTCCTCCTCAGCTGTTTCTTGTCTGCCACTCCCAACCTCCTTATATTCTCCCCTCACTCTTCTCTAGTTGCCAGTTATAGAGCTTCCTGCCTGGACATCTATACTGACCCACTGGAGTTGTGAATCCTGGTTGTCGTTCCAGAGTGCTTCCCTCCGGATCCCTGTTGGGCTTCTTGTTGTCTCCTGTTGTCGCCCACCTGGGATTATATGTTGAGTTTGTATTGTCTGTCCTTCCCTTGGTGTTTTCTTTTAGAGCTAGTGGTGCGGACTAGTGTTCCCACCGCCCTGTTCACTATCTAGGGCTCAGCTTAGGGAAAGCCAGGGCTTTAGGCACGTGATCGGCGTACGGGTGAGGAACCCGTCTAGGGACGTCAGGGCAGCCAGGTGCCAGCCGCTAGGTGAGTCAGGGGTCACCACCTTCCCTCTCACTTGGGCAGGGCCTTCCTTGTTCCCTCCCTCTGTGTCACGTATGTGATAGTCACGCCGACCGTGATATTATAACTGGCCTTTACTTTTTGAGAAAAAAAAAAATTTCTTTTTGTTGTTTTATTTTTCTCTACTTAGAATCCAATATGGATCCTATTGCTGCCTTGGCAAAACAGCTTCAAGGCCTGTCTTTGGAGGTGGCAGGATTGAAGGCGTCTGTCCTCCAACAACAGCAGCAAATACAGCAGACCGCACCCCCAGCGGTTGCTATGGGTAACCAGGTTGTTACAGAACCCAAGGTTGTTCTTCCTGACAGATTTTCTGGGGGAAGGGACAAATTTGCGACGTTCCGTGAGGCCTGCAAATTATACTTTAAGTTGCGCCCTTACTCCTCAGGTAATGAAGAACAGCGGTTGGGATTGTCATTTCCCTGCTTCAGGGGGACCCACAATCCTGGGCGTTCTCGTTACCCCCGGGTTCCCAGGCTCTCGGTCAGTGGAGGGATTTTTTGGGGCTTTGGGTCTCATATATGATGACCCTGACCGAGTCGCCCTGGCTGAGTCGAAGTTACGGAGACTCCTACAGGGAGATCGGTCAGCAGAGGAATATTGCTCAGAGTTCCGTAGATGGGCTACGGATACTCAGTGGAACGACCCGGCTCTCAGGAGTCAGTTCTGCTCTGGGTTATCTGAAAGGGTTAAGGATGCACTGGCGCTGTATGAGACCCCCCTTTCCCTTGATGCTGTTATGTCCCTCTCTATCAGAATAGATAGGCGTCTTAGGGAGAGATCGAAAATTCCTGAGCAATTGGTTACCTCTCCCAAGCAACAATTAGTCTGTACTGACTTAGATGAGCCTATGCAGCTAGGCGGAACTTCTCGTCAGGTCCGTCCTCCTGAGGTTCGCCGTAGGAGGGGGGCTTGTTTTTTCTGTGGGGGGAAGGGTCATTTCATTAATGTCTCTGTCCCTCCTTTCTCAAAAACAAAAGACCGTCGGAAAACTACTAACCCCAGGCTGTGCGGAGGATGTCAGCCGGGGGGTATACATTTCCTCCATACGAACATCTCAATTTGTGTTACCAGCGGTTATTGTTTTTGGTGTTAAGACGGAGTCTATTTCTTTTTTTCTAGACAGTGGAGCAGGGGTAAATTTGATAGATGCCCATTTTGCCCACACTATGGGTTTGTCTCTCTGTACGCTGCAGAGACCTATTCCCGTATTCGCTATAGATTCGGCTCCTCTGTCTCAGAGAAACCTCACCCACATTGTTCATAATTTACACCTTCGGGTAGGGGACCACCATAATGAGTGTCTTTTATGTTACGTTCTGGAGGGCCTTCCCTCTCCTGTGGTATTGGGTCTTCCCTGGTTGGTAGCGCACAATCCAGTGGTGGATTGGCAGGTCAGGGAGATATTGGAGTGGAGTGAGCATTGCAGAGAGAATTGCTTAAATAACAATTGCTTAATCGCCTCCATAGCTTCCCTACCTACATTTATTTCGGACTTTGAGGACGTTTTTTCTGAAAAGGGTTGTCAGAAGCTACCACCTCATCGTCCTTATGATTGCCCGGTTAACCTGATTCCCGGTGCAAAATTACCCAAGTCCAGGTTGTATAATCTTTCGGGTCCCGAGAGACAAGCCATGAAAGATTATATCTCCGAGAGTCTGGCTAAGGGACACATCAGACCCTCTTCTTCACCCCGTGGCTGCAGGGTTTTTCTTTGATTAAAAAAGAAAGATGGGGGCCTGCGTCCTTGCCTAGATTTCCGTGAGCTAAACCAGATAACCATCCGAGACCCATACCCTCTTCCACTCATTCCTGACCTTTTTTAATCAGATTGCGGGTGCTAGGTGGTTCTCCAAACTTGATCTTAGGGGGGCCTACAATCTGATTCGTATCAGGAAGGGGATGAGTGGAAGACAGCTTTTAAACACCCCTGAGGGGCATTATGAAATCCTAGTTATGCCTTTCGGTCTGACCAATGCCCCCGCTGTCTTCCAACATTTCGTTAATGATATTTTTAGTATCTCATCGGCAGGTTTGTAGTCATATACCTAGATGATATCTTATTTATTCGGCCTGATCTGAAATCACATGAGGTGCTGTCAGGCAAGTACTGCAGGTCCTACGGACGAATAAATTATATGCGAAAATTGAAAAATGTGTCTTCCGCCGTTCAGGAAATACAGTTCCTGGGATATCTATTATCTGCTTCAGGTTTCCGTATGGATCCTGGGAAGGTCCAGGCAAATTTAGATTGGAATCTTCCTGAGAACCTTAAAGCCCTACAACGGTTTTTGGGTTTCGCAAATTTCTATAGAAAGTTCATTAAAAATTATTCAGTGATCGTTAAACCCCTTACCGACATGACTAGGAAGGGACTGATTTTTCCCAAATGGTCTGACGCGCTAAAAATGGTTTACCTCGGCACCTGTTCTAATTCAACCTGATGTCTCCCAGCTTTTATTGCTTGAGGTAGATGCGTCAGAGGTGGGAGTGGGGGCTGTATTGTCTCAGGGTCCGTCTCCTGGCAAATGTCGCCCTTGCGCTTTCTTTTCCAAAAAATTATCTTCTGCAGAGAATAACTATGATGTTGGAAATAGGGACTGTTGGCGATTAAGCTGGCGCTTGAAGAGTGGCGTCACTTCTTAGAGGGAGCAATCCACCCCGTCACGGTGATTACGGATCACAAAAACTTCTGTACTAGAATCGGCTAAGCGTCTCACCCCTAGACAAGCTAGGTGGTCGCTATTCTTTACCAGATTTAACTTTGTAATCACCTATCGTCCTGGGCAAAAAATACCAAGGCAGACGCGTTATCTCGTAGTTTTCCCTGGAGGGGGTAATGCTAGTGATCCGGTACCTATTTTACAAAGAGGAGTGGTTGTCTCTGCTGTACACTCTGTTCTAGAGGGAAAGGTGTTAGAGGCCAGGGGGGACGCCCCGGCTCTTGCCCCTCAGAGAAATTGTTTTGTACCGTTAAACCTGCGTCTGAATTATTAAAAGAACATCATAATTCGGCACTTGCTGGGCACCAGGGTAGTAAAGCAACCTTGGAGCTATTATCTCGTCGTTTTTGGTGGCCAAGGTTGCGTCAGGATGTAATAGATTTCGTGTCTACTTGCTCTACTTGTGCACGCGCGAAAGTCTCTCATACACGTCCAGCAGGGTCTTTATTGCCTCTTTTTATCCCCAATAGGCCATGGGACACATCTGTCAATGGATTTCATCACTGACTTACCGTTGTCTGCGGGGTAAAACAGTTATTTTGGTAGTAGTAGACAGGTTTAGCAAAATGGTAGACTTTATTGCGCTACCCCGCAATTCCTAATGCTAAAACTCTTGCTCAGGTGTTTATCAGTGAAATCGTGAAGCTTCACGGGGTCCCTTCCGATGTGGTTTCGGATCGGGGAACCCAGTTTATTTCTAAGTTTTGGAAAGCTTTTTGTTCCCGTTTGGGGGTACACTTGTCCTTTTCCTCAGCTTTCCATCCTCAGTCGAATGGACAGACTGAGCGTACCAACCAAAACCTAGAAACATATTTAAGGTGTTTTGTGTCTGAAAACCAAGAGTTGTGGTCATCATATTTACCGTTAGCTGAGTTTGCCATAAATAATCATTATCAGGAGTCCACTGGCAAGTCACCATTCCTTGGTGCATACGGTTTTCATCCCCAATTTTGTACTTTCAAAGAGGGGGGGTCTTCTGGGGTTCCCGAAAGAGGAAAGGTTTTCTTCATCTCTTTCTTCGGTATGGCAGAAGGTGCAAGTTAACTTGAAAAAGATGAGTGGTAAATATAAATGCATGGCCGATAAGAAACGGTCGCCAGGTCCGGACCTAGGGGTGAATGACTATGTGTGGTTGTCTACTAGGAATATTAAGTTGAAGGTTCCCTCTTGGAAACTGGGCCCTAGGTTCATTGGTCCTTATAAATAGTAGCCGTCATTAACCCTGTGGCTTTTCGCCTGGAGCTACCTCAGACTTTTAAGATCCATAACGTCTTCCATAAATCGTTACTCAAGAAGTATGTTCCACCTCTAGAACCATCACCGCTGCCACCTCCTCCTGTTATTGTGGATGGTAATCTGGAGTTTCAAATAGCCAGAATTGTTGATTCTCGTCGGGTCCGCCGCTCTCTTCAGTATCTGGTGCATTGGAGGGGTTACGGTCCCGAGGAAAGAATGTGGGTTCCAGCGTTAGAGGTAAACGCCAACAGGTTAATTCAGGCTTTCCATGCCTCTCATCCGGAGAGACCTGGTCCTGAGTGTCCGGAGGCCCCTCGTGAAAGGGGGGGGTACTGTCACGAGGGTATCAGGAGCCACGTCTGACTCCGTTATACCCGGGGTCAGGAGGTCGCAGCGGGTGGCTGCGCGCTCTATATCTAAAGATCACGTTGTTTCTTAGTGATTGTTTTCTGTGTTTGCCTTGCTATCCTTTTTGTCTCAATCAGGGATCCGTAGCTTCTCCTCCTCAGCTGTTTCTTGTCTGCCACTCCCAACCTCCTTATATTCTCCCCTCACTCTTCTCTAGTTGCCAGTTATAGAGCTTCCTGCCTGGACATCTATACTGACCCACTGGAGTTGTGAATCCTGGTTGTCGTTCCAGAGTGCTTCCCTCCGGATCCCTGTTGGGCTTCTTGTTGTCTCCTGTTGTCGCCCACCTGGGATTATATGTTGAGTTTGTATTGTCTGTCCTTCCCTTGGTGTTTTCCTTTAGAGCTAGTGGTGCGGACTAGTGTTCCCACCGCCCTGTTCACTATCTAGGGCTCAGCTTAGGGAAAGCCAGGGCTTTAGGCACGTGATCGGCGTACGGGTGAGGAACCCGTCTAGGGACGTCAGGGCAGCCAGGTGCCAGCCGCTAGGTGAGTCAGGGGTCACCACCTTCCCTCTCACTTGGGCAGGGCCTTCCTTGTTCCCTCCCTCTGTGTCACGTATGTGATAGTCACGCCGACCGTGATACCCAGGCTCATAACTGCCTCTGTCTCCTGGTTCGCCCAGGCTCATACCTGCCTCTGTCTCCTGGTTCGCCCAGGCTCATACCTGCCTCTGTCTCCTGGTTCGCCCAGGCTCATACCTGCCTCTGTCTCCTGGTTCGCCCAGGCTCATACCTGCCTCTGTCTCCTGGTTCGCCCAGGCTCATACCTCTGTCTCCTGGTTCGCCCAGGCTCATACCTGCCTCTGTCTCCTGGTTCGCCCAGGCTCATACCTGTCCCTGTCTCCTGGTTCCCCCAGGCTCATACCTGTCCCTGTCTCCTGGATCGCCCAGGCTCATATCTGCCTTTGTCTCCTGAATCGCCCAGGCTCATACCTGCCTCTGTCTCCTGGTTCGCCCAGCTCATACCTGCCTCTGTCTCCTTGTTCGCCCAGGCTCATACCTGTCTCCTGGATCGCCCAGGCTCATACCTGCCTCTGTCTCCTGGATCGCCCAGGCTCATACCTGCCTCTGTCTCCTGGATCGCCCAGGCTCATACCTGCCTCTGTCTCCTGGATCGCCAGGCTCATACCTGCCTCTGTCTCCTGGATCGCCCAGGCTCGCACCTACCTCTGCCTCCTGGATCGCCCAGGCTCGCACCTACCTCTGCCTCCTGGATCGCCCAGGCTCGCACCTACCTCTGCCTCCTGGATCGCCCAGGCTCGCACCTACCTCTGCCTCCTGGATCGCCCAGGCTCGCACCTACCTCTGCCTCCTGGATCGCCCAGGCTGTCATCTTCCCAGTTAGTCCCCCTTTCGACCCTTATGGATTTGTCTCCCAGGAACGTTTTCTTGCCTGTCTCATTTATCCGACATCGGGCCGAGGTCAGGTGACCCAAGACATCGGCACAGGTATCATCCGTCAACCTCAGGTTAAGCATGTCGCATGCTTTAGATACGGAGGACACCATGTCACTCCCTGGAACGTCCGTCTCGGGCCAGTCTGGCACCGTGTCCCTGAGAAGCTGGACGATTCCCAGACTCACCGCAGAACTTAATAGGAGAGGCATCTCTCATCCGGCCGCTGCTCGCAGAGCAGAACTATATAAACTGTTGATGACCACCCCGGGTCCGTCAGGTGTCCAGCCAGGGACCACGTCCATTCAGCAGTCGCTGTCACATTTACAAGCCACTATTAACTCCTTGGTCTGCTCGTCCAGGGTGTCGGTTTTCCTCGGGGGGCCTCCCTAGGTGTTACCGTTTTCACTCCCCAGTTGGCCCCGGCCCATTTCATCCCGGAAGGCATAAAAAAAGACATCCTGGCTGCGAAGGTTGTGAACTTAGCTTCCATCCTTATCGCCTCACAAGATCTCCCTGAGAACAGGGTCATTAACTGTGGTGACGTCTCCCTCGTTCTGAAGGCCAAGGACGCAAGGCTTAACAGGAAGCTCACCATCCTGGAATTTGTGTGGCATTCAGCCTGTTTAGGGACATTGCGTGCTCAGCCCAGCCTAGAAGAAGAGAGGAACTAGACTCGTACCTCTACCTCGCCACCGCCCTGGGGCACAAGTATGGGGCTCGTCGTTTTATGATTACCACCGTTCCTTCTCGGCTAAGGCTGCTGCTGCCCTGGTTCAATTCCAGTTTGTCAGCAACTGGGCCAACATTGATATGGAGCTTTTTTGCCGCCACCTTGTGGGTCTTAGGGCCCCGTCATGTTCAGTGTGCCAGTCCATTTTCCACTCCTCGGACTGGTGCCCTAGCTCTGTCAATCCCATCCAGGATAGGTCCTTACGGTCTTCCATTCCCTGGTGATGGTTTAGAGTCCCTCCTTTCTCACGCCAGGAACCTGGTACAACATTCCCTCTCCCCCAACACCGCCAGGAATTACCGAGCCGGCTTTAAGGTTTATGAAGTTTTTCCAGGTCTCACCCGCAGGGTTGCTTGGACGATATCTCCTACATCCTGGCGTTCATAGCCCACGATCATTGCGACCTCAGGCTGTCGTACAACACCATTAGGCTGCACTTAGCTGGGGTCCAGCACTGCTCCATGCTTCATAGTCCAAACGGAGGTTCCAGTTTTCATTTCAAGCGATTAAGACTGCTCTTAGGTGAATCCAGAAGAGCGGAGATGCCCCTCCTGACCGAAGACAGCCTGTCTCTGGCGAGATGTTCAGGAGATTTTCGTCCGCACTGAATGGACATCCTTTTGGGCACTCTCCTAGCTTGGTCAGTAAAGAGGACCTTTCACTAGTTTAAAAACTGTATTAGTGGGCAGAGCGGCGCCCAGGGGTCCCCCTGCACTTACTAGTATGTCTGGGCGCCGCTCCGTTCGCCCGGTATAGGCTCCGGTGTCTGCAGCTCCCTCTGTTGTACTGGGCGGAGTTTTTGTATTAGGGTTGTCCCTTGCTGCAGCCAATCATAGCGCACAGCTCATAGCCTGGGACTCCTGGGACATAGCCTGGGAAGCTAAAATATATGGCTCTAAGGCTTGAGGCGCCTTACCTTAGGCAAACGCTCAGAAGGGGAGGTATTTATCGTCTCCGTGTCTTCTAGCTAGTCACAGGAGGAGGGCAGTATGTTCCCATGGATCTCCTGGAAATGAGACACCTCCGGATGGGAGCAATCCGGAACATTAAACAAGCAGGAAGGAGCAGCCTAGGGCTTCTAATGATTCCCGAAGCAGCAGGGGTACCTGTGTAATTGGATCTGTCTGGACTTACCACTTGGTCCTACCCGGGTGTAGGCCATTAGTATTCAACATCCCTCTGATGACAGTCCATATGAAGGGGGGAGAGAACAAGAGCTTTAAAAAGGCACACTTTAGGTAAGTTGCTACATTTTGGTTAAGTGCAATGGTAAGTGCAATCATTAGAAACAGTGCATAAATTCACATTGTGGCACCTAGATGGATGATACACAAATGGGCAGGTTATCTTGAACGTTACATAACAGTAAACTTGTTACTAGTGCAAAATTATCACAGTATAAAATCACAAAGAGCTCAGGTATCACGCTTGAGTCTTTTCTTTGGGTGCAAGCTTTTATGTTGCAATAGACATTTAACATAAAATAGTACAATTTATTAAGTGCAAGGATAGGCTCAACAATAACTTGAGTCCTTATTCCTGGAAGTGCTTAAAGTTGTAGAATCCTCTGGAAATTGATAAAAGTTCTTTGCAATCCACAGGGCAAAAGTTAATTGTAATCCAAAGGGTTAAAATATTTAATAGCAGCAACAAGCTATCAAGTGACCTGAGAAAGGGGATAAAACTTTTAACTTGGACGTAAGGGGTTAAGTGCTGATGGGGGGAGTCCTAACTGACATGACCATCTGGATGAGGACAAACACTGGCAACCTGTAACAAAACGGTTAAAACAGCACACAAATGCCAAACAGGTTCTCACCCGTCAGGTAGCAGTACATGGCGTGGCTCCCAGAATGTCACTTTAGATTTTTCTTTAGTGGAGACACCTTACCAGTAGGTGTCCAGCTCCTCATCGCTACTGGAGCTGCTGAAGCACATGAGGGGGTGTTCCAGCCTCTGTTGGTAGCTGAGGGTGGTGTTAGTAGTGGTACGCCACTGCCCTCTACCGGTGGTTGTAGGGATTGGCTGTGCTGACAGCTTTGAGAATGCTGCAGTGACTTGCTGCAAACCGGAATCCACAGCCGGTACAGGATCTGGCAGAACTTCTGGCTGCAGGGGTGCAGGAAGGCCTGGAGCAGTTTGTTGGGGCTGCTTCCAAGGGAGCATGTAGGGGGGCATGAAGCATGGCTGGACCTTGGGGTTAAAGGTCAGGACACTATTATTGATCTGTCCTACCCTCAAGGTTGGTGGTGGCGACAGGTCTGGAATCAGTGGCGCAGGTTCAGGCTGTGACTTCTCTCTGAATTGTAGGCGGCCATCCGGAGCTTCTTGTAAACAACGGGTCCTGCCAGGTCTCTGGGGTAATGGCAGGAGAAAGTGGCTTGTCAAGGAGAGTGACTCCGGCGACAAAAAGTCCTTGCATGGACCGCATGGGGGTAAATTCAATTTGGTCGCCTGAATACAAGTTATGCCGGGCCTGGGGCAAGTAGTGCCTCTTGACGGACCTTCGGCCCACAAACAGTTCGGTGCCGGAGTGGCTATCCTGCACAAAACCCACCCCTCGTTCGACAGAGAACCACAATACGGTCCCAGTTCTTCTAGTGAGTTTGGGGTCTCCGGGCTGGGGGTTGTCGATCACTTGCTTGACCCACTCTTCAACAGCCAACTTATACTCCCATGCCGTCTGGGCGAACGCTGTAATTTTGTGGGGCACCTCAGGGTTAAGGCTGCGGAGCTTGGCGTAGCTGGGCGGCGGAGTGGAATCACCAGCCGCCTCCGCCGCACCAGTAGGTGGTTGTGGCGTTGCAGGCTGATGGCGGGTGCTGGGGTTTCTGGACGTGGCGGAGGGACAGACACGGACCGGGCCGGGGCCTCAGGGAGCGCGGCAGCTCCTACCTGAAGTTGCGGCCGGGCGGCCGGTTCCGGTGCTTCCTGCTGGACTTCACGGGATTCAGGCGCCATCTGGTGTTCTGGCTTCTCCCTGTTGAAGGTGAGTGTGGCGGCAGCGTCCTCCGCGGGAACAGGCTTGATTTCAATCTCTATAGGTACGTCTTCTTCCGTGGGGGTGCTTGATAATGCGGAGGGATCCACGGCCTCCGGGAACTCGATCAGGTCTGGGCTCTGAAGCAGGAACCGGGACTTCAGCGATGTTCTCCTCCGGGATGCTGGGCAAGGTAGGCGGAATATCTTTCTTGGCCAGGGAGGAATCCACAGCCTCCGGGATGGTAGCAAATACCGAGGGCCCACTTTTCTTCAAGATTTCAGAGACATGGATCTCCGGTGGACGCTCCTCATATACCGCTTCTCCACCAATCGCCATCTGGTTCCACCGAGGTTGGGGAAACGTCATCTTGGTGACCTCCTCTATTCGACAGACAGCAAGTTCTAAGGGTGCAGCCCAGAGGGGGGAGTCTCTATCACCTCGGCCTGCATCAGAAAGTGCACTAGGGGCAGTCTCTCTTTTTCCCGCTCCCAGGGGGGCGTATTCGACATCTTCGCGCCCTTCTTGAGAGGGTGTTGCTAGATTTTCCCGCTTCTGGGGGTCGTAAACAGCATTTTTGCGCTCCTGAGAGGGCGTTCCTTTGTTCCTTTGTCTCTGGGCATGAAGATGAGGCGCCATTTTAACGAATATGGCGAATTCCACCATGTCGAATTAACTCCTTGAATGCTGTAGCGCACGTCCAGCGCTTTCTTGGCACAACAATACAAGTAAGAAAGTCAATTTTCAGCGATTTTTGCACAATCTTCAGCCCTGCTAATACTGTGAAACATGCGGTTTAAGTCAGTTTTTAGCGCACAATTTGATCCGGTTCTGTAGTTAGGGATGGACACACAATTTAATCCGATCCTGTTCGTGACGCCAAAATATGCAGTAAGCCGGATTGGGACAGATGCACACTGGCGCAATATTAATGGTTTTGAGTTTGTGACGCCAATTGCAGCTTGCGCAGGTACTGTAGCAGGGCCCTTTAAGATGTAATAGCTCACGTACCAGGTGAGGAATGCCAGAGGGGGATAATGTCTCTGCTTAGCAGATATGGTAGTGTCAACGGTGTCTCCTACCTTGGTACGGCTTGACTCCTGTATCCTGGCTCACGTGCAATAAATTGAGTGTGGTTAGCAGGAGTAATGGAGGAATAATTGAAATTCACACAGATAATAGGGTCCAACTTGGGTTTACTTAGTGGTTTGCAGCTTTGATCCATACAGGTACAGCAATAGTCTAGGATCCCAGCAGGTAGTGGCAATATGTGGCAGGAATTTATATATATTCTGCTTCTTATACATACGCCTAGTAGATCTGGCAGGTATCTATCTTCTGCTCTGTCTTTAGTCTGCTTAGTTTGGGCCTGACTAGCTGAAGAGGTATTTAGATTCTCTTTGTCTTTGGATCTGTACTTACAGGACTGCTCGCAGGGTATGGTGTTGTCTTCCTGGAGATCTATAGTTCTGTATATGGCTGATTTTCTTTGTCCACAGCTGAGGTAGAGGACAGGCTGGGAAGGTTGATCTTGGGCCTCAGCCGAGGTTTGAATCCTAAGTTGGGATCCCTGTTTCTGGGAGCTCCTACTAACACAGCCTAACCCAGCAGGGGGGCTGGTTACTCTGACTAGAACTTTCCTTCCTCCCCCTGAAGTAGGATGTGGGAACATTCCACTCCTCCTCAGAAAGGGGGGAGCTAGCCTGGAATGAACTATTCCAGTCTAGGTATACTAACTGGCTTGGGTCTGCTACATACTGCTGCCACCTGCTGGTGTACATTGAGATTACAGCAAATACATAATACAGGCCTGAAGATACATATAATAATGAATGCATTGTAGGATCACAGAAGATGGTAATACGCATATACACCTGACATTATTGTACTGGGGAAACAGAAGTTTAGTGACATACTTCAGGATGTTGCAATTGCGCCTGCTTACACTGAACCACTGATGGTAAAACAAGTAGTTGACAATGGGAGAATGTGGGATAGCGGAGTATCCATAGATGACCACCTATGAATTAGCATTTGTGCAGGGTTTATCCGAATGCTTACTGTGTGAGAGCCAGTTATTAGCATCACTCTGTGAAGGGGCACTTAAAAAGGACCTTTCACCACTCCTGACATGCCTGTTTTAATAGCGTCATGCATTCCCCATGTAATAACAATTCTAGAACATCTATTGTTATGGCTGTATGTTGTGCCCTTCCTTTTTTATTTCTGCTAGTAGTTATTTTTGAGGAAGGGTTGAGACGTATGCATATATATCCATGCATGCATGCAAACACGTGCATGCATGTATGGTATATATGCATACAGTGACCACCATATCATGGGATGATGTGCGCAGATGTGCCCAACATCTGCGCACGTCTGCCCATGGTGGCCCACAGGGGCTCATGGTGGCCCCTGTGGGAAATATGTGCCTCCTTTATAGGTCCCTTGCTCCCCTTAGTATATATAGCTGTGCCCCCTTTAGACTGTGCCCCCTTCTATGAGATATATATATATATATATATATATATATATAAAAATCATCTGTGCCCCTTTAGCTGTGCCCCTTCTATGATATATATATATATATATATATATATATATACAGTACAGACCAAAAGTTTGGACACACCTTCTCATTCAAAGAGTTTTCTTTATTTTCATGACTATGAAGGCATCAAAACTATGAATTAACACATGTGGAATTATATACAGTTGCAATAAAAAGTATGTGAACGCTTTGGAATTATATGGATTTCTGCACAAATTGGTCATAAAATGTGATCTGATCTTCATCTAAGTCACAACAATAGACAATCATAGTCTACTTAAACTAATAACACACAAAGAACTAAATGTTACCATGTTTTTATTGAACACACCATGTAAACATTCACAGTGCAGGTGGAAAAAGTATGTGAACCCCTAGACTAATGACATCTCCAAGAGCTAATTGGAGTGAGGTGTCAGCCAACTGGAGTCCAATCAATGAGATGAGATTGGAGGTGTTGGTTACAGCTGCCCGGCCCTATAAAAAACACACACCAGTTCTGGGTTTGCTTTTCACAAGAAGAATTGCCTGATGTGAATGATGCCTCGCACAAAAGAGTTCTCAGAAGACCTACGATTAAGAATTGTTGACTTGCATAAAGCTGGAAAGGGTTATAAAAGTATCTCCAAAAGCCTTGCTGTTCATCAGTCCACGGTAAGACAAATTGTCTATAAATGGAGAAAGTTTAGCACTGCTGCTATTTTCCCTAGGAGTGGCCGTCCTGTAAATATGACTGCAAGAGCACAGCGCAGACTGCTCAATGAGGTGACGAAGAATCCTAGAGTGTCAGCTAAAGACTTACAAAAGTCTCTGGCATATGCTAACATCCCTGTAGCGAATCTACGATACGTAAAACACTATACAAGAATGGATTTCATGGGAGGATACCACAGAGGAAGCCACTGCTGTCCAAAAAAAAAATTGCTGCACGTTTACAGTTTGCACAAGAGCACCTAGATGTTCCAAAGCAGTACTGGCAAAATATTCTGTGGACAGATGAAACCAAAGTTGAGTTGTTTGGAAGAAACACACAACACTATGTGTGGAGAAAAAAAGGCACGCAAACATCAAAACCTCATCCCAACTGTGAAGTATGGTGATGGGGGCATCATGGTTTGGGGATGCTTTGCTGCATCAGGGCCTGGACGGATTGCTCTCATCAAAGGAAAAATTAATTCTCAAGTTTATCAAGACATTTTGCAGGAGAACTTAAGGCCATCTGTCCACCAGCTGAAGCTCAACAGAAGATGGGTGTTGCAACAGGACATCGACCCAAAGCATAGAAGTAAATCAACAACAGAATTGCTTAAACAGAAGAAAATACGCCTTCTGGAGTGGCCCAGTCAGAGTCCTGACCTCAACCCGATTGAGATGCTGTGGCATGACCTCAAGAAAGCAATTCACACCAGACATCCCAAGAATATTGCTGAACTGAAACAGTTCTGTAAAGAGGAATGGTCAAGAATTACTCCTGACTGTTGTGCACGTCTGATCTGCAACTACAGGAAACGTTTGGTTGAAGTTATTGCTGCCAAAGGAGGTTCAGACAGTTATTAAATCCAAGGGTTCAGATACTTTTTCCACCTGCACTGTGAATGTTTACATGGTGTGTTCAATAAAAACATGGTAACATTTAATTCTTTGTGTGTTATTAGTTTAAGCAGACTGTGATTGTCTATTGTTGTGACTTAGATGAAGATCAGATCACATCAGATGAAGATCAGATCACATTTTATGACCAATTTGTGCAGAAATCCATATCATTCCAAAGGGTTCACATACTTTTTCTTGCAACTGTGAAACAACTGAAAATATGTCATGTGTCATATACCATAATATATATACAGTACAGACCAAAAGTTTGGACACACCTTCTCATTCAAAGAGTTTTCTTTATTTTCATGACTATGAAAATTGTAGATTCACACTGAAGGCATCAAAACTATGAATTAACACATGTGGAATTATATACATAACAAACAAGTGTGAAACAACTGAAAATATGTCATATTCTAGGTTCTTCAAAGTAGCTACCTTTTGTTTTGATTACTGCTTTGCACACTCTTGGCATTCTCTTGATGAGCTTCAAGAGGTAGTCCCCTGAAATGGTTTTCACTTCACAGGTGTGCCCTGTCAGGTTTAATAAGTGGGATTTCTTGCCTTATAAATGGGGTTGGGACCATCAGTTGCGTTGAGGAGAAGTCAGGTGGATACACAGCTGATAGTCCTACTGAATAGACTGTTAGAATTTGTATTATGGCAAGAAAAAAAGCAGCTAAGTAAAGAAAAACGAGTGGCCATCATTACTTTAAGAAATGAAGGTCAGTCAGTCAGTCAGCCGAAAAATTGGGAAAACTTTGAAAGTAAGGGCTATTTGACCATGAAGGAGAGTGATGGTGTGCTGCGCCAGATGACCTGGCCTCCACAGTCACCGGACCTGAACCCAATCGAGATGGTTTGGGGTGAGCTGGACCGCAGAGTGAAGGCAAAAGGGCCAACAAGTGCTAAGCATCTCTGGGAACTCCTTCAAGACTGTTGGAAGACCATTTCAGGGGACTACCTCTTGAAGCTCATCAAGAGAATGCCAAGAGCGTGCAAAGCAGTAATCAAAGCAAAAGGTGGCTACTTTGAAGAACCTAGAATATGACATATTTTCAGTTGTTTCACACTTGTTTGTTATGTATATAATTCCACATGTGTTAATTCATAGTTTTGATGCCTTCATAGTCATGAAAATAAAGAAAACTCTTTGAATGAGAAGGTGTGTCCAAACTTTTGGTCTGTACTGTATATATATTATCATCTGTGCCTTATATGTATTATACATCCCCCCCCCTATACCTGAAACCAGGTGCATCGGTGTGAATGGGCCCCAAGCATTCACACAGATGCAATCTGGTTGATTGCCTCAGAATGACCGGACAAAGGTCTGGTCATCCTGATGACTACAAAGGACTCAGATTCAACAGAATCTGAGCCCTTTGTTGTAATTATCTCGCTGCTGGAGATAATTATGCATGATAGAAGGAAGGGAGAAGTCTCCCCTCCTTCTATTATGCGCATTCCGGCAGCGCAATTACCATCACGCTGTCCGGAATGCTAAATGCTACAGGCGGGAGATCAAAGGCTTCTCCCTCCTGTTAGCATATAGCGCGGCCCCGACGTGCGCGTTCGGGGACGCGCGGGCTGGCGCAGTGACGTCATCTCACTGCGCCGTCCCACGTGTCTCCAATGGTGGCGCGCGCACGCCACCATGTGGGCGGTGCGGCAGTGCGGGCCACCGGATATAAATATCCAGCGGTCCCTGCACTAGGAAGAAGAGCCGTGCCGCCCCCCATCAGAAGACCACCCCGGAACGAACGAGCAAACCCCTGGACGAACTAGTGTCATGCCCCACTCTGACGATGTGCGGAGGTCGGCCAGGATAGCAGCACGAGTTTAGTGTTTGTTTTGGAGCCGTGCTGGATCCGCCTCTCATCAAGCGCACTGAGTGGGGTCATTAGTTTAAATAGTACACCGCCCAGTGCTCTGGGCGGATTATACTAATCATTGTGGTCTTGGAAGCTAGGAAGGAAGGTTGGCTGTCTGTTCCAGCTCAGGAAGATAAGTGTTATTTCAAGTTTGGTTGTTTTGTGTCATCTATCCCATCCAGGTTCTGTGCGAGCAGGCTGCTCCTATTTCCCCACAGACTGAGTGCACGCCCGCCGTGACATTATAATCCGCCATACGGTGACTGCCATCACTCAGCGCTTTTGTGATGGCGTCAATTGATGCACTGGTTGACCGCATGCAGGGTTTATCCCTAGAGGTTGCGGATCTGCATAGTTCGGTCACACAGTGTCAGAGGGTTCTGGCATCAGGTACAGGTCAAATTGGTCGCTCTTCCCGAGAAATTTACAGGGGGTATGGATGATTTTTTCCGCTTTAAAGAGTCATGCAAATTGTACCTTCGTCTGCGTCCATTTTCGTCAGGTAATTAAGATCAGAGGGTTGGTATCATCATGTCTTTGCTTAAAGGGGACGCGCAATCCTGGGCTTTTTCTCTGCCGCTCGGATCTCTGGCTCTCCGGTCGGTGGAGGAATTTTTCAAAGCCCTGGGATTGATTTACGATGACTCAGATCGGGTCTCGATGGCAGAATCGAAATTGCGTAACTTACTACAGGGTAAACATACTGCAGAGGGTTACTGCACAGAGTTTAGGAGGTGGGCTACTGAGTCGGGGTGGAACGACCCCGCGTTACGTAGTCAGTTTTGTCAGGGGTTATCTGAAAGGTTGAAGGATGCCCTGGCTTTTCATGAGTACCCGGATACTTTAGAGAATGCAATGTCTTTGGCTATACGGTTGGATAGACGTATCAGAGAGAGGTGTAAGGGTCCCTCCGTGCAGGGGATCCCTCCTGCGTGTGGTTTTGTTTCTCCTACTGCCCAGGGTGATATTGCTTGTTACTCTGGGGTAGGGGAGGAACCCATGCAGTTAGGTCAGATATCTTGCCATTCTGATAGTAGAGACTTTAGAAAAGTGCACAATCTATGTTACTATTGTGGAAAGAGGGGTAATTTTGTTTTTTCTTGTCCTGAAGAGAAAAAGAAAAAAGAAAAAAAAACTTCCCTCACACTTGGTAGTATGAATGGTGTGGTGGAGCAGACAGGTATGCAAGCTCCCTGCAGTTCCCGTTTTCTCCTTTCAGCTATGGTGGCGCTAGAGTCAAAAAATGTGTTTGTTGATGTATTCCTTTATTGTGGTGCTGGGGTAAACCTAATTGACTTTCTTTTTCTTTAAGGCCTGGGACTAAGTACTTGCACGTTAGAGAACGAGATTCGTGTTTTTGCAATTGATTCTTCCCCTCTTTCTCAAAGGAGCCTTACGCACATTGTTCATGGCATTCACTTAAGGGTGGGTGATTCACATGCTGAAATTATTTCTTGTTTTGTCATGAAGGATTTGCCAGCTCCTATAGTTTTGGGGTTGCCATGGTTGACTAGACATAACCCAATTATAGACTGGCAAGCGAAACAAATCATTGGTTGGAGCGAGTTTTGTTTGGATAATTGTCTTGGCACATCTATCTCTGGTGTGTCCATTAAGGCTTTACCTCAGTATCTCTCGGATTTTGCGGATGTCTTTTCGGAGGGTGGGGCTCAGGAATTGCCCCCTCATCGAGACTATGATTGTCCTGTTAATCTCATTCCTGGGGCTAAGTTGCCAAAGTCTCGGCTTTACAACCTCTCTCAACCCGAAAGAGAGGTCATGCGAAAGTATGTCGCCGAGAGTTTGGCAAAGGGTCATATTAGACAATCTAAGTCTCCAGTGGCTGTAGGTTTGTTCTTTGTGAAGAAAAAAGATGGATCACTGAGACCGTGTTTGGATTTCCGGGAATTGAACTGTATTACAGTCCGGGATCCATATCCCCTGCCTTTGATCTCTGATCTTTTTAATCAGATTGTTGGAGCCAAGGTGTTCTCCAAGTTGGATTTGAGAGGAGCCTACAATCTGATCCAGATCAAGGAGGGGGATGAGTGGAAAACGGCCTTCAATACGCACAAGGGTCATTTTGAGAACCTGGTGATGCCTTTTGGGTTGACGAACGCGCCAGCAGTATTTCAGCGATTCGTCAATGACATTTTTCATCACTTGGTGGGGAGGTTCGTAGTAGTTTACCTGGATGACATTTTAATTTATTCTCCTGATCTGAAGACCCATCAGGATCATGTGAGACCGGGCGGTTCTGGAGTGGGACCGACCAGAGAATCAGAAAGCTTCGATGCGGTTCTTGGGGTTTACGAATTATTATAGAAAATGTATTTTGAATTATTCTACCCTAGTAAAACCTCTTACTGATATGACCAAGAAGGGCGCCGATGTCTCTGTCTGGTCGGATGAGGCATTGCAGGCCTTTTCGGCTGTTAAGGAGCGTTTTGCGTCTGCTCCCATTCTGGTGCAGCCGGATGTGTCTCAGCCATTCATAGTGGAGGTTGATGCATCAGAGGTGGGGGTTGGGGCGGTGATGTCACAGGGTTCATCTCCTGGCAAGTGGGTCCCGTGTGCCTTCTTCTCCAAGAAGCTCTCGGTCGCCGAGGTGAATTATGATGTTGGAGATAGAGAGTTGTTGGCTATCAAGTTGGCCTTTGAGGAATGGCGTCACTGGTTAGAGGGGGCGTCTCACCCCGTTACGGTGTATACTGACCATAAGAATTTGGCTTACCTGCAATCTGCCAAGCGTCTGAACCCTAGGCAGGCCAGATGGTCACTGTTTTTTACCAGGTTCAATTTCGTGGTTACCTTTCGCAAGAACGTCAAGGCAGATGCCTTGTCTCGCAGCTTTCCTGGGGGAAGTAATTCAGAAGATCCGGCGCCGATTTTGGCGGATGGGGTGGTGGTCTCCGCTCTGTACCCTGAATTGGAGATGGAGGTGTTGGGAGCCCAGGAGGGGGCTCCTGGTTCTTGTCCCCCAGGGAGGTTGTTTGTTCCTGAGGGCCTACGATACAAGGTGTTCAAGGAACATCACGATACTGTTCTCGCTGGACATCCTGGTGGTAAGTCCACCTGTGATCTGGTATCCCGGAGGTTTTTGGTGGCCAGGGTTACGTAAGAGCATTGAGAATTACGTGACAGCTTGTGAAACCTGCGCTCGGTCAAAGGTTGCTCATACTCGACCGCCTGGTTCACTTCTTCCATTGTCTATTCCATCTCGTCCTTGGACGCATTTGTCTATGGACTTTATTACGGATCTGCCGAGTTCCTCCGGGAGAACAGTGATTTTGGTGGTAGTTGACCGTTTCAGTAAAATGGCTCACTTTATACCACTAACGAGTCTGCCTAACGCTAAGACTCTTGCGCAGATTTTTGTGGATAATATTGTGAAATTGCATGGTATTCCTTCGGATGTGGTCTCTGATAGGGGCACACAGTTTGTCTCCAGGTTTTGGAGGGCGTTCTGCTCTCGGCTTGGCATTCAACTTTCATTCTCTTCGGCTTTTCATCCGCAGTCGAATGGTCAGACGGAGCGTACTAATCAAAACCTGGAGACCTACTTGAGGTGCTTTGTGGCTGAGAATCAGGAGGATTGGTCCTCATTCTTGTCCTTAGCAGAATTTGCGTTGAATAACCATAGGCAGGAGTCCACGGGTAAGTCGCCATTTTTTGCCGCATACGGTTTCCATCCTCAGTTTGGTACCTTTTCTGGGTCTGGTTCCTCTGGGATGCCAGAGGAGGAGAGATTATCTTCTGCCTTATCCTCTATTTGGCGGAGGATTCAAGGGAATTTGGAGAGGATGGGTGAGAGGTATAAACGAATGGCTGACAAGAGACGTATGACTGGTCCGGACCTGTGTGTGGGTGATCTGGTGTGGTTGTCCACTAAGAATATCAAATTGAGAGTGCCATCTTGGAAACTGGGTCCAAGATTTATTGGTCTGTATAAAATTTCTGCGGTGATCAATTCTGTGGCGTTTCGGCTGGATCTTCCGCAGACTTGGAGGATCCATGATGTGTTCCACAGGTCTTTACTAAAAAAATACGTGAGACCGGTGGAACCATCGCCATTGCCTCCTCCTCCTGTTCTAGTCGAGGGAAACTTGGAGTTTGAGATCTCCAGGATTCTCGACTCGAGAGTTCTTCGGGGTTCCCTTCAGTACCTGGTGCACTGGAGGGGATACGGTCCTGAGGAGAGGATGTGGGTTCCGGCGTCGGATGTCAACGACAGCCGACTGGTGAGGGCCTTTCATAGGTCCCATCCGGATAAGGTTGGTCGGGGGTGTCCGGAGGTCACCCGTAGAAGGGGGGTACTGTCATCCGCCTCTCATCAAGTGCACTGGGTGGGGTCATTAGTTTGAATAGTACACCAGCCCAGTGCTCTGGGCGGATTATACTAATCATTGTGGTCTTGGAAGCTAGGAAGGAAGGTTGGCTGTCTGTTCCAGCTCAGGAAGATAAGTGTTATTTCAAGTTTGGTTGTTTTGTGTCATCTATCCCATCCAGGTTCTGTGCGAGCAGGCTGCTCCTATTTCCCCACTTCACCATCTCAGGGAATTCAGGGTTTTGTCAGCCCAGGCACGGGGACACCTCATACCTACCTTAAAGGTCTGTAGGTGGGCCGAGCAGTGCAGGGAAAGAGGTCAGGGATTAGTTAGGAGGTGACCCTTCCCCTGTCTCTCGCCCAGAGCCTGGTTGGTGCGTTATCTGTTAGACTGAGTGCACGCCCGCCGTGACATTATAATCCGCCGTGACAACAAGCAACTAAGCCTGAGTATCCCCCCTTGTTAACCCTGAAACCCCTGATCCCCTACCGCTATCCCACCAACGATTTACTCCCTTGTTAACCCTATAACCCCTGATCCCCTACCGCTATCCCACCGATTCCGCCCTATTTAACCCTTACATCCCTGAGCCCACACCCCTATCCCACCAACGATTCCCCCCCTATTTAACCCATACATCCCTGAACCCACACCCCTATCCCACCAACGATTCCCCTGATTAACCCCTGCATATCCAAACCCCTACTCCCCTGAATCATTCCCCTGATTACCCTTACCCACTACCCCCACAACCAGCCCATAATACCCCCTCTGTACTACTATCCTTTGCAAGGTATTAACCCTTGCATTACTATATCCTACCTGCGAATTGCTGTCTGTTATTCGTGGGCGTCTGTGGCCTGCATTCACCCCTGCAGTGCCACAATTAACCCTCGTCGTACCCCATGGGGACAGTAAGTAGAACTAGGTGGGTGGGCTGCTAATATTTGTGTGAGTGTATTGTATAGTTAGTTTGTGGGTGGAATTTTGTAGTGTAGTGTAGTTTAGTACTGTATATTTAGTGGGGTATTGTTAGTATATTGTGTATGTAGTGTACTAGATATTAATAAATATCTTGTCTGTGTAACGTGTAGTTATTGGCGATAGTTCAGTAAGGCGCATACAGCTAGTTTATTGATTAGCGTAAAGTAAAGGCAAAGTATTGTGTTATTGTTAATAATATAAAGGTATAAATAGGCAGAGTCATCAATAGACGGCTCCTCCTATTTCTGAATATTAATTATCGATATTTGCATAAATATTGGTGATTAATATTCCCCCTTTACAGTTATAAATGAATTGCTAGCAGTCTGCAGGCTTTGGTTTTGAGTTCGGGTTCTTTATCCCGTTTTTATTTTCCTCATCCCCTACGTTCGCAGACAATTTAAAATCGGCTAAGTCCAATCCCATACAACTAAAACAAAAATTCGAGAAGGAATTGGCGTTAGGCAGAATAATGGGCCCGTTTGTTTCCCCTCCTTTTAGGAACATTCGCATCTCCCTCTTGGCCTCGTCCCTAAAAAGG
The DNA here is from genome assembly GCF_905171765.1 of Bufo bufo. Taxonomy (NCBI): domain Eukaryota; kingdom Metazoa; phylum Chordata; class Amphibia; order Anura; family Bufonidae; genus Bufo; species Bufo bufo. Next base: position 178,214,527 of record NC_053394.1, read on the forward strand.
AGTCAGGCTCCTTCCGATTGATTCACCATTTGTCCTTCCCAAAAGGGGCATCTGTGAATGACGGGATTCCTAAGGAAGAGTCCTCAGTGTCCTATGTGTCGTTCGACAGGGCTGCGTCATTAGTTAGACAAGCTGGAAAAGACGCTTTATTGGCCAAATCGGACATTGAAGCGGCTTTTCGTTTGCTCCCAGTTCACCCTGATTGCTACCACCTCCTGGGTTTCATGGTAGACGGCTGTTATTATTTTGACACTTGTTTGCCAATGGGTTGATCCATTTCATGCCGTTATTTTGAATTGTTCAGCACCTTTCTTGAATGGGTTATCCTTTTTGAAACCCGCTCCCAGGCGATCATCCACTACCTGGATGATTTCTTATTTGTGTTCCCCGGTAGTTCCACTGGATGCCAATTCCTCCTCAATACTTTTCGTTATTTCAAATCCCGTTTCGGTGTTCCCCTGTCAGAAGACAAGACGGTAGGTCCTGCTACGTTCATTACATTTTTGGGTATCGAAATTGACACGTCCTTGATGATTTTCCGCCTCCCTGCGGACAAATTGATTAAACTGTCAGAAATGATTTTAGTTTTTTTCGCTGTAAAATCAGTTACCCTTCGGCAAATGCAGTCATTGCTTGGACTTTTGGTTTTCGCGTGCCGCATCATGCCCATGGCCCGTGTTTTCTCTCGGCGTTTGTCACTATCTACATGCGGTATTAAAAAACCTGATCACCACATACGGTTAACCAAGCAGTTGAAGCTGGACTTGAAAGTTTGGAGTGAATTTTTGGCCCATTACAATGGCCACACGTGCTACCAAGCTCTGGAGGTCTCAACGGCGGAGCTATCGTTGTTTACGGAGGCAGCGGGCTCCACCGGTTTCGGAGCCGTATTTGGCTGTGAGTGGTGTGCCTCCCCGTGGCCAGAACAGTGGCGCAATGCCGGTTTGTGCTCCAACATAACCCTCCTTGAATTGTTTCCCATCATTGTGGCCATTAACAAATGGGGTCCCAAAGTCCAGAACAGACGCTTATGTTTTTGGTCTGACAATATGTCGGTAGTTTATTGCATTAACAAATTGACCTCTTTATCCCCTCCGGTTCTGTCATTATTGCGCCATTTGGTCCTCCGTTGTTTGGAATTCAATATCTGGTTCCGGGCCCGCCATGTACCGGGGGTTCAGAACTCCGTGGCTGATGCTCTTTCTCAGGGATCTGTTGCCAGGAGCGATCCAAGAGGGCATCCCCTGCCCACAGCAGCTATGGGAATTGCCAATCAGCGGTTGATGGCTATGGTACAGGCTTCGGTGACGCCAGCTACTTGGTCCGGACATGGTAAGGCGTGGGCGGCATGGTGGGCGGTGGCAATGGCTACTGCAGATGGGGAGTTACCGGCTGCTTGCTTGGAGGTGACCATTTCATATTTATTGGGCTTGCGCGAGCAAGGGGTTTCTTCAGTGATGGCGCAGCGGCGGCTAGGGGGAGTTGCTTTTCACCTTAAGTTGCGCGGCTGGCCAGATGTGACTAAACACTTCTTAATCCGCCAGGCTATTAGAGGCTGGCTCAAGGAGCATGTCAGGTACGAATGTAGGCGCCCAGTTTCCTATTCATTATTAACGCGCCTCTGCGAGGTCCTTCCTTCTATCTGTCCCTCATCATATGAAGTTGTGCTGTTTAGGGCTGCTTTTTGTTTGGCCTTTTTTGCTGCGCTCAGGATAGGGTAATTAGTGTCAACTTCCCGATCCCGGCCAGGCGGCCTAGGTGCGGGCGAAGTGCTCCTTAGTGACTCGGCGCTCCGAGTCTTCATTCGGCGCTCCAAAACTGATGTTTTCGGGCGCGGCGCATGGCTACCTTTGTGTAAAGTGGACAGCCCAGTTTGTCCTCATGCCGCGGTTTCTCAGTTATTGTCGTCCCGAGCCCAAGGTTCCCCTCTACTTCTACATGCTGACGGTAGTCCTCTCACCCGTTTTCAGTTTGGTACGCACTCTTTCCGGATCGGGGCTGCCACGGAGGCAGCTCGGGCAGGCATGCCGGAGTCCGAGGTGCAACGGATCGGCAGATGGAGATCTGCCTGTTTTGCGTCTTAGGTTCGTCCACATTTATTGCTTTAATTTTTCTTTCAGGCGCGGTACAACCCACAGTTTGTTTCATCGGCCATTCTTACATCTTCTGGGCGGGCCAGAGAGCGGAATCCCGTCCGGGCGGCCGATGTCTCGGTTTTCGGAACATTCAAGTCATGTGGAGGGGTGTTTGGGGACTACACTGGTCTCAGGTCCTGCCGGCGGCTGTGGAAATTAGTAGAGTAGTGCATTCTCCTGTTGTGTTGTGTATTCATGCCGGTGGCAACGACCTCTGTCTTTTAAAAATTGCGGAGTTGATCACTTTAATTAGGGCTGATTTGGAACGGCTGCCGTCGTTCTTCCATGAGGTAGTGTTAGTCTGGTCTGAGATTATCCCCAGGGTTACATGGCAAGGTGCCAGGGATTCCAACGCCATAGAAAGGGCCTGGCGCACAGTCAACGCAAGGATCTCCCGCTTTGTCTGATCACGCGCGGGGGTGGTGGTGAGACATAGGCAGCTGGAAGGGGACAACGTTCGCCTTATGCGGCAAGACGGGTCCATCTCAATGAGATAGGGCTGGACATTTTCCTGTCAGGGTTGCAAGACGGTATTGAGCAGGCCTTGTTTTTGTTGGGTGGGGGTCGGAGCGCCGTGTAGGAGTACACGGGCTCCTCAGTGGAGGTCGGTGTTAAAAGTATGGAGAAGAAGGCGGACTTGCCCACAGAGGGATTCTGTGGGGCATGCTGCTTCTTGAGACTCCAAGTTATTTACGAGTTGTTTAATATACAAAAGTTGGTGGAATTTAAAAGAAAAGTTAATAAAGCTGTGACCCATTACCCACCAGCTGTGAATTATTCCTAGCTGCAACAGGTAGCAGTTTGGTTGTTTATGGGCTTAATTCTCGGCAGTCTCCTGGTGTGTGTTGTCTTGTCCTGCTCCTTGTTTGTACTCACTCTCCCATGCTGCTGACCCATGGGATCCGTGTCTGTCTGTCTGTCTGTGCTCTGTGGGTTTCCTACTTGTTCATTCCCGTCCTCCTTCCTTTGTTTTGTTATCTGTTCTGCCAGTTATGTTTGAGTCACCTTGTGTGTATTTATTTGTCTCTGTTCAGCAAGCCCTTGCTGCAGCGTGCCTTGCTGCAGAGTGCTAGAATGAACAAGTGAACTTTCACAGAGTTTTTTTTGTTCTGTTTTCTGCATTTCTGCGGTTAGTGCATTCTGTTTGTTTCCCCCTTTATGGTGCCTTTAGGTATCGGATTTGGTTACCTTGGTGTACTGGCTGCGGTGTTTTCCGTGTTTGCTGGTTGCCAGGGGAGACGTCCGGTGAAGCCTTTTTAGCTTGCAGTTCTGCCTACGGCCGTGTTTTCTGTTACCGGTGCAGGTATCTGCTTCTGTACTTACTCCTCCGGAAGGGGGTGTCAGCATGTCTGACCAATTAGTTCTTGGCAGACATGCCATTCTCCGGAGGGAGAGTGGAGGGGGAGGTGTTAGCACACTGCAGTTCACCGTGACTTTTGTGGCCGTGTAGGCTGGCAGCATTCCCGTTGGCGTACTGGCTGCGTTTTTCGTGTAGGCTAGTTGCTAGGGGCTGCGTGCTGGCTGCGGTCATCTTATGTGTTCTGCTTGTGTACCTCTGTACCCCTTTGATTCCGATTTTCTTTGTATTCCAGTCTGGTTCCCGTTCCTGGTCCCACTCCTCCGGAAGGGGGTGTCTGCATGTCTGGCCAATCAGTTCTTGGCAGACATGTCATTCTCCGGAGGGAGAGTGGAGGGGGAGGTAACTGCATGGTGCGGTTCACTTGACGTGTTTTCCGTGTTGACTGGCTATCTTCCCCTGGCGTACTGGCTGCGGACCCTCCGTGCAGGGTGGTTTTCAGGGGCTTGTGCTGGCTGCGGTCGTCTTTTGTGTTCCGGCCCATGTACCTCGTCACCCCTTTGATTTCTGTCCCCTTGCCTGGTTCTGTTTGGTTTGTTGCCCCACTTCCTCCCCTTTTCTGTTTGGGGGGGAGAGGGGGGGCTTTGAGGGGTGGGAGTGTCACAGTCGTTACCTCTGGCTGTGACCTTCTGTCTATGCTCTTGCTGAAGCTCCGTTCCTGTGTGTTATTTGTGGTTCTTTATGGGTTAACTCCCCTGTGTGCCTATTAGGAGTTAATCCTCTCTGTCTGCTCCATGGGTGTGGCCTCTCTGCTGCACCCATGGAAACTGTATATAATGCTGAGGTTTCCTCAGTTCTGTGTCAGCTCTCCTGGTGTGTGTTGTCTTGTCCTGCTCCTTGTTTGTACTCACTCTCCCATGCTGCTGACCCATGGGATCCGTGTCTGTCTGTGCTCTGTGGGTTTCCTACTTGTTCATTCGCGTCCTCCTTCCTGTGTTTTGTTATCTGTTCTGCCAGTTATGTTTGAGTCACCTTGTGTGTATTTATTTGTCTCTGTTCAGCAAGCCCTTGCTGCTGCGCGCCTTGCTGCAGAGTGCTATGGGCAAGGCCACGCAGTATACCACTGGGGGAGCTAGTCCTTCTCTGCTCATAGCCACTCCTGATCCCTTGCGTGCTGCAGAGTGCTATGGGAAAGGCCACGCAGTATACCACTGGTGGAGCTAGTCCTTCTCTGCTCATTGCCACTCCTGTTTCCTTGATATGTACTCCTGCTTGTGTTATTAGTTGCCCTGTTTGTATTTGCCTGTCTATGTTATGTTTGCCTATGTACCGTCGGTACCTTCTGGTACCTGTTGTCCGTTTGCTCCTGTTGTCACTGTCTAGCTCACACTCCAGAGTGGACCCTGGCAACTCCCTGCGGCAAAGCCTAACCCTACCATCTGGGGCCCTAGTGAATACCAGGAGTTGCTTAGTCACGCTCCTCTGGAGTATTACTAGACAGTGGCGCAGTGGGGTTTTTCCTCTCACTGTGCGGATGGTACATAGAGCTCTCAATTTCCCTGTGTTTCCTTCCTTGGATTCTGTTTGTGCAATAAACTCTGTTGTGACTGTACCGTATTGCTGTATGTTTTGCTTGATGACGCGGTGGTCTCTCCTGGGACCTCCAACTCGTGACACATGCATTCCTAATGGAATGCATGATTTTGCTGGAACACACTGACACCAATGACTAAATAAGCCACAGCGCAGACACCATTTGGAAGGGGTGTCTAGCCCTGTCGATCAAAGGGGAGGTGGAGTGTACTGTGCACAGAGGAGCGTAGCAGTAGGAAAGCTCTAAGAGCTATGCAGGGGTGTAGCTATAGGGGGTGCAGAGGTAGCAGTCGCTACCGGGCCCAGGAGCCTGAGGGGGCCCCAAAGACCCTTGTGCCACATAAGAAGACACTGGTATTATAGAAAGTGCATGCTTGTCAAGTTACACCTCTGGCTGGAGAAAAGGGGTTAGGTCAAGAATTTGGCATGGGAGGGGGTTGCCATTTAAATTTTTGCCTCAGGCAGCAGGAAGGCTATGTGCTTCCCTGCCCCCGGCCACAAAGCACAGAGGGAAGGGGGCCCAGGATGAACTCTTGGACCAGGGCCCATGACCTTTTAGATTACGCCCCTGGAGCTATGCCAGCCCCCGATACTTGAACTGCCTAATTTGCATAAACATCCACATATCTCTGCAACAGTGCAAGCTAAAAATAAAAGAAAGGTATCTTTTTAATCCGCATGATCAACCCTACCAGGCAATTTGCCTGGTTAATTTGGGTTGATTATGCTGACAGAGGCTCTTTAATACAACACAATCCTAAAATCTATGATAAATCCTTCCTATGGCTGAGCTGCACTGCCAGCACATATCAGACATCCCAGGATATACACTGCTCAAAAAAATTAAGGGAACACTTAAACAACACAATGTAACTCCAGATCAATCACACTTCTGTGAAATCAAACTGTCCATTTAGGAAGCAACACTGAGTGACAATCAATTTCACATGCTGTTGTGCAAATGGGATAGACAACAGGTGGAAATTATAGGCAATTAGCAAGACACCCCCAATAAAGGAGTGTTTCTGCAGGTGGTGATCACAGACAACTTCTCAGTTCCTATGCTTCTTGGCTGATGTTTTGGTCACTTTTGAATGCTGGCGGTGCTTTCACTCTAGTGGTAGCATGAGACGGAGTCTACAACCCACACAAGTGGCTCAGGTAGTGCAGCTTATCCAGGATGGCACATCAATGCGAGCTGTGGCAAGAAGGTCTGCTGTGTCTGTCAGCGTAGTGTCCAGAGCATGGAGGCGCTACCAGGAGACAGGCCAGTACATCAGGAGACGTGGAGGAGGCCGTAGGAGGGCAACAACCCAGCAGCAGGACCGCTACCTCTGCCTTTGTGCAAGGAGGAACAGGAGGAGCACTGCCAGAGCCCTGCAAAATGACCTCCAGCAGGCCACAAATGTTCATGTGTCTGCTGAAACGGTCAGAAACAGACTCCATGAGGGTGATATGAGGGCCCGACGTCCACAGGTGGGGGTTGTGCTTACAGCCCAACACCGTGCAGGACGTTTGGCATTTGCCAGAGAACACCAAGATTGGCAAATTCGCCACTGGCGCCCTGTGCTCTTCACAGATGAAAGCAGGTTCACACTGAGCACATGTGACAGACGTGACAGAGTCTTGAGACGCCGTGGAGAACGTTCTGCTGCCTGCAACATCCTCCAGCATGACCGTTTTGGCATTGGGTCAGTAATGGTGTGGGGTGGCATTTCTTTGGAGGGCCGCACAGCCCTCCATGTGCTCGCCAGAGGTAGCCTGACTGCCATTAGGTACCGAGATGAGATCCTCAGACCCCCTGTGAGACCATATGCTGGTGCGGTTGGCCCTGGGTTCCTCCTAATGCAAGACAATGCTAGACCTCATGTGGCTGGAGTGTGTCAGCAGTTCCTGCAAGACGAAGGCATTGATGCTATGGACTGGCCCGCCCGTTCCCCAGACCTGAATCCAATTGAGCACATCTGGGACATCATGTCTCGCTCTATCCACCAACGTCACGTTGAATCACAGACTGTCCAGGAGTTGGCAGATGCTTTAGTCCAGGTCTGGGAGGAGATCCCTCAGGAGACCGTCCGCCACCTCATCAGGAGCATGCACAGGCGTTGTAGGGAGGTCATACAGGCACGTGGAGGCCACACACACTACTGAGCCTCATTTTGACTTGTATTAAGGACATTACATCAAAGTTGGATCAGGCTGTAGTGTGTTTTTCCACTTTAATTTTGAGTGTGACTCCAAATCCAGACCTCCATGGGTTAAAAAATGTGATTTTCATTTTTTTTATTTTTGTGTGATTTTGTTGTCAGCACATTCAACTATGTAAAGAACAAAGTATTTCAGAAGAATATTTAATTAATTCAGATCTAGGATGTGTTATTTTTGTGTTCCCTTTATTTTTTTGAGCAGTGTATTAACAAAAGCCGATAAGGGGTCATAAACCACCAATGCATCAACTTTTGGGTGGATTTCAAATGGGCTTAAAAATGAGAATATTTGTGTGGTGTGAATACCAAAGTCTATGACATATTATTCTGTAAAATCCCTAGTCCCACTGTCCATTTAGTAACACTTGGCAGAATGTTAGCCTGCGATCTGTCCGAAAGATTCTCAGACCGCGATGCTCAGGTAAGCGCTATTCCTCACACACGTAGGTAAATGTAGCTGGTATATTGCTGTTACAAGAGGAGTGCTGCTGTCTTTCTACAATTATCTACTAAGCACAGCCTTGTACATTGCACAGCGACTGTGTTTGGTACTGCAGCTCAAGCCCATTCATTTGAATAGTACTGAGCTGTGCTTAGGCCACATGACAGATGTACATGATGTCACTGGCCTAGGAAGAGGCTGGGGTGCTCACCAGAGCGCCACTGTCGTTTTAAACAACTGATTGGACTCCCACCAATCAGATATTGATGACCAATCCTGTGGATAGGCCAGCAATATCAAAATCTTTTTAAGCCTTTTAAAGATAGATGACTTCTCAAGAATGCCTAATAATTCCTTGTAACAGCGGTTGCTGACTATGTTTCCCTACTTACCGCCGGGGTCCTGGGCTCCATGTTTGATGGTGATAAGCTGCCGGTGTTTCCCCATCCACTACCACACTCCTGGGCTCTGTCCTTGTAGGCATTGTCCTTCCTGGAATCAGCTCCATGGTCTCCTTCCAGCCCTGGAGACAGCATGCTTTCCAGTCCATTCCCTGTAGCACTTTCTTAAAGATTGGCTCATGTCACTTCCTTTGATTTATGGGTTCAGCACATGTGACCGTGCTGACCAATCCTAGCCCTCTTGCACCTATATAAGTGGTCCAGCCCCCTTCCCAGGTGCCGGCGCGTCAGAGGTCCTTGTGTCCTGCAAAGGTTGCTGTTGTCTGTGTTATGCCACCTGTTTGATCCTTACCTACCCTGTATCAACTCTCCTGTTGCTAACCCAGATTGCCTGACCTGTGCTGACTGCCCTGACCCATTGCTTGTTTGACTTTGCTTCTGCCCCATCCTTTGGTCCTGCCCTGTCGCTCCTGGTTATAACTCTGCCTGCTGACTACAACTCTCTGTGGTACCTTGCACTGGTACCCCCTGGTCCGCTTGGACCAGTTGCCTCGTGTGCCAACAGCACTTACATCAGGAGCAAGCTAAGTTATATTATATGTGCTTTCTGTGTATGTATCTATATATACACTGACCAAAAATATTAACTGAACACTTTCGGTTCTGCTCCCATTTTGCATGAGCTGAACTCAAAGATCTGAAACATTTTCTACATACACAAAAGACCCATTACTCTCAAATATTGTTCACAAATCTGTCTAAATCTGTGTTAGTGAGCACTTCTCCTTTGCCAAGATAATCCATCCCACCTCACAGGTGTGGCATATCAAGGTGCTGATTAGACAGCATGAATATTGCACAGGTGTGCCTTAGACTGCCCACAATAAAAGGCCACTCTGAAATGTGCACAGTTTTGCCTTACTGGGGGGGTGTCAGAAAACCAGTCAGTATCTGGTGTAGCCATCATTTGCCTCACGCAGTGAAACACAGACATCTCCATCGCATAGAATTGATCAGGTTGTTGATTGTGGCCTGTGGAATGTTGGTCCACTCCTCTTCAATAGCTGTGCGAAGTTGCAGAATATTGGCAGGAACTGGAACACGCTGTTGTATACGCCGATCCAGAGCATCCCAAACAAGCTCAATGGGTGACATGTCCGGTGAGTATGCTGGCCATGCAAGAACTGGGATGTTTTCATGAGATCCTTGCAATATGGGGCCGTGCATTATCATGCTGCAACATGAGGTGATGGTCGTGGATTAATGGCACAACATTAGGCCTCAGGATCTCATCACAGTATCTGTGCTTTCAAAATGCCATCAATAAAATGCACCTGTGTTCGTTGTCCATAACATACGCCTGCCCATACCATAACTCCAGCGCCACCATGGGCCACTCGATCCACAACGTTGACGTCGCAAACCACTCACCCACACAACGCTACACACGCTGTCTGCCATCTGCCCTGAACAGTGAAAATCGCTGACTGCCTGCGCCTGTACGATACTCCTGCTCCAGAGGGCAACAGCGCTCTGATTACGTCACTGGGCTCGGCGCATGCCCAGTCACACTATTGAGGCTGTTGCCCTCAGGAGTAGGAGTATCGTACAGGCGCAGGCACTCAGCGATACTGCGCCTGCGTGGGATTTCGGAGGCCAAGAGAGGAGGAAGCAAGGACGGTTCAGTGAATAAATTAAATGACGTAGTGGAGGGGGCGGCGCCGTTCGGCAAGGATGTAGGAGTACATTTATTTCTTAGGAGGCGTGCTGGGCTTGGAAGAAAGGCGGGCTGGGCACTGCAGGGGCACTAGAGCAGAGTAATAACACATGCTGGAATGAAGGTACTTTATTGCACATTGCTATGTTAACAGTATTATAGGCTCAAAATAGGTGACAGATTCCCTTTAACCACCTCCGGACCGCCTAACGCAGGATCGCGTTCCGGAGGTGGCAGCGCTGCACACAATCACGTATCTACGCGTCATCTCGCGAGACGCGAGATTTCCTGTGAACGCGCGCACACAGGCGCGCGCGCTCACAGGAACAGAAGGTAAGAGAGTTGATCTCCAGCCTGCCAGCGGCGATCGTTCGCTGGCAGGCTGGAGATGTGTTTTTTTTAACCCCTAGCAGGTATATTAGACGCTGTTTTGATAACAGCGTCTAATATACCTGCTACCTGGTCCTCTGGTGGTCCCCTTTGTTTGGATCGACCACCAGAGGACACAGGTAGCTCAGTAAAGTAGCACCAAGCACCACTACACTACACTACACCCCCCCCCCCCCGTCACTTATTAACCCCTTATTAGCCCCTGATCACCCCTGATCACCCCATATAGACTCCCTGATCACCCCCCTGTCATTGATTACCCCCCTGTCATTGATCACCCCCCTGTAAAGCTCCATTCAGATGTCCGCATGATTTTTACGGATCCACTGATAGATGGATCGGATCCGCAAAACGCATACGGACGTCTGAATGAAGCCTTACAGGGGCGTGATCAATGACTGTGGTTATCACCCCATATAGACTCCCTGATCACCCCCCTGTCATTGATTACACCCCTGTCATTGATCACCCCCCTTTAAAGCTCCATTCAGATGTCCGCATGATTTTTACGGATCCACTGATAGATGGATCGGATCCGCAAAACGCATACGGACGTCTGAATGGAGCCTTACAGGGGGTGATCAATGACTGTGGTGATCACCCCATATAGACTCCCTGATCACCCCCCTGTCATTGATTACACCCCTGTCATTGATCAACCCCCTGTAAAGCTCCATTCAGATGTCCGCATGATTTTTACGGATCCACTGATAGATGGATCGGATCCGCAAAACGCATACGGACGTCTGAATGAAGCCTTACAGGGGCGTGATCAATGACTGTGGTGATCACCCCATATAGACTCCCTGATCACCCCCCTGTCATTGATTACACCCCTGTCATTGATCAACCCCCTGTAAAGCTCCATTCAGATGTCCGCATGATTTTTACGGATCCACTGATAGATGGATCGGATCCGCAAAATGCATACGGACGTCTGAATGAAGCCTTACAGGGGCGTGATCAATGACTGTGGTGATCACCCCATATAGACTCCCTGATCACCCCCCTGTCATTGATTACACCCCTGTCATTGATCAACCCCCTGTAAAGCTCCATTCAGATGTCCGCATGATTTTTACGGATCCACTGATAGATGGATCGGATTCGCAAAACGCATACGGACGTCTGAATGAACCCTTACAGGGGCGTGATCAATGACTGTGGTGATCACCCCATATAGACTCCATGATCACCCCCCTGTCATTGATTACACCCCTGTCATTGATCAACCCCCTGTAAAGCTCCATTCAGATGTCCGCATGATTTTTACGGATCCACTGATAGATGGATCGGATCCGCAAAACACATACAGGCGTCTCCCTGGAGCCTTCCAGGGGGGGTGATCACCCCATATAGACTCCCTGATCACCCCCCTGTCATTGATCACCCCCCCCCCCGTCATTGATCACCCCCCCCCCCCCTGTCATGCTGCATTCAGATGTCCGTATGATTTTTACGGATCCACGGATACATGGATCGGATCCGCAAAACACATACGGACATCTGAATGGAGCCTTACAGGGGGGTGATCAATGACAGGGGGGTGATCACCCCATATAGACTCTCTGATCACCCCCCTGTCATTGATCACCACCCCTGTCATTGATCACCCCCCCTGTCATTGATCATCCCCCTGTCATTGATCACCCTCTGTAAGGCTCCATTCAGACATTTTTTTGGCCCAAGTTAGCGGAATTATTTTATTTTTTTCTTATAAAGTCTCATATTCCACTAACTTGTGTCAAAAAATAAAATCTCACATGAACTCACCATACCCTTCACGGAATCCAAATGCGTAAAATTTTTTAGACATTTATATTCCAGACTTCTTCTCACGCTTTAGGGCCCCTAGAATGCCAGGGCAGTATAAATACCCCACATGTGACCCCATTTCGGAAAGAAGACACCCCCAGGTATTCCGTGAGGGGCATATTGAGTCCATGAAAGATTGAAATTTTTGTCCCAAGTTAGCGGAAAGGGAGACTTTGTGAGAAAAAAAAATAAAAAATATCAAATTCCGCTAACTTGTGCCAAAAAAAAAAAAATTTCTATGAACTCGCCATGCCCCTCATTGAATACCTTGGGGTGGCTTCTTTCCAAAATGGGGTCACATGTGGGGTATTTATACTGCCCTGGAATTCTAGGGGCCCCAAAGCGTGAGAAGAAGTCTGGTATCCAAATGTCTAGAAATACCCTCCTAAAAGGAATTTGGGCACCTTTGCCCACCTAGGCTGCAAAAAAGTGTCACACATCTGGTATCGCCGTACTCAGGAGAAGTTGGGGAATGTGTTTTGGGGTGTCATTTTACATATACCCATGCTGGGTGAGATAAATATCTTGGTCAAATGCCAACTTTGTATAAAAAAATGGGAAAAGTTGTCTTTTGCCAAGATATTTCTCTCACCCAGCATGGGTATATGTAAAATGACACCCCAAAACACATTCCCCAACTTCTCCTGAGTACGGAGATACCAGATGTGTGACACTTTTTTGCAGCCTAGGTGGGCAAAGGGGCCCATATTCCAAAGAGCACCTTTCGGATTTCACAGGTCATTTACCTACTTACCACACATTAGGGCTCCTGGAAAATGCCAGGGCAGTATAACTACCCCACAAGTGACCCCATTTTGGAAAGAAGACACCCCAAGGTATTCCGTGAGGGGCATGGCGAGTTCCTAGAATTTTTTATTTTTTGTCACAAGTTAGTGGAAAATGATGATTTTTTTTTTTGATTTTTTTTTTCATACAAAGTCTCATATTCCACTAACTTGTGACAAAAAATAAAAACTTCCATGAACTCACTATGCCCATCAGCGAATACCTTGGGGTCTCTTCTTTCCAAAATGGGGTCACTTGTGGGGTAGTTATACTGCCCTGGCATTCTAGGGGCCCAAATGTGTGGTAAGGAGTTTGAAATCAAATTCTGTAAAAAATGACCTGTGAAATCCGAAAGGTGCTCTTTGGAATATGGGCCCCTTTGCCCACCTAGGCTGCAAAAAAGTGTCACACATCTGGTATCTCCGTACTCAGGAGAAGTTGGGGAATGTGTTTTGGGGTGTCATTTTACATATACCCATGCTGGGTGAGAGAAATATCTTGGCAAAAGACAACTTTTCCCATTTTTTTATACAAAGTTGGCATTTGACCAAGATATTTCTCTCACCCAGCATGGGTATATGTAAAAAGACACCCCAAAACACATTCCTCAACTTCTCCTGAATACAGAGATACCAGATGTGTGACACTTTTTTGCAGCCTAGGTGGGCAAAGGGGCCCATATTCCAAAGAGCACCTTTCGGATTTCACTGGTCATTTTTTACAGAATTTGATTTCAAACTCCTTACCACACATTTGGGCCCCTAGAATGCCAGGGCAGTATAACTACCCCACAAGTGACCCCATTTTGGAAAGAAGAGACCCCAAGGTATTTCGTGATGGGCATAGTGAGTTCATAGAACTTTTTATTTTTTGTCACAAGTTAGTGGAATATGAGACTTTGTAAGAAAAAAAAAAAAAAATCATCATTTTCCGCTAACTTGTGACAAAAAATAAAAAGTTCTATGAACTCACTATGCCCATCAGCGAATACCTTAGGGTGTCTACTTTCCGAAATGGGGTCATTTGTGGGGTGTTTGTACTGTCTGGCCATTGTAGAACCTCAGGAAACATGACAGGTGCTCAGAAAGTCAGAGCTGCTTCAAAAAGCGGAAATTCACATTTTTGTACCATAGTTTGTAAACGCTATAACTTTTACCCAAACCATTTTTTTTTACCCAAACATTTTTTTTTTATCAAAGACATGTAGAACAATAAATTTAGAGCAAAATTTATATATGGATGTCGTTTTTTTTGCAAAATTTTACAACTGAAAGTGAAAAATGTCATTTTTTTGCAAAAAAATTGTTAAATTTCGATTAATAACAAAAAAAGTAAAAATGTCAGCAGCAATGAAATACCACCAAATGAAAGCTCTATTAGTGAGAAGAAAAGGAGGTAAAATTCATTTGGGTGGTAAGTTGCATGACCGAGCAATAAACGGTGAAAGTAGTGTAGGTCAGAAGTGTAAAAAGTGGCCAGGTCTTTCAGGGTGTTTAAGCACTGGGGGCTGAGGTGGTTAAAGAGGACCTTTCACTACAATAAAAAAAATCTAAACTAAGCATACAGACATGGAGAGCGGCGCTCAGGGATCTGCCTGCACTTACTATTATCCCTGGGCGCTGCTCCGTTCTCCAGGTATAGGCTCCGGTATCTTCAGATTTTCAGCTCAACTGGGAGGAGCCTGCCGGCGTCTCCTTCTCCCAGGCTGGAGTGCGTGCCAATCGCAGCGCTCAGCTCATAGCCTGAGAGAAAAAAATACCTTTCAGGCTATGAGCTGAGCGCTGCGATTGGCCAGCGCTACAGCCTGGGAGAAGGAGACGCCGGCAGGCTCCTCCCAGTTGAGCCGAAAATCTGAAGATACCGGAGCCTATACCGGGAGAACGGAGCAGCGCCCATGGATACTAGTAAGCGCAGGGAGATCCCTGGGCGCCGCTTTCCATGTCTGTATGCTTAGTATAGATTTTTTATTGTAGTGAAAGGTCCTCTTTAAGAGCACTAATGCTGTTTCCAATGGTAAAAGACTGACGGCTTGTCCTAAATGCTCGCTTATCTGAAGATACCGGAGCCTATACCGGGAGAACGGAGCAGCGCCCATGGATACTAGTAAGCGCAGGGAGATCCCTGGGCGCCGCTTTCCATGTCTGTATGCTTAGTATAGATTTTTTATTGTAGTGAAAGGCCCTCTTTAAGAGCACTAATGCTGTTTCCAATGGTAAAAGACTGACGGCTTGTCCTAAATGCTCGCTTCCAGGAGCAACTTTATACCATTGCATGTGGGAATGTAAAGGGAAAGGTGAACTATGGGACAAAATAGCAAAAGAGCTAAATGACAAATTGAAAACAAATTTATCCGTAAAACCGGAAGAGCTATTGTTTCATGCCACTAGTCCTCAGACCCCGTTAGCGGCACATGCGACTCTATTAGCCGCAAAAGATGTATTTTAGCACATTGGCTGTTGCCAACGATACCTTCAATAACGGAGGTAATAAACCATACAAAAAAGTGTGTATTAGCAGACAAATGGGCCGCAGACAAGGAAGGAAAGAAAGTTTCAAAAAGATATCACGCAAAGTGGCTGGCATTCATACTTTCCTTTTATCCCAGAGATATAGCTAATGAGTTAATTTAGTAATTAGAGAAGATATTAAGATATACAGTTGATTCTATGTACTTAATCCTAGTCATATAATTCAGCCAGGATCAGAAGCAGCATCTGAGTTTGAGAATGGTGTCTCATAGTACAAGAATGTATTATGGAATGATATTACAGCATCGGGGGAGGGGGTTGGGGGTGGGAGGGATATTAGGGAACAACAAATCTGTATAAATGTTTTTGCTCATTTATTTAATCTGTTTTCTCTGTATACGCAATGTGATATATGCTTAACTGTTTTACTGAGTATTGAAATGTCAAATACATGGAAAACTGAATAAATAATGTTTAAAAAACGCAACCACCGATTTCAACGAAACTTGGTATACACATCCCTTGCTACCTAGAAAGAAATCTTGTGGGGGGTCACAGCTCTCTAGCACGTACCGTTCCTGAGATATTTCCAAAAAAATGCAAATATAGCACATCACATGACCTACATTACCCAATAGAAGCCTGCAGGTCTTTCTCTTCATATCCCAACTGCCATACACACGGTCACATCTCCCTTATCAGCCAATAAAAGCTTGCAGGTCCTTAGTCTCCGCATACACACAGTTTTACACCAGGTTTCCATAACAACTCTGTCATTTTTCTTCACTGCTGCAGGTCAGCTTTAAAGGGGTTGTCCGGGTTCAGAGCTGAACACGGACATACCCATATTTTCACCCAGGCAGCACCCCTGATGTTGGCATCGGAGGATCTCATTCTCCGATGCAGTCCTTTGCCCTGCGCTAGTTAGGGCAGGGCACGGGCTCTTTTGTTTACAATAACACACTGCTGGGCGGAAGCTTCAGCCCGGCAGTGTGTTCGGTGACGTCATCAGCTCTGATGGGCATGCTGTAGCGCTGCCCTAGCCGTTTTACTGGCTAGGGCAGCGCTAAAGCCCGCCCATCAGTGCCGGTGATGTCACTGGGCTTCCTGGCAGCCCGATGGAGAGCCCGGTTTGTCACCAGAACTCCTGAAAATGCCTTTGCTCTGCGCGATTTAGCGCAGGGCAAAGGAGAGCATCGGAGCATGGACTGCTCCAATGCTCAAGTCAGGGGGGCTGCCTGGGTGAAAATGGAGGTATGTCCGGGTTCAGCTATGAACCCGGACAACCCCTTTAAAGGGGCAGGGTGCTGTGGATGACACTGCTAAGGGAGCGGAGTGCTGTGGAGGTGACAGTTCAGGGGGCAGGTAGGGTGGCCATTTAGGCCACCCTCAAAAGACGGACTTAAAAACCCTGCCCCCGCTAAGCCACGCCACCAATCCTGGTAGGCCACGCCCCCTCCAACCCCGCAGCCGACAGGGATTGAAAAAATGAAAGCAAATATCAACTTCTGTCAGCTGCAGGGGTGGGAGGGACGGTGGCTTTCTCCCTGCAGTTCACGCTCAGACATCACAGTGCTGCTGTCTGAGAGTGAGCTGTTCAAAAAGACATCCCTGCGTTAGTATTCCCCAAAAATGCATTAGCCAGTAGAAGCCTTAGTCTCCACATGCACACAGTTTTACACCAGGTTTCCAGCCATTTTTCTTCACTGCTGTAGGTCAGCTTTAAAGGGGCAGGGCGCTGTGGATGACACTGTTAAGGGAGCCGTGTGCTGTCAAGGTCACAGTTCAGGAGCAGGTAGGGTGGCCATTCAGGCAACCCTCAAAAGACAGACTTAAGACAGACTTAAAAACCTAGCCCCAGGTCCTGCTAAGCCACCCCCCTCTCCCACTCAGCCGACAGGGATTGAAAAAAATGAAGGTAAATATCAACTTCTGTCAGCTGCAGGGGTGAGAGTGAGGGTGACTTTCTCCCTGCAGTTCATGCTCAGACAGCACAGTGCTGCTGTCTGAGAGTGAGCTGTTCAAAAAAACATCCCTGTGTCCATCCAGGCCCTGCGCCGGACGGAGGACAGGGAGTCTGAAAGCCAGACTGTCTGGCCTAAAACCGGACCTCTGGCCACCCTAGGGGCAGGCTGCTGTGGAGGTCACAGTTAAGGGAACGGTCCGCTATGTAGGTCAGTGTTAAGGGGCAGATTGCTGTAGAGGCCACTGTTAAAGGGAACCAGTCACCAGTTTTATGGTGTCCTAACTAAGGGCAACATAAATAAGTGACTGATTCTCTTAGCAAAATGCTGGGTCACTTTCTTTAATTGACCCAGTCAATCTGCCAACATCTTGTATTGAAAAGCTCCAGCTGATAATGACGAGTCCTGAATATTCATGAGCTCCTGACTCTCCCCGCCCACCTGCTGCTGAATGACAGTTTTTTTCCATATGAATCAGCAGCAGGTGGGCAGGGGAGTGGCTATAGCTCTGAATTAATTATACGCTGGACTCAATGACATCACGCTGGACTCAAATCAGCTCATTAGCATGCGGCATGCGGCATCTTTGTGTGTATATTATGAGGTAACCATCTGTCACACCAGTAAGTGAATACATCTAAGGCACTTTTTAGTAGTTATTGATTGTATATAATTAGTTAGATTATAATCAAATATCCACATGACAGGTTCCCTTTAAGGGGACGGGGTGTTGTGAAAATCACTGTTAAGGAGATGGGGTACTGTGGAAGTAACTAATGAAGGGGCGGCTGCTGTGGAGGTCACTGTTAAAGGGAAAGGCTGTTGTGGAGGTCACTGATAAGGGGGCGGGCACTGTGGAGGTCTCTGTTAGGGGGACAGAGAACTGTGGAGGTCACAGTTAAGGGGACAGTCAAGTATAGGGGCGGGGTGCTGTAGAGGTCACTGTTAGGGCTGTTTCACACGAGCGGATGCCGTGCGTCGCATCCGCTCCGTGAAAGAGTGCCAAGACCCGATGCAGACTGCAGAGGCACGGAGCATTAACATGACTGATAATGCTCCGTGCCTCTCTGTGACCTCTTTACTACGAAATCCCTTAGGCTACTTTCACACTAGCGTTCAGAGCGGGTCCGTCTGATGTTTCATCAGACGGATCCGCTCCTATAATGCAGACGTTTGCATCCGTTCAGAACGGATCCGCCTGCATTATAACTTAGAAAAATTTCTAAGTGTGAAAGTAGCCTGAACGGATCCGTCTAGACTTTACATTGAAAGTCAATGGGGGACGGATCCGTTTGAAGATTGAGCCATATAGTGTCATCTTCAAACGGATCCGTCCCCATTGACTTACATTGTAAGTCTGGACGGATCCGCTTGCCTCCGCACGGCCAAGCGGACACCCGAACGCTGCAAGCAGCGTTCAGGTGTCCGTCTGCTGAGCGGAGCGGAGGCTGAACACCGCCAGACTGATGCATTCTGAGCGGATCCGCGTCCACTCAGAATGCATTAGGGCTGGACGGATGCGTTCGGGGCCGCTTGTGAGCCCCTTCAAACGGAGCTCACAAGCGGAGCCCCGAACGCTAGTGTGAAAGTAGCCTTAAGGGGGATACTGTCAATATTTTTTAATGACATACTCAAACATTAAATGAAATAGATGAAATATACCCGTGCAAAGCCAGGTCCTTCTGCTAATATAATTATAATATCCCAGCACACTTTATATGTGTATGTCACGACCCAGTGGGTGTGAACCTGTATTTTGAGGCCTGCATGTTTTTATGGATGTGTAAATTATACATATGCTATTTATGCATAAGTCTCTAAATGTACATGTACTAACGCTCAGGTACTGGATGTCAGTTGGGTAGAAGTGTAGATCCAGGAGACGGTATATTGGAGGAATCTGGATATATTGTATGTACATAAACATTATTAGCCACATTTGCTTACCATCCAGGGAGGGCAGGAAATTAAGAGATTAAGAGCATCATGGGCCTGGTGCTGAGGATTTTGCTGGGCCTTTTTATGGAACTGCACTCAGTGTCTTAATTACATATATATTTTATCGATACCATTAAAGTATTTTGTTCCTGCAACTACCCCTTCATTTGGCGTCTATCTTGGCAACATGGAGGGGGACCACGGGAGGGGGACCCTGAGAGTGGTGGCACCCTCAGGGCACTATAGTGTCAGGAAAACCGCTTTGTTTTCCTGACACTATAGTGATCATTTAACATGACTATGAAGATTACTGTTTTCTAGCTGTTGTGGACTGTGGACAACAGCAGCTAGAAACAGTAATTTTCATAGAGCTGTGTTATGATTTATGGACACAGCACTCAGCATGCTTAGCCAGTCAGATAGAAGGCTGGCTAAGCATGCTGAGAGCTGTGTCTAAGGCCTCTTTCACACTTGCGTTGTCCGGATCCGGCGTGTACTCCACTTGCCGGAATTACACGCCGGATCCGGAAAAACGCAAGTGTACTGAAAGCATTTGAAGACGGAACCGTCTTCCAAATGCGTTCAGTGTTACTATGGCACCCAGGACGCTATTAAAGTCCTGGTTGCCATAGTAGGAGCGGGGAGCGGGGGAGCGGTATACTTACAGTCCGTGCGGCTCCCGGGGCGCTCCAGAATGACGTCAGAGCGCCCCATGCGCATGGATGACGTGATCCATGTGATCACATGATCCATGCGCTTGGGGCGCCCTGACGTCACTCTGGAGCGCCCGGGGAGCCGCACGGAAGGTAAGTACACTGCTCCCCGCTCCCCGCTACACTTTACCATGGCTGCCAGGACTTTAGCGTCTTGGCAGCCATGGAAACCATTCAGAAAAAGCTAAATGTCGGCTCCGGCAATGCGCCGAAACGACGTTTAGCTTAAGGCCGGATCCGGATCAATGCCTTTCAATGGGCATTAATTCCGGATCCGGCCTTGCGGCAAGTGTTCCGGATTTTTGGCCGGAGCAAAAAGCGCAGCATGCTGCGGTATTTTCTCCGGCCAAAAAACGTTCCGTTCCGGAACTGAAGACATCCTGATGCATCCTGAACGGATTTCTCTCCATTCAGAATGCATTAGGATAATCCTGATCAGGATTCTTCCGGCATAGAGCCCCGACGACGGAACTCTATGCCGGAAGACAAGAACGCAAGTGTGAAAGAGCCCTAAATAACATAACACATTAAAGAAATTACTGTTTCTAGCTGCTGTGGACTAGCAGCTAGAAACAGTAATTTCTTTAATGTGTTATGTTATTTAGACTGAGCTCTCAGCATGCTTAGCCAGTCAGTAATTTTCATAGTGCTGTTATGATTTATGGACACAGCTCTCAGCATGCTTAGCCAGCCTTCTATCTGGCTGTGCTTCTTGAGAGTCACAGTCCACAGGCTCAGAAACAGCCTGTGGACTGTGACTCTCAAGATGCAAAGCCAGATAGAAGGCTGGCTAAGCATGCTGAGAGCTGTGTCCATAAATCATAACAGCACTATGAAAATTACTGACTGGCTAAGCATGCTGAGAGCTCAGTCTAAATAACATAACACATTAAAGAAATTACTGTTTCTAGCTGCTAGTCCACAGCAGCTAGAAACAGTAATTTCTTTAATGTGTTATGTTATTTAGACACAGCTCTCAGCATGCTTAGCCAGTCTTCTATCTGACTGGCTAAGCATGCTGAGTGCTGTGTCCATAAATCATAACAGCACTATGATTGGCATTATTTTTTTTGCCCTCCCTTCCCCCCCCCCCCCTTCCAACTGAACTGGATGAGTTTATCTGATACCTGCTCCAGAAGCTCCTGCTGTCTCGCGGCTGGTGTGGCTGACCGCTGTGGGCCGTGTGCTGGTCGAAACTGCTGAGCAGGTTGTACACAGCGCATCGTGCAGGAGGGATAACCGCGGGCGCACTGAGGTCATATCCGGCGGACCAGCATTACAGGAACCGCACCAGCTGCTCTGACGTCCTGCCGCCGGATATCCTGTGACGTATATCCGGCGGCAGGACGTCAGAGCAGCTGGTGCTGTTCCTGTAATGCCGCGGCCCGCCGGATATGACCTCAGTAGTGATGGGAAGTTGACAGTCTGACACTGACAGTAGTACAACGAACCAAGTGAAGTGAAATGTGAATGCACAGGGAAAACTATGTGCTGAATTGATAACAGTATTACAGTAACACAGTCACTGGCTGATAATAAAATAGTCCCCACTTAACGGAATCCATAAAGGAGATGTGAACCCACCCTTAGTTATATAGCTACTGAATGAGATGCCTTTAACATATATATCTCCTGAGAAGCCAATTTGATCCTAAAGGGTTAATTCAACCTGTAATCTAAACTCTGTGTCATCTGTCACTTCTCTTATCTCTGCTCCTGTCCCTTCATCTTATCACTGCTGCAACAAAAGCATCAGCTGAGAGCCTCAGTGTAAGGCTACTTTCACACCTGCGTTAGGTGCGGATCCGTCTTGTATCTGCACAGACGGATCCGCACCTATAATGCAAACGCTTGTATCCGTTCAGAACGGATCCGTTTGCATTAGCATGAACAAAAAAAACAAAAAAAAATTTTTTTTTTTTTTTTTTTTTTTTTTTTTGTTCATGATAATGCAAACGGATCCGTTTTGACTTTACATTGAAAGTCAATGGGGGACGGATCCGTTTGAAAATTGAGCCATATAGTGTCAACTTCAAACGGATCTGTCCC
Organism: Bufo bufo; assembly: GCF_905171765.1. NCBI lineage: Eukaryota > Metazoa > Chordata > Amphibia > Anura > Bufonidae > Bufo > Bufo bufo. The sequence goes on from NC_053394.1 coordinate 178,236,442, forward strand.
CATTGACTTTACATTGTAAGTCTGGACGGATCCGTTTGCCTCCGCACGGCCAGGCGGACACCCGAACGCTGCAAGCAGCGTTCAGGGGTCCGTCTGCTGAGCGGAGCGGAGGACAAACGGTGCCAGACTGATGCATTCTGAGCGGATCCGCATCCACTCAGAATGCATTAGGACTGGACGGATCCGTTCGGGGCCACTTGTGAGAGCCTTCAAACGGAACTCACAAGCGGAGCCCCGAACGCTAGTGTGAAAGTATCATAACCTGTTCTAGACTCTGACTCCCGGCTCTTTTAACTCAAAGAATCTAATGAGTCACTAACTAAGTCGGGTCTTTAGATTCTTTTAACTTGTGACTCATTTGATTCATTTCTATTCTTAGACTCCCTCCTGTACTACTCAGACGACTCAGAGCTGCTAGTGCTTGCCTTGCCTCAGCTCTGATTGGTTGGTGGGCGGGGAGGGGAGGGGCTGGCAGAAGCAGCTTCCACTCTAGGATCATATTACGCTCCTCCCGAGTCCCTCCCTCAGGCTTCCTGCTGCCAGCGTGAGGTGAGCGTCTCTGCATTGTCTGTGTGCTATGTGACGCTGCGCTGTGTACAACAGAGGACTTTTAGCACGGGCCGCTCCCGACGGCCTTTTGGCTGGCGGATGGGCCTATTTTATGGTTGGGGCCTGGAGCTGCAGCTCCATCAGCCCCTACGTTAATCCGGCCCTGACTGTATGTACTGTCTTGTATTTGTATATCATAGTAACATAGTTTATAAGGCCGAAAAAAGACATTTGTCCATCCAGTTCGGCCTGTTATCCTGCAAGTTGATCCAGAGGAAGGCAAAAATAACCCTGTGAGGTAAAAGCCAATTTTCCCCACTTGAGGGGAAAAAAATTCCTTTCCGACTCCAATCAGGCAATTAGAATAACTCCCTGGATCAACGACCCATCTCTAGTAACTATAGCCTGTAATATTATTACACTCCAGAAATACATCTCCAGAACTCTTTTAGTGAATTCACCATCGCCACATCCTCAAGCAGAGAGTTCCATAGTCTCACTGCTCTTACCATAAAGAATCCTCTTCTATGTTTGTGTACAAACCTTCGTTCCTCCAGAGGCAGAGGATGTCCCCTTGTCACAGTCACAGTCCTGGGGATAAATAGATGATGGGAGAGATCTCTGTACTGACCCCTGATATATTTATACATAGTAATTAGATCTCCCCTCAGTCGTCTTTTTTCTAAAGTGAATAACCCTAATGTTGATAATCTTTCTGGGTACTGTAGTCCATCCATTCTAGTTATTACTTTAGTTGCCCTCCTCTGAACCCTCTCCAGCTCTGCTATGTCTGCCTTGTTCACAGGGGCTCAGAACTGTACACAGTACTCCATGTGTGGTATGACTAGTGATTTGTAAAGTGGTAGGACTATGTTCTCATCACGGGCATCTCTGCCCCTTTTGATGCAACCCATTATCTTATTGGCCTTGGCAGCAGCTGCCTGACACTGGTTTCTACAGCTTAGTTTGCTATTCACCAAAATTCCTAGGTCCTTTTCCATGTCAGTGTTACCGAGTGTTTTACCATTTAGTATGTATGAGTGACTTGCATTATTCCTTCCCATGTGCATAACCTTACATTTGTCAGTGTTAAGCCTTAGCTGCCACTTCTCTGCCCAAGCCTCCAATCTATCCAGATCCCTCTGTAGTAGTATACTGTCCTCTTCCATGTCAATTACTTGACACAGTTTAGTGTCATCTGCAAAAATTGATATTTTACTGTGCAAGTCTTCTACAAGATCATTAATAAATATATTGAAGAGAATAAGGCCTAACTGTTAAACTTACCGGCCTATAGTCTCCGGGGTCTGTTTTTGGACCCTTTTTGAATATTGGCACCACATTTGCTATGCGCCAATCCTGTGGAACACTCCCTGTCAGTATAGAGTCCTTAAATATCAGAAATAAGGGTCTGGCTATGACATTACTTAATTATCTTAGGACATGGGAGTGTATGCCATCTGGTCCTGGTGATTTGTCTATTTTAATCTTTTTAAGACACAGCTGTACTTCTTCCTGGGTCAGACAGGGCACTTTTAATGGGGAATTTATTTTAACATTCTGCATTTCATCTGACAGTTTATTTTCCTTATTGAATACAGTGGAGAAAAAAATATTTAATAGCTTTGCTTTCTCCTCATCGCTCTTTGCAACTCCCCCCTCATTACTCTGTAGAGGGCCGACACCTATACTTTTTACCATTTATATAATTGAAGAACATTTTAGGGTTAGTTTTGCTCTTTGGCAATTAATCTCTTGGTCTCTAGTTTGGCTGCTTTTATTTTTTTTTACATATTCTATTTATTTTACTTATAGTTTTTCAGTGCTTCCTTGCTACCCTCCTGTTTTAGTGATTTAAACGCTTTCTTTTTGTCATTTATTGCTTTCTTTACAGTTCTATTTATCCACATGTTTTTTTCTTGTTCCTTAACCTTTTTTCCCCATAAGGTATGTACATCTCACAATTAGATTTTAGGATGCTTTTAAAAATATCCAATTTTGTGGCTGTATTTTTATTTTTAGGACTTTGTCCCAGTTAGGCTACTTTCACACTCGCGTTTGGTGCAGATCCGTCATGGATCTGCACAGATGGATCTGTTCAGATAATACAACCGTCTGCATCCGTTCAGAATGGATCCATTTGTATTATCTTTAACATAGCCAAGACGGATCCATCTTGAACACTATTGAAAGTCAATGGAGGACGGATCCGTTTTCTATTGTACCAAATTGTGTCATAGAAAACGGATCCGTCCCATTGACTTACATTGTGTGTCAGAACGGAACATTGTGTGTCAGAACTGTGGCTCAGTTTCGTCAGACGGACACCAAAACGTTGCAAGCAGTGTTTTGGTGTCCGCCTCCAAAGCGGAATGGAGACGGAACAGAGGCAAACTGATGCATTCTGAGCTGATCCTTTTCCATTCAGAATGCATTAGGGCAAAACTGATCCGTTTTGGCCGGCTTGTCAGAGCCCTGAATGGATCTCACAAACGGAAAGCCAAAACACCAGTGTGAAAGCAGCCTTAGTTAGGCCTATGGCCTCTCTTAGTTGGCAAAATTTAGCTTTTTTGAAGTTTTGTATTTTTGTTCCTCCCTGAAGAAACACTCCTTTGAATGACAGTTGGAAGGTTATTACTTTATGGTCACCTTTATCTACACATCTGTTGTTCTGTCCAGTATGGCCGTCCCTCTAGTCGGGTCCTGAACCAGTTGGGAAAGGTAATTGACTTTGGTTATTGCCAAGAACCTGTTTCTTTTATGAGATGTACAGGTTTCAGTTTCCCAGTCTATATCAGGGTAGTTGAAGTCCCCCCATAATAACGACCTCATTATGATCTGCCGCCTAATCTACCTCGTTTAGCAGTAGATTTTCTGTGGACTCTGGTATATGGGGTGGTTTATAATAAACTCCTATTAGTATTTTATTATTGTTTTTGCCTCCATGTATTTCTACCCACAGTAACTCCACATGTTCATGTCCCTCACTTATATCTTTTCGGACTGTGGGCTTTAGACAGGACTTTACATAAAGGCAGACCCCTCCCCCTCTCCGGTTTTGGCGATCCTTTCTAAACAGACTGTAACCCTGTACATTAACTGCCCAGTCATAGCTATCATCCAGCCATGTCTCAGTTATTCCCACTATATCATAGTCCTCATCAGACATCACTAATTCCAGTTCCCCAGTTTTATTAGTCAGGCTTCTGGCATTAGTATATATACAATTAAGAGGTTTATGTATATTTTTTACTCTACACCTTTCCTTCTGAACCGTTCTAGTACCTCCTTCCATTTCTCTCCTAGTCCCATTACCTCGCCCCCAGTCTCTATCTGCACTATCTTCCCATCCTATAATGTAATTAACCTCCTCCTCAGTCCCTAGTTTAAACACTCCTCCAACCTTCTAGCCATCTTCTCCCCCAACACAGCTGCCCCTTCCCCATTGAGGTGCAGCCCATCCCTACGATAGAGCCTGTAGCCGACAAAGAAGTCGGCCCAGTTCTCCAGGAACCCAAACCCCTCCTTCCTACACCATTTCCTGAGCCACTTGTTAGCCTCCCTAATATCTGGCTCCCTTTCTTTTGTGGCTCGTTTTACAGGTAGTATTTCGGAAAACACTACCTTTGATGTCCTTGCCCTAAGCTTTTAACCTAAATTCCTAAAATCATTTTTAAGGATGCTCCACCTACCTATAACTTTGTCATTGGTTCTGATATGGACCATGACTGCTGGATCTTCTCCAGCCCCTCCCAGTAATCTGTAAACCCGATCCACGATGTCGAACTCGAGCGCCAGGAAGACAACACACCGTTCGACGATCCCGGTCCTTTGTGACAGATAGCCCTATCTGTACCCCAATAATTGAGTCTCCCACTACCAGTACCTGTCTGGCCTGCCCTGCTCTCCTGATCCCCTGCTTACTGGAGCCGACATTCCATTGACTGGCAGAGGAAGTATCCAGCTGCAGCAGTGCTCTCCCTGACATCCCCCTCATCTGCCAACCATGCAAACTTGTTGGGGTGTGTCAGATCAGGGCTAGCCTCCCTGGCACTCTTTCCTCCACCCCGCTTTCTAACTGTTATCCAGCTAGCTACCTCACTTTCCTGAGCCTCCTCATTACCACCCTCCCCGACATGTAACTTACTGTAGTCCCCTCCTAAAATCTCTGAATCTGAAGTCACGTAATCTAAAATCACACACTTAATACAAACACACTTGAACTGAAACACGTGAACTCTCACAAACTCGTGTTGTTTGTTTGCTTGTATAAGTGCAGGTCTCAAACCAGACATTTTTTTCGCCCTCTGTATAACCTTCTAATGTACAGTCGTGGCCAAAAGTTTTGAGAATTACATAAATATTGGAAATTGGAAAAGTTGCTGCTTAGGTTTTTATAATAGCAATTTGCATATACTCCAGAATGTTATGAAGAGTGATCAGATGAATTGCACAGTCCTTCTTTGCCATGAAAATTAACTTAATCCCAAAAAAAACTTTCCACTGCATTTCGTTGCTGTCATTAAAGGACCTGCTGAGATCATTTCAGTAATCGTCTTGTTAACCCAGGTGAGAATGTTGACGAGCACAAGGCTGGAGATCATTATGTCAGGCTGATTGGGTTAAAATGGCAGACTTGACATGTTAAAAGGAGGGTGATGCTTGAAATTATTGTTCTTCCATTGGTAACCATGGTGACCTGCAAAGAAACGCGTGCAGCCATCATTGCGTTGCATAAAAATGGCTTCACAGGCAAGGATATTGTGGCTACTAAGATTGCACCTCAATCAACAATTTATAGGATCATCAAGAACTTCAAGGAAAGAGGTTAAATTCTTGTTAAGAAGGCTTCAGGGCGTCCAAGAAAGTCCAGCAAACGCCAGGATCGTCTCCTAAAGAGGATTCAGCTGCGGGATCGGAGTGCCACCAGTGCAGAGCTTGCTCAGGAATGGCAGCAGGCAGGTGTGAGCGCATCTGCACGCACAGTGAGGCGAAGACTTTTGGAAGATGGCCTGGTGTCAAGAAGGGCAGCAAAGAAGCCACTTCTCTCAAAAAAAAACATCAGGGACAGATTGATCTTCTGCAGAAAGTATGGTGAATGGACTGCTGAGGACTGGGGCAAAGTCATATTCTCCAATGAAGCCTCTTTCCGATTGTTTGGGGCATCTGGAAAAAGGCTTGTCCGGAGAAGAAAAGGTGAGCGCTACCATCAGTCCTGTGTCATGCCAACAGTAAAGCATCCTGAGACCATTTATGTGTGGGGTTGCTTCTCATCAAAGGGAGTGGGCTCACTCACAATTTTACACAAAAACACATGAATAAAGAATGGTACCAAAACACCCTCCAACAGCAACTTCTTCCAACAATCCAACAACAGTTTGGTGAAGAACAATGCATTTTCCAGCATGATGGAGCACTAAGTGGCTCGGGGACCAAAACGTTGACATTTTGGGTCCATGGCCTGGAAACTCCCCAGATCTTAATCCCATTGAGAACTTGTGGTCAATCCTCAAGAGGCGGGTGGACAAACAAAAACCCACTAATTCTGACAAACTCCAAGAAGTGATTATGAAAGAGTGGGTTGCTATCAGTCAGGAATTGGCCCAGAAGTTGATTGAGAGCATGCCCAGTCGAATTGCAGAGGTCCTGAAAAAGAAGGGCCAACACTGCAAATACTGACTCTTTGCATAAATGTCATGTAATTGTCGATAAAAGCCTTTGAAACGTATGAAGTGCGTGTATTTATATTTCACTACATCACAGAAACAACTGAAACAAAGATCTAAAAGCAGTTTAGCAGCAAACTTTGTGAAAACTAATATTTTTGTCATTCTCAAAACTTTTGGCCTGTACATTGCTTTGTCACCTCTGTTATTAGTAAAGTATTTTTATGTATAATTATCTGCGAGGGTTGTATGTTACTCATGGGGTGTATGAGAAACTGGAGGGGGTATATATGATTTCACAAAGTAAGTGGGTTATATAGGAAACAAAGACAACAGTCTAGGAATGAAATAAAAAAGATGGAATATGGAGATGAGTCAACAGAAGTAGGCAGGGCCAGCAGAGCCATGTGGGGGGGGGGGATTATCATGACGGGAAAATTTGAAGTCTGTCTTGCTTGAGTCCGTGTTGGAGTACTTTAGACCACATTATTAAATGTCTCATGTTACTTGATGAATTTGTCTTATTCTTAGACCTAACACTTTTGTCTAGAAAAGCTACTGCAGTTGGGGGCGCGTGGCCTGCCGCTGATCTGCCAAGACGCATTTTACAGACCTCTCCATCTCTCCATCACACTCGCTACGTCAATCTTAGACCTTTCTGACTAGTGTGGCCGCTGACCCTCTTTTACAATATCGTAGACGGGTGGCCTTTAGTGAAGTGGTACCCGACCATAAGTTGTTAATTAGCGGACCACTCAGCAAGAAGCGCCACACTTACAACATCAGCTGGATTCCCCCCCTGCTACACCTAGCTTCTAGCAACCCCGTTTTTGTACCTATTTTCTATCTATTAAGGGCCATGCTCTAATTTTCTCGGTCCAACACCTTACAAAATGTTACTACTTTCACTAGAATAAGTGTCACACCACTATAACTTCGGGTCTTTGGCCCAATTTTCAAAAGTGCTGGCTTTCATCAGCAGTTACCACAAATAACCTGCAACACCATTGCGGGTTATAATAATCTCAATGAGACCCAACTATTTTTGCTGAAATATCTACCTTATCATGGTGAAAATAGGTCAAGCTGTTTCTAAAGATAACAGTGATTCCCCAAAACCTAATGCTCCACGTGGAGAAATTGATAAATATATAAAAAAGAAAAACTCAAATTCTTCTACTCACGCCGTCTAAAGCTTCCCTCCCAGCTTCCCAAATGGACACTGGTAATGATTCAGACAGCCAGATGGATAATTCATCACACCAGGACTCTCTACTAATTTCTCGCTCCTTCTTACAAAAATCCCTGGAAAAAACACTGGCCAAAGCGCTAGATCCTCTTTCAAGGGACTTACAGGATATAAAGCAAGAAATAAAACACATAGGCACTCAAGTGGAGCAACTTGAAAACGCACAAAAGGCCATATGCAATTTCAGTAACTCCGTTGCAGAAAGCATGTCCACTTGCCAAAACCTTCTTAATACTGCCTTTGAAGCACTAGAAGACCAAGAGAACAGAGGCTGCAGAAATAACCTACGAATAAAAGGCCTCCCAGAAACCGTAGCTCTTACAGCCTTACATGCTACACTACTAGCAATCTTCAGATCGACCTTGAAAGACGGATGACATCATTATAGAAAAAGCTAACAGAGCACTTCGGAGGAAACCCAAAGACTCTGAACCGAGTGAAAGAAGAAATACTACAAGGTTCCAGGCTATCTGAGCATATTAAAATATGAGAGTACACAAATCCGTATCTTTCAAGATCTATCTCCACAAACTCTACAAAAAAGGAGAGCTCTAAAACCAGGAACAGAAGCCCTTAGATCCAAAGGAATCCAATACAGTTGTAAATTCCCTTTTGGACTCTTGTTCTCTTTTGAAAGGCGCGCATCAATTAAAGAAGCATTTCCGAAATTTTATTCCCTGTCACCTATGCAGAGCAGGGGTTTATTCACATCTAAAATTGTATAATGTCAACCCAAGAATGTAACCGAAAAATTACAGAAATTAATCAACCTGTCTACTTGGTAGAGCAGGGGTCTATGACAGAAAACCATTGTTTATTGTCACCCGAAAATGTAAAATAAAAATTATTGAAATTTATTAAGCTGTCAACTAGGTAGAGGAGGGGTATATTACACCCAAAAATTGGTGAATTTGACCCTAAAATGTAACAAATGTTATAATTTTTTTTTACCGGTCTAATAGGTATAGCAGTGGTACATCACACCAAAAAATTGCTGAATTTCACTATAAAATGTAACTGCCAATTTTTTTTTTTTTTACCGGTCTACTAGGTATAGCAGTGGTACTTCACACCAACAAATTGCTGAATTTCACCAGAAAATGTAACTGACAATTTAAATTTTTTTTGTTAACCGGCCTACTAGGTATAGCAGTGGTACATCACACCCAAAAATTAGTGAATTTAACCATAAAATGTAAGAGACAATTTTTTTTATTGTTTAACCCGTCTACTAGGTATAGCAGTGGTACTTCACACCCAAAAATTGTAGAATTTCAACTGAAAATGTAACTGACAAATATATATTTTTTTGTTAACCGGCCTACTAGGTTAACCGGCCTACTATGGTGAATTTCACCCGAAAATGTTAATGACAATTTATTTTATTTTTTTAACCGGCCTACTAGGTATAGCAGTGGTACTATACACCCAAAAACTGGTGAATTTCACCAGAAAATGTTAATGACCAAATTTTTTTTTTTTTAACCGTCATACTAGGTATAGCAGTGGCACTATACACACAAAAACTGGTGAATTTCACCCGAAAATGTAAATGATAATTTTATTTTATTTTTTTAACCGGCCTACTAGGTAGAGCAGTGGTACATCACACCCAAAAATTTGTGAATTTCACCATAAAATGTAAGAGACCAATTTTTTAATTGTTTAACCTGTCTACTAGGTATAGCAGTGGTGCTTCACACCCAAAAATTGTTGAATTTCAACTGCAAATTTAACTGACAAATATATTTGGTCTGTTAACCGTCCTACTAGGTATAGCAATGGTACTATACACCCAAAAATTGGTGAATTTCACCAGAAAATGTTAATGACAATTTTTTATGTATTTTTAACCGTCATACTAGGTATAGCAGTGGCACTATACACCCATAAATTGGTAAATTTCACCCGAAAATGTAAATGACAAAGTAGTGAAATGATATAAAATAAAACACCTCCAAGGCGTAAAGGGCAAGCTCGGGCCATGTGCCCAATTTGGAGACCCAGAAGTTGAAGGGGGAAGACCCGTCATGTGTGCACACATACTGCTCCACCATGTTGGTGAAATGCTGCCTCCTGCTAAGACGTTCCATATCAGCTGGTGGTGCTGGTTGTTGTGGCGTGCTGACAAAGCTTTTCCACATTTCGGCCATGCTAACCCTGCCTTCTGAGGTGCTGGTGATGCCCCAGCTGCATTGGCGACCTCTTCCTCGTCCTCTGCCTTCGCCTTGTGCTTCCACTGTGCCCCCGCTGTCAGGTGGGGGTGCCACCAGCAGCGCGTCTACCAGCGTGCGCTTGTACTCTCACATCTTACGATCACGCTCCAGTGAGGGAATTAAGGACGGTACGTTGTCCCTGTAACGGGGATCCAGCAGCGTGGCCACCCAGTAATCAGCACAAGATAGAATGTGGGCAACTCGGCGGTCATTGCGGAGACACTGCAGCATGTAATCGCTCATGTGTGCCAGGCTGCCCAGAGGCAACGAAAAGCTGTCCTCTGTGGGAGGTGTATCGTCTGTGTCCTCTGTATCCCCCCATCCACGCACCAGTGATGGCCATGAGCTGGTCTGGGTGCCACCCTGCTGTGAACATGGTTCCTCCTCCTCCATCTCCTCCTCCTCATCCTCCACCTCCTCATCCTCCAGAACTGTGCCCTGGCTGGACAATTGTGTACCTTGGGTTTGTGGGTGCAGGAACCCACCCTCGGAGACACTTGGGAATGACTGGCCGGAAACCCTACGAAATTATCCCTCTTCCTCATCCTCCTCCTGTGCCACATCCTCTTCCATCATCGTTTTTTCAAGGAGGCATAGAAGTGGGATAGTAATGCTGAGAACGGCATTATCGGCACTGGCCATGTTGGTGGAGTACTCGAAACAGCGCAACAAGGAACACAGGTCTCGCATGGAGGCCCAGTCATTGGTGGTGAAGTGGTGCTGTTCTGCAGAGCGACTCACCTGTGCGTGCTGCAGCTGAAACTCCACTATCGCCTGCTGCTGCTCGCACAGTCTGGCCAGCATGTGCAAGGTGGAGTTCCACCTTGTGGGCACGTCGCATATGAGGCGGTGAGCGGGAAGGCCGAAGTTATGCTGCAGCGCTGACAGGCGAGCAGCAGCAGGGTGAGAATGCCTAAAGTGCGCACAGACAGCCCGCACTTTATGCAGCAGCTCTGACATGGGGTAATTTTTAAGGAATCTCTGCACCATCAAATTCAGCACATGCGCCAGGCAAGGGATGTGAGTCAAACCGGCTAGTCCCAGAGCTGCTACGAGATTTCGCCCAATATCGCACACCACCAGGCTGGGCTTGAGGCTGACTGGCACAAACCACTCATCGGTCTGTTGTTCAAGGCCCGTCCACAGCTCCTGCGTGGTGTGGGGTTTGTCCCCCAAACAGATACGTTTTTAAACTGCCTGCTGTCGTTTACCCCTGGCTGTGCTGAAGTTGGTGGTGAAGGTGTTACGCTGACCGGATGAGGAGCCGGTAGAGGATGAGGAAGCAGAGTAGGAGGAGGAAGCAACAGGAGGCAAACTGAAGCGCCCTGCAATCCTTGGTGGTGGAAGGACATGCGCCAAACTGCTATCCGCCTCAGGCCCAGCCGCCACTGCATTTACCCAGTGTGCTGTTATGGAGATATAACGGCCCTGACCGTGCTTACTGGTCCACGTATCCGTAGTCAGGTGCACCTTGCCACAGATGGCGTTGCGCAGTGCACACCTGATTTTGTCCCCTACTTGGTTGCGCAGGGAAGGGATGGCTCGCCTTGAAAAGTAGTGGCAGCTGGGCACGACGTACTGTGGGACAGCCACCGCCATAAGGCCTTTAAAACTATCCGTCTCCACCAGACGGAATGACAGCATTTCAAATGTCAGTAATTTAGAAATGCTGGCATTCAGGGCTAGGGATCGCGGGTAGGTAGGGGGGTACTTCCTCTTCCTCTCCAGCGTTTGGGATATGGAGAGCTGAACGCTTGCGTGGGACATTGTGGAGATGCTTGGTGACCCAGGTGGTGGTGTTGCTGGCAGATCCTCTGTTTGTGGGGTGCCAGGTGGCACTGTCACTCCAGAGGTGGATGAAGAGGCCGCGACTGCAGCAGAAGAGGAAGCAGGAGGAGCCAGAGACCTTTCTTGGTTTTTGAGGTGTCTACTCCACTGCAGCTCGTGCTTTGCACTTAAATGCCTGGTCATGCAGGTTGTGCTCAGGTTGAGAACGTTTATGCCTCGCTTCAGGCTCTGATTGCACAGCGTGCAAACCACTCATGTCTTGTCATCAGGACATTGTCTGAAGAACTGCCACGCCAGGGAACTCCTTGGAGCTGGCTTTGGTGTGCTCGGTCCCTTGCTGCTGTCGGCAGTAGCAGGCGTACTGTCTAGAGGACGGCCGTTCCGCTTTTGCACCCTGCTCCCTCTTATGCTGTGCTGGTGGCTCTGTGCGACCACCGCCTCTTCCTCCGAACTACATCGGACACTCGCATGATCTTGATTCCATGTGGGGTCGAGGATCTTATCGTCCTCCACATCATCTTCCACCCAGTCTTCACCCCTGACTTCCTTGTCGGTCTGCACACTTTCGAAAGCCCCAGCAGTTGGCACCTGTGTTTCGTGCTGCGATGGTCCTCCCATGTACTCATCTTGAAAAATAAGTGGTTGGGCATCGGTGCACTCAATATCTTCCACTTCTGGGGCAGGGCTAGGTGGATTGCCCTGGTAAACCCTGCTAACAGAGTCATCAAAAAGCAGAAGAGACTGCTGCATGACTTGGGGCTCAGACTGCTTGGCTGATTTGCAAGGGGGTGAGGTGAAAGACTGATGGACATCGGCTGCAGGTGCCAACTGTGGTCTTTCAGCAGGAGACTGTGTGGAAGACAATGTGAAGGAACTGGATCCACTGTCAGCAACCCAATCTACTATCGCCTGTACTTGTTCAGGCCTCACTATTCGTAGAGCAGCATTAGGCCCGACCAAATACTGCTGCAGGTTTTGTCGCCTACTCGCACCTGAGGAAGGGGTTTCACTTGTGCGTGTAGCTGGCACAGATCGACCACGTCCTCTCCCTGCAACAGGAGCTCCACCAGCAGCACCACGACCTGGGCCACGTCCCTTATTTGACGCTCTCCTCATATTTTTTGAATTTAGGATCTTGCCCTAAATGGGTGTTTAATTAATAGTAGAAAAGAACGACAGTATGTAAAGGGTGTATCTCACACGGCCTGAACCAGACTAGGCCTCAATTAAAGATTTCTTTGCACAAAAAGGCAGTATTTCAAATGGCTGTATTTCAAATGCCTAATTCAAACCCCTGTATGTATAGGGGGGATCACACACGCCCTGAACCAGTGTAGGCCTGCAGTAAATATATCTTTGCACAAAATGGCTGTATTTCAAATGGCTGTATTTCAAATGCCTAATTCAAACCCCTGTATGTAGAGGTGGTATCTCAGAGGGCCTGAACCTCTGTAGGCCTGAAGTAAATATATCTTTGCACAAAATGGCTTTATTTGAAATGGCTGTATTTCAAATGCCTAATTCAAACCCCTGTATGTAGAGGGGGTATCTCACAGGGCCTGAACGAGTGTAGGCCTGAATTCAATATTGGTGCACCAAATGGCGGTATTTAAAATCTCTGAATGTAACCTAAATGTATTAAGGGTTTATCTCACAATGACATCTGCATCAAAGGCTGCCAACTAAATTTTTTGTGCCCAAATGAGTGTTTGTTTAAAAACTGAATTGACAGCAGTATATAAGCCTGTAATTTCACACGTGCTGATGCTGCAAGGCCTGAAAATAGTGTTTTTTGTCAAAAGAGTGTGTTTTTCAAACCCCAGAAAATGATGGGTGTATTTCTACCTTAAATTACACACTGACTAATACAGATGTTGTAGATTGCCAAAAAAAGTCTTTTTTTGCTAACAGAATATGAAAGCTGTATATATTAAACTTGAATTTAATACTTGCAGATCTGGAAAATACTGTTTTTTGAAAAAAAATGTGTGTTTTTCAAACCCCAGAAAATAATGGGTGTATTTCTACCTTAAATTACACTGACTGACTAATACAGATGTTGTAGTTTGACCCCAAAAAATGGTGATTTCCAATGTCCCAAAAGCTCAGATGCAGTGCTGGTGCACTGAGCATGCATAAAATGGCCGCCGCCGCCGCCCACCTAACTAACAGAATTCTAAAAGTTAGTATTTTTTGGTCAAAGAGCTCAGGGCAGGGTAAAACGATAGTGGCCTGCACCCACACAACTATTTCTCTGTAGATCGCTGAGTTAGATTCTCTCCTATTCTCTCCCTGAAATCACAAGTCCAGCAGCATCCTCTCCCTACACTTGTAACAGCAGAGTGACTTGCAGCGCTACGTGACTCAAGCTTATATAGAGCCTGGGTCACATGCTGCACTGGCCAGTCACAGCCATGCCATTAGTAGGCATGGCTGTGATGGCCTCTTGGGGCAAGTAGTATGACGCTTGTTGATTGGCTGCTGTGCAGCCTTTCAAAGAGCGCCAAGAAAGCGGCGAACACCGAACCTGAACCCGAACTTTGAAATGGGGTCTGGGGTCCCAAAATACTAAAGTTCGGTACGAACCCGAACTTTACAGTTCAGGTTCGCTCAACCCTACTCGCTACCCACACACACTTTGCCACCAACATTACAAAACTGCTCCTTTTTCATGCCAGAATTCTGGAGTGAAGGTATGATAAATAGTACTTCTGTGTCACTGTGCAGACTACAGAGTAGGCCTGCTCTGGTTGGCGGGGCTCATATCACTGCACTGCTCCGCTGAGATTCTGGGGCAGAGCAGTGAGTGTAGAGGGGATGGGGCCCACCGGAGGATCCTTCAGTGGGCCAGTCAGACACTAGGTAAAGCTACTGGTCAGCAACCGGTTGATAAATGGATTATTATATAAACGTATACATGTTTAGTAGTATATTTCATGTTATATACTTGTATTATGAATGGAGGTATCTTATTAATTTCACCTTTTGTAAGTAGTTACTAATTATTTGTCAATCATAAGGGAACCTAGAGAGGCGGTATTACGGCCCATACACACATCATTTTGGCTTACCCATATAAAAAACACCAGAGTAAGGGCTTGCATTTTGTTATTTATCTTTTTGGCACCTGCACTTTTTGCTGATGTTTTTGTGACTTTTTTTTTTCTAGTGTCTTACCACCAGCATTTTCTTCATGTTCTTTTCCCCTATACAGAAAGTGTTGTCAAAACAACAAGTTTTTGAAAGAAAGCAAAAAAAAGTCGGAAAACGCCACCTAAAGGGGAGCGTGCCTGAGTAATTTGCAGTTCTTGTATGTATCCTGCCTGTTGCACCCCAATGGCTCTTTACCAGTAAACACAGTGTTATTTCAGGACTTCAGCTTCTGCAGGGCCGTTATTACAGTATGGGGGCAGCTTCAGGGCTAATGTGGTGAGTGACAGAGACCTTTTACACCTTTATAATACCACAGCAAAAAGTGTTATTTTGGCTCCTGTAATCCCACAGAGAGGCCTCTAGGTGGAGCTGTTACCACACTGCAGATCCATATCTATCACACATTCGTCCACTGCACATGCGCTGTAGGATATTCAGACTTCTAACGTGCTCGTATCCTCCCTGCATACACAAGGCTTGTCCACATGAACGCGCGTCACTTCACGTTGTATTTGAGCGATCTGGCTCTTGGCTACGCCCATTGGTCACATGACCTTGACGTCATCACAGGTCCTTTAGGTAGTAGTGTCTGGAAGATATAGGTAAGGAATGATGTTATAGGTAAGCATTGTTATTCATTGTTATGTCTTTTGATCATTGTGTACAATCATACTAATACAGTGTGTTATCTGTGTGTGATTATATGTGTGCATACACTGTGTGTGATCATTGTGTACAATCATACATTGTACATTATCTGTGATTATATATGTGTATATATACTATGTGTTATTATATATGTGTATATATACTGTGTGTGATTATATATGTGTATATATACTGTGTGTGATTATATGTGTATATATACTGTGTGTCATCATTGTGTAGAATTATACATTGTACATGATCTGTGTGTGATTATATATGTGTATACACTGTGTGTGATCATTGTGTAGAAACATACATTGTACATTATCTGTGATTATATATGTGTATATATACTGTGTGTGATTATATATGTGTATATATACTGTGTGTGATTATATATGTGTATATATACTGTGTGTGATTATATATGTGTATATATACTGTGTGTGATTATATATGTGTATATACACTGTGTGTGATTATATATGTGTATATATACTGTGTGTGATTATATATGTGTATATATACTGTGTGTGATCATTGTGTACAATCATACATTGTACATTATCTGTGATTATATATGTGTATATATACTGTGTGTGATTATATATGTGTATATACACTGTGTGTGATTATATATGTGTATATATACTGTGTGTGATTATATATGTGTATATATACTGTGTGTGATCATTGTGTACAATCATACATTGTACATTATCTGTGATTATATATGTGTATATATACTGTGTGTGATTATATATGTGTATATATACTGTGTGTGATTATATATGTGTATATATACTGTGTGTGATTATATGTGTGCATACACTGTGTGTGATCATTGTGTACAATCATACATTGTACATTATCTGTGATTATATATGTGTATATATACTATGTGTTATTATATATGTGTATATATACTGTGTGTGATTATATGTGTATATATACTGTGTGTCATCATTGTGTAGAATTATACATTGTACATGATCTGTGTGTGATTATATATGTGTATACACTGTGTGTGATCATTGTGTAGAAACATACATTGTACATTATCTGTGATTATATATGTGTATATATACTGTGTGTGATTATATGTGTATATATACTGTGTGTCATCATTGTGTAGAATTATACATTGTACATGATCTGTGTGTGATTATATATGTGTATACACTGTGTGTGATCATTGTGTAGAAACATACATTGTACATTATCTGTGATTATATATGTGTATATATACTGTGTGTGATTATATATGTGTATATATACTGTGTGTGATTATATATGTGTATATATACTGTGTGTGATTATATGTGTGCATACACTGTGTGTGATCATTGTGTACAATCATACATTGTACATTATCTGTGATTATATATGTGTATATATACTATGTGTTATTATATATGTGTATATATACTGTGTGTGATTATATGTGTATATATACTGTGTGTCATCATTGTGTAGAATTATACATTGTACATGATCTGTGTGTGATTATATATGTGTATACACTGTGTGTGATCATTGTGTAGAAACATACATTGTACATTATCTGTGATTATATATGTGTATATATACTGTGTGTGATTATATATGTGTATACACTGTGTGTGATCATTGTGTAGAAACATACATTGTACATTATCTGTGATTATATATGTGTATATATACTGTGTGTGATTATATATGTGTATACACTGTGTGTGATCATTGTGTAGAAACATACATTGTACATTATCTGTGATTATATATGTGTATATATACTGTGTGTGATTATATATGTGTATATATACTGTGTGTGATTATATATGTGTATATATACTGTGTGTGATTATATGTGTGCATACACTGTGTGTGATCATTGTGTACAATCATACATTGTACATTATCTGTGATTATATATGTGTATATATACTATGTGTTATTATATATGTGTATATATACTGTGTGTGATTATATGTGTATATATACTGTGTGTCATCATTGTGTAGAATTATACATTGTACATGATCTGTGTGTGATTATATATGTGTATACACTGTGTGTGATCATTGTGTAGAAACATACATTGTACATTATCTGTGATTATATATGTGTATATATACTGTGTGTGATTATATATGTGTATACACTGTGTGTGATCATTGTGTAGAAACATACATTGTACATTATCTGTGATTATATATGTGTATATATACTGTGTGTGATTATATATGTGTATACACTGTGTGTGATCATTGTGTAGAAACATACATTGTACATTATCTGTGATTATATATGTGTATATATACTGTGTGTGATTATATATGTGTATATATACTGTGTGTGATTATATATGTGTATATATACTGTGTGTGATTATATATGTGTATATATACTGTGTGTGATCATTGTGTAGAATCATACATCGTACATTATCTGTGATTATATATGTGTATATATATATATATATATATACTGTGTGTGATTATATATGTGTATATATACTGTGTGTGATCATTGTGTAGAATCATACATCGTACATTATCTGTGATTATATATGTGTGTATATATATATATACAGTGATCCCTCAAGATACAGTGGCCTCAGGATACAATATTTTCAACATACAATAGTCATTTCTGACCCATCGTAAGTTGAAACTAGACTCAACATACAATGTCTCAGACTCATATCCAACCAATCAAGGCCCCTTTCTGGTAAAATAGCAGTATTGGTTGCTAGTTAGCAGCTATTCCTGACTGTTATATGGAAGGACTTGTTTTATCTGACTTAGTTATCTGCCTATTTTTCTTAAATCTTCATTTTCTTTTATCTTGGATGACATTTTGGGGCTTTGGAACCAATTACTCAACTTACAATGGTTTCAACATACAATGGTCGTCCTGGAACCAATGAATATTGTAACTTGAGGGACCAGTGTACTGTGTGTGATCATGGTCTAGTATATCTGTGTTATACATTGGTTGCATACTCATGACAGTATTATTTAGGAACTGTATTTTGGCTCCTGTAGGGCAGTGCTATTTGGGCACTCGGCAGTATTATGTATTTGTTATATATGACCTCTGTATTGTACGGTACGATGCTATTTGGCAGTATGTGGCAGTGTAAAGCAGTCGTTATCACTCAGTCATTCTGCTAACAAGTACAGCCAGTTCTGCATCATCTTAGCATGGTTTCAGAGGTCTCAGTCTCAGCAGAGGTGCAACAACAATGGGGAGCAGCACTGGGATACTCCTAGATCATGGACATTAGTCCAGCATTTTAGTAGTCCTGCCAGCTGGTAATCTTATTCTGGGAATACTGAGTAATATTCAGCTAATAAAAAAGTTGTTCAGCCTTTCTTAATTGATGGCCTATCCTAAGGATAGGTTATCACTAGCTGATTGTTGAGGATCCGGCAGCCTGCACCCTGGACAATTATCTGTGTTGTGTAGCTCCAGTACATAGCACTGTCAACGTGCCAATGGACAGCGCTCTTCACTGCAGCACTTCTCCAATTGATTTCAGCGGGAGCAGCGCTGCTCCACTGACAGGCACCGTCCACTACAGGTTGATAGTGCTTTGTACTTATAAAGCCAGAGCTACACAAAACAGATAATTGTCCGGGGTTCAGGCTGATAGCCTATCCTGATGATATACCATCAATTAGCAAAGGCTTGACAACCACTTTGATGGGTTGTCATCGATTGTTCTGAAATAACAAATTTGCATAGCCTTGATATGCGAATGGAAAAAAAAATGGCCAAATGGTGGAAATTCTATAAAGCATCAAAATAACCATTACTGACCTGATAAGTCCCCTGCCATTTTTGCACTGCTGCTCCGGTGGTCCCCACTAGTCTTTGTTCACTAACGTGACTACTACAGCCAATCACTGGCCTCTGCTATCTTGTTCCACACACCACTGTGGCTAGTGATTGCATGTGGCTGTTTTGTAGATGTTAGGCATGTCACTGTTACAGGAAAATGAATAAAGACTGCTATGGACCACTCGTAGTGGGAGCACTGGAAGGGCAGGGGATTTATCGGATGAGTATAGGTTTTTCTTATTTTATGGCATTTCTTTCTTTTTCTCTGTTAACCCCTTTAGATAGGACCTGACACCATTCCTGATGAATATGTGAACAATGGTCCAGTGGCTGCATCCATAGCTCCCAGGATGGCGGCGTCACATAGGTCACCCACGAGTCTACCACCCTAGCTGCCTACTCGTCTGCGCTGGCTCTGGATGCCATACAAGAGGTTTTGCTGCATATACACTGAAGGCTTTCAGCGTCAGAGGCAGTAACATGGGAAAATTACTTGTGCACAACCACCGCATTCATTGATTACTTAGGCGACCCATGGGCAGCACAGGGAGGGGTGGGTGGCTTTTAACATAGCTAGAAAGGTACAAAAAACAACAAAAGAAAGGAGGTTTGGAAGACCTTAGTACAAGGAATATCCCACTCGCAAGGCGCCAACGGTGATGGGACTAAGGATGGAATATTGTTTCTATGTGAACCAAAAGGAAATTATTTTATTTTATTTTAGTGATTGGGAAAAGAGATCTAATTATACGGACGACAGTAATAGGGGAGGCTGCACCAAAAAATAGTAGTGTTAGCACCAGGCTAAAAACACTTATGTAGCAAAAGAGAAATATATATGTGTAGAATTTGGTCTATAGTGTTAATGACCTTCAAGACTTCTAAATACACAGATAGCGCCTAAACCCCACAAATATAAAACTAACAGATTATATAAAATGTAAAAGCGCAATTAGGTATAATAATATCTCTAAAAGGGGACAAATAACCGAATAGTCAGTAATAGCCGTAAATAGTGATAAATAGTGACTTACTCCGATGGGGGGCTGTCAAACAGGTATAAATGCGCCTGCGACAGTGACCCCCCAAGCAAGGCTCCCAGGAAAAAGAGCACAAATAGAAAGTGGGTGATTTTAACCTAAAGTGAACTGGACTACTCACTTCACTGGGGGGGGGGGGCTGTCACATAGGTCAGTGGTCGCAAATACCTAGGACAGTATACCCTCCTGGCCAGGGTCGCTAGAATTCACTTTGAGAAAACAAGTAAATCTGGTAAGGCAGTTGTTACTCACTTCACTGGGGGGCTGCCAAACAGGTGTAGTGTAAATTACCTGAGACAGTAGGAAGGGGTTTTGTATAACCCCGAAACGCGTAGAGATTTGCTTATTAAAATATATGAAGAAACCTTTTTCAAGATTGGATGTACTGTTTTCCAATTTGGAGACCACGACAAGCAGACTCGGCCGGGGAAGGGGGGGGGATACTGTCTCAGGTAATTTACACTACACCTGTTTGGCAGCCCCCCAGTGAAGTGAGTAACAACTGCCTTACCAGATTTACTTGTTTTCTCAAAGTGAATTCTAGCGACCCTGGCCAGGGGGATATACTGTCCTAGGTATTTGTGACTACTGACCTATGTGACAGCTATATGTTTATACCTGTTTGACAGCCCCCCATTGGAGTAAGTCACTATTTATCACTATTTACGGCTATTACTGACTATTCGGTTATTTGTCCCCTTTTAGAGATATTATTATACCTAATTGCGCTTTTACATTTTATATAATCTGTTAGTTTTATGTTTGTGGGGTTTAGGCGCTATCTGTGTATTTAGAAGTCTTGAAGGTCATTAACACTATAGACCAAATTCTACACATATATATTTCTCTTTTAACATAGCTGCCAGGGTAAGGAATAATCTGTTTTACAGTTTCACATGCTTTTATATTTGGCATTAGGCTATGTCTAAAATTTCAGCAAAATGTGGCAACCCCCTTTTAATGGAAAATGCAAGTTTGTACTAACACACACATATTAGAAGTGATAACCGATACTTTTCCAAGTAAAATAAAGACAAATAATTAAATGTATTCTCTTTCATTTGACAGTTAAAAGCATGCCAGCTTGCTTTGTCCACGGATGTTGGTATCACTGGAAGAAAGATGATGACGTTATTCTCCATTCTTTTCCTCATGAATTTGAGCTCATTAAGAACTGGCTTCTCCAGTTGAACCAGGAGCTCGGTGACATAGACAAACTGGCTGAGAAAATCTCAAATTCCAAAAAAGGCTCTTACAGAATTTGCTCTAAACACTTTAGACCAGAAGATTATGAAGTTAGAGGAAGTTCACGACTACTTAAGAAAACATCCTTTCCCTCAATTTTTCCAAAAACATTACCATCTTCACTTATACGGAGAAGAAAAAAGAAGAAAAATCCTTTTGCCCACTTCAATGCAGATGTCTTTAATGAAGAGGAGTTGACATTTGCCCAAAGGCTGATGTTAATGCCTGAAAGCTCATATTTCTCCACGGGTGAGAACAACTTTTTAACTGAACATTCTTACTCATCTGTTCCCCGGGATGGATCTTCTTCCACTCAGACTGTTGGCACTAACACTGAATATTTCCCAAGTCAAAGGCATAAAAATATCCAAACATATCATCTCATTCGCAGAAGCAGCAAAAGAATTCAAGTGTGCAGACACTTGTCACAGCGCAGTTTTGGAATTCAGTGTAATATGGTGCCACTACCACTTTTACAATGTTTTACACGTTCTGGAAATGATAACAAAAAATGCCCAAGCCCACCTGCTGATCCTGTCTATTTTCCAATGGATGAGAAGGAAGACGTGGAAGCCGATGATGTGGAAGAAGAGGGAGATGATGTGGAGGAGGATGACGTAGAGGAAGTGGAAGATAGTGAAATGAGGTTAAATTTAGACATTAGACAGGACCCAACAGACTTGAGCAAGTCCAGTTTTTATGGAACCATCACAGAGGTAAACAACAATCTGGAAACAGATTTCAGAGGGTATCAAAGGGGGTCTACACAGCCAATGAACTCATTAGGCAGCAATCACAACTCGTCTCCTCTGCGGGTTAGTGAGCCTAAAGTTACAGATATAGGAGCTGAGAACCATCTACATTTCCTAACGCAGCAACAGAGAGGTGGACGGTGGCCATTGTTACCAGATGCTGGAGTCACGGTGGCAAGGTGGGTCATTTATATAGGCAAATATAATGTCCTTCACGTTTGAGGTGAACTTCAGCATGTATCTTAGCACTTCTAACAAACTTTTCAGGGCCGGCGTTAATACGTCAATTCTACTCATCATCCTATGTCTGTTGTCATGGGCCTAAATCTGCCTGGCTGACATTACCTAGTCTTCTATGTCCTGATCTATTTACCTAACTTAAAGGGGTTATCTGAGACTAAAAAATGTCCCCCATAATACCGGACCCCTCACACTGAATATACTTACTTTGTTCCCTGCACTGCTCCGCCGCTGCTATTTTTCCCCGTGCGCGGATGAAAACATCCGGTGTCGGGGACGAGCAGCCAATGGCAGGCGGTGACGGGGACAAGCCTCCCTAGCATCATGTTTTCATCCGTTCATGGGGAGAAGCAGCGGTGCAGGGACCAGGAGCGGCACGGAGAGAGAGGTAAGTATATTCAGTGTGAGGGGCCCGGGCAAATGGGGGACATTTTTTAGTCTCGGTTAACTCCTTTAAGAATATGTGACTAAAAATAAAGGGATATGTATGTGCCAGTGGATACAAATCAGAATGTAAATGACAAGGAATATATATTGTAAGGGATTAGGTAGCGGAACGATTGTCTCCTGGGATAGACGCCTCTCTCTCTGTAGCAGGCACTCAATAAGTTGCAATCCACATGGCAGCTTTGTTGAAACTGACCGCAGACAGTTTTATTATGGGGTTAAAATTAAACTTGTCCAGCACTGAAACCTTTGCTTGTCCAGCACTGACTACACAGTGCAGGCCTAGTACCTGGCACCACATGGAAAAATCATCAACATTGCAGTCCATACAACCTGATATGTTTAGGTCTGTGTTCTCCCAGCTTCACAGCACCTCGTCCTTTCCCCAGGCTTGAGGACAAGAACAGGCAATGTTACAAAAAAAACAATGCAACAAAGATATTATCCGTATTTTTTGTAGATCCACGTTTTGCGGACCGCAAAATACATATGGTCGTGTAAATGCACCCTAAATGAGAGGCTCAGACCTTTCTTATAGACCTCACCCAGGTACTCCTAATGAGCCAGTCCAAACTGATGAATGGAGTCAGTGGAGTGGGACCTTGCCCTTCCTTTGCCCAGCTCTTGCAATCCAGGCTCTACTACCAGGTTGACTTAGGCTTCTTTCACACCAGCATTTTTTCTGTATCCGTCAAGGATCAGCAAAAATGCTTCTGTCATAATAATACAACCGTCTGCATCTATTATGAACAGATTCGGTTGTATTATCTCTAAAATAGCCGAGACGGATCAGTCTCTTAAATTATTGTAAGTTAATAGGGGATGGATGCGTTTTCTTTTGTGTCCGAGAAAACGGACACAAAATTGATTTACATTGTGAGTCGTGACGGATCCGTCTTGCTCCACACCACATCGTGGGCAGAAAAACGTTGCTTGCAGTGTGATTCTGTCTGCGATAGGGACGCAGCCCAACGGAACGGAATGCATTCTGGTGATCCGTTTCGTGACGGATCTCAATAGCGGAAAGGGAAAGCGCAGATGTGAAAGAAGCCTTACAAAGATGAGGTTAGAAATCTAGGCAAAATGTAGACTCCATCCACAACCTTTCCACTTGGTCTGTCATATGATAGATAGATCGATAGATCTATGTTGAGAAAATCCTGAAGACATGACTGGTAGGTGGGTCCCGAGGACCGGAGTTGAGAAACCCTGTCCTAGACCAAGGAACCATAAGCAGTAAAAGTAGAATCCACGGCACTCCAAGCAATTCAGTTAAAACAGTGATGTCTTATTCACTCATGTCCGTACAACGTTTTAGTCCTCTCCGGGATTTTATCCAGGGTATATTGACTACTCTTCCTTCTGTGTTCTTGCAGTACAGGATCGATCCAGGTAAATCCTCTCCATAGATTACCTCACAATCCAGTCTTTCTTTCCTTGAATGATCCACTGACGATGGAAACAAGGAACAAGATTATAGAGAGGATGTTAGATGTTATCCAGGAGATCACCTTCCTGCTGAGTGGGCAGGTGAGACTTTGAGACATTCTGGAAATGATGTCACATGATGTCACTTATCTCTGTTAATATGACAGGCATATGACTAGGTTAGAGACTGTCTGTATTAACATAGTAAAATAGGGGTCATTTATGATGCTGAAATACACATATATTAGGCGTATTTCAGGCGCAGATTGCAGCTCAACGGCAATCTGTGACTTTCCCCCGCTCACACCAGGTGTAAAAAAGTGGATGTGGTGGGGAAGGGGACAAGCCGGCCTTAGATTTAAAACTGGCGAAAGATCCGCCAAAGTTATGAAGAGGCTAAAATGCTGGTCTTAATAAATGTGCCCCCCAGTTTATAAGCCTGAAAAAAAGCATCCGTACATCCAGTTCATCCTGTCATCTCCCAACCCCCCCAGTATTAAGTCATTGGTGGGAGTGGCCACAGGGTCCCCTTCCCCCCTCTTAATTGGTAGTGCATTGGCAGTTCTGATCGGAGCCCCAGCAGTGAAATCCTGGGGCTCTGATCGGTTACCATGGCATCCAGGACACTACTGAAGCCCTGGCTGCCATGATAAGCTTAAAGGGACACTGACAGGCGAAATCAGCATATATAGTTAGATATATCACATTACAGGTCTTATAGAGTCTTTTAAAAGCATATAAGTATCCCCCCTGTCCACCTTATAAAGAGCGAAATATAAAGTTTTATAACCTGCTTGTCCGGTCAGCAATCTGCCCAAGGGGCGGCGTTTCATGTGAAAATGCGCCCAGCCAGCCTTCCCAACTGCCGTTCTTAAGCCCCGCCCAGCTCATCATTATTCACTTCGCTGGGCGGGGCTAGAACTCTCCCCAGTCCCGATCCTGCGCCTGCGCAATTCAATCCTCCCGGCATCGCTCATGCCCAATCTTCTGCGCCTGCGCCCCGCCGTGCCGTCGGACGCACTATAATTAACCCCTTATATGATGTGAGTGAGCAGCGCTCTGAAGCGCTGCTCTGAACAGTGCATGGCTGAGGCTGCAGCTGCCTCAGCCATGCACTGTTCAGAGCAGCGCTTCAGAGCGCTGCTCACTCACATCATATAAGGGGTTAATTATAGTGCGTCCGACGGCACGGCGGGGCGCAGGCGCAGAAGATTGGGCATGAGCGATGCCGGGAGGATTGAATTGCGCAGGCGCAGGATCGGGACTGGGGAGAGTTCTAGCCCCGCCCAGCGAAGTGAATAATGATGAGCTGGGCGGGGCTTAAGAACGGCAGTTGGGAAGGCTGGCTGGGCGCATTTTCACATGAAACGCCGCCCCTTGGGCAGATTGCTGAACGGAGAAGCAGGTTATAAAACTTTATATTTCGCTCTTTATAAGGTGGACAGGGGGGATACTTATATGCTTTTAAAAGACTCTATAAGACCTGTAATGTGATATATCTAACTATATATGCTGATTTCGCCTGTCAGTGTCCCTTTAAATTATGAAGTGGGAGGAGCAGGAGCGTGAGTGAGTGACGTTACGCTGCCGGCCTGCCTGCTCGCTTGATAGTGAGTACTACTGCAGACGATTACAGTACTTTAACAAAGCAGAGCCACTTGTTGAGGGTTACATGACTAATCTTTTCATATGAAGACTGCTGTGAGCGGGGTCCGGTGTAATGGGGGTCACTATTTACACAGGGACATGAGAAGACACAGAGGGGACCAGCATAAGATGCTATATACCCTCTGTGTCATCCACATATCCCCCTCATAACAGTGTCATCCACAGATAACCCCATAGCAGTATCATCCACAGATCCCCCCATAGTAGTGTGTCATCCACAGATCCCCATAACAGTATCATCCACAGATCCCCCATAAGTGTGTCATCCACAGATGCCCCCATAACAGTGTCATCCACAGCTCCCCCATATCAGTGTGTCATCCACAGATCCCCATAACAGTGTCATCCACAGATGCCCCCATAACAGTGCGTCATCCACAGATCCCCTCCATAACAGTGCCATCCACAGATCCTCCATAATAGTATCATCCACAGACCACTATTAGTTCAAAACCCACCAAAATCACGCCTTTTGGTTCAAAATTCATTCTTATTTTCCTCCTCAAAAACCTAGGTGCATCTTATCAGGTGCGTCTTATAAAGCGAAATATACGGTAAGTTAAAAAAATATATATATTAAGTATAAATCACCCCCTTTCCCAATTTTACATATAAAATATAAATAAATGTATTATGTATCGTCACGTCCAAACTATTAAAATATAAAAAAATATCTCCTAGGCGGTGAACGCCGTAACAGAAAAAAAATAATAATAATAATCGATTCGCCATTTTTTTGTCACCTTGTCCCACCAAAAAATAGGATAGGACTGTTAGGATAGGACGTTCCATAAAATGCGGAATGCACGTGGCTTTTTTGGTGTTTTCTTTTTTTCGCGTGGTATCGAGTATCGCAATACTATTTTATGGTATTGAAATCGAATCAAAATTTTGGTATTGTGGCAACCCTACTCTGTACTGACCCCTGATATATTTATACATAGTTATTAGATCTCCCCTTAGTCGTCTTTTTTCTAACGTGAATAACCCTAATTTTGATAATCTTTCAGTGTACTGTAGTCCACCCATTCCAGTTATTATTTTAGTTGCCCTCCTCTGAACCCTCTCCAGCTCTGCTATGTCTGCCTTGTTCACAGGAGCCCAGAACTGTACACAGTACTGCATGTGTGGTCTGACTAGTGATGTGTAAAGTGGCAGGACTATGTTCTCATCACGGGCATCTATGCCCCTTTTGATGCAACTCATTATCTTATTGGCCTTGGCAGCAGCTGACCGACACTGGTTTTTACAGTTTAGTTTGCCATTCACTAAAATTCCTAGGTCCTTTTCCTTGTCGGTGTTACCCAGTGTTTACCTTTTAGTATGTACTGGTGACTTGCATTATTCCTTCCCATGTGCATAACCTTACATTTGTTAGTTTTAACCTTCATCTGCCACTGTCATGCCCAAGCCTCCAATCTATCCAGTTTTCTCAGTTTTTTACATGGAAGAGCATGGAGAGGGTGAAAAGCATCCAGGTTTTGAGGGATAGCTTATCACTCAGCATGTAGATATTGAGGAAAGCACGCACAAAAGGGTGAATTACTATGAGAGGAGAGAACTCTGCAGAAATGAAACACTCCTCAGAATCTGTGTCTGTCTGCACAAGTGAGAGTCCTTCATTGGCTGTAGAAGGAGAAATTGGTACAGGATAAAGCTGTACTGATACATGAGTCAGTGAAGGCGGCAACATCCTGGACACACAGACATCACTTCCAGCATGTGTTGCACATACTGAAAACAACCTTATGAGCCAGGTCTCAAACTTGGAGCAATTTGCAAACTGCATAACTGGGCTTCAGAAAATGAATGACACAATGAAGATGGCAGCCTGAAACTTTGCAAATTTGTTAAGGTAGCACTTGTGTAAAAAAAAAAAATTAAAAGGGGGGGGGAGAGGCATTTCAAAGGGGCCCATAGCCTTTAACGTTGTCTCTCTCCCATTATAGGGTTATATAATTGTAAATAATTCATCTGGTGAGTATTTGAGACCCAAAAGTCGCCTTTGTGTGTCAGAGGGATATAGCAGTGCCCTGAGCTCCATCACAGAGCCTTCAACTCATGCGCAGATACTTGCAACTAACAATGACCAGAAGATCCTAGAACTCACCAACAAGATCATTGAGCTGCTGACTGGAGAGGTGAGGAAGGCTGGGACAGTATACTGTAACAGTAAGGGATAATGTAACCTGGACAGTGATTGTCATAATGTGTGTCAGATCCCAGTAAGGTGTCAGGATATCGCTGTTTATTTCTCCATGGAGGAGTGGGAGTATTTAGAAGGACATAAAGAACTGTACAAGGAAGTCTTGATTGGGACTCATCAGCCCCTAGCATTACTGGGTGAGACTTTCTTTCAGAGAGAACGCTCATTTAGATACTTCCTAAAGTTTAATCATCGCATAATCTATCAGGTCACTGTTTGTTTCTATAGATGGATCAAGGAAGAGAACTATGCCAGAACTATTTCCCAGACCTCAGGATTGTTCAGAAGAAGATCAGAATGTCACAAAATATCATCAGGTAAATGGAGCTCTCACCACAGGGCTCCAGATGGCGACCAAAATGGTCGCCAATGCGACTTAGAATTTACAAATGGCGACAAGACTTTTTAGTCTTGTCGCCATTTGCGACTAGACCCGCCGCCGCAGCTCTGCTCAATACAGCGGCAGGCACAGGAGCTGATGTTCTCAGCAGCGCAGGAGGAGTCTCTCCCTCCCCCCTGTGCTGCAGCTGCCGCCGCCTCAGCCAATAAGAAGAGGCAGGAGGAGGAGGGGAGGGGCTGTGGCCACTGCGCCACCAATGAAGAAAACTGACCTGTCATACAAATACAGAAGGCGGGTGCCGGAATCAAATAGCCGGCACCCGACCTCTGTGACAGGGAGCTGCGATCAGCTGCAGTTGAGTTAACCCTTCAGGTGCGGTACCTGAGGGGTTAATTGTAGCTGATCGCAGCCCCCTGTCACAAAGGTCGGGTGCCGGCTATTTGATTCCGGCACCCGCCTCCTGTATTTGTATAAGAAACGTTGGTGGCACAGTGCGGCCCCCCCCCCCCCCCCCCAAACACCCCAGTATAAGAAACATTGGTGGCACAGTGCGGCCCTCCCCCCCCCCAGTATAATAAACATTGGTGGCTCAGTGGGAAGTGCCAATGAGGGTTAAAAATAATAAAAGAAAATTAACTCACCTCCTCCAGTTGATCGCATAGCTGCCGGTCTCCTGTACTTACTTCTTTCTTCAGGACCTGTGGTGACGTCACTGAGCTCATCACCATGGTAATGGATCATGTGATGAGCACAGTGACGTCACCACTTGCTTGCGATTTTCACACAGCCCCATTAACTTCTATGGGGCCTGCGTTGCGTGAAAAACGCACAATAGAGCATGCTGCAATTTTCACGCAACGCACAAGTGATGTGTGAAAATCACCGCTCATGTGCACAGCCCCATAGAAGTGAATGGGTCCGGATTTAGTGCGGGTGCATTCCGGTATTTTGAATGCCGGATCTGGCACTAATACATTCCTATGGGGAAAAATGCTGGATCCGGCCTTCAGGCAAATCTTCATTTTTTTTTCGCCGGAGATAAAACCGTAGCATGCTGCGGTTTTATCTTTTGCCTGATCAGTCAAAATGACTGAACTGAAGACATCCTGATGCATCCTGAACGGATTACTCTCCATTCAGAATGCATGGGGATAACACTGATCAGTTATTTTCCGGTATAGAGCCCCTAGGACGGAACTCTATGCCGGAAAAGAATAACGCTAGTGTGAAAGTACCCTAAAATATTAAGTTTAAATCCCCCCTTTCCCAATTTTACATATAAAATATATAAACAATAAATAAATAAACATATTACATAGCGCTGTCCAAACTATTAAATTATTCAAAAATATCTCCTATGCGGTGAGCATTCGCCATTTTTTAGTCAACTTGTCACCCCAAAAAATAGGATAGGACGGTTCTATTATGGGCCGAATGTTTCATAAAATGCGAAATGCACGCGGCTTTTTTTGTTTTTGTTTTTTTTGCGCGGTATTGAGTATCGCAATACTTTTTTATGGTGACGAAAGCGAATCAAAATTTTGGTTTCAAAACAACCCT
Organism: Bufo bufo; assembly: GCF_905171765.1. Lineage (NCBI taxonomy): Eukaryota > Metazoa > Chordata > Amphibia > Anura > Bufonidae > Bufo > Bufo bufo. The sequence continues at coordinate 178,266,465 of NC_053394.1, forward strand.
ACGCCGATCTGATCGGCATAGCGTTGTCACGATACCAAAATTTTGATTCAGTTTCGATTTGGTGACTAAAAATTTGATTTGGCTCCTAAATTTTTCAGTTCAGGAGCCAATGGCTACTAGGTATTTTTTTTAGGCTGGAGCACTGCACCAGTTACCAGCTTGGAGACTACTATATGATCTTTATGTGGGTTGTGCATTATTAGTTGTATATGTGAATCAGGGTGAAGACTCCATTGTTGTTAAAGTCGAGAATCTAGAGGATGAAGAGACTATACATATGCTTGGAGATAAGGCGTGTAAGGTTGAGGAAAGTTCTGTATCTATCTATTCAGGTAAGTAATAACCATATCGAAAAGTGCCCCATATTGCCATTGGTTAGTCATGAATCTTTTATAACTCTTTTTTTTACATTGTATCATTGTGCTACCAGGTGTTCATTTCTGTATAAACATACAGGTGTTGTCCGGTGGGATAAATTTTTTGCCTTCTCAGCCAATAACTGGCTGAGGCAGGTCACTTCAGCAGCCAATGATTATTCAGTGGCCATCTCTTACCATTTCTTCTATGTCCAGTTGGAACCTGGAAATGGAGCTTCGGTAAGTGTTGGAACAGCATCTGCAAGGATATTAACCATTTTGCCCCATTTCTAAAAGAAGAAAATGTATCCCACCAGATAACCCAGGCAAAATGTTTCAAAACTGGCGTGAAGAAGCAGTGAAGTAGTTCACCGGAGCAGCAAGTCAGATTCCACCTCTTATTTTTCAGTGTCCCTTTGGAGAAAAGTGTGCAAACTCTTGTGGGCTATTTTTAAGAGAAATGGTGACTAGCCATATATAAAAGGAAAGATCTTACTTGGTGGACTGAGTGACCAAGCTCCCTTTATTGTCTATACCTTTGTAATGGGGAAAAGAAAACACACTTTTATATATTATACAACATTTTAAAGGGATATTGCAGCTAAAATAGTGTTTCCTCATGCTGTAAGTTAAAAAAAAAAGATATTTACTTCACCGATCCCGCACACAGCTGCTGTTCTGACAGTGCCCAGGTCCTTGCTGCGCCCCAGTTCCTGCTCCAGTGTCAACAAGGCAGGAAATTCCTGGGATTACCACTTGGCCAAACACTGGCTGTGCAGCATTTACAGCCATTACTTGCCACAGTGAAGCAGGAGAAGGAAGTGGAGATCAGCGGGTACCCCGACACCGTCGGAACGGTAGCAGGGAGGGTCCAGTAAGTACATTTTTTATGCTGAAATGCCCCTGTAAGTATCCAAAACATTATTTGTGACATGGCCTCATGGCACTTGCATGGACCTATGAAGGGAACAATTTGCTAAAACAGTGCAGTGGCCGCATCAATATTCGGACTGGTGCGAGTCCCAACAGGGTCCAAGAGTGTTGGCTTATGCTTTAAAGAGGACTCCTCTCCAGGGTATCATTCTGATTTTAATTGGCAAATACTTATCCCCACACAAAATGTAATTCACTAAATATAAATAAAAAATGTCTGCATTGAATAAATACTCGAGGAGCACCTATAAATGGTCTAAAATAATTGAAAGATCGATACACACCACTTTTTTGGAGGTTTGCTCTCCTCCCCCCCCCCATTAATTTCATTAAACTGTGGATATGTTGTCACCCCCTGTATGGAGAAGAGGAAATGTTGAGTTCCTGCTGCTGAGTTTCACATCTTATATAGCAGTTTGTTCGGACCACGACTTCAATGTAAGGCTACTTTCACACCTGCGTTTGGTGCGGATCCGTCTGGTATCTGCACGGACGGATCCGCACCTATAATGCAAACGCTTGGATCCGTTCAGAACGGATCCGTTTGCATTACCATGAACAAAAAAAAAAAAAAATATATATATATATTTTTTTTTTTTGTTCATGATAATGCAAACGGATCCGTTCAGACTTTACATTGAAAGTCAATAGGGGACGGATCCGTTTGAAGATTGAGCCATATTGTGTCATCTTCAAACGGATCCGTCCCCATTGACTTACATTGTAAGTCTGGACGGATCCGTTTGCCTCCGCACGGCCAGGCGGACACCCGAACGCTGCAAGCTGCGTTCAGGTGTCCGCCTGCTGAGCGGAGCGGAGGACAAACGGTGCCAAACTGATGCATTCTGAGCGGATCCGCATCCACTCAGAATGCATTAGGGCTGGACGGATCCGTTCGGGGCCGCTTGTGAGAGCCTTCAAACGGAACTCACAAGTGAAGCCCCGAACGCTAGTGTGAAAGTAGCCTAAGTGGAGTTGCACCTATACATATAAGGCTTTACTGTCCAGCTGATATTCCAGTGTATGCAAAACAGAGTTCAGAAAAGTCTCAATTAGTGAGAGGCTTTCACTAAACATGATGTTCGCAGGCAACTTTTTAGCATCTATATATTTTAACCATTCAGGTTCCAGTTCATCTGCATCCCAGTTAAATTCTGTTCATAAAATGATCCAAATTTCAGACCCTTCAAAGATGGACAGGGATGATGTAACCACAAGGATACTGAATCTCATACTGAAGATTATCCATCTGCTTACTGGAGAGGTGAGATATTGAATTATATAATGATATTCCTTGGCATGAATGAAGAGGTGAGGACTTTTTGGAAATATATATCTTGGATGGTGCTTCACTTTGTGGAGATCCAGTTGGTGTAGGGAGTTATTGTGTGGATTGTGGGGAAAGTGAGCTAAATAGCTCTCCTCCATAAGGCAGAAAATTGACTGTCTAGGGCAGGGATGGGCAAACTCGGCCCTCCAGCTGTTGTAAAACTACAAATCCCATCATTCCCAAGCTGCCTACAGCTATCAGCAGGGCATGATGGGATTTGTAGTTTTAAAACAGCTGGAGGGCCGAGTTTGCCCATCCCTGGTCTAGGGTCACCTGTATGTAGATACCCTGTAAGCTAATGTCCAAACTATTAGAGGGCCGTTAAAACTGAGCATGAATGTCATTCCAGAGACACTTATTTGTATAGCAATATCTATCAGTGTTTCTTCATAAACAGGAGTATACAGCAGAAAAAAAAACATATGGTGACTTTCTAAGCCCTAGCGGCCATTCCAGTATGTCAGGAGGATGGAACATGAGCCAGAGCCCAATTACTGTGCCTCCCCCTTATTCATTGGTATTTGAAAGAGACAATCAGCAGAGGATCCTTGAGCTGGCCAACAAGATTGTTCACCTTCTAACTGGAGAGGTGAGGAATGTTAGAGCGTTATACAGTAACGACACGGGAGGTGTCTGGATGATGACTGTATTCATGTATGCCAGGTTCCTATAAGATGTCAGGATGGTTCTGTTTATTTCTCCATGAAAGAGTGGCAGTATTTAGAAGAATGCAAAGATCTTTATAAGGATGTAATGATGGAGACTTATCAACCCCTTACTTTAACAGGTAAGGGGAAGCTTTTATTTTAAAGAACATCATCTGATTATCACATATAGAGAAAATATTCACTGACTGTATGTGCCTTATATAGATGGTTCTACTGAGAGACCTACACTAGAGAGATATCCCAGTCCTACTTATTCTCAGGACTGTCAAGAAGAAGATCACAATTTCCAAATGGATCATCAGGTAGATGAGTTGAGATCTAGGCAAGTATCAAGCTGCATCTTCTCCAAGTACTTCTATATCAACTTGTCATCTTTCTTTGGCAGGAACATGACTTTTTTGTTATTAAAGTTGAAGATCTGGAGGAAGAAGGAATGCACATTGTGAGTGTTCACCAGTGTAAGGAGGAAGACATTTCTACAGATATTGGCACAGGTAAGAAACGGCTCAGTGGGTAGGCCAGAGCCATTGGTCTTTATTAGTAGTCATCTGTCACCAACATGAAAAATCATGGTCAAGTTGGAATCAAATTATTATTTATTAAAGCACCATTCATTCCATGGCACTGTACATATGAAAATGGGTATACATATATAATTCAAAACTATTGCAATAAGCATGAAGAAGACAAGTTACAAACTGGTAAAGAAGGAGGGAGGGCCCTTCCCGCAAACATGTGGTATAGTGGCAGTAGGGTTACTGTAGGTTGTAGGCTTAAAGGGAACCTGTCATGTGGATATTTGATTATAATCTAACTAATTATATACAATCATTAACTACTAAAAAGTGCCTTAGATGTATTCACTTACTGGTGTGACAGATGGTTACCTCATAATATACACACAAAGATGCCACATGCCACATGCTAATGAGCTAATTTGAGTCCAGCGTGATGTGATTGAGTCCAGCGTTTATTTAATTCAGAGATACAGCCACTCCCCTGCCCACCTGCTGCTGATTCATATGGAAAATAACTGTCAATCAGCAGCAGGTAGGCGGGGAGAGTCAGGAGCTCATAAATATTCATGACTCATCATTATCAGCTGGAGCTTTTTAATACAAGATGTTGGCAGATTGACCGGGTCAATTAACCACCTCAGCTCCTATAGCTTAAACACCCTTAATGGCCAGGCCACTTTTTACACTTCTGACCTACCCTACTTTCACCGTTTATTGCTCGGTCATGCAACTTACCACCCAAATGAATTTTACCTCCTTTTCTTCTCACTAATAGAGCTTTCATTTGGTGGTATTTCATTGCTGCTGACATTTTTACTTTTTTTGTTATTAATCGAAATTTAACGATTTTTTTGCAAAAAAATGACATTTTTCACTTTCAGTTGTAAAATTTTGCAAAAAAAACGAGATCCATATATAAATTTTTCTCTAAATTTATTGTTCTACATGTCTTTGATAAAAAAAAATGTTTGGGTATAAAAAAAATGTTTTGGGTAAAAGTTATAGCGTTTACAAACTATGGTACAAAAATGTGAATTTCCGCTTTTTGAAGCAGCTCTGACTTTCTGAGCACCTGTCATGTTTCCTGAGGTTCTACAATGGCCAGACAGTACAAACACCCCACAAATGACCCCATTTCGGAAAGTAGACACCCTAAGGTATTTGCTGATGGGCATAGAACTTTTTATTTTTTGTCACAAGTTAGCGGAAAATGAAGATTTTTTTTTTGATTTTTTTTTTCTTACAAAGTCTCATATTCCACTAACTTGTGACAAAAAATAAAAACTTCTATGAACTCACTATGCCCATCAGCGAATACCTTGGGGTGTCTTCTTTACAAAATGGGGTCACTTGTGGGGTAGTTATACTGCCCTGGCATTCTAGGGGCCCAAATGTGTGGTAAGTAGTTTGAAATCAAAATCTGTAAAAAATGGCCGGTGAAATCCGAAAGGTGCTCTTTGGAATGTGGGCCCCTTTGTGGGGTGTCATTTTACATATACCCATGCTGGGTGAGATAAATATCTTGGTCAAATGCCAACTTTGTATAAAAAAATGGGAAAAGTTGTCTTTTGCCAAGATATTTTCTCACCCAGCATGAGTATATGTAAAATGACACCCCAAAACACATTCCCCAACTTCTCCTGAGTACGGCGATACCACATGTCTGACACTTTTTTGCAGCCTAGATGGGCAAAGGGGCCCACATTCCAAAGAGCACCTTTCGGATTTCACCGGCCATTTTTTGCAGATTTTGATTTCAAACTACTTACCACACATTTGGGCCCCTAGAATGCCAGGGCAGTATAACTACCCCACAAGTGACCCCCTTTTGGAAAGAAGACACCCCAAGGTATTCCGTGAGGGGCATGGCGAGTTCCTAGAATTTTTTATTTTTTGTCACAAGTTAGCGGAAAATGATGATTTTTTTTATTTTTTATTTTTTCTTACAAAGTCTCATATTCCACTAACTTGTGACAAAAAATAAAAACTTCCATGAACTCACTATGCCCATCACAAAATACCTGGGGGTGTCTTCTTTCCAAAATGGGGTCACTTGTGGGGTAGTTATACTGCCCTGGCATTTTAGGGGCCCGAATGCGTGAGAAGTAGTTTGAAATCAAAATCTGTAAAAAATGGCCTGTGAAATCCGAAAGGTGCTCTTTGGAATGTGGGCCCCTTTGCCCACCTAGGCTGCAAAAAAGTGTCACACATCTGGTATCCCCGTACTCAGGAGAAGTTGGGCAATGTGTTTTGGGGTGTCATTTTACATATACCCATGCTGGGTGAGATAAATATCTCGGTCAAATGCCAACTTTGTATAAAAAAAATGGGAAAAGTTGTCTTTTGCCAAGATATTTCTATCACCCAGCATGGGTACATGTAAAAAGACACCCCAAAACACATTGCCCAACTTCTCCTGAGTACGGGGATACCAGATGTGTGACACTTTTTTGCAGCCTAGGTGGGCAAAGGGGCCCACATTCCAAAGAGCACCTTTCGGATTTCACCGGCCATTTTTTACAGATTTTGATTTCAAACCACTTCTCACGCATTCGGCCCCTAAAATGCCAGGGCAGTAGTTAGTGGAATATGAGACTTTGTAAGGAAAAAATAAAATAATAAATCATCATTTTCCGCTAACTTGTGACAAAAAATAAAAAATTCTAGGAACTCGCCATGCCCCTCACGGAATACTTTGGGGTGTCTTCTTTCCAAAATGGGGTCACTTGTGGGGTAGTTATACTGCCCTGGCATTCTAGGGGCCCTAATGTTTGGTAAGTAGGTAAATGACCTGTGAAATCCGAAAGGTGCTCTTTGGAATGTGGGCCCCTTTGCCCACCTAGGCTGCAAAAAAGTGTCACACATGTGGTATCGCCGTATTCAGGAGAAGTTGGGCAATGTGTTTTGGGGTGTCTTTTTACATATACTCATGCTGGGTGAGAGAAATATCTCGGCAAAAGACAACTTTTCCCATTTTTTATACAAAGTTGGCATTTGACCAAGATATTTATCTCACCCAGCATGGGTATATGTAAAATGACACCCCAAAACACATTGCCCAACTTCTCCTGAGTACGGCGATACCAGATGTGTGACACTTTTTTGCAGCCTAGGTGTGCAAAGGGGCCCACATTCCTTTTAGGAGGGCATTTTTAGACATTTGGATCCCAGACTTCTTCTCACGCCTTAGGACCCCTAAAAAGCCAGGGCAGTATAAATACCCCACATGTGACCCCATTTTGGAAAGAAGACACCCCAAGGTATTCAATGAGGGGCATGGCGAGTTCATATAAAAAAAAAAATTTTGCCACAAGTTAGCGGAAATTTTTTTTATTTTTTTTTTTCTCACAAAGTCTCCCTTTCCGCTAACTTGGGACAAAAATTTCAATCTTTCATGGACTCAATATGCCCCTCAGCGAATACCTTGGGGTGTCTTCTTTCCGAAATGGGGTCACATGTGGGGTATTTATACTGCCCTGGCATTCTAGGGGCCCTAAAGCGTGAGAAGAAGTCTGGAATATAAATGTCTAAAAATTTTTTACGCATTTGGATTCCGTGAGGGGTATGGTGAGTTCATGTGAGATTTAATTTTTTGACACAAGTTAGTGGAATATGAGACTTTGTAAGAAAAAAAAAATATTTCCGCTAACTTGGGCCAAAAAAATGTCTGAATGGAGCCTTACAGGGGGGTGATCAATGACAGGGGGGGGATCAGGGAGTCTATATGGGGTGATCACCCCCCTGTCATTGATCACCCCCCTGTAAGGCTCCATTCAGACGTCCGTATGTGTTTTGCGGATCCGATCCATGTATCAGTGGATCCGTAAAAATCATACGGACATCTGAATGCAGCCTTACAGGGGGGTGATCAATGACAGGGGGGTGATCAATGACAGGGGGTGATCAGGGAGTCTATATGGGGTGATCACCCCCCTGTCATTGATCACCCCCCTGTAAGGCTCCATTCAGACGTCCGTATGTGTTTTGCGGATCCGATCCATGTATCAGTGGATCCGTAAAAATCATACGGACATCTGAATGCAGCCTTACAGGGGGGTGATCAATGACATGGGGGTGATCAGGGAGTGTATATGGGGTGATCACCCCCCTGTCATTGATCACCCCCCTGTAAGGCTCCATTCAGAGGTCCGTATGTGTTTTGCGGATCCGATCCATGTATCAGTGGATCCGTAAAAATCATACGGACGTCTGAATGGAGCCTTACAAGGGGGTGATCAATGACAGGGGGGTGATCAGGGAGTCTATATGGTGTGATCACCCCCCTGTAAAGCTCCATTCAGACGCCTGTATGTGTTTTGCGGATCCGATCCATGTATCCGTGGATCCGTAAAAAACATACGGACATCTGAATGCAGCCTTACAGGGGGGTGATCAATGACAGGGGGGTGATCAGGGAGTCTATATGGGGTGATCACCCCCGTCATTGATCACCCCCCTGTAAGGCTCCATTCAGACGTCCGTATGCGTTTTGCGGATCCGATCCATGTATCAGTGGATCCGTAAAAATCATACGGACATCTGAATGGAGCCTTACAGGGGGGTGATCAATGACATGGGGGTGATCAATGAAAGGGGGGTGATCAGGGAGTCTATATGGGGTGATCAGGGGTGATCAGGGGTTCATAAGGGGTTAATAAGTGACGGGGGGGGGTGTAGTGTAGTGGTGTTTGGTGCTACTTTACTGAGCTACCTGTGTCCTCTGGTGGTCGATCCAAACAAAAGGGACCACCAGAGGACCAGGTAGCAGGTATATTAGACGCTGTTATCAAAACAGCGTCTAATATACCTGTTAGGGGTTAAAAAAATCGCATCTCCAGCCTGCCAGCGAACGATCCACTCGCTTACCTTCCGATCCTGTGAACGCGCGCACCTGTGTGCACGCGTTCACAGGAAATCTCGCGTCTCGCGAGATGACTCATATATGAGTGACTCTGCGCAGGGCTGCCGCCTCCGGAACGCGATCCTGCGTTAGGCGGTCCGGAGGCGGTTAAAGAAAGTGACCCAGCATTTTGCTAAGAGAATCAGTCACTTATTTATGTTGCCCTTAGTTAGGACACCATAAAACTAGTGACAGGTTCCCTTTAAGTTTTAAGTTTCTTTTGAAGAATTCCACTGTAAGTGAGAGTCTGATATGTTGGGATAAAGAGTTCCAGAGTATAGGGGATGCACGTGATAGATTTTGGAGATGATTGCGGGAAGAGGAGATAAGAAGATAGTAGAGAAGAAGGTCTTGTGAGGATCGGAGATGTAAAGTATCTGGAAAGTAGCTTCTAGGCCTGCAATCCTCTATGATGATCACAATGGTTACTCCTTTATGAACTCTGAAAGCCCTTCATCACTAAGAAGGGGTCCTTCACTAGATAAACTCTTAACACATGTGCGCTCCAAGTTGAGACTCAGCAAAACATCAAATTATAAGTGTTCTCCTTGAGACCATGGCCATCGCCCAATGATTTCTGGAATTCTACCAGGGACTGTATCAATCCCAGGCAGAACAAACTCCACAGAGTAACGAGCAGTATTTGTCTGATTTGATGGTGCCTAAATTGTCATCAGATGATGTCTTTATGTTAGACTCTCCGATCACCATTGAAGAAATTGCTGTAGCCATTCCTCAGGCCCAGATGGTATTCCTTTGGAAGTATATGCTAGATATTCAGAATCCCTCGTGGAGCCTGTGAAGAGAATGTATGATGCAGCTTTCTCTTCGGGACACATGCCCCCATCACTATATGATGCCACTACTGTATAGTAGTTATCCTGAAACCAGATAAAAACCCTACAGAGTGTGGATCATATCGCCCTATTTCTCTACTGAATCTAGACTATAAAATACTAGCTAAAATATTAGTGACCAGGCTGAACAAGTGTATTCTCAGTATTATGCATCCTGACCAATTAGGTTTTATGCCCAGCAAGTCCACATCTGAAAATATTAGATGGGTGCAGGTGGTGACTCCGATTGGGCTCCGGCAGCAACAGTCGTGGGCCTTGGCGTCTTTGGATGCCACCAAGGCCTTTGACTCACTGGAGTGGCCATACCTGCTTACTGCTTTAAGATGTTTTGGTTTCGGACCTGCTTTTCTTAACTGGGTCTTGATATTATACAAAAGTCCAAGATCTAATATATCAGTCAATGGGACGCACTCCTCACACTTTAGTTTAGGCAGGGGCACAAGACAGCGATGCCTTTTATCCCCTCTGTTATTTGCAGTAGCTATTGAACCACTGGCCATCCATCTGCGCCAAGACTAAATGTACTACGGCATTAAAATAGGAGATAGAGAAAATAGAGTGGGTCTATATGCAGACAACATGATATTATTTATGTCTCGGGTGGAAGATACTCTCCCTCGAGCAATGGAGCTCGTTAATGACTTCGGAAGGTATTCAAGATTATGTATCAACTGGGCTAAATCCTCCCTTTTCCCCTTATATGTAGCAGATTGGCCTGACCAAATTCAGGACCTACCAATTGTTCTCCATTTTCAGTATTTGGGTATTCACATAACAAAAGAGTCCAGCACTTTCCGCTCTCTCAATGTCACTCCCATTCTAGATTTTTGCAGAGGATAAGCTCTGCACCTGGGGTACCCTGCCTTTATCTGTACCAGGTCATCAGGCGTACCACACTGTTGCTATGGGGCCCGCGGCACAGGGGGGTCCGGAGCGCATGGAAGGCCCCACCCCCTATGTCTACGTCATCTCTGACTCTGCTGCACAACAGTTTATTCGGGCATTGAGGCTGGCCCGCCCACTTGTGTTCTCCCAGCCCCCTCCCCCCCATCGCATACGGGCTGCGGGCTCCCAGTCCCTAGTCCTGCGTCTGCTCTGCATTTCACACTAGCCAATGAGCTTTTAGCAGCGCAAAGATCCTGCTGCTGATTGGCCAGTGTATCGCTGGCAGGCAGCAGGAGCAGGTGCCGCTCAAGGCAAGCAGCACACACAGAGGCTCGCACCCGGCGTGGCAGTTCTTGCCGCTCACGTGCTGCCCGCCATCAGTTCAAATTCAGTCTTCAAGTCATCCACTAGTAAGTGAGTGCAGCCCCCCCAGCAGACTTCATAAAAAGTTAATATATGGTTGGTGGTTGGATATGGGGTAGTATTCTTGATGGGGAGGGGGGCAGTAGCAAGCAGTGGGGTTTGGGGGGGGGCGCCCTGTGCTCATAGAGGACTCAGGAGGACAGTGTGCTTTCCTCCTACTCCTCCCCCCTTTACCCCCTGAGTCCTCTATGAGCCTACAGGGCCCCCTACAGCACATTAGTCACCTTATAGGGGAGGAATATGATTGGTGGCATCAGCAGCAAGGAGTTAAAGGGGTTATCCAACCCCTATAATGCCCCCCAAAATGCCCGGGCACAGCTGCCACTGCCTTGGTCCCATCACGTAGCTGAAAACATCCAGCGACATGGGGGGCAATCAATAGCAGGCCACGATGGAAGCGAGCCTCCCTAGCATCGCGGGTGACACTAGGGAGGTTCACTTCCGACGCGGCCTGCTATTGGCTGCAACCCCCCATTGGGCATAATTATTATCTGTATGCGGTGCCTGGGCATTTTGGGGGGCATAATAGGGGTTAGATAGCCCCTTTAACCCTTAGGATACCGGAGGTTTGTTTGTTTTTGCATTTTCTTTTTCTTCCCTATCTTCCTCGAGCCATAGCTTTTTTTTTTTTTCTGTTCAAATAGATGTATGAGGGCGTATTTTTTGCAGGAGAAGTTGTACTTTAATATGGCATACAATGTAGTGGGAAGCAGGCCAAACAATTCTAAATGGGGTGGAATAAAAAAAAAAGAAGCTATTTGTACACCGTTTTACGGGTTTTGTTCCTATGGTGGAAAAACCAACCTGTGCCCCTTATTCTCTGGGCCAGTACGATTACAATGATACCACATATGTATAGTTTTTTTCTGTCTAAATAGTGTAAAAATAAATTAAAACTTTGAAAAATAAATGTATTCACTTTTTTACATCACCATATTCTGACCCTCATAACTTTTTATAGTTATATCTACATTTGGCTTTCTGGTTGCTTTTTATCTCATTTTTTGGAAGATGAAGTCACAAAAAAAACTGTTTGGTGTAATTTTTCTATTTATTTTTTTATACCGTTTACTTGATGGGGTAGATCATGTGATATTTTTATAGATCTGGTCATTACGAACGCAACGATAACAAGTATGTCAAAAAAAAATTACGTTTTATACAAGAAAACAGTTTTTAAATGTTTGTCTATTTTATTTTTAAAAAAAATTTAATAAAGGATTTGAGGGGATTTTTTTTTCACTACATCACTACATTGAACACTATGTCTCATTACTTGATTACTGCTAATATCTAGGTGTAATGTATGGATCTCTATATAACGCAATGTATTTCTATTGCAAAAGCACTTACCTATGTCATAACTAGTGATACACAGTGTTATTCTGTCAGAGATGTGAAACAGATAAATATTGTAAATGTTTTATTTGATTTTTCAATAAAACAAGTAAAAAAAAAAAAAACATCAAAGGATAATCCAGCAGCACTGTAGCTCCATAAAACAGGCTCTTTATTATTGTGATGTGTAAAATACAATGTATCACTTACAGATTTCAGGCTACACTAGCCCCTTCTCAAAGCATAATGACATTAAAATATAGTTCAAAAACTTATACAACCAGTGGGAGCATGGAATTTATGACATAACTTTTGAAAGATGCAATTAAAAAGCTGATGTCTCATTACAATACAGGGAACATTCAATTTATGTGGTACCTAAAAGGTACAATTCATACTCTGCATAATCCTGATCTGATTATCCTTTGATATGGAGGTCCTTAAAGAGGACCTTTCACTAGTTTAAAAACTAACTATATCAGTGGGCAGAGCGGCGCCCAGGGGTCCCCCTGCACTTACTAATATGTCTGGGCGCCGCTCCGTTCGCCCGGTATAGGCTCCGGTGTGTGCAGCTCCCTCTGTTGTACGGGGCAGAGTTTTTGTATTAGGGTTGTCCCTTGCTGCAGTGCTGGCCAATCGTAGCGCACAGCTCATAGCCTGGGATCCCTGGGCGCCGCTCTGCCCACTGATATAGTTAGTTTTTAAACTAGTGAAAGGTCCTCTTTAAGTTTTCTACTACTGATGCCAGGCACTCCATTTCCCTCTGTATGGAGCCAAATTGATCACAGAGATATTCTCCCCCCACAAGTAATGCTCCTAGCAGAGAATACCTCTGTAACATGGAATGATTTTTTTTTTGTTGAGTTCTGTATAAAACAGAACTCCTTATGCCTCCAAGTAAAATGAGAGCCCTTGTTAGTAGATAGGGCCTTATAGACTTTGCTGTATTACTTTTCTATACAACTCATGGGTTATATGTACACATACAATTTTTGTTAAACTCAGTTTCAACATTTCAACCTCACCTACACATACTTTCTGGTGTTATTGCTAACTAAAATTTCTTCTTTTTTCCTCCTAGAATACATGAGATATTCATGTGCTGATTGTGGCAAGTTGTTTACTGATGAATTACTTCTTGTTGAACATCAAAAGTCGCACTTGGAGCAGAAGCCATGTGTATGTTCAGAATGTAACCAGTGTTTTACACTTAAAGAAGACCTTGAGAGGCATATCAGCATTCATAGACACGAGAAGCCATTTCCATGTGTGGAGTGTGGGAAATGCTTTTCTCAGAACTCTGAGCTTGTTGAGCATCTGAGAATTCACACAGTGGAAAGGCCGTTTTCATGTCCAAAATGTGGGATATCATTTTCTCAGGAGTCATATCTTCTTAAACATCAAAAGGTGCATACAGAGGAGAAGCCATTTTCATGTTCAGATTGTGGAAAATCATTCACTCTTAAAGTTTATCTTGAGAGTCATCAGAAAATGCACACAGTGGAGAAGTCCTTTTCCTGTACAGAATGTGGGAAATGTTTTAGTAAGAAATCAGATCTTGTTGTACATCAGAGATTTCACACAGGGGAAAAGCCATTTTCATGTCCAGAATGTGGGAAATGCTTTTCGCAGAAATCTGATCTATCTAAACATCTGAGATTTCACACAGGCGAGAAGCCATTTTTATGTTTAGATTGTAGGAAACGGTTTTCTCAGAAATCGGACCTTGTTAAACATCAGAGAACTCACACAGGAGAGAGACCTTTTTCATGTACAGAGTGTGGGAAACGTTTTACCCAGAAATCAGTTCTTGTTCAGCACCAGAGAATTCACACAGGAGAGAAGCCATTTTCATGTTCAGAATGTGGGAAATGTTTTACACACAGGTCAAATTTCGTGAAACATCAAGTTCTTCACAGACGCTAAAGAGTTATTAAAACTATCACACCTTTAATTTATATATGTTTGATCATGATGAAAAATATCTAATGAAGGAAGGTGAATTAAGAGGTAAATAATTCAAATACGGCTCAATTTCTCCCCTGAAGAACATTGGGACAGAAATAAAGGTCTACTTTATGCCTGTGGCGTTTTTAGTTTGCACCAAATTTATTGAATTGTTAAGTGTCTAAATTTATGATGTTCTTTTAGAAAATGGTGAAGGACGATTCATCACAATGCACCACAAAATCCCTATTTGAGACACAATGCACCACAGGGTTTCACTATCCGAATGTTGCATCACTTTTTATACCATCTTGGACCTGGCATACTGTTTGCACCAAAACTGCCTAAGACTGCAACAAAACAAAGCGCTAAATAGGTGCAGACAAAAATCTGGTGCAAAAGTTATCTAAAAAAGTGTATCGTGTTGCAAATTAAAGAAAATTTTGGCACATACACTTTATACATTTGGCGCAGCAATCTGGTGCCACAAATTCAAATCAAGACGCAGTGAGATTATATTTCTACCCTATTGAGTGATGGAGATAGCTGCCAGATGCTACAATCTGGAGAATATGTAATAACACGAAGGATAAAGCCTTTACATTGTAAAATTATGGAACAGATATAAAGATTTTTGACTGGAGTGTTCCTTTAAACGTGGGGTCAGCGATCTACAACACTGCAGCTGTTGTGAAACTACATCACCCAGCATTCACTTCTATGGACGTTTCAAGAACAGCCAAACAAGTGTTTATACTGGGAGTCGTAGTTTAATTAAAGCTGGTGTGTTGTAGGTTGCTTATTCCTGCTTTAGTCCTCTTTCACACGAGCGTGACGGATTGGCTCCGGATGCGTTCAGGGTGCGTTCAGTGAAACTCGCACCATTTTGCAAGCAAGTTCAGTCAGTTTTGTCTGCAATTGTGTTCAGTTGTTTAGTTTTTCCGCGCGGGTGCCATGCGTTTTGATGCATTTTTCACGCGCGTGATAAAAAACGTAAGGTTTACAAACAACATCTCTTAGCAACCATCAGTGAAAAACGCATTGCATCCACACTTACTTGTGGATGCAATGCGTTTTTCACTGAAGGCCCATTCAATTCTACGCGGCCAGGGCTGCGTTGAAAATGAATTGGTCAGGATTCAGTGCGGGTGCAATGCATTCACGTCACGCATTGCACCCGCGTGGAAAACTCGCTCGTGTGAAAGAGGCCTTAACCCATCTAATACAAAAGTGAGCAACTTTGGGTAAGCTCCTACCCTGGGACACCACATACTCTCCAAAAGTATGTATCATTTAGAAATGGCCGGAGAACAATTGATACTGAACTTATTTAGATATAAAAGCTGTAATCAGTTCTATCTTTAAACTGCCTCTTACTAAACAGATACATCTCCAAGGAGGTTCTTCACTGATTTCCTGTTAAAGGGGTTTTGTCTCTTCAGCAAATGGCATTACAAGGCACTTGGTAATGTATTGTTATTACCCATATTGCCTCATTTGCTGGCTGGATTCATTTTTCTATCACATTATAGACTGCTTATATCCAGGGGTTACAACCACTGCTGCAGTGCAGATACAGTCAGGTCCATAAATATTGGGACATCGACACAATTCTAACATTTTTGGCTCTATACACCACCACAATGGATTTGAAATGAAACAAACAAGATGTGCTTTACCTGCAGACTGTCAGCTTTAATTTGAGGGTATTTACATCCAAATCAGGTGAACGGTGCAGGAATTACAACAGTTTGCATATTTGCCTCCCACTTGTTAAGGGACCAAAAGTAATGGGACAATTGGTTTCTCCACTGTTCCATTGCCAGGTGTGTGTTATTCCCTCATTATCCCAATTACAATGAGCAGATAAAAAGTCCAGAGTTCATTTCAAGTGTGCTATCTGCATTTGGAATCTGTTGCTGTCAACTCTCAAGATGAGATCCAAAGAGCTGTCACTAGCAGTGAAGCAAGCCATCATTAGGCTGAAAAAACAACACAAACCCATCAGAGAGATAGCAAAAACATTAGGCATGGCCAAAACAACTGTTTGGAACAATCTTAAAAAGAAGGAACACACCGGTGAGCTCAGCAACACCAAAAGACCTGAAAGACCACGGAAAACAACTGTGGTGGATGACCGAAGAATTCTTTCCCTGGTGAAGAAAACACCCTTCACAACACTTGGCCAGATCAAGAACACTCTCCAGGAGGTAGGTGTATGTGTGTCAAAGTCAACAATCAAGAGAAGACTTCACCAGAGTGAATACAGAGGGTTCATCACAAGATGTAAACCATTGGTGAGCCTCAAAAACAGGAAGGCCAGATTAGAGTTTGCTAAACGACATCTAAAAAAGCCTTCACAGTTCTGGAACAACATCCTATGGACAGATTAGACCAAGATCAACTTGTACCAGAGTGATGGGAAGAGAAGAGTATGGAGAAGGGAAGGAACTGCTCATGATCCTAAGCATACCACCTCATCAGTGAAGCACAGGGCCGGACTGGGGATAAAAACCAGCCCTGGAAAAAGTTGCATACCAGCCCCACAGCATTGCGTCATTATTTACTTGTTTATAATAGGAGAAAGCATTCATTTTAAAACACGTGTAAACACGAATATGAACTTTGCCCGACGATAGCTCTTTTGTAGAACCCCCATAAAAACTTACAATTACTTGGCTTGGCCCTTGGGGATCTCGGACGCCACTTCAACACTTTGGCTGGGGGGCTCGGCGGAGCTGATGTTGTGTTTTATCCTAATGAGAAAGATTTCATAATAAGGATTTGGAGAAGGGGCAGAGGGGTCGCAGAGCAGGGAGAGGCTGGTGCTGCTACTAGGGGGTCATACCATGGGGGAGTAATAAAGCCCACCATAATGCCCCCCCAGTAGTAATAATTCTCCTTATAATGTGCAAAACATACCCCTTTGTAATGCCCCCAGTTGAGCTAATGTTCCCATAATGTGCCAATATAAAATACCCCTTCTCAGTGCCCCCGTAGATGACCCTCATAGTGCTCCTCCCCCCCCTTCCCCATAGTACCCACCATAATGTGTCCCAGTATAAAATGCCCCTATACAGAGCCCCCATATAAAATACCCCTTCTTTGTAGCCTCAGTAGATGCCCCTATAGTGCCCCCCAATAATCTGCCAGTAAGATATGCCCCCATAGATGCCCCCAATCATGTGCCAGTAATAAGAGCCCCCCCATCATGTGCCAATAGCCAGAGTGCCCCCATAACGTGCCAGTAGCCAGAGTGCCCCCTTATCATGTGCCAGTAGCCCCCCCTTATCATGTGCCAGTAGCCCCCCCTTATCATGTGCCAGTAGGCGCCCCTTATGTGCCAGTACCCCCTCTTATGTGCCAGTAGCCCCCCTTATCATGTGCCAGCCCAGTAGTCCCCCCTTATCATGTGCCAGCCCAGTAGTCCCCCCTTATCATGTGCCAGCCCAGTAGTCCCCCCTTATCATGTGCCAGCCCAGTAGTCCCCCCTTATCATGTGCCAGCCCAGTAGCCCCCCTTATCATGTGCCAGCCCAGCCCAGTAGTCCCACCTTATGTGCCAGCCCAGTATTGTACCTATATAAAAAAAAAAAGAAAACACTTATACTTACCTCTAGCGATGCGATGCAGGCCTCTTCCGGCCCGTGTCCCTCGCTATACGGCTCAGGCGGCGCGATGATGTCATCGCGCCGCCTGCACCGGCCTCTGATAGGCTGCCAGCACTAGGCCAGCAGCCTATCAGAGGAACAGGAGGGGACACACCTCTCCCTCCTCTGCTGCACAGCCATCTGTATCGCTGTCCTGAGGACGGCGATACAGATGACTATGGAGATGAGCGCTTCCACAATGGAAGCGCTCATCTGCTCTGACCGGCCGCGGCCGCCCCCACTTGTCACCAGGGCCGCGGCCTTGCGGCACTCAGGTCTGCCAGCCTACCGGAAAATTTCCCGGTATCCCGGCAGGCCAGTCCGGCCCTGGTGAAGCATGGTGGTGGTAGTGTCATGGCGTGGGCATGTATGGCTGCCAATGGAACTGCTTCTCTTGTATTTATTGATGATGTGACTGCTGACAAAAGCAGCAGGATGAATTCTGAAGTGTTTCAGGCAATATTATCTGCTCATATTCAGCCAAATGCTTCAGAACTCATTGGACGGCGCTTTACAGTGCAGATGGACAATGACCCAAAGCATACTGCAAAAGCAACCAAAGAGTTTTTTAAGGGAAAGAAGTGGAATGTTATGCAATGGCCAAGTCAATCACCTGACCTGAATCCGATTGAGCATGCATTTCACTTGCTGAAGACAAAACTGAAGGGAAAATGCCCCAAGAACAAGTAGGAACTGAAGACAGTTCCAGAGGAGGTCTGGCAGAGAATCACCAGGGATGAAACCCAGCGTCTGGTAATGTCTATGTGTTCCAGACTTCAGGCTGTAATTGACTGCAAAGGATTTGCAACCAAGTATTAAAAAGTGAAAGTTTGGTGTATGATTATTATTCTGTCCCATTACATTTGGTCCCTTAACAAGTGGGAGGCACATATGCAAACTGTTGTAATTCCTTAATCGTTCACCTGATTTGGATGTAAATACCCTCAAATAAAAGCTGACAGTCTGCAGTTAAAGCACATCTTGTTTGTTTCATTTAAAATCCATTGTGGTGGTGTATAGAGCCAAAAATTTTAGAATTGTGTCGATGTCCCAATATTTATGGACCTAACTGTATAAGGTGGCCAGGACAGGAGCTGTGTCGCACGCCTGCCTCTGGACTTCCACGGTCCTGGCCACCAGAGAAGCCGGCACTTTTTATTACAGTTTGAAAGCACGGCCTCCGCTGCAATCCCTTGGAAATGCTTCTAGGCCATGTAGTGTATAATGCAATTGAAAAATGAATCAAGCCAGCAAAGGAAGTAAAAAAGGGCAATCACAATATATTAGGAAGTTCCTTATATAAACTCTGTCTAGATGATTAATGCCATTTGCTGAAGTGAGACAAACCCTTTAAAGAGAACCTGTCACCGGGATTTTGTGTATAGAGCTGAGGACATAGGTTGCTAGATGGCCGCTAGCCAGTGGCGACTCTAGGAACAATATATAAGGGGGGGCACAAAGATACCACAGTCAAAAATGGGGGGGCAAAAACAAAAATAAGTTTATCAAGACATTTTGAAGGAGAACTTAAGGCCATCTGTCCACCAGCTGAACCTCAACAGAAGATGGGTGTTGCAACAGGACAACGACCCAAAGCATAGAAGTAAATCAACAACAGAATGGCTTAAACAGAAGAAAATACGCCTTCTGGAGTGGCCCAGTCAGAGTCCTGACCTCAACTCGATTGAGATGCTGTGGCATGACCTCAAGAAAGCGATTCCTTCATCTTTATATTCATCTTTCCTTCAATGATAGCAATCCATCCAGGCCCTGATGCAGCAAAGCAGCCCCAAACCATGATGCCCCCACCACCATACTTCACAGTTGGGATGAGGTTTTGATGTTGGTGTGCTGTGCCTCTTTTTCTCCACACATAGTGTTGTGTGTTTCTTCCAAACAACTCCACTTTGGTTTCATGTGTCCACAGAATATTTTGCCAGTACTGCTGTGGAACATCCAGGTGCTCTTGTGCAAACTTTAAACGTGCAGCAATGTGTTTTTTGGACAGCAGTGGCTTCCTCTGTGGTATCCTCCCATGAAATCTATTCTTGTTTAGTGTTTTACGTATTGTAGATTCACTAACAGGGATGTTAGCATATGCTAGAGACTTTTGTAAGCCTTTAGCTGACACTCTAGGATTCTTCTTCACCTCATTAAGCAGTCTGCGCTGTGCTTTTGCAGTCATCTTTACAGGATAGCCACTCCTAGGGAGAGTAGCAGCAGTGCTGAACTTTCTCCATTTATAGACAACTTGTCTTACCGTGGACTGATGAACAGCAAGGATTTTGGAAATACATTTATAACCCTTTCCAGCTCTATCCAAGTCAACAATTCTTAATCGTAGGTCTTCTGAGAGCTCTTTTGTGCGAGGCATCATTCACATCAGGCAATGCTTCTTGTGAAAAGCAAACCCAGAACTGGTGTGTGTTTTTTATAGGGCAGGGCAGCTGTAACCAACGCCTCCAATCTCAACTCATTGATTGGACTCCAGTTGGCTGACACCTCACTCCAATTAGCTCTTGGAGATGTCATTAGTCTAGGGGTTCACATACTTTTTCCACCTGCACTGTGAATGTTTACATGGTGTGTTCAATAAAAACATGGTAACATTGAATTATTTGTGTGTTATTAGTTTAAGCAGACTGTGATTGTCTATTGTTGTGACTTAGATGAAGATCAGATCACATTTTATGACCAATTTGTGCAGAAATCCATATCATTCCAAAGAATTCACATACTTTTTCTTGCAACTGTATAGGACTCATCTCAGGTTAATTTGCATATGCATTAAAAAAATATTTTTTTATATATACAATAAAAGCACACAGAGCTATGGGGATTGGGGATTGCGGATGTGCTAGCAGCGATCTCAGCTCTATACACAAAATCCTGGTGACAGGTTTCCTTTAACCGTATTTGATTCCTTAAAGCAGGGCTTCTCAAACCTTTTCTACTGGGGCTCACCATCTGTGGTCAAAATTCATGCCAAAATTAAAAATACTGCTCCATTTAACTTGTATTTTTCTCCATTACATTTGAATAAGCAAACATGGATTCATTTGTATTGCTAAACTAGAGATTGCTGCAGCCAGCGAAACAACTGTGCAGCTTGTGCATCACTTCTGGGGGCGCGACAGTTTGAACCTTCAGTACAAAATTGTTCCTTGATGTAAGGGCTCGTTCACACGACCGTTCCATTTTTTTTGCGGTCCGCAAATTACGGATCCGCAAAAAACAGAAGCTGCCCGTGTGCCTTCTGCAATTTGCGGAACGGAACAGGAGGCCCATTAAAGAAATGCCTATTCTTGTCTGCAAAACAGACAAGAATAGGACAGGACTCGTAATTTTTGCAGGGCCACGGAACGGAGCAACGGATGCGGACAGCACACAGAGTGCTGTCCGCATCTTTTGTGGACCCATTAAAATGAATGGTTCCATAAACGGACCGTATGCAGAATGCAGAAAACGGCCCGTATATGGAACGCAAAATACGTTCGTGTGAACGAGCCCTAAAATTGTGTTTTTATACAGGATGATATCTACCTTTTACTTCATTGTGGTTTTATTTTTTCAGTAATCTACTGGAATTTATTGGTAAGTATTCTTTCACCTATGCGCCAGATTATTCTTCGAGTTTTATACTGTAAACATCACAAGAAAAATGCCTGTGTGTGGGTACAAGACGACAAAGAAGCTACTTGGAGATTTAATAGGTAGAATATATTAGGATGTACAGTGTCTCACAAAAGTAAGTACATCCCTCACATTTTTGTAAATCTTTTATTATCTCTTTTCATGGGACAACACTGAGGATATGACACTTTGATACAATGTAAAGTAGTCAGTGTACAGCGTGTGCACAGCAAATTTACACTGTTATACAAGCTGTACACTGACTACTTTACATTGTATCAAAGTGTCATATCTTTAGTGTTGTCCCAAGAAAAGATATGATAAAATATTTACAAAAGGTGAGGGGTGTACTTACTTTGTGAGATACTGTAAATCCTTAATTTATTAGTGTACATTGTGGATAGTTTCTTACAGTTGTGATCACGTGTAGAATATTCAGAGAGAAAAAGATGGCAGACAGCCTGCTGATATTACTCTCTTTTCCCAGCTAGTGTCTTTGGAAAATCAGCAGTAATTAAATTTAAAATTGCCTAGGATAAACCGATATCTATCCAAAGATAAAAATGACAAGGAAATATAAGGGCAGACTAGATGGACCATATGGTCTTTTTCTGATGTCATTCTTCTGTGTCTCTAATGTGAGTATCTCTGCTACATATAAAACCATAATGACTTATTATTCCGTAGACACAGAAATGTGTTTTCGGGGGTAAAAGTGGGTAATTATAATCCAAATATTACTTACTGTGTTAAACTTTAGGACCTATAACTTCCACTGCCTGTTTTAGTAACCCCATGTTGTAACCCCATTCCCCATGTTGTAACAATTCTGGATCATCTATTCCTATGACTCTACACATATGTGTTAGCGCTGTAATTGTACTGACCCAGAGAATGAAGGGCACAGGTCAGTTTTGCTGCATAGGAATGCCTTAGGGACAAAACCTGTAAAACTGCGGTGGATTTGCATTTTATTTTATTTTTTTCTACCTCATTCAGATTTTTTTTCCCTACTTCCCATTACATTGTAAGCCATATTAAATGGTGGCATTAGAATGTACAACTTGCCGCGCAAAAAACAAGCCCTGATACGGAAAAATAAAAAAAATGATGGATCCATAAATGCGGGGAAGAAAAATGAAACCGCAAAAATGAAAAACATCCTGTGTCCAAAGGGTTAAAGGGAGTCTGTCACCAACTACAGTCATGTCAATACATGGTACCTTTTTTCGCCACTTCTGTGGCTGCAATGTTCCAAAAACAAAGATTAAACCATATGCAAATGAGTTTGCAAGTGTCCTTGGGGGGATCTTTGCTGCTCCAAAGGCCCATGCCCTCTGGCGTTACTTGGCAAAAACTCCTCCTCTTAATCGCAATTATCCGTGCTTGTCTTCAGTATCTTTCTGTGAACACCAGCGCCGGCCCACACATGCACTGCACGATACCCACTGTGGGCAGCGGCATCGTTCAACTAAATAAGCCGATTACTGGCCTCTCTATTGTACAAGCAGTCAGCACATTTCCAGTAAGCAGCGCATGCTCAGTAGGTTGAACAATGCATATGATTTAAACTTTTTTGGAACACTGCGGCCACAGAAGTGGCAAAAAATGTACCATATGTTATCTGTGTGTGTATGGTATTAACAGCTTGACATGACTGAAGTTGGTGAACGACTCTCTTTAACCGCCTCCGGACCGCCTAACGCAGGATCGCGTTCTGGAGGCGGCAGCCCTGCGCAGAGTCACGCATATATGCGTCATCTCGCGAGACGCGAGATTTCCTGTGAACGCGCGCACACAGGCGCGCGCGTTCACAGGATCGGAAGGTAAGCGAGTGGATCTCCAGCCTGCCAGCGGCGATCGTTCACTGGCAGGCTGGAGATGTGATTTTTTTTACCCCTAACAGGTATATTAGACGCTGTTTTGATAACAGTGTCTAATATACCTGCTACCTGGTCCTCTGGTGGTCCCTTTTGTTTGGATCGACCACCAGAGGACACAGGTAGCTCAGTAAAGTAGCACCAAACACCACTACACTACACTACACCCCCCCCCGTCACTTATTAACCCCTTATTAGCCCCTGATTACCCCATATAGACTCCCTGATCACCCCCCTGTCATTGATCACCCCCCTGTAAAGCTCCATTCAGACGTCCCCATGATTTTTACGGATCCACTGATAGATGGATCGGATCCGCAAAACGCATACGGACGTCTGAATGGAGCCTTACAGGGGCGGGATCAATGACTGTGGTGATCACCCCATATAGACTCCCTGATCACCCCCCTGTCATTGATCACCCCCCTGTAAAGCTCCATTCAGACGTCCGCATGATTTTTACGGATCCACAGATATATGGATCGGATCCGCAAAACACATACAGGCGTCTCCCTGGAGCCTTCCAGGGTGGGTGATCACCCCATATAGACTCCCTGATCACCCCCCTGTCCTTGATTACCCCCCTGTCATTGATCACCCCCCTGTAAAGCTCCATTCAGACGTCCGCATGATTTTTACGGATCCACTGATAGATGGATCGGATCCGCAAAACACATACAGGCGTCTCCCTGGAGCCTTCCGGGGGGGTGATCACCCCATATAGACTCCCTGATCAACCCCCTGTCATTGATTACCCCCCTGTCATTAATTACCCCCCTGTAAAGCTCCATTCAGACGTCCGCATGATTTTTACGGATCCACTGATAGATGGATCGGATCCGCAAAACGCATACGGACGTCTGAATGGAGCCTTACAGGGGCGTGATCAATAACTGTGGTGATCACCCTATATAGACTCCCTGATCACCCCCCTGTCATTGATCACCCCCCTGTAAAGCTCCATTCAGACGTCCGCATGATTTTTACGGATCCACTGATAGATGGATCGGATCCGCAAAACGCATACGGACGTCTGAATGGAGCCTTACAGGGGCGTGATCAATGACTGTGGTGATCACCCCATATAGACTCCCTGATCACCCCCCTGTCATTGATTACCCCCCTGTCATTGATCACCCCCCTGTAAAGCTCCATTCAGACGTCCGCATGATTTTTACGGATCCACTGATAGATGGATCGGATCCGCAAAACACATACAGGCGTCTCCCTGGAGCCTTCCAGGGGGGGTGATCACCCCATATAGACTCCCTGATCACCCCCCTGTCATTGATCACCCTCCCCTGTCATTGATCACCCCCCCTGTCAGGCTGCATTCAGATGTCCGTATGATTTTTACGGATCCACGGATCAGATCCGCAAAACACATACGGACATCTGAATTGAGCCTTATAGGGGGGTGATCAATGACAGGGGGGTGATCACCCCATATAGACTCCCTGATCACCCCCCTGTCATTGATCACCCCTCTGTAAGGCTCCATTCAGACATTTTTTTGGCCCAAGTTAGCGGAATTTTTTATTTTTTTTTCTTACAAAGTCTCATATTCCACTAACTTGTGTCAAAAAATAAAATCTCACATGAACTCACCATACCCCTCACGGTATCCAAATGCGTAAAAAATTTTAGACATTTATATTCCAGACTTCTTCTCACACTTTAGGGCCCCTAGAATGCCAGGGCAGTATAAATACCCCACATGTGACCCCATTTCGGAAAGAAGACACCCCCAGGTATTCCGTGAGGGGCATATTGAGTCCATGAAAGATTGAAATTTTTGTCCCAAGTTGGCGGAAAGGGAGACATTGTGAGAAAAAAATAAATCAAATCAATTTCTGCTAACTTGTACCAAAAAAAAAAAAATTCTATGAACTCGCCATGCCCCTCATTGAATACCTTGGGGTGTCTTCTTTCCAAAATGGGGTCACATGTGGGGTATTTATACTGCCCTGGCATTCTAGGGGCCCTAAAGCGTGAGAAGAAGTCTGGGATCCAAATGTCTAAAAATGCCCTCATAAAAGGAATGTGGGCCCCTTTGCGCATCTAGGCTGCAAAAAAGTGTCACACATCTGGTATCGCCGTACTCAGGAGAAGTAGGGCAATGTGTTTTGGGGTGTCATTTTACATATACCCATGCTGGGTGAGATAAATATCTTGGTCAAATGCCAATGCCAATCTGGTCCTATGGCGGAGATTTATAGATGATGTCATCTTCATTTGGAATAAAAGTAGAGAGGAACTAAATCTCTTTTTGGAAGAAATTAACCAAAATCAGTTGAATTTGAGATTTACTGTAAATATTGCAGAAGAAACAGAGTTCCTGGATTTAAAAATAAGACCAGGAGAACGAAGGTATATTTGCAATACATTCTCAAAACCGACCTCAAAAAATAGTTTTATACAGTTTTCCAGCTGTCATTTACCTACTTGGTTGATAAATGTCCCATATGGCCAGTTTTGCAGAATAAAAAGAAACTGCACACAAGATCAAGATTTTGAGGAGGAAGCGGCCAAAATGAGAGATCAATTTATGGATAGGCAATATCCTGAAAAGGTGATCAATACAGCATTGGAAAAAAACAGAAAATTAGATAGAAGTACCTTTTTTACAAATAAGACAGCAATGACTGAAATAATACAAGAAAGTGAGGCTATTAATAATAAAATTGTCCTTCCATTTAACAATAGTCATAAACGGTTACAAAAAAATTATTAAAACCCACTGGCACCATATTTTAAGTGACAAAAAGATAGGCCATCTATTACCAACTATTCCTGCACTAGTATTTACTAAGGCACCTAATCTAGGTTTAAAAATAGCCCCATCTATCAAAACATCTAAATCAATGAAAAATGACAATACAATCTTAGGCACCTGGATGAATTTAAAAGGTTTTTTTAAATGTGGGAAATGTATGGCGTGTAAGGTTAATCCCACATCTAGAAAAACCACCACTATCTCCTCAACACAAAACAACTACACATGGGAGATTAAGGACTGTTTAACCTGCAACACGACAGGTGTTGTTTACCTGATCCAGTGTCCGTGCAGGAGACAGTATATAGGCAGGACTAAACGCCCTATGAAAACCAGGCTGGCCGAACATATAGCCAATATAAGGAAGGGATACGACAAACACTGTCTATCTAAACATTATAAGGATATACATAATAAAGATCCCTCAGGCTTGGTATTCACGGCTCTGGAAAAGGTAGACAGACACTGGCGAGGTAGAAACTACATCAAACAGATGTCGAGGACAGAATCCAGACATATCTACCAGTTTGGATCAATGCTGCCAGTGGGTTTGAATGCCGAACTGGAAATCTTCGGGTTCTTATAGACTGGGTGCCCCCGTTCCGACTCTTGCGACTCAGTCAGGCCGTTTAACGACACTGAGTCGTGGACTCGGACGTGGGCCCCCAGTCCTATACACCATTAGCCAAGTTTAGAGAGTATACTCCATACAGTCCTTTCTAAATATCTGTATATCTCGTATCTAACCAGAATGTACACTTTTATGTCTCACTTTCGACCATTTCATTTTTATCTTATTTTATACATCTACATTTTTATAGATTTTATGTATTTATGTATTTTAATCTCCATATCTACTTTTATCCATCTTTACACTATCACAGGCATAGACCAGCATCATTACTTTATAATTACAGTGTTGCTGTTGTATAGATATAGTCAGCCTTTAATGATAGATTTTATTAATATGCAATAATGTATTTAATGTTAAGCCACATACCAATGGAGATTTGAATGGCAGTTATATTGGTCAATATGGTAGTACATAATTTGTATCAATTTATTTGTATCATTTCATTTTGGAGCTTCAGAAAATAACACTATAGCAGGATTTGATGTTGTTTATTCAGAAATATGCTATTAACTCATACATGTAATGAGTAATCGAAAATTGGTCTTCTGTATAATATACAGAATGATATAAGGAATTCATAGCATAAAAAAACGCATGTGGGGAAAATAACCGCATCGAAACCGCATATAAAAAACGCATGCGATCTTTTGATGTTGAAAGCAAATCCAGTGATCCAGGATTTGGCACAGGCTGATGGTATAAAAAGCGGAGTAACACAGGTGATGCTGTACCACTGACGAAGGGAAAGAGTTCCCGAAACGCGTCTGGGCCGCACACCTGTGAAAGAGATATCTCCGCACCTTATGCATGGCCATGCAGAGAAGATTATAACGGAAGAAATCTGAAATCCAGGACGTAGAGCAGAGAATTGATCAACTACTGCTCTTTACTGTCCGGACACAGACCACATCCGAAATCCCGCGAGATTCGAGATTAGCAATCCACAGGAGTCAGAAGCAAGACGCCGACAGCGTCTCACGCTGCTCACCTCCCGCTCACGTCTGCAGAGGCACCAACGAGCCGCACCAACGAGCCACACCAACGCGGGTAAGAGAACCCCACCTGTGAACCCCACGAGACGGGTATGCTACTCGACTGAGTAAGGTGACTATATATCTTCTATTACCTGTACCTAAGGATATTGGGATACGCCTGCTCACAAGAGTAGGAGCTGCAGGGCTCAGCTGTTGAATTGCTGGACACTATTAGCATTGGACTTGTGCTTAAAACCCGCAGCGCTACATACTATTTGAGCGTGCTCTGGACATTGAAGTGCTATAATATAGATACACTCTATCCCAGTGTTGTCTATATATAAGGGACTGACGCTATTATCATTCCGAACTGTGGTTATTCATCAAGTATTTTTTATTCCATATTTTATATGTCAATTGTAGATTTATGGTATATGTTCACGTTTTATACTATTGTGATTTAATTAAATTTTATCAAATTGCCATCCTTTGGTCCAAGTGTTGAGTGCTCGCCCTAAACCTTGATATTTTGCTATATACACCACTAGAGGAGGGGTGATCCTCTATATTGGGCTAGCAGCACCTTTATCCAGAACCCCATCTGGAGTGAGCCACCATCTTTGAGTATTTAGACAAATGCCAACTTTGTATAAAAAAATGGGAAAAGTTGTCTTTTGCCGAGATATTTCTCTCACCCAGCATGAGTATATGTAAAAAGACACCCCAAAACACATTGCCCAACTTCTCCTGAATACGGCGATACCACATGTGTGACACTTTTTTGCAGCCTAGGTGGGCAAAGGGGCCCACATTCCGAAGAGCACCTTTAGGATTTCACAGGTCATTTACCTACTTACCACATATTAGGGCCCCTGGAAAATGCCAGGGCAGTATAACTACCCCACAAGTGACCCCATTTTGGAAAGAAGACACCCCAAGGTATTCCGTGAGGGGCATGGCGAGTTCCTAGAATTTTATATTTTTTGTCACAAGTTAGCGGAAAATGATGATTTTTTTATTTTTATTTTTTCCTTACAAAGTCTCATATTCCACTAACTTGTGACAAAAAATAAAAACTTCCATGAACTCACTATGCCCATCACGAAATACCTTGGGGTGTCTTCTTTCCAAAATGGGGTCACTTGTGGGGTAGTTATACTGCCCTGGCATTTTAGGGGCCGAATGCGTGAGAAGTGGTTTGAAATCAAAATCTGTAAAAAATGGCCGGTGAAATCCGAAAGGTGCTCTTTGGAATGTGGGCCCCTTTGCCCACCTAGGCTGCAAAAAAGTGTCACACATGTGGTATCGCTGTACTCAGGAGAAGTTGGGCAATGTGTTTTGGGGTGTCATTTTACATATACCCATGCTGGGTGAGAGAAATATCTTGGCAAAAGACAACTTTTCCCATTTTTTTATACAACGTTGGCATTTGACCAAGATATTTATCTCACCGAGCATGGGTATATGTAAAATGACACCCCAAAACACATTGCCCAACTTCTCCTGAGTACGGAGATACCACATGTGTGACACTTTTTTGCAGCCTAGGTGGGCAAAGGGACCCACATTCCAAAGAGCACCTTTCGGATTTCACAGGTCATTTACCTATTTACCACACATTAGGGCCCCTGGAAAATGCCAGGGCAGTATAACTACCCCACAAGTGACCCCACACTTTTTTGCAGCCTAGGTGGGCAAAGGGACCCACATTCCAAAGAGCACCTTTCGGATTTCACAGGTCATTTACCTATTTACCACACATTAGGGCCCCTGGAAAATGCCAGGGCAGTATAACTACCCCACAAGTGACCCCATTTTGGAAAGAAGACACCCCAAGGTATTCCGTGAGGGGCATGGCGAGTTCCTAGAATTTTATATTTTTTGTCACAAGTTAGCGGAAAATGATGATTTTTTTTTTCCTTACAAAGTCTCATATTCCACTAACTTGTGACAAAAAATAAAAACTTCCATGAACTCACTATGCCCGTCACAAAATACCTTGGGGTGTCTTCTTTCCAAAATGGGGTCACTTGTGGGGTAGTTATACTGCCCTGGCATTCTAGGGGCCCAAATGTGTGGTAAGAAGTTTGAAATCAAAATGTGTAAAAAATGACCGGTGAAATCCGAAAGGTGCTCTTTGGAATATGGGCCCCTTTGTCCACCTAGGCTGCAAAAAAGTGTCACACATGTGGTATCTCCGTACTCAGGAGAAGTTGGGGAATGTGTTTTGGGGTGTCATTTTACATATACCCATGCTGGGTGAGAGAAATATCTTGGCAAAAGGCAACTTTTCCCATTTTTTTGGGTATATGTAAAATGACACCCCAAAACACATTCCCCAACTTCTCCTGAGTACCGCGATACCGCATGTGTGGCACTTTTTTTTGCAGCCTGGGTGGGCAAAGGGGCCCACATTCCAAAGAGCACCTTTCGGATTTCACCAGTCATTTTTTACACATTTTGATTTCAAACTACTTACCACACATTTGGGCCCCTAGAATGCCAGGGCAGTATAACTACCCCACAAGTGACCCCATTTTGGAAAGAAGACACCCCAAGGTATTCGCTGATGGGCATAGTGAGTTCATAGAAGTTTTTATTTTTTGTCAAAAGTTAGTGGAATATGAGACTTTGTAAGAAAAAAAAATAAAAATCATCATGTTCCACTAACTTGTAACAAAAAATAAAAAGTTCTATGAACTCACTATGCCCATCAGCGAATACCTTAGGGTGTCTACTTTCCGAAATGGGGTCATTTGTGGGGTGTTTGTACTGTCTGGGCATTGTACAACCTCAGGAAACATGACAGGTGCTCAGAAAGTCAGAGCTGCTTCAAAAAGCGGAAATTCACATTTTTGTACCATAGTTTGTAAACCTTATAACTTTTACCCAAACCATTTTTTTTTTACCCAAACATTTTTTTTTTATCAAAGACATGTAGAACAATAAATTTAGAGAAAAATTTATATATGGATGTAGTTTTTTTTGCAAAATTTTACAACTGAAAGTGAAAAATGTCATTTTTTTGCAAAAAAATCGTTAAATTTCAATTAATAACAAAAAAGTAAAAATGTCAGCAGCAATGAAATACCACCAAATGAAAGCTCTATTAGTGAGAAGAAAAGGAGGTAAAATTCATTTGGGTGGTAAGTTGCATGACCGAGCAATAAACGGTCAAAGTAGTGTAGTGCAGAAGTGTAAAAAGTGGCCTGGTCTTTAAGGGTGTTTAAGGGTGTTTAAGCTAAGGAGGCTGAGGTGGTTAAAGGGGGTCCCATGTTGGCCATTTATGGCATACAGATTTATTTGTAGGTATGGGTTCCATCTGTAGGATCCTTTTAACTCGGGAAAATGTTGGTACCGTGATTACCATCAGGCAATGCAGTGTTTTTTTTTTATTTATGTTTGGAGAGCTATGGAAAAAAACAAATGCAGTATGGAATTTTTGGCATATTTCATTTAATAAAAATTATACAAATAAGGCACCCCAAGACACAAAAACCACAACGTCACACAACACATAAATGTGATGGCTGTGGGAAAACGTGAGTCCAAAATAGAAATTGTGCTGCATACTCAAGGCCAAATGACCTACAAATTTAAGGAGTCAATCCTTCTTACAAAGAAGAGTTCTTACAAATCTTTACAGAATTTTTGCTGCTGTTTTGACTATGCATGTAAAAATGTAAAATTCATTTTATCCCTTGTCACATGTTCGGCTTAGAGTTCCTACTATTTATAAACCTAATGGGGGTTTATTATTCATTATCATTTCTTGCAACTCTTTGTTGATGATAACAGAATGCACCTAGATGACATCAACTTAGGGCTTGTTCACACGAACGTATGGGTTCCATTCCGTGCATTGGGGCAGCAATTTGCGGTACGCAATGCACGGAGAATGTTCGTGAGGCCTCCGGGACGAATCCAGACCCATTCAACTTGAATGGGTCCGCATCCCTCTGTTCTGCAAAAAAATAGGACATGTTCTATCTTTGTGTGGAACGGAAGTACGGAACGGAAGCCCACAGAAGCACTCCTTCTGTGGGTTTCCGTTCCATACTTTCGTTCCGCACCGCTCCGCATCTCCAGATTTGCGGACCCATTCAAGGGAATGCCCACGGAATGGTGTCCATTTATTGCGGATCCAAACAAGCCCTTATTCTGAACTACACTATTGGGAAGGCAGAACGCTCCATGGCCACATCATCGCCTATGTTTTGGGTAAGGGCTCTTTCACACTTGCGTTCTTGTCTTCCGGCATAGAGTTCCGTCGTCGGGGCTCTATGCCGGAAGAATCCTGATCAGGATTATCCTAATGCATTCTGAATGGAGAGTAATCCGTTCAGGATGCATCAGGATGTCTTCAGTTCCGGCATGCTGCGCTTTTTGCTCCGGCCAAAAATCCGGAACACTTGCCGCAAGGCCGGATCCGGAATTAATGCCCATTGAAAGGCATTGATCCGGATCCGGCCTTAAGCTAAACGTCGTTTCGGCGCATTGCCGGAGCCGACATTTAGCTTTTTCAGAGTGGTTACCATGGCTGCCGGGACGCTAAAGTCCTGGCAGCCATGGTAAAGTGTAGCGGGGAGCGGGGGAGCAGTGTACTTACCGTCCGTGCGGCTCCCCGGGCGCTCCAGAGTGACGTCAGGGCGCCCCAAGCGCATGGATCACGTCATCCATGCGCATGGGGCGCTCTGACGTCACTCTGGAGTGCCCCGGGAGCCGCACGGACTGTAAGTACACTGCTCCCCCGCTCCCCGCTCCTACTATGGCAACCAGGACTTTAATAGCATCCTGGGTGCCATAGTAACACTGAACGCATTTGGAAGACGGTTCCGTCTTCAAATGCTTTCAGTACACTTGCGTTTTTCCGGATCCGGCGTGTAATTCCGGCAAGTGGAGTACACGCCGGATCCGGACAACGCAAGTGTGAAAGAGGCCTAAAAATCAAGCCTAAGAATAACATCATCTTAAATTTAAATGCTGATAAAGTGTTTGACCATGTGTCCTGGTATATCTTTTCTGCATGCATTTATTTTTGGGAATACCTTTTCTAAACTTGGTTTGTACTTGTTTACAACTGTCCTACTTCCTCTATTTGGATCAATGGTCATCACTTTACCCCTTTCCCAGTTTCTCACTGAACGAGTCATGAATGTCTACTATCTACTCATCTATTTAACGTAACGCTAGATCCCCTTCTCTGAGCTCTTGCTTCTTAATAAATTTCAGGGACTTAGGATAGAGAAAACATTGGTATTTGCAGATAATTTCCTTTTATTGATTTGAAGCAATACCGGCCATTATGACTGACTTGGTGTTTCAGGTTTCCGGGTTAATTTTTCAAAATCAGAAGTGCTTCCCCTTTTCCCACCATAGTGTAGAACAAGGGCGTTGCTAGGGTCTCAAAAGATCCGGGGCCCAAGCCCCAATGAATAGTGCCCAATTCTCGAAGTCAACCAATCACCCCCCCCCCCCTGTGAATTGTATCAATTAGGTTGTCTACAATTCACCAGGTCACCCCCCAACCCCTCTCTTGCAAACACTAGCACTGAAGACATTTTACTGTATACTAATGCTATACAGCAGCCTGTACCTTTCACATCCAGTTTCTCCCAGGTGACGCCTCCTCTGATGTAGATCTTCTCTGCAGACTGTGAAACACAGATATCTTAGCTTCCTCACTTTTCTCTACCCCCAAATACTATCCTGAAGAAAAATGAGTGCCCCCCATAGTAATAGTACTCTTCATAGTCCCTCCAATAGTAATTCCCTTCTAGAATGCCCTCATTAGTAATACTACCCCGTACAGTGCCCCCAACAGTGATAGTGCTCCCCAAGAGGGCCTCCATTAGTAGAAGAGCCCTCCGGTATTAATAATGTCCTTACAGAGCCCCTAGTAGAAATAAGGCCCCCCTATTGTTATCCCAGTGGTAATAAAGCTCTCTACAGACCCTCAGTAGCATAAGGTCCCCCCATAATGCTCTTAATAGAAATAATGTGGATCTATAAGTCCCTACTAATAGAGCCTCCAGTAGTAATAAGAACGCTTAATGTCCCCTGGATTTAAAATGTCCCCACAGTGCCCCCAGTATTTATAAAACCCCCTACTGTTATAATGATCACCCTGAAGTGCCCCAGTATTTATATTGCCCCCTACTGTTATAATGCCCACACAGTGCCCCCAGTATTTATATTGCCCCCTACTGTTATAATGCTCGCCTTGAAGCGCCCCCAGTATTTATAATGCCCCCTGTAGTTATATTCCTCCATTTACTGTCCTCAGAAATTATAATTCCTTAGCACCTCCACCATACAGTCCCATGTAAATAATATTATTTTCCTCCTCCGCCATAGAGTCCCATGTAAATACCATCACACCACCTCTACAGCCCCCTCCAATATACAGTCCCATGTAAATAACATCCCTCTCTATCTACAGCCCCCTCCAAAATACAGTCCCACGTAAATAACATCACCCCTCAATATTCAGTCCCATGTAAATAACATCACTCCACCCCACTGTCCCACGTAAATAACTTCATCCCTAACATACAGTCCCAGTTAAATAACTACAACTCCCAACATTGCTCTGCCTCTCACACTGAGTAATCTTCACTTACCTCTCCTCATGTAGCAGACCTCACCACAGCTTCCTCCCAGGACTTTTCTTCACTGCTGAGCCGTCCTCTCCTGCACTGGTCACATGATGGTGACATCATCGCAGGTCATTTTCAGCTACTGCATTTGGAACTGATCACATGGACTGTGATGTCATCACAGGTCCTTCCGCTCTTGCAGGGCATTAGATTCAATTGTCCTGAGGATGGCAATACAGTAGGATCTATCTGGCAGGCAGGACATTCGGGGCCTGGGACAAAACATCAGGGGCCCAGGCCCCGAATGTTTTAACCTAGCAACGCCCTTGGTGTAGAGGATGGATTTAGGCATCAATCTACCAGCCAACCCCCACAGGCTAAATTATATTAATATTACCCCAGAGATTCACAGAATTACTTAAGATCTTTCCTTTTGGAAATTCCACTCCCTTTGCTTTGCCGGTAAATGTCATCTCATCCTAATAATCTCCTATCCTAAATTAGAAACAGCCTTTAACTGTGCAAAAAAGTGGGAAAAAAAAGATTTCTTAAAAGGCACCTTTTTTTCAGGAAACTATAGTCGGTTCAAGATCAGCCTCTTTCAGCTGCAGCAAACCAAATTCCTTGGTAGTCTTTAACTTTCCCAGCCTTCGTCAATATAATATTGCGGATAATTTCAGGTATGCCAACTTTAATGGGACATAGGTCTAAATTTGTCAGTTATGCATTAGACCAGGCTTTTAGTCGACCATACCTTCCAGTAACTTTAGTACATTACATACATCCGATACTGGAGAAAGAGGTTAAGGATAATCTTCTATGATCTACATTCCACAGATGGCAACTAATTAGGAAAAAGGCTCGTCTCTCTCTCCAACATTCCAGACTTCTTCCCTTTCTTGGTAATCTATCCTTTTTAGAAGGTAGACTCTCTCTTTTTAAAACGCCAACTACACAGGGTTGTATGTATATTGCTGATTTTCTCTCTCCAACTTGCAATTGATTCCCAATTTTGGCTGTAATTTAATATTTATTTATTTATTTATTTTACTCACTTATATAGCGCTGACATATTCTGCAGTGCTTTTACAGACATTATCATCACCTGCTCTCCTCAATGGGGCTTGCAATCTAGATTCCACATCTGAATGTTTTTGAAGTGTAGGAGGAAACCCAGGCATACATGGGGAGAACATACAAACTCCATGCAGATGTCCTTGGTTGTATTGCAAATTTGCAACTGTCTTAATCACGTTTTAGGAATGACCTCTTTGGAGTCTAGAGCTCATTCTTGGGAGAGGATGAGTATTAGGAGTAAATACCAACATTTCTCTGTGAGTCACATGTACTATCTTACCAGACCTGAGATTGATTAGAGGAAAATGGCCTGGGGCTTATGCAAATTGACAGATCAACTTCCTCAGTTCAGTGTTAGGGCTCATTCACATAACTGTAAGGGCTCACAAACGGCAGATATGCAATACAGTTGCAAGAAAAAGTATGTGAACCCTTTGGAATGATATGGATTTATGCACAAATGTTTACATGGTGTGTTCAATAAAAACATGGTAACATTTAATTCTTTGTGTGTTATTAGTTTAAGCAGACTGTGATTGTCTATTGTTGTGACTTAGATGATGATCAGATCACATTTTATGACCAATTTGTGCAGAAATCCATATCATTCCAAAGGGTTCACATACTTTTTCTTGCAACTGGATATGGGCACTAGCCTGTGCACTCCGTGCTGAGGATGTCCTGTCTTTTGCCATATCTTGCGGATCGCAGACCCATTCAAGTCAATAGATCCGCACCCGAATACGGGATTCATAAGGCCGGTACCTGTGCATTGCACCCACTATTTGCGGTCTGCAGCACGGGCACGGAGGCCTTTGCTTCATGTGAATGAGCCCTTAAAGAGTTACTGACGTTACAGTCATGTGCTCAGTACAGAAAGGGCCAAGGCTCAGCAGCAGAGAAGCGGAGAGCCTAATTTATATACCCCCTCCCGCCCCCTTCATAACATTCCTGTCAGTAATGCAATCTAACATTTAGGCAATTATTAGCTCTTTTAGTTGTCACCGCTAGAATTCAATCCGTCAGCGAAGGGCCTTGCATTTAGATTCCTGTCAATCCAATCTGTTGCTTCTTCAGGAGTATTAAAAAAAACGGACAGTTTCTCCATCCTGCACCCACAAACGGGAAGGGTAAATCATTGCATATTTCACATTCTTCTCTCTCAGCCGTGCTCGGACCTCAGTAAATTGCTTGCTTTTCTTCTGAACCTCCGAGGTAAAGTCCGGGTAAAATGACAAGTGGATATTTTCATAGGTGATGTTACCCTTCTGTCTAGTGGCCAGCAAAATAGCGTCTCTATCCCTGTAATTCAGGATTCTCATAATGAAAGGCCTTGCAGGGGATCCCGGCGGTAGAGGCCTAGTCGGGACCCGATGTGCCCTCTCTACAACAAAGCAATTGGAGAGAGTAGTAGGATGCAACACCTCTTTTATAAGTTGTTCCGCGAATATTTCTGGGGTAGACCTCTCTCCTCGCTCCGGCAGGCCCAGGATACTGATATTATTACTTCTGCTACAATTTTCAGCGTCTTCCGCTCTAGCTTGTAGCATCTGGACCTGCTGTAACAGCTGCCCGGTGTAATTTCCAACCACTCTAGACGCATCTTCCACGTCGCTTACTCTTTGCTCCACTGCAGCCGTTCTCTCGCGTATTTTGTCAAAGTCGTGTCGTAAACAGCTGAGATCAGACTGGAGATGATCTATTTTTGATGCGAGAGCAGCTTGACAAGCTGCTATAGCTTTCATAATTTGAGAAGCTTCAGCAAAGGCAACAGGGATATGAGACCCCTCACTTTCTTGCTCAGTCTGGCTCATGGCATCCATGTATTGTTTAACAGTTGATGGAGCCACAGAAGGAGTTTTGCTGCCCATAGAAACAGTCCACAGACACTTGAATGGCCGGCTTAAGTGTGTCACACCTGCAGTATAGCAGATAGCTGTTCTACTTGATCCAGAAAGTCCTAAGTACCAGCCAGTCAGACTGCTATTAATTCTTGTACTGTACAGGGGGATAGGTGTGTCAGCCCCACCATCAAATAACACTGCAGGCTTCAAGAGGGCCCCCAGCAGCCACTATAACATCCAGAGGGAAGACCTCCTAGTCAGAAAAGCACAGTAAGTCTCACACTAGCGACCTTATCAGGGGAGAGAGGTTCTCACACTCTGTCCCTCAGCCACACTCCATCCACCAGACCAGGGGAAAATTCTTCAGCGCACTACCTCCACATTCAAGATGGCGTCCGTCACGCGGCTCCCTTCCCGCTCCAGCTGCAGGTCGCGTGTGACCAGCAGTCACCTGCAGCAGCCTTCGGTAATGCCACTGGAGAGATACCACTCCTGCAGTGTGTTCTCAGCGCTTCGCTGCGGCCTGTCACACCGCTGTTCTTCTCTCTCTTCTCTCAGCATCGTCCTGCTCCCTCTTCTGCGCCGTCAGCGTCATCATGATTTCACAGGAGCCGCGGCGCTTAGGTCGGTGAGGTGCGTCCCTAATGTTCAGGGGACCTGTTGGTTCTAGTGGGGGCTCAAATAACCCCGATTTTACTGGGAGTTAGCAGGGTTTTATACAGGATTCTGGAGAAGCACTGTTCTTCTGCTTCCTTGCGCCATGCAGGTTAGGCCACGCCCCCACCAGCCAGTCTTGAGTGGGACTCGCAGACTCCTCCCTCCTCCCATTGCTAGCATGGTTACATGCTGGAGGTAACTGGTGAGTTGTCTGCGAGTCGGTCCTCACACTCCTGTAATTCGCCCACTGGCCCCTGGTATTGCCCATACGGCTCAGGTAGGTGAGTGGTAGGACCCAAGTTACTTGAGAAACCTTGGCGCGATGCTCGGGCTCAGACATGTCCTCTTAGTAGGACATGGTGTCTAATCTCTCAATTTTAACATCAGTTTGAGGGCTTAGGAAGATCGCAGAGTGCACCTGTCCTTGTTATTAGATTGTTATACTGTTTATGACATCCACATAATTGCTATCTTGTGTACGATGTCATTTGTGGTACTTGTGGTCCATTGCGGGCATCCTCCACTGTATGCATTTTTGCTGGGGATCGCCATTAGCAACGGGCCACAAGTGCAGGATTTGCTCCACTGTATACACATGCACAACTGCATATGGGTTTGAGCATTTCCTGCCTGTTTAACACCACACTATTCAGTCACCATGAGCAGGTGGCCTAAGGATACCGGCACACGGGGAAGATTAGCGTTTCAAAAAAGTATTTATTGGATTTTAAGGCAATGGATATTGGCAACATACTGCCAATGCAGGGGGAATACATAAAATATAGAAACAGGATATAATAAACAATAACAGAACAAATGATCTGGTATCTAGTCAAATATACAGACTGCAATATATTCATACAGAGTAAATATAGTCCTAAGTGACTGTGTATGTGTCACGAGGGTGTCAAGAGCCACGCCTGCCTCCGTTATACCCGGGGTCAGGAAGTCGCAGCGGGTGGCTGCGCGCTCTATGTCTAAAAACAGTGCTGTTTATTAATGGTAGCTTTCTGGGTTTGCCTTGCAATCCTTTTTGGCTCACTCAGGGATCCGTAGCTTCTCCTCCTCAGCTGTTTCTTGTCCAGCAATCCCAACCTCCTTATATTCCCATCTCTCACTTCTCTGGTTGCCAGATATAGAGCTTACTGCCTGGACTTCTATACTGACCCACTGGAGCTGTGTATTCTGTGTTCCCTGGTTGTTGTTCCAGAACGTTACCCTCCGGATCCCTGTTGGGCCTTGGTGGTCTGCTGTTGTCGCCCACCTGGGATTATATGTTTGTATTGTCTGTCCTCTCCTTGGTGTTTTCCTCTTAGTGTCAGTGGTGCGGACTAGTGATCCCACTACATAGGGCTCATCTTAGGGAAAGCCAGGGTTTAGGCACGTGATCGGCATACGGGTGAGGAACCCGTCTAGGGACGTCAGGGCAGTCAGGTGCCAGCTGCAAGGTGAGTCAGGGGTCACCATCTTTCCCTCTCCCTTGGACAGGGCCTTCCCATTTCCCTCCCTTTGCGTGACGCCGGTCATTACATTATATCTGGCCCTTATTTTGTGTAGGTAAAAAAAAAAATTCTTTCTACCTACTTAGAATCCAGTATGGATCCAATTGCTGCTTTGTCAAAGCAACTTCAAGGCCTGTCTTTGGAGGTGGCAGGATTGAAGGCGTCGGTCCTCCAGCAACAGCAGCAATTACAACAGACCGCAAGCCCAGCAGTTGCTACAGGTAACCAGGTTGTTGCGGAACCCAAGGTTGCTCTTCCTGACAGATTTTCTGGGGGAAGGGACAAATTTGTGACGTTCCGTGAGGCCTGTAAATTATATTTTAAGCTGCGCCCTTACTCCTCTGGTAATGAAGAACAGCGGGTGGGGGTTGTTATTTCCCTGCTGCAGGGGGACCCGCAATCCTGGGCGTTCTCTTTACCCACTGATTCCCAGGCTCTCCGGTCAGTGGATGAATTTTTTGGGGCCTTGGGTCTCATATATGACGACCCTGACCGAGTCGCACTGGCTGAATCAACATTACGGAGACTCCTACAGGGAGAGCGGCCAGCAGAGGAGTATTGCTCAGAGTTCCGTAGGTGGGCTACGGATACCCAGTGGAACGACCCGGCTCTCAGGAGTCAGTTCTGCTCTGGGTTATCCGAAAGGATTAAGGATGCGCTTGCGCTGTATGAGACTCCCTTTTCCCTTGATGCGGTGATGTCCCTTTCTATCAGAATAGATAGACGTCTTAGGGACAGATTGAAAAATCCGGAGCAATTGGTAACCCCT
This sequence comes from Bufo bufo, assembly GCF_905171765.1. Classification (NCBI taxonomy): domain Eukaryota; kingdom Metazoa; phylum Chordata; class Amphibia; order Anura; family Bufonidae; genus Bufo; species Bufo bufo. Next base: position 178,306,614 of record NC_053394.1, read on the forward strand.
TCCAAGCAGCAGTTAGTCTGTACGGACTTAGACGAGCCTATGCAGCTAGGAGGAACTACTCGTCAGGTCCATCCTCCTGAGGCTCGCCGTAGGCGTGGGGTTTGTTTTTTTTGTGGGGAGAGGGGTCATTTTATTAATGTCTGTCCTTCCTTCCTCAAAAACAAAAGACCGTCGGAAAACTACTAACCCCAGGCTGTGTGGAGGATGTCAGCCGGGGGGTATACGTTTCCTCCATACGAACATCGCAATTTGTGTTGCCAGAGGTTGTTGTTTTTGGCGTTAAGACGGAGACTATTTCTTTTTTTCTAGACAGTGGAGCAGGAGTAAATTTGATAGATGCCCATTTTGCCCACACTATGGGTTTGTCTCTCTGTACGCTACAGAGACCTATTCCCATATTCGCTATTGATTCTGCTCCTCTGTCTCAGAGAAACCTCACTCACATTGTCCATAACTTACACCTTCGGGTAGGGGACCACCATAACGAGTTGCTTTCATGTTATGTTCTGGAGGGGCTTCCCACTCCGGTGGTGTTGGGTCTTCCCTGGTTGGTAGCGCACAATCCAGTGGTGGATTGGCAGGCCAGGGAGATATTGGAGTGGAGTGAGCAGTGCAGAGAAAATTGCTTAAATAGCAATTGCTTAGTCGCCTCCATAGCTACCCTACCTACATTTGTTTCGGACTTTGAGGACGTTTTTTCTGAAAAGGGTTGTCAGAAGTTACCACCTCACCGTCCTTATGATTGCCCGGTTAACCTGTTTCCCGGTGCAAAATTACCCAAGACCAGGTTATATAATCTTTCGGGTCCAGAGAGACAAGCTATGAAAGATTATATCTCCGAGAGCTTGGCTAAGGGACACATCAGACCCTCTTCTTCACCCGTGGCTGCAGGGTTTTTCTTCGTTAAAAATAAAGATGGGGGCCTGCGTCCTTGCCTAGATTTTCACGAATTAAACCGGATAACCATCCGAGACCCATACCCTCTTCCTCTCATTCCTGACCTGTTTAATCAGATTGCGGGTGCTAGGTGGTTCTCCAAACTTGATCTTAGGGGGGCCTACAATCTGATTCGTATCAAGGAAGGGGATGAGTGGAAGACAGCTTTTAACACCCCTGAGGGGCATTATGAAAATCTAGTCATGCCCTTCGGTCTGACCAATGCTCCTGCTGTCTTCCAACATTTCGTTAATGACATTTTTAGTCATCTTATCGGCAGGTTTGTGGTGATATACCTAGATGATATTTTAATTTATTCGTCGGATCTGAAAACACATGAGGTGCATGTCAGACAGGTACTGCAGGTCCTACGGACGAATAAATTATATGCTAAAATTGAAAAGTGTGTTTTCGCCGTTCAGGAAATACAGTTCCTAGGTTATTTATTATCTGCTTCAGGTTTCCGTATGGATCCTAGGAAGGTCCAGGCAATTTTAGATTGGGATCTTCCTGAGAACCTCAAAGCACTGCAACGGTTCTTGGGCTTTGCAAATTTCTATAGAAAATTCATTAAAAATTATTCGGTGATTGTAAAACCCCTTACTGACATGACTAGGAAGGGGACTGATTTTTCTAAATGAGAAGAATGAAAGAAAACCGGCACTCCCAAAAATCTTTGCTGGTGATAGATTTATTGGTCACTCATATTGTGATATGAGTGACCAATAAATCTATCACCAGCAAAGATTTTTGGGAGTGCCGGTTTTCTTTCATTCTTCTGATTTTGGGATTACCTCCACACAAACCGAGCACCCCTCAACCAGTACGCTGTGCCGCCTGACTTCATTACACTGATTTTTCTAAATGGTCTGACGCCGCTAAAATAGCTTTTTCCTCTCTAAAAGAGAGGTTTACCTCGGCACCCGTACTAATCCAACCTGATGTCTCCCAGCCTTTTATTGTTGAAGTAGATGCGTCAGAGGTGGGAGTGGGGGCTGTGCTGTCTCAGGGTCCGTCTCCTGGCAAATGGCGTCCTTGTGCGTTCTTTTCTAAAAAACTATCTGCAGCAGAGAAGAACTATGATATTGGCAATAGGGAACTATTAGCTATTAAACTAGCGTTTGAAGAATGGCGTCACTTTTTAGAGGGGGCAATCCACCCCGTCACTGTGATTACGGACCACAAAAACCTTCTGTACCTCGAATCAGCTAAGCGTCTCACCCCTAGACAAGCTAGGTGGTCGCTATTTTTTACCAGGTTTAACTTTGTTATTACCTATCGTCCTGGGGCAAAAAATACCAAGGCAGATGCACTATCTCGTTGTTTCCCTGGAGGGGGTAATGTGAGTGATCCGGTACACATTCTACAAAGAGGAGTGGTTGTCTCTGCGGTACACTCTGTTCTGGAGGGGAAGGTGTTAGAGGCCCAGGGGGACGCCCCGGTCTCTTGCCCCTCAGAGAAATTGTTTGTACCGTTAAACCTGCGTCTCGAATTATTAAAGGAACATCATAATTTGGCACTTGCTGGGCACCCGGGTAGTAAAGCAACCTTGGAGCTATTGTCTCGTCGTTTTTGGTGGCCAAGGTTGCGTCAGGATGTAATGGATTTTGTGTCTTCCTGTTCTACTTGTGCGCGCGCGAAAGTCTCTCATACACGTCCTGCAGGGTCTTTATTGACACTTGTGTCCATGGCCTATTGGGAATGACATCTGTCAATGGATTTTATCACTGACTTACCTTTGTCTGCGGGTAAAACAGTTATCTTGGTAGTAGTGGACAGGTTTAGCAAAATGGTACACTTCATTGCGTTACCCGCACTACCTAATGCTAAGACTCTTGCTCAGGTATTCATCAGTGAAATCGTGAAGCTTCACGGGGTCCCTTCCGATGTTGTTTCGGATCGGGGAACCCATTTTATTTCTAAAATTTGGAAAGCTTTTTGTTCCCGTTTGGGGGTACACTTGTCCTTTTCCTCAGCTTTCCATCCTCAGTCGAATGGACAGACTGAGCGTACCAACCAAAACCTTGAGACATATCTAAGATGTTTTGTGTCTGAAAACCAAGAGGTGTGGTCATCATATTTACCGTTAGCCGAGTTTGCCATAAATAATGCCGTCAGGAATCTACTGGCAAGTCACCATTTCTTGGTGCATATGGTTTTCATCCCCAATTCTGTACTTTCAAAGAGGGGGGGTCTTCTGGGGTTCCCGAAGAGGTACGGTTTTCGTCATCTCTTTCTTCTGTATGGCAGAAAGTGCAAGCTAATTTGAAAAATATGGGAGGTAAATATAAATGCATGGCTGATAAGAGACGGTCGCCAGGTCCAGACCTAGGAGTGAATGACTATGTGTGGTTGTCTACTAGGAATATTAAATTAAAGGTTCCCTCTTGGAAACTGGGTCCTAGGTTCATTGGCCCTTACAAAATAGTAGCCATCATTAACCCCGTGGCTTTTCGCCTGGAGCTACCTCAGACTTTTAAAATCCATAACATCTTCCATAAGTCGTTACTCAAGAAGTATGTTCCACCTCTAGAACCGTCACCTCTGCCACCTCCTCCTGTTGTTGTGGATGGTAATCTAGAGTTTCAAATATCCAAAATTGTTGATTCTCGTCGGGTCCGCCGCTCTCTTCAATATCTGGTGCATTGGAGGGGTTACGGTCCCGAGGAAAGAATGTGGGTTCCAGCGTCTGAGGTAAACGCCGACAGGTTAGTTTGGGCTTTTCATGCCTCTCATCCTGAGAGACCTAGTCCTGGGTGTCCGGAGGCCCCTCGTAGAGAGGGGGGTACTGTCACGAGGGTGTCAAGAGCCACGCCTGACTCCGTTATACCCGGGGTCAGGAAGTCGCAGCGGGTGGCTGCGCGCTCTATGTCTAAAAACAGTGCTGTTTATTAATGGTAGCTTTCTGGGTTTGCCTTGCAATCCTTTTTGGCTCACTCAGGGATCCGTAGCGTCTCCTCCTCAGCTGTTTCTTGTCCAGCAATCCCAACCTCCTTATATTCCCATCTCTCACTTCTCTGGTTGCCAGATATAGAGCTGCCTGCCTGGACTTCTATACTGACCCACTAGAGCTGTGTATTCTGTGTTCCCTGGTTGTTGTTCCAGAACGTTACCCTCCGGATCCCTGTTGGGCCTTGGTGGTCTGCTGTTGTCACCCACCTGGGATTATATGTTTGTCTGTATTGTCTTTCCTCTCCTTGGTGTTTTCCTCTTAGTGTCAGTGGTGCGGACTAGTGATCCCACCGCCCTGTTCACTACATAGGGCTCATCTTAGGGAAAGCCAGGGTTTAGGCACGTGATCAGCGTACGGGTGAGGAACCCGTCTAGGGACGTCAGGGCAGTCAGGTGCCAGCCGCAAGGTGAGTCAGGGGTTGTCACGGAACCATGAACCAGACGTACAACAAGAGATAAGTGAAAATAAGAAGGCTTTATTGAAAATAAAGCTGTAAAGCAAAAGTCCAAACGGATGGCGGAACCGAAGCAGAGTCTTTGCGAAGCCAGAGGTCAGGAACCAGAAGGGTAGTCAGACGAAGCCAGGATCAGGAACCAGCAGGGTAGTCAGACGAAGCCAGGATCAGGAACCAGCAGGGTAGTCGGACGAAACCAGGATCAGGAACCAGCAGGGTAGTCGGACGAAACCAGGATCAGGAACCAGAAGCAGCAGCAGTCTAGAAGCATGTGAACACAGGAGGACCAAGCAAGGAACTGAAGCCACAGACCTCCTATATATATGAGCTAGGCATCCAAGTCCTCCCAGTGGGAAGGAGGAGCCGCAGGGTGGGAGGCTACAAGAAACCCAGAAACCAAGATGGCCGCCAGCACATGTCAAACGAAGGAGAACAGCAAGAAGGTAAGACCATGACAGTACCTCCCCCTCAAGGGCCCCTCCTCCGCGGAGTAAAGAACGGTTTCAGAGGGAAGCGTGCGTGGAAGGCTCGGAGCAAGGCAGGAGCATGGACATCTGCGGAGGGAACCCAGGAACGCTCCTCTGGACCATAACCACGCCAATGGACCAAAAACTGCACCCGACCGCGGACCAGGCGTGAGTCCAGGATATTGCTCACCTCATACTCCTCACGATTGCCCACTTGGACCGGACGAGGCCGAGGAACCGAGGAAGTGAAACGATTACACACCAGTGGCTTCAACAGGGAGACATGAAACACGTTGGAGATCCGCATGCCAGGAGGAAGCGCAAGGGCATAGGCTACCGGGTTTACCCTGTGAAGCACTCGGAAGGGACCAACAAAGCGAGGCGCCAGCTTGGGAGTGGGCACTCGAAGGTTGAGGTTGCGGGTGGACAACCATACACGGTCTCCGACCTGGTAGGAAGGAGCAGGCGCTCGTCTGCGATCAGCCTGGAGTTTCTGGCGCTGCGCAGAGACCTCAAGGGACTTCTGGATCAGTACCCAAGAAGCACGTAGGACGGAAAGGTGATCCTCCACAGCCGGAATATCCTGGGGAGAGAATACCTCCGGTAACACGGCAGGTTGGAACCCATAATTGGCCATGAAGGGAGACGTCCCAGAGGAAGAGTTCACCGCCGTGTTCCTGGCAAACTCAGCCCAAGGCAGGAGGTCAACCCAATTGTCTTGGTGATCGGAGACATAGCAACGAAGGAATTGCTCCAAGGCCTGATTGGATCGTTCTGCGGCCCCATTGGACTGCGGGTGGTAGGCCGAGGAGAAGGAGAGATGAATCCCCAACTGGGAGCAAAAGGCGCGCCAGAACCTGGACACAAACTGACTCCCCCGATCCGACACAATCTCCTTGGGCAAACCGTGCAACCGGAAGACCTCCCTGGCAAAAATCGTGGCCAACTCTTGTGCAGAGGGTAACTTCTTGAGAGGAACACAGTGGCACATTTTGGAAAACCGATCCACAATCATGAGAATGACCGTATGGCCTCGGGATGCAGGGAGGTCCACAATGAAATCCATCCCCAGGTGTGACCATGGGCGCTCCCCGGTGGCTATGGGTTGCAGAAGGCCCAACGGAAGGTGCCGAGGGGACTTACTCTGGGCACAAACGGAGCATGCCGCTACATATGCGGCGATGTCGGAACGTAGGGAAGGCCACCAGAACAGACGTGAAACAGCCCAGGACAGCTGATTCTTTCCAGGATGCCCCGCGGTCTTGGAGTTATGGTAGGTTCGCAACAACCGAGTGCGCAACTCCTCAGGCACAAAACATCTGCCGTTGGGTCTCCCAGAGGGAGCACCAGATTGAGCCGCCAAAATCTGCTCACCCAGGGGAGAGGTCAGGCTGGTGCGAATGGCGGCCAAGATCTGATTCGGAGGTATGACCGAAGTCGGAATCGACTCCTCCCTGGACAGCTCGGAGTACTGCCGTGATAAGGCATCCGCCCTGATGTTCTTGGAACCGGGTAGGTAGGAGACCACGTAATTAAAACGTGACAAGAACAGAGCCCATCTGGCCTGACGTGGTGTCAATCTCTTGGCCTCAGAAAGGTAGGTCAGATTCTTGTGGTCCGTCAGGATGAGGACCGGAACCACCGAACCCTCGAGCAAGTGCCTCCATTCTTTAAGGGCCTGCACGATGGCCAATAACTCCCTGTCACCAATCTGATAGTTGCACTCCGCGGAAGACAGTTTCCGGGAGTAAAACCCACAAGGAAGCAGAGGACCCTCTGGTGTTCTACGCTGAGACAGAAGGGCGCCTACTCCCGCCTCAGACGCGTCCACCTCGAGGACAAAGGGCAACCCAGGGTTGGGATGCGACAGAATCGGAGCCGACACAAAGGCGGACTTTAGAGCCTCAAAAGCTCGGATGGCCTCGAGCGGCCAGACCTGGGAATTACTGCCCTTCCTGGTCAGATCCGTGAGAGGCTTGGCTAGCATGGAAAAGTCCCTGATGAACTTCCGATAATAATTGGCGAAGCCCAAAAAGCGCTGCAGGGAACGAAGACCACTGGGCTGGGGCCACTGTAAGACAGCCGAAACCTTCTCAGGATCCATGGAGAACCCCTCAGCGGAAATTATGTAACCTAAGAAGGTTACCTGGGATCGGTGAAATTCGCATTTCTCAAGCTTACCGAACAGCTTGTTCTCTCGTAACCGTTGCAACACTCGTCTGACATCCAGAATGTGGGCCTCCATGGATTCAGAATATACCAAGATGTCATCCAAATAGACCACCACACACTGCTGCAACAGGTCACGGAAAACATCGTTGATGAATTCCTGAAAGACTGCGGGCGCATTGCACAACCCAAAGGGCATAACCAAGGATTCATAATGACCGGTCCTGGTGTTAAACGCGGTCTTCCACTCATCGCCCGCCTTGATCCTTACCAGGTTATATGCCGCCCTCAGGTCGAGTTTGGTAAAGACCGTGGCCCCTTTAAGGCGATCGAACAGCTCGGAAATCAAGGGTATCGGGTAAGCGTTCTTGATCGTGATGCGATTGAGACCCCTGTAATCGATGCAAGGCCTCAACTCATCGCCCTTCTTTTTCACAAAGAAAAATCCAGCCCCTGCCGGGGACGAGGATTTGCGAATGTGTCCGCGTGAAAGCGCCTCCCTCACGTACTCCTCCATGGCCTCATTCTCCGCTACCGACAGTGAATAGACTTTGCAACGAGGAGGAACGGCACCAGATTGTAACTCTATGGCACAATCGTATGGGCGGTGCGGAGGTAGGGCAACCGCGCGCACCTTATCGAATACATCCCGGTACTCCTCGTATTCAGGAGGCAACAGAGAGTCCGAGGAAGTACACAGCAACTTGACAGACCCATGGATGCAACTAGCCCCACACTGCGGTGACCACGAGAGGATCTCGGCCGATCTCCAATCGAAAGTCGGATTATGCTTCCGGAGCCAGGGGTACCCCAAGACCACCGAGTAGTGTGGAGACGAAATAACCTGGAGGCAGACCGACTCTCTGTGAACGGCACCAATGGCTATCCCCACTGGAAGGGTCTCATGAGTCACGTGTGGCGGCAGAAGGGGTCTGCCGTCTATCGCCTCAAGAGCCAGTGGGGAACCTCGAGCCTGCAGAGGAATGGAATTGGCGGCAGCGAACACACTATCAATGAACAAACCACCAGCACCAGAGTCCACCAACGCCTGGGTCGTCACCGAGCCCCCGACCCAGGAGAGGACAACAGTGATCAGTGGTTTGTCAACACGGGAAACCGGGGACGAGGAGACTCCACCCAAGATCTGCCCCCGACAGGATCTCAGGTGCGAGCGTTTCCCGGACGGTTCGGACATGCCAACCGAAAATGCCCACCGAGACCACAGTACATGCATCGGCCCTCGCGTCTCCGGAGTACCCTCTCCCCCTCGGACAGGCGAGCAAACCCCAGCTGCATGGGTTCACCCCCAGACAAGTCATCCCCAGGAGGCGTGGGAGGAGAGGGAGGCACGGGTGGGACAGCAAACGTAGGCGCCAATCTGTTAGAAAACCTCCGCAGGCTCTCCTTAAAGGAAGGTCTCTCCCTGAGTCTGGTGTCAATCAAAATCAGGAAAGAAATAAGAGACTCGAGCTCCACTGGTAGGTCCTTAGCTGCAACCTCATCCTTCAAGGCATCCGAGAGACCATGAGAGAAAGCAGCGACCAGAGCCTCATTATTCCAGCCCACCTCTGCTGCCAGGGTACGAAACTCAATGGCGTATTCAGCTACGGATCGTGAACCCTGTCTGATGGACATAAGGAGCTTCGCAGCAGAGGCAGCACGAGCCGGCACATCGAATACCTTCCGAAGAGAAGCAACAAAACCGGAAAACTCGGCAACCACCGGATTGTTGTTCTCCCATAAAGGGCTGGCCCAGGCCAAGGCCTTGTCCGAGAGCAGCGAGATCAAGAAGCCCACCTTTGATCTCTCAGTAGGAAAGGCATGTGGCAGCAACTCGAAATAAATGCCCACCTGGTTAAGGAAACCTTGGCACTGAGTTGGCTCTCCCCCAAAGCGCTGTGGAAGAGGGGCAGAACCGGTCATACCCCGAAACACCGCAGGTGCAACAACAGGTGTCGGGGTAGACTCTGGCGCAACAACCGGAGCGGCAGTAGGAGCGGGCCCAGGAGCGACAACCGACCCATCGGCAACGGGAGCGAAATGAGCCGTGCGTTCAAGCAGGGTTTGCAACGCCACAGCGAACCGACCCAACAGGTGATCCTGCTGATCAAGTCTGGCAACCAGCGTGGGTAGCGAGGATGGCCCTGTACCGTCAGAATTCATGGCTTGGTCCTAATGTCACGGAACCATGAACCAGACGTACAACAAGAGATAAGTGAAAATAAGAAGGCTTTATTGAAAATAAAGCTGTAAAGCAAAAGTCCAAACGGATGGCGGAACCGAAGCAGAGTCTTTGCGAAGCCAGAGGTCAGGAACCAGAAGGGTAGTCAGACGAAGCCAGGATCAGGAACCAGCAGGGTAGTCAGACGAAGCCAGGATCAGGAACCAGCAGGGTAGTCGGACGAAACCAGGATCAGGAACCAGCAGGGTAGTCGGACGAAACCAGGATCAGGAACCAGAAGCAGCAGCAGTCTAGAAGCATGTGAACACAGGAGGACCAAGCAAGGAACTGAAGCCACAGACCTCCTATATATATGAGCTAGGCATCCAGCTCCTCCCAGTGGGAAGGAGGAGCCGCAGGGTGGGAGGCTACAAGAAACCCAGAAACCAAGATGGCCGCCAGCACATGTCAAACGAAGGAGAACAGCAAGAAGGTAAGACCATGACAGGGGTCACCATCTTTCCCTCTCCCTTGGACAGGGCCTTCCCATTTCCCTCCCTTTGTGTGACGCCGGTCATTACAGTATGACTTCAACACTTATCACAGTTGAACGTAATAGTGTAGGTCTGGAACAGCATAGTATGACATCCAGGGGGACCATATTTTTTTAAAATGCATTACCTTATCCATTCGAATGGCTGTAAGTTTCTTATAGAGCATTATTTTATTAATCCGTCCGCATCCGGATCAGTCTACAAATGCTGTCCATTTGCATGCAGATTGCCGAATCCGGCAGGCAGTTTCGGCGACGGAACTGCTTGCCGGATCACTCTGTCTCAAGTGTGAAAGTAGCCTTAGGCTACTTTCACACTTGTGTTCGGGGCTCCGCTTGTGAGCTCCGTTTGAAGGCTCTCACAAGCGGCCCCAAACGGATCCGTACTGCCCCAATGCATTCTGAGTGGATGCGGATCCGCTCAGAATGCATCAGTTTGGCACCGTTTGGCCTCCGCTCCGCTTAGCAGGCGGACACCCGAACGCAGCTTGCAGCGTTTTCCTGTTCGCCTGGCCGTGCGGAGGCAAACGGATCCGTCCAGACTTACAATGCAAGTCAATGGGGACGGATCCGTTTGACGTTAACACAATATGGTGCAATTTCAAACGGATCCGTCCCCCATTGACTTTCAATGTAAAGTCAGGAGTCCCTATTAATATACCATCAGATCGGAGTTTTCTCCAATCCGATGGTATATTTTAACTTGAAGCGTCCCCATCACCATGGGAACGCCTCTATGTTAGAATATACCATCGGATTTGAGTTACATTGTGAAACTCAGATCCGACAGTATATTCTAACACAGAGGCGTTCCCATGGTGATGGGGACGCTTCAAGTTAGAATATACTGAGAACTGTGTACATGACTGGCAGATGCTGCCAGGCAGCAGGGGGCAGACCCCCCCCCCTTCCTGTATTTAACTTATTGGTGGCCAGTGCGGCCCCCCCCTCCCTCCCCAGTATTAATTGTAACCAGTGCGGCCCCCCTCCCTCTATATTCATCGGTGGCCAGTGTGGATTCCCAGTAATATGACCAGTGCGGCCTCCCCCTCCCTCCCCAGTATTAAATATGACCAGTGCGGCCTCCCCCTCCCTCCCTCCCCAGTATTAAATATGACCAGTGCGGCTGCGGCCTCCCCCTCCCTCCCTCCCCAGTTTTAAATATGACCAGTGCGGCCTCCCCCTCCCTATATATTCATTGGTGGCCCGGCCAGTGCGGATTCCAAGTATTGTGACCAGTGCGGCCTCCCCTCTTTCCCCCCCCCCCCTAATTAAAATCACCCCCCTTCCCATCATTGGTGGCAGCGAAGAGTACCGATCGGAGTCCCAGTTTAAATCGATTGGTTACCATGGCAGCCAAGACGCTATTGCAGTCTTGGCTGCCATGGTTACTTAGCAACAAATAAAAGCATTATACTTACCTGAAGAGCTGCAATGTCTGTGTACCGGCCGGGAGCTCCTCCTACTGGTAAGTGAAAGGTCTGTGCTATAGGCAATGCGCCGCACAGACCTTTCACTTACCAGTAGGAGGAGCGCCCGGACGGTCACAGACATCGCAGCTCTTCAGGTAAGTATAATGCTTCTGCCAGGCAGCAGGGGGCAGTCATGTACACAGTTCTCAGTATATTCTAACTTGAAGCGTCCCCATCACCATGGGAACGCTTCTGTGTTTAGAATATACTGTCGGATCTGAGTTTTCCGAAGTGAAAAATCAGATCTGAAATAAACAGTTATGCAAACGGATCCGTTCTGAACGGATGCAAGCGTTTGCATTATAGGAGCGGATCCGTCTGTGCAGACACCAGACGGATCCGCTCCTAACGCAAGTGTGAAAGTAGCCTTAGTGGCAGGATTCAGACAAAAAATGCTGATTTCAATTGTTCTAAAATTCCGGATCATGATAATCATCATCAAGTACAGTGTGACTACAATGGAGCCGTTCTTAATTGTAGAAAACAGTTCTTCATGGCCTATGCTGCAAGCATTGTGACTTGCAAAATATACATAAAATCCACATTTCCAGAAAATATCATTCTTTTTCTTGGAAGATTTATGATCCATCATGATTTTTTAACCCTTTTAGTTCCAAGCCAATTTTCACCTTAAGGCCTCCTGCACACGACCGTATGGCTTTTTCAGTGTTTTGCGGTCCGTTTTTCACGGATCCGTTGTTCCGGTTTTTTTTTTCCGTTGTGTTTCTGTTTCTGTTCTTCCGTTCCGTTTTTCCGTATGGCATATACAGTATACAGTAATTACATAGATAAAATTGGGCTGGGCATAACATTTTCAATAGATGGTTCCGCAAAAAACGGAACGGGAACGGAAGACATACGGATGCATTTCCGTATGTGTTCAGTTTTTTTGCGGACCCATTGACTTGAATGGAGCCACGGAACGTGATTTGCTGGCAATAATAGGACATGTTCTATCTTTAAACGGAACGGAAAAACGGAAATATGGAAACGGAATGCATACGGAGTACATTCCGTTTTTTTTGCAGAACCATTGAAATGAATGGTTCCGTATACGGACCGTATACGGAACGCAAAAAACGGCCAGTAAACGGGGGGAAAAAACGGTCGTGTGCAGGAGGTCGATTTTTGCAAATCTGACATGTGTCACTTTATGTGCTAATAACTTTGGAACGCATTACACTTATCCAAGCCATTCCGAGATTGTTTTCTCGTGACACATTGTACGAAAAAATCCCAAATTTACCAAAAATGTTGAAATATTCACAATTTTCTAAATTTGGATTTCTCTACTTTTAAGGCCTCATGCACACGACCGTTGTGTGTTTTGCGGTCCGCAAACCGCGGATCCGCAAAACACGGAAACCATTTTTTTAAGCACCAATTCAGTTATAAAGTGATTTTGAGGGGCTTATGTAATGGAATCCCCCCTTAATGAAATGAAAATGGAGGATAAATTTCAAAATTTCCCTTTTTTGGTAGATTTTTTATGTTTATCAATTTTTTCTTGCAACACAGCAAGGGTTAACAGCAAAATAAACCTCAATATGCAGTACACCGATTCTGCAGTTTACAGAATTACCCCATATGTGGCGGTAAACTGCTCTATGGGCATATGCCAGTGGTCATAAGGAAAGCAGCGCCATATGGATTTTGGAGGCAGATTTTGCTAGAATAGTTATTAGGTGCCATTTTGTATTTGAAGACACCCTGAGGTACCGCTACAGGGTAAACCCCCAAAACGTGACCCCATTCCGGAAACTAGAACCCTCAAAGAGTATTTCAAAGTGAGTAGTGTGTAGTGAGCACTTTGACCCATCAGGCATTTCACAGAATTAGGAAATACTTGGCTGTGAAAAATTTCCATTGTTTTGAGAAAAAGTTGCTTTACACCCACATTTTTCACTTTCACAAGGGGTAACAGGACAAAATGCACCCCAAATTTTGTTACCCATTTCCCCCTGAATATGGCAACACCCCACATGTGCTCAAAAACTGATTTTTTTTTGAGCGCATGGCAGGCAGTGGTGTATCTTGGTTTTGTGCTGCCCTAGGCGAGACTAAACTCGGGCACCCCCCTAATATACATTTGACCCACCCCTTCCTGTCAAGGTCAAACCCCCTTTCTCTCTAAACCCCACCCCTTCCTGTCAAGGCCAAACCCCTTTTCCTCTAAACCCCACCCCTTCCTGTCAAGGCCAAACCCCTTTCTCTCTAAACCCCACTCCTTCCTATGTGCCATCCACAGATCCCCCTCCCCTAAACAGTGCCATCCACAGATCTCCCTCCCCTAAACAGTGTCATCCACGGATCCCCCTCCCCTAAACAGTGCCATAGACAGATCTCCCCCCTAAACAGTGACATCCACAGATCCCCCTCCCCTAAACAGTGCCATCCACAGATCTCCCCCTAAATAGTGCCATAGACAGATCTCCCCCCTAAACAGTGACATCCACAGATCCCCCTCCCCTAAACAGTGCAATCCACAGATCTCCCCCCTAAACAGTGCCATCCACAGATCCCCCTCCCCTAAACAGTGCCATCCACAGATCCCCCTCCCCTAAACAGTGCCATCCACAGATCTCCCCCCTAAACAGTGACATCCACAGATCCCCCTTCCCTAAATAGTGCCATCAACAGATCCCCCTCCCCGACGCTCACAGGAGAACATTTATAAACTAATCATTAACTTTAATCATTGCTAATCTCTTTACTGGATATCTTACTCTGTCTTAGCTCTGGTAACAGCAGGCAGCGCTCACTCACTGACGTCACGCGCCTGCTCCTCCCACTAGGCGGCGCAGGCGCGTGACGTCAGTGAGTGAGCGCCGCCCGCCCGCACTGCCTGCTGTTACCGGAGCTAAGACAGAGTAAGATATCCAGTAAAGAGATCATCGATGATTAAAGTTAAAGTTACTGTTTAGTTTATAAATGTGCTCCTGTGAGCGGCGTGGCCCTGTATATTCTAACCCCCAGGCAAGCGAGCTATGTCGCATATGAAGACACCCTGAGCAGCTATGTCGCATATGAAGACACCCTGAGCAGGGGCAGACATACCGCCTGTGCATCTGTTTCAGCTGCACACGGGTCCAGCAAGGGAGGGGGCCCATTCCAATGCCAGCAAAGGCATTCATTTTTTTATCTTATCATATTTTTCATTCCCTACCTCTGCCAACAGGGTAACCTGGGCACCTTGGGGTGGAGGTCGGGAGGGGGCGGAGTTTTCTTTTTTTGGGGGGACGGGGGACGCCTGATTAGCAGTTACTGCGAATCTGCTGCCGGTTTGTGTCTACACTCCATAGCTGAAGGACCTTCGATGATATCATAGTCATGTGGTCTTTTCAGCAGTGGGAGTGGAGGTAGAACCTGTGATGAGGTCACCGTCATGTGACCAGTGCAGAAAGAGGCAGCGCTCAGCAGTGGGGACCTATGATGCCATGGAACGAATGTAAATGCCAGAGAAATGTTGGGAGATGTGGTTCTCCCCATTATACCTCCTCCCTGCTTAGTGGGAGGGAAATATGTTATTTAACTGGGACTGTATGTTAGAGGGGCTGAAAGGAGGGGAGGGGTGTCAGTTACATAGGACTGTATGTTATAGAAGACTATAAGAAAGATTTTTTTTTTTAAATGGGACTGTATGTTATAGAAGATTTTAGGGAGATGACTGGTGTTATTTACATGGGACTGGATATTTTAGAAAACTGGAGGGTACGTTGTGATGTTATTTATATGGGACTATGTGTTGGAAGGGGGTGAAGGAGGGGATTTAGGTTATTTACATGGAACTATATGTTATAGAGAACTGTAAGGAAGAGAAGTTATTTACATGGAACTGTAGGGAGAGGACTGGTGTTATTTACATGGGACTGCATGGTATAGAAGACTGAAGGGAGAGGAGTGAAGTTATTTACATGGAACTGCATGGTATAGAAGACTGTAAGGAAGATAGGTTATTTACATGGGACTGTATCATATATAAGACTGGTGGGAGACGACAGGTGTTATTTACATGGGACTGCATGGTATAGAAGACTGGAGGGATAGGACAGGCATTATAATTTATGGGGGCACTACAGAGATGATTGTAACTCCAGGGGGTATGGCAGAAGGTATTATAATTACAGGGGGCACTGCAGGGAACATTTTAAATACTGTGGGCAGTGGTAGAGGGCATTACTACTGAGGGCTCTATAGAAGTGCCTTATAGATTTATAAGAGGTGGCCTATAGGGAGGCCTTATTAGTACTGTGGGCACTGTAGGGAGCCTTATTAACACTGGGGATACCGTATGGGCTCATAGCAGGGCTCCAGAAGCAAAGTGCAAAATATGGATTTTGCAGGCTTGAATAAACAGACAATGATTTTAGGTGACATGTCGTATTTAAATAATTCCTGAGGTCCTGAGAAATTAAAAACCTCAAGGAAGTGACCCCATTTTGGAAAGAGCACCCCCGTGCGAACATTTTAAGTGGTGGAAAGGATAGTTTTTAGCAAACAGGTGTCTCACAAAAGGCAGAAACACTTGTTAAAGGATTTCAAAGCACACATTTGTAAAAATGAAAAATTACTAGCAGACCCCAATTTTTCATTTTCACAAGGGGTTAAAGGAGAAAATGCACCCTAGGGATTCGTCCACATGAGAACTTTACATTGAAGTGGTCAAGGGTGGGCCTAATTTTGAACAGACAGTCAAATGCGGGGTCATTCTGGGGTGGGCACTGTGTATTATCATTGTAATGCAAAAATTTCAGAATTGCTTGGAATCCATTACTGTAAATTGAAGTGTAGTACAAGACATCAGCACTCCAATACTGATTAATCTTAGTTTTTTTTTAACTAAGCCCATATGCAGCAAGAGCCCCCAAAAGGTCATCATCTCTGCTGCATTTACTGGGGTCCAACCTTGGGGTCTAGCATATGGTGTTGTGGGGTTCTGGGAAATAAATTGCTGGGCGTATAAATTTGTTTGAGTTACCATCAAATTTATTAAATCTTCAGAGAAAAAGATTTTTAAAAATTCAATTTCTGTGAAGCCCGAACAATCTATCTGAATTCCTGAGCTGCCCACAAACTCAGGAATTTGGGGCTGATAATCCTCAGGGGGTGGGGTCCATATGGGGTCACTCTGGGGGGCTGTCTCCACTGCTACCCTGGGGCGCCTTCTAGAGGGTCCCTCATCACTGGATGATGATGATGAGGGGGTAGAGGAGTAGAGGAAAGTGGCATCCTCTTCTCCCTCACTAGCCGACTCAGAATCAGAGGCAAGCATGACGTATGCCTCTTCAGCTGAGTATACTCGTTGGGATGGACGGGCCATTTTTATTTTATTGGGGTGTAACGTGTGAAATATGTGAAACTTTATTTAGTGTGGGGTGTGTATGAGGTGCTTTCACACGTAAAGGGGCTTGTAATACATTGGAAATTAAATTTAGGAGAAAAAAGGGAGATCCTTCTCTCCTGAAAAGAAGAAAAAAAAATTACCAAAAAGAAAAGCTGTGAAAAATGAGCAGACGCGATCAGTAATGGACACTACTGATCGGTGCTCAGTGGTTTCAAAATGCACGCACGCAAATGGTGCATTCGTGCAAAATGCTAAACTGACACTAAACTAACACGAACTGAAATTGATATATACAGTACAGACCAAAAGTTTGGACACACCTTCTCATTCAAAGAGTTTTCTTTATTTTCATGACTATGAAGGCATCAAAACTATGAATTAACACATGTGGAATTATATACAAAACAAGCAAGTGTGAAACAACTGAAAATATGTCATATTCTAGGTTCTTCGAAGTAGCCACCTTTTGCTTTGATTACTGCTCTGCACACTCTTGGCAATCTCTTGATGAACTTCAAGAGGTAGTCCCCTGAAATGGTCTTCCAACAGTCTTGAAGGAGTTCCCAGAGATGCTTAGCACTTGTTGGCCCTTTTGCCTTCACTCTGCGGTCCAGCTTACCCCAAACCATCTCGATTGGGTTCAGGTCTGGTGACTATGGAGGCCAGGTCATCTGGCGCAGCACCCCATCACTCTCCTTCATGGTCAAACAGCCCTTACTTTCAAAGTTTTCCCAATTTTTTGGCTGACTGACTGACCTTCATTTCTTAAAGTAATGATGGCCACTCGTTTTTCTTTACTTAGCTGCTTTTTTCTTGCCATAATACAAATTCAAACAGTCTATTCAGTAGGACTATCAGCTGTGTATCCACCTGATTTCTCCTCAACCCAACTGATGGTCCCAAACCCATTTATAAGGCAAGAAATCCCACTTATTAAACCTGACAGGACACACCTGTGAAGTGAAAACCATTTCAGGGGACTACCTCTTGAGGCTCATCAAGAGAATGCCAAGAGTGTGCAAAGCAGTAATCAAAGCAAAAGGTGGCTACTTTGAAGAACCTAGAATATGACATGTTTTCAGTTGTTTCACACTTGTTTATTATGTATATAATTCCACATGTGTTAATTCATAGTTTTGATGCCTTCAGTGTGAGTCTACAATTTTCATAGTCATGAAAATAAAGAAAACTCTTTGAATGAGAAGGTGTGTCCAAACTTTTGGTCTGTACTGTATGTATATATATATATATATATATACACTGCTCAAAAAAATAAAGGGAACACTTAAACAACACAATGTAACTCCAAGTCAATCACACTTCTGTGAAATCAAACTGTCCACTTAGGAAGCAACACTGAGTGACAATCAATTTCACATGCTGTTGTGCAAATGGGATAGACAACAGGTGGAAATTATAGTCAATTAGCAAGACACCCCCAATAAAGGAGTGGTTCTGCAGGTGGTGACCACAGACCACTTCTCAGTTCCTATGCTTCCTGGCTGATGTTTTGGTCACTTTTGAATGCTGGCGGTGCTTTCACTCTAGTGGTAGCATGAGACGGAGTCTAAAACCCACACAAGTGGCTCAGGTAGTGCAGCTTATCCAGGATGGCACATCAATGAGAGCTGTGGCAAGAAGGTTTGCTGTGTCTGTCAGCGTAGTGACCAGAGCATGGAGGCGCTACCAGGAGACAGGCCAGTACATCAGGAGACGTGGAGGAGGCCGTAGGAGGGCAACAACCCAGCAGCAGGACCGCTACCTCTGCCTTTGTGCAAGGAGGAACAGGAGGAGCACTGCCAGAGCCCTGCAAAATGACCTCCAGCAGGCCACAAATGTGCATGTGTCTGCGCAAATGGTCAGAAACAGACTCCATGAGGATGATATGAGGGCCCGACGTCCACAGGTGGGGGTTGTGCTTACAGCCCAACACCGTGCAGGACGTTTGGCATTTGCCAGAGAACACCAAGATTGGCAAATTCGCCACTGGCGCCCTGTGCTCTTCACAGATGAAAACAGGTTCACACTGAGCACATGTGACAGACATGACAGAGTCTGGAGACGCCGTGGAGAACGTTCTGCTGCATGCAACATCCTCCAGCATGACCGGTTTGGCATTGGGTCAGTAATGGTGTGGGGTGGCATTTCCTTGGAGGGCCGCACAGCCCTCCATGTGCTCGCCAGAGGTAGCCTGACTGCCATTAGGTACCGAGATGAGATCCTCAGACCCCTTGCGAGACCATATGCTGGTGCGGTTGGCCCTGGGTTCCTCCTAATGCAAGACAATGCTTGACCTCATGTGGCTGGAGTGTGTCAGCAGTTCCTGCAAGACGAAGGCATTGATGCTATGGACTAGCCCGCCCGTTCCCCAGACCTGAATCCAATTGAGCACATCTGGGACATCATGTCTCGCTCTATTGCACCACAGACTGTCCAGGAGTTGGCAGATGCTTTAGTCCAGGTCTGGGGGGAGGTCCCTCAGGGGACCGTCCGCCACCTCATCAGGAGCATGCACAGGCATTGTAGGGAGGTCATACAGGCACGTGGAGGCCACACACACTACTGAGCCTCATTTTGACTTGTTTTAAGGACATTACATCAAAGTTGGATCAGCCTGTAGTGTGTTTTTCCACTTTAATTTTGAGTGTGACTCCAAATCCAGACCTCCATGGGTTAAAAAATTTGATTTCCATCTTTTAATTTTTGTGTGATTTTGTTGTCAGCACATTCAACTATGTAAAGAACAAAGTATTTCAGAAGAATATTTAATTAATTCAGATCTAGGATGTGTTATTTTTGTGTTCCCTTTATTTTTTTGAGCAGTGTATATGTGTGTATATATATATATATATATATATATATATACACACACTCACCTAAAGAATTATTAGGAACACCATACTAATACGCTGTTGGACCCCCTTTTGCCTTCAGAACTGCCTTAATTCTACGTGGCATTGATTCAACAAGGTGCTGATAGCATTCTTTAGAAATGTTGGCCCATATTGATAGGATAGCATCTTGCAGTTGATGGAGATTTAAGGGATGCACATCCAGGGCACGAAGCTCCCGTTCCACCACATCCCAAAGATGCTCTATTGTGTTGAGATCTGGTGACTGTGGGGGCCATTTTAGTACAGTGAACTCATTGTCATGTTCAAGAAACCAATTTGAAATGATTCGAGCTTTGTGACATGGTGCATTATCCTGCTGGAAGTAGCCATCAGAGGATGGATACATGTTCTCATTCTGTTTACGCCAAATTCGGACTCTACCATTTGAATGTCTCAACAGAAATCGAGACTCATCAGACCAGGCAACATTTTTCCAGTCTTCAACAGTCCAATTTTGGTGAGCTCGTGCAAATTGTAGCCTCCTTTTCCTATTTGTAGTGGAGATGAGTGGTACCCGGTGGGGTCTTCTGCTGTTGTAGCCCATCCGCCTCAAGGTTGTGCATGTTGTGGCTTTACAAATGCTTTGCTGCATACCTCGGTTGTAACGAGTGGTTATTTCAGTCAACGTTGCTCTTCTATCAGCTTGAATCAGTCGGCCCATTCTCCTCTGACCTCTAGCATCCACAAGGCATTTTTGCCCACAGGAATGCCACATACTGGATGTTTTTCTCTTTTCACACCATTCTTTGTAAACCCTAGAAATGGTTGTGCGTGAAAATCCCAGTAACTGAGCAGATTGTGAAATACTCAGACCGGCCCGTCTGGCACCAACAACCATGCCACGCTCAAAATTGCTTAAATCACCTTTCTTTCCCATTCTGACATTCAGTTTGGAGTTCAGGAGATTGTCTTCACCAGGACCACACCCCTAAATGCATTGAAGCAACTGCCATGTGATTGGTTGACTAGATAATTGCATTAATGAGAAATAGAACAGGTGTTCCTAATAATTCTTTAGGTGAGTGTATATATATATATATATAAACTACCTACCACTAACTGCAAGTCTTTTTTCACAGAAAAAAATCAATAAATGTGCTGACATAAAATCACTACAGTGCTTGGTGGTTTCAAAATGTACGCACGCAGATGATGCGTTCGTGCAAAATGCTAAACTGACACTAAGCCTGCATTTGTGGGAGGGGCAGAGGGCCTTCATATCCCCTAGGCACCACACACCGATGCACGTGCGTTTCCGGTGCATGTGGCGTTTCTGCTGTACGGAATCAGTACGGGCTAGCAGGTCTAAGGGTAAGCAGGGTTTACTTTGTCGTAAACCGGTCCTGCCAACTTCATTGGCAAGTATGGGTTTGTTTTACCTCCTTCCCCTTTCCCCTTGTTTGCGGCTGTAAATCCTGGACTGGGTGCACTACAGTGTGGGGGACTTCGGACGCCGGCGGAGTTCTGTCCTCGTCAGCCGGACTATTCCCGAGATTTTCCGTGATCTGTACCGCTGTGTTCATCTCTCAGTGAGTCAGGGCTATGGTCAGAGTTTCGTGTTGACTCATCAGTTTTCATTTATATTCTAGGATCTAAGTTCTTATTACTTTCCGGCCAGCCCACTCGGCTTCGCATCATTCTGCGCTGGGTCCTGTGTAGTTTCACAATATATTTTCTACAGCGGCGTACTGACATATGTGGTGCGGGGTCCTTATGTGCGGTGGGTCAAGAAGTATAGTGTATCCAGCGGGGGCATGTGGGGTACGGTATATAATGGGGGTAGTGTGTTAAGATTGGTGATGGGCGCAAATATTGGTGTCGTGAATGTTGGTCGCGAGTGTCGGCACTTTGGGGGCTTGCGAGTATTGGAATGTGGTGTTGTCTCCCTTCTTGCTTGGGGGCCAATGGGAGGGCTGCGGTGTCCTTGTCTGAGCTTGGCGTCGTCCCTGGCAACCAATGGAAAAAATGCCTACCCCATTTAAGAACCTTATGTTATTTGTTTTCCTCTAGGTGTATGTTGCACTGTCGCACGTTTTACGTTAAACTTTGCTGGCTACGTCTTTCAGGTTACGCTGCAAAAAAAAGGGGGTTAGTCAGCACCTCCCAGTGCGCAGGTGCACGCCGCCATGGCAAAGACCTAGAGGAAAAAAAGGAGACAATGCGGCAGCACTCTGCAAATCAGACAAAGTACAACAATGCTTACAAAAATTATGGTGCTAATACTACGCTTAAAAAGCGAGATGCTTGGTCAATGCATTTTGTACAAAACCATCTAAGCCCGTATGCCAAACGTCAAGGCGATCTCTGTTACACGGGTCCTAACACTAAATACTACCTGTTATGCGCCATAATGACCGCCATAAAATTCAGGGAGTGTTGGACCCACATGCATGTTGGATCCACTCTGCCTTTTTCCGTTTTTTGTGCCAAAATGGCCTCCATTACAAGGGATGCAGGTACCAACATGCATGCTGAGCCCACTCTATACCCTTCCTGGTGCTAAACAGCTTCCAATGAATGTAGTGAGAGCAGGCCACAGCTTTATACTGAAAATAATTAAAATCAGCCTATGGGGCAGACAGGCTAATCAGGAGTGCACGACTCGCTGGAGTGCCACATCTCCAGCATTGTAAATCTGCAAAAAAAAGAGGGTTAGTCAGCACCTCCCAGTGCGCAGGTGCACGCCGCCATGGCAAAGACCTAGAGGAAAAAAAGGAGACAATGCGGCAGCACTCTGCAAATCAGACAAAGTACAACAATGCTTACAAAAATTATGGTGCTAATACTACGCTTAAAAAGCGAGATGCTTGGTCAATGCATTTTGTACAAAACCATCTAAGCCCGTATGCCAAACGTCAAGGCGATCTCTGTTACACGGGTCCTAACACTAAATACTACCTGTTATGCGCCATAATGACCGCCATAAAATTCAGGGAGTGTTGGACCCACATGCATGTTGGATCCACTCTGCCTTTTTCCGTTTTTTGTGCCAAAATGGCCTCCATTACAAGGGATGCAGGTACCAACATGCATGCTGAGCCCACTCTATACCCTTCCTGGTGCTAAACAGCTTCCAATGAATGTAGTGAGAGCAGGCCACAGCTTTATACTGAAAATAGTTAAAATCAGCCTATGGGGCAGACAGGCTAATCAGGAGTGCACGACTCGCTGGAGTGCCACATCTCCAGCAGTGTAAATCTGCAAAAAAAAGGGGGTTAGTCAGCACCTCCCAGTGCGCAGGTGCACGCCGCCATGGCAAAGACCTAGAGGAAAAAAAGGAGACAATGCGGCAGCACTCTGCAAATCAGACAAAGTACAACAATGCTTACAAAAATTATGGTGCTAATACTACGCTTAAAAAGCGAGATGCTTGGTCAATGCATTTTGTACAAAACCATCTAAGCCCGTATGCCAAACGTCAAGGCGATCTCTGTTACACGGGTCCTAACACTAAATACTACCTGTTATGCGCCATAATGACCGCCATAAAATTCAGGGAGTGTTGGACCCACATGCATGTTGGATCCACTCTGCCTTTTTCCGTTTTTTGTGCCAAAATGGCCTCCATTACAAGGGATGCAGGTACCAACATGCATGCTGAGCCCACTCTATACCCTTCCTGGTGCTAAACAGCTTCCAATGAATGTAGTGAGAGCAGGCCACAGCTTTATACTGAAAATAATTAAAATCAGCCTATGGGGCAGACAGGCTAATCAGGAGTGCACGACTCGCTGGAGTGCCACATCTCCAGCATTGTAAATCTGCAAAGAAAAGGGGGTTAGTCAGCACCTCCCAGTGCGCAGGTGCACGCCGCCATGGCAAAGACCTAGAGGAAAAAAAGGAGACAATGCGGCAGCACTCTGCAAATCAGACAAAGTACAACAATGCTTACAAAAATTATGGTGCTAATACTACGCTTAAAAAGCGAGATGCTTGGTCAATGCATTTTGTACAAAACCATCTAAGCCCGTATGCCAAACGTCAAGGCGATCTCTGTTACACGGGTCCTAACACTAAATACTACCTGTTATGCGCCATAATGACCGCCATAAAATTCAGGGAGTGTTGGACCCACATGCATGTTGGATCCACTCTGCCTTTTTCCGTTTTTTGTGCCAAAATGGCCTCCATTACAAGGGATGCAGGTACCAACATGCATGCTGAGCCCACTCTATACCCTTCCTGGTGCTAAACAGCTTCCAATGAATGTAGTGAGAGCAGGCCACAGCTTTATACTGAAAATAATTAAAATCAGCCTATGGGGCAGACAGGCTAATCAGGAGTGCACGACTCGCTGGAGTGCCACATCTCCAGCATTGTAAATCTGCAAAAAAAAGGGGGTTAGTCAGCACCTCCCAGTGCGCAGGTGCACGCCGCCATGGCAAAGACCTAAAGGAAAAAAAGGAGACAATGCGGCAGCACTCTTCAAATCAGACAAAGTACAACAATGCTTACAAAAATTATGGTGCTAATACTACGCTTAAAAAGCGAGATGCTTGGTCAATGCATTTTGTACAAAACCATCTAAGCCCGTATGCCAAACGTCAAGGCGATCTCTGTTACACGGGTCCTAACACTAAATACTACCTGTTATGCGCCATAATGACCGCCATAAAATTCAGGGAGTGTTGGACCCACATGCATGTTGGATCCACTCTGCCTTTTTCCGTTTTTTGTGCCAAAATGGCCTCCATTACAAGGGATGCAGGTACCAACATGCATGCTGAGCCCACTCTATACCCTTCCTGGTGCTAAACAGCTTCCAATGAATGTAGTGAGAGCAGGCCACAGCTTTATACTGAAAATAATTAAAATCAGCCTATGGGGCAGACAGGCTAATCAGGAGTGCACGACTCGCTGGAGTGCCACATCTCCAGCATTGTAAATCTGCAAAAAAAAGGGGGTTAGTCAGCACCTCCCAGTGCGCAGGTGCACGCCGCCATGGCAAAGACCTAGAGGAAAAAAAAGGAGACAATGCGGCAGCACTCTGCAAATCAGACAAAGTACAACAATGCTTACAAAAATTATGGTGCTAATACTACGCTTAAAAAGCGAGATGCTTGGTCAATGCATTTTGTACAAAACCATCTAAGCCCGTATGCCAAACGTCAAGGCGATCTCTGTTACACGGGTCCTAACACTAAATACTACCTGTTATGCGCCATAATGACCGCCATAAAATTCAGGGAGTGTTGGACCCACATGCATGTTGGATCCACTCTGCCTTTTTCCGTTTTTTGTGCCAAAATGGCCTCCATTACAAGGGATGCAGGTACCAACATGCATGCTGAGCCCACTCTATACCCTTCCTGGTGCTAAACAGCTTCCAATGAATGTAGTGAGAGCAGGCCACAGCTTTATACTGAAAATAATTAAAATCAGCCTATGGGGCAGACAGGCTAATCAGGAGTGCACGACTCGCTGGAGTGCCACATCTCCAGCATTGTAAATCTGCAAAAAAAAGGGGGTTAGTCAGCACCTCCCAGTGCGCAGGTGCACGCCGCCATGGCAAAGACCTAGAGGAAAAAAAGGAGACAATGCGGCAGCACTCTGCAAATCAGACAAAGTACAACAATGCTTACAAAAATTATGGTGCTAATACTACGCTTAAAAAGCGAGATGCTTGGTCAATGCATTTTGTACAAAACCATCTAAGCCCGTATGCCAAACGTCAAGGCGATCTCTGTTACACGGGTCCTAACACTAAATACTACCTGTTATGCGCCATAATGACCGCCATAAAATTCAGGGAGTGTTGGACCCACATGCATGTTGGATCCACTCTGCCTTTTTCCGTTTTTTGTGCCAAAATGGCCTCCATTACAAGGGATGCAGGTACCAACATGCATGCTGAGCCCACTCTATACCCTTCCTGGTGCTAAACAGCTTCCAATGAATGTAGTGAGAGCAGGCCACAGCTTTATACTGAAAATAATTAAAATCAGCCTATGGGGCAGACAGGCTAATCAGGAGTGCACGACTCGCTGGAGTGCCACATCTCCAGCATTGTAAATCTGCAAAAAAAAGGGGGTTAGTCAGCACCTCCCAGTGCGCAGGTGCACGCCGCCATGGCAAAGACCTAGAGGAAAAAAAGGAGACAATGCGGCAGCACTCTGCAAATCAGACAAAGTACAACAATGCTTACAAAAATTATGGTGCTAATACTACGCTTAAAAAGCGAGATGCTTGGTCAATGCATTTTGTACAAAACCATCTAAGCCCGTATGCCAAACGTCAAGGCGATCTCTGTTACACGGGTCCTAACACTAAATACTACCTGTTATGCGCCATAATGACCGCCATAAAATTCAGGGAGTGTTGGACCCACATGATTTGCAGAGTGCTGCCGCATTGTCTCCTTTTTTTCCTCTAGGTCTTTGCCATGGCGGCGTGCACCTGCGCACTGGGAGGTGCTGACTAACCCCCTTTTCTTTGCAGATTTACAATGCTGGAGATGTGGCACTCCAGCGAGTCGTGCACTCCTGATTAGCCTGTCTGCCCCATAGGCTGATTTTAATTATTTTCAGTATAAAGCTGTGGCCTGCTCTCACTACATTCATTGGAAGCTGTTTAGCACCAGGAAGGGTATAGAGTGGGCTCAGCATGCATGTTGGTACCTGCATCCCTTGTAATGGAGGCCATTTTGGCACAAAAAACGGAAAAAGGCAGAGTGGATCCAACATGCATGTGGGTCCAACACTCCCTGAATTTTATGGCGGTCATTATGGCGCATAACAGGTAGTATTTAGTGTTAGGACCCGTGTAACAGAGATCGCCTTGACGTTTGGCATACGGGCTTAGATGGTTTTGTACAAAATGCATTGACCAAGCATCTCGCTTTTTAAGCGTAGTATTAGCACCATAATTTTTGTAAGCATTGTTGTACTTTGTCTGATTTGAAGAGTGCTGCCGCATTGTCTCCTTTTTTTCCTTTAGGTCTTTGCCATGGCGGCGTGCACCTGCGCACTGGGAGGTGCTGACTAACCCCCTTTTTTTTGCAGATTTACAATGCTGGAGATGTGGCACTCCAGCGAGTCGTGCACTCCTGATTAGCCTGTCTGCCCCATAGGCTGATTTTAATTATTTTCAGTATAAAGCTGTGGCCTGCTCTCACTACATTCATTGGAAGCTGTTTAGCACCAGGAAGGGTATAGAGTGGGCTCAGCATGCATGTTGGTACCTGCATCCCTTGTAATGGAGGCCATTTTGGCACAAAAAACGGAAAAAGGCAGAGTGGATCCAACATGCATGTGGGTCCAACACTCCCTGAATTTTATGGCGGTCATTATGGCGCATAACAGGTAGTATTTAGTGTTAGGACCCGTGTAACAGAGATCGCCTTGACGTTTGGCATACGGGCTTAGATGGTTTTGTACAAAATGCATTGACCAAGCATCTCGCTTTTTAAGCGTAGTATTAGCACCATAATTTTTGTAAGCATTGTTGTACTTTGTCTGATTTGCAGAGTGCTGCCGCATTGTCTCCTTTTTTTCCTCTAGGTCTTTGCCATGGCGGCGTGCACCTGCGCACTGGGAGGTGCTGACTAACCCCCTTTTCTTTGCAGATTTACAATGCTGGAGATGTGGCACTCCAGCGAGTCGTGCACTCCTGATTAGCCTGTCTGCCCCATAGGCTGATTTTAATTATTTTCAGTATAAAGCTGTGGCCTGCTCTCACTACATTCATTGGAAGCTGTTTAGCACCAGGAAGGGTATAGAGTGGGCTCAGCATGCATGTTGGTACCTGCATCCCTTGTAATGGAGGCCATTTTGGCACAAAAAACGGAAAAAGGCAGAGTGGATCCAACATGCATGTGGGTCCAACACTCCCTGAATTTTATGGCGGTCATTATGGCGCATAACAGGTAGTATTTAGTGTTAGGACCCGTGTAACAGAGATCGCCTTGACGTTTGGCATACGGGCTTAGATGGTTTTGTACAAAATGCATTGACCAAGCATCTCGCTTTTTAAGCGTAGTATTAGCACCATAATTTTTGTAAGCATTGTTGTACTTTGTCTGATTTGCAGAGTGCTGCCGCATTGTCTCCTTTTTTTCCTTCTTTCAGGTTACGCTGCCGAAAAGCACTCCGTTGCCTGTCACGTTCATCAGGCTCACGTTGCTAAGTTAATATTTGCCTGTCACGTTTTTCAGGCTCACGTAGTTTAAATTAAACTTTTATTTCCCTGTTTTTAGTTAATTTTACTGCCTGTCACGTTCTTCAAGCTTACGTTGTCTTAAATTGTCTACATTGCCTGTTATGTTTTCAGGCTTACGTTGGTTAATTTTATTGCCTGTCACATTCTTCAGGCTTATGTTGTTTTAATTTTGCCTGACACATTCTTCAGGCTTACGTTATTTAAATTCATACCTTGCCTGTCTCGTTTTTTCAGGCTTACGTAGTTTTTCATTAATTCATTGCCAGGATCACTTGCTTCAATCTATCTTTTCACTGGGTTATTTTCGCCCTTTCACGTTCTTCCAGGGTAGTCTCCTTGGGTTTTTACCCTATTACTTTCTTTAGGCACTCTTGTTGTCACCCCGGTCTTTTGTTTCGCCCACCACCCGGTTACTGCTGTCCGTGTCAGGCTTCACATGGGGTCACTTGTCATGGCCATTCGGCTATACGCTATCCTTTCTATCAACTTGCGGTCATTTCATTTCTTCATCTGGTTGTTTTTCTTTATGTTCAAGTTCTCTCATTTCATCCACACTTTTTCCAGGTTTTCCAGTTCTGAGGCTTATGTAAAAAAATAAAATAAAATATATAAAAAATGTTTTTTTTCTAAAACAAAAGACGGGGGAGGGGGGGCTATTTTCACTTTCACCAGGCCAGCGGTCCGTCCTTCTCTTGCTGATGCTTTTCTCAGCTTTTCTTCTTTTCGCTTGCACGTTTGGCCGTGTCCGTCACAATCTTACGCCGTCAGCTTGCTTCCTACACTATCAGGATCACGTTTTTCCTTTTCAGTTCTGCCACTGTTCTTCGGTGCTCAGTTTTTCAGGCTCTTTTTCTATTCTAATACCTGCTTCATTCCACAGCCAACCATTTCACACGCCTCAGATATTGAAGACGTGCGGATCACGCCAGCAACACCTCCTTTCGAAGCTGGACAATTCCCAAGCTAATCGCTGAGCTGAATAGAAGAGGGATTCGTCATTCTGCATCTGCCCAGAAGACTGAAATGTATAGGCTTTTGGTCTCTGACTCATCCGCTGAACAAGTTTCCATGTCAACTATTCAACTTTCACGCGCAGTTACATTCTGCCATCGATAACATGTACAGCCTGGTTTCCAATTTACAAAATAGGCTTCTTGCAGTAGAAGCCAGGGATCTGGTCCCCTACCATCCAACGTCACCCATCCCAGGCCCTTCCACTCCTCGCTCTCTCTCTCTAGGTAGGGTCTCCTGCACTCCAGATATATCCCCGTCGCATTTTGTTCCCGACAATATTAAGAAGGACATTTTGGCAGGTAAAGATGTCAATCTCACGTCCATTCTCATTGCCACCCATGACTTACTTGATAATAAAACCATCGCCTGCGGCGATGTCTCCATTGTCCTCAAATCTAGAGATGCTCGGCTTAACAAGAAGCTCACTATCCCAGAGTTTGTGTTGGCGTTTTGCCTTTTTCGGGATATCATTTGTAGATATTTATTTATACAGGGTGACGGATCTGAGTCATAAATATGGTGGGTTCGCATTTTATGATTATCATCGTTCTTTCTCCGCTAAAGCTGCCACCGCTTTAGCCCAGTTTCAGCACGTTAGTAACCGGGCTGTTATGGACGTGGAGTTGTTTTGCAGGCACTTTGCAGGGCTCAAGGCCCCTGCATGCGCCACCTGTCAATCCGTTCTCCATTCTTCCGAATGCACCAGGCCAGGCGCATGCGCACTTCGCTCAACGAAGCCGCTACTAGAAGTCTGCAGCGCATCAGGCTGAGCATAGTGCGCAGGCGCCCGATCTGGCTGGGGGGCGGCCGGATCTGGCGGAGGCGGCGCTGAGGTGAGAAAGGCAGCACTGTAGACAGGAAGGGCGGCAATTAAGACTGAGAAGGAGGCGCTAGGCACCAGACCTGTATTAACTGACGTCCCCTTGGACACCTTAGGTAGGCTATTGACTGGTTTTAAAAAACATTTTTTTGGGCTCATAGAGCCACAAGCAGGTTTAATAAGGCCAGTTTAGGATTTATGTTATTAGTACGGACATGGGCATATGTTTAGCTTATAGGGCTAAAATCTCATGACAGAATCCCTTTAAGGCCCTAAAGCACTTACTGTCAGATCTGGATGGCTCTTCTCCAGCTACCCCGTTGCTGCCAATTAATAACCGCCCTCTCACATCTTCGCAATTTATCATTCATATTCGCTCCTTAGGTTCTGGTCTAGGTTATGACCCCAAATGTGTGTCGGGACACTCTTTCCATATCGCAGCAGCATCCTCAGCCTCAGCACATTGTGTCCCAGCTCACATCATCAGAAAAATGGGATGCTGGCAATCTTCCTGCTTTGCTCGTTATGTGCAAAACCCACAGGCTGAAATTGCTAATGCTTTTACTTGCCTGGCTTTGTAAATTTGTTTTCTGCTAAATAAAGCATTTTCAAATTTACTATAGGCCTACACACGTTCATGGCTAAGGGCACACCACCAGCCATTTTAGCTAAATGGTAGCTTTAGTTTTCAGTTAGGCTTGGCTAGTTGGGTTCCACATTCCCGTAGCCACGACCACAAATAAGAAAGGCTGTGTACACAGCCTTTATATGCCCCAGGCACCACACACCGGTGCCCCTCCCTCCCTTCCCCTCTCTTTTTCCTTATCTTCCTCGGGTATTCCCGCTTATAGGCCTACCCCACGTTCAAGGGCACACCACCAGCCATTTTAGCTAGAAGGTAGCTTTAGTTTTCAGTTAGGCTTGGCTAGTTGGGTTCCACATTCAGCCACGACCACAAAAAAATTAAAAAATATATATATATGATATATATATACACTCACCTAAAGAATTATTAGGAACACCATACTAATACGGTGTTGGACCCCCTTTTGCCTTCAGAACTGCCTTAATTCTACGTGGCATTGATTCAACAAGGTGCTGATATCATTCTTTAGAAATGTTGGCCCATATTGATAGGATAGCATCTTGCAGTTGATGGAGATTCGAGGGATGCACATCCAGGGCACGAAGCTCCCGTTCCACCAAATGCCAAAGATGCTCTATTGGGTTGAGATCTGGTGACTGTGGGGGCCATTTTAGTACAGTGAACTCATTGTCATGTTCAAGAAACCAATTTGAAATAATTTGAGCTTTGTGACATGGTGCATTATCCTGCTGGAAGTAGCCATCAGATGGGTACATGGTGGTCATGAAGGGATGGACATGGTCAGAAACAATGCTCAGGTAGCCCGTGGCATTTAAACGATACCCAATTGGCACTAAGGGGCCTAAAGTGTGCCCAGAAAACATCCCCCACACCATTACACCACCACCATCAGCCTGCACAGTGGTAACAAGGCATGATGGATACATGTTCTCATTCTGTTTACGCCAAATTCGGACTCTTCCATTTGAATGTCTCAACAGAAATCGAGACTCATCAGACCAGGCAACATTTTTCCAGTCTTCAACAGTCCAATTTTGGTGAGCTCGTGCAAATTGTAGCCTCTTTTTCCTATTTGTAGTGGAGATGAGTGGTACCCGGTGGTGTCTTCTGCTGTTGTAGCCCATCCGCCTCAAGGTTGTGCGTGTTGTGGCTTCACAAATGCTTTGCTGCATACCTCGGTTGTAACGAGTGGTTATTTCAGTCAACGTTTCTCTTCTATCAGTTTGAATCAGTCGGCCCATTCTCCTCTGACCTCTAGCATCCACAAGGCATTTTTGCCCACAGGACTGCCGCATACTGGATGTTTTTTCCCTTTTCACACCATTCTTTGTAAACCCTAGAAATGGTTGTGCGTGAAAATCCCAGTAACTGAGCAGATTGTGAAATACTCAGACCGGCCGTCTGGCACCAACAACCATGCCACGCTCAAAATTGCTTAAATCACCTTTCTTTCCCATTCTGACATTCAGTTTGGAGTTCAGGAGATTGTCTTGACCAGGACCACACCCCTAAATGCATTGAAGCAACTGCCATGTGATTGGTTGACTAGATAATTGCATTAATGAGAAATAGAACAGGTGTTCCTAATCTTTAGGTGAGTGTAATATATATATATATATATATATATATATATATATATATATATATATATATATATATATACCTAGGACTAACTGCAAGTCTTTTTTCACAGAAAAAAAAAATGTAAAAAACAAAATGTGCAGATGTGAATGAGCACACTAGTTATCAGTGCTCTGCAGCACGCATGCATGCACACAGATTGTGCGTGCAAAAACTAGTATAAAAACTCACTACAGTGGTTAAAAAATGAACACTGGCTAAAAATTTTACTTATATCTATCTATCTATATAGAAATATAGAGCTCTATATATATTTATATAAACCCCTAACTAGGGGTGCACCGAAATTTCGGCAGCCGAAAATATCGGCCGAAAATGCACCTAATCCACTTCGGCCGATATTGTTACATATCGGCCGAAAATATGGGGTGTGGGATTTGTCACCCACCATCTGCGGGCGGGCGGTTTACTTTGTCACTGCATCTTAATTTTACCTTACAATCGTGAGGCTCCAGTAACTAACAACTCTGCAGGCAGAGCGGAGGGCGGCGTAACGTCACTTACTCACGTGACGCGCCTGCTCCGCCTCCTTCATTCATAAAGTGGGCGGAGCAGGTGCGTCACGTGAGTAAGTGACGTTACGCCGCCCTCCGCTCTGCCTGCAGAGTTGTTAGTTACTGGAGCCTCACGATTGTAAGGTAAAATAAAGATGCAGTGAGTGATGCTGTGAGCAGCAGGGCCGGGGCTGTTATGGGTAGGGGGATCGGTCTATGGCACTGCTATGGGGAGGGGGGATCTGTGCACTGCTATGGGGAGGGGGGATCTGTGCACTGCTATGGGGAGGGGGGATCTGTGCACTGTTATGGGGAAAGGGGATCTGTGCACTGTTATGGGGAAAGGGATCTGTGCACTGTTATGGGGAAAGGGGATCTGTGCACTGTTATGGGGAAAGGGATCTGTGCACTGTTATGGGGAAAGGGATCTGTGCACTGTTATGGGGAAATGGATCTGTGCACTGTTATGGGGAAAGGGATCTGTGCACTGTTATGGGGAAAGGGATCTGTGCACTGTTATGGGGAAAGGGGATCTGTGCACTGTTATGGGGAAAGGGGATCTGTGCACTGTTATGGGGAAAGGGATCTGTGCACTGTTATGGGGAAAGGGATCTGTGCACTGTTATGCCCATAACAGTGCACATATCCCCCCCTCCATAACAGAGCCACCCACAGATCCCCCTCTCCATAACAGCGCCACCCACAGATCCCCCTCTCCATAACAGCGCCACCCACAGATCCCCCTCTCCATAACAGCGCCACCCACAGATCCCCCTCTCCATAGCGCCACCCACAGATCCCCCTTTCCATAGCGCCACCCACAGATCCCCCTCTCCATAACAGCGCCACCCACAGATCCCCCTCTCCATAACAGCGCCACCCACAGATCCCCCTCTCCATAACAGCGCCACCCACAGATCCCCCTCTCCATAACAGCGCCACCCACAGATGAATTTCATTCATGAAAAAGAATTATTAATAAAATCATTAAAAAAAAAGTATTTTAAAAGTATTTGGGCAAAAAGGCAGTTTCGGTTTCGGTTTTCGGTCAAGGGCATCCTGAATTTTCGGTTTCGGTTTCGGACCAGAATTTTCATTTCGGTGCACCCCTACCCCTAACTACACTTTATTCTTTTTTAACCCCAAAAATATAAAAATTGCAAAAAAACAACACAGATGTCATTGAGATTCTAGAAATGCCTGCAGGCCAGACTATAAATGTACACACTCGCATTTTGTGCGGATCCGTTCAGATAATACAACTGTCTGCATCCGTTCAGAACGGATCCATTTGTATTATCTTTAACATAGCTAAGACGGATCCATCTTGAACACCATTGAAAGTCAATGGAGGACGGATCAGTTTTCTATTGTGCCAGTAAAAACTGATCTGTCCCCATTGACTTACATTGTGTTCCAGGATGGATCCGTTTGGCTCAGTTTCATCAGACAGACACCAAAACGCTGCAAGCAGCGTTTTGGTGTCCGTCTCCAAAACGGAATGGAGACAGAACGGAGGCAAACTGATGCATTCTGAGCGGATCCTTTTTTTCATTCAGAATGCATTAAGGCACCACTGATCCGTTTTGGACCGCTTGTGAGAGCCCTGAATTGATCTCACAAACTGACCCAGAAATGCCAGTGTGAAAGTAGACTAAAACACATTACAACTGCACAGGTCCACTCTGCATGCAGTCACCAGCTAGAATGGCTGCATGCAGGGAGGATCTGCCCTTTCCTGTGCAGCTGTAGAGCTGCCATTGGCTGGAGCGTTGTTCCAGCCAATAGCAGCGCTGGCAGGGGATGCCAAACACTGACCAGTTCAGCACCAGTCACCCCTGTACAAACCGTGTTCCACCCACTGCAGCTTCCTGGATCAATGAAAAATCATCCGGAGCTGCGATTGGCCGATTTCTGCAGACCGTCCAATCCAAGTTGCAGGGGGGGTGGAAAAACCTCCCTCTGCCCCTTGGGAAGATGGCTGCCTGCCGTCCGGAGCAGCCATCACCCGGTCACCGAGCGATTTCCCTCAGGGACCGGGTGAACACAGCATGGTAGCTCTACGGCGCTGGTATTTTAAACCCGGTTCCCAGCGCCGTACAGCTACAGCGCTCGTATGCTACGGGTAAAAGGAACCAAAAGGATTCATCATATTTATTCAACCATGTAACTGACACTTGCACTCTTCCAAGAAAAGGTGCTGAAGTCCAACCTCTCCAGACCCATTAAGGCCTCATGCACACGACCGTTTTTGTGGTCCGCATCCGAGCCGCATTTTTTGCAACTTGGGTGCGGACCCATTCACTTCAATGGGGCCGCAAAAGATGTGGACAGCACTTCATGTGCTGTCCGCATCCGTTGCACCGTTCCGTGGCCCCGCAAAAAAAAATATACACTCACCTAAAGAATTATTAGGAACACCATACTAATACGGTGTTGGACCCCCTTTTGCCTTCAGAACTGCCTTAATTCTATGTGGCATTGATTCAACAAGGTGCTGATAGCATTCTTTAGAAATGTTGGCCCATATTGATAGGATAGCATCTTGCAGTTGATGGAGATTTGAGGGATGCACATCCAGGGCACGAAGCTCCCGTTCCACCACATCCCAAAGATGCTCTATTGGGTTGAGATCTGGTGACTGTGGGGGCCATTTTAGTACAGTGAACTCATTTTCATGTTCAAGAAACCAATTTAAAATGATTCGAGCTTTGTGACATGGTGCATTATCCTGCTGGAAGTAGCCATCAGAGGATGGATACATGTTCTCATTCTGTTTACGCCAAATTCGGACTCTACCATTTGAATGTCTCAACAGAAATAGAGACTCATCAGACCAGGCAACATTTTTCCAGTCTTCAACAGTCCAATTTTGGTGAGCTCGTGCAAATTATAGCCTCTTTTTCCTATTTGTAGTGGAGATGAGTGGTACCCGGTGGGGTCTTCTGCTGTTGTAGCCCATCCGCCTCAAGGTTGTGCGTGTTGTGGCTTCACAAATGCTTTGCAGCATACCTCGGCTGTAACGAGTGGTTATTTCAGTCAACGTTGCTCTTCTATCAGCTTGAATCAGTCGGCCCATTCTCCTCTGACCTCTAGCATCCACAAGGCATTTTTGCCCACAGGACTGCCGCATACTGGATGTTTTTCCCTTTTCACACCATTCTTTGTAAACCCTAGAAATGGTTGTGCGTGAAAATCCCAGTAACTGAGCAGATTGTGAAATACTCAGACCGGCCCGTCTGGCACCAACAACCATGCCACACTCAAAATTGCTTAAATCACCTTTCTTTCCCATTCTGACATTCAGTTTGGAGTTCAGGAGATTGTCTTGACCAGGACCACAGCCCTAAATGCATTGAAGCAACTGCCATGCGATTGGTTGACTAGATAATTGCATTAATGAGAAATAGAACAGGTATTCCTAATAATTCTTTAGGTGAGTGTGTGTATATATATATAAAACATTTCCTATTCTTGTCCGTTTTGCGGACAAGAATAGGCATTTCTTCAATGTGCCGCCCGTTCCGCAAATTGCGGAAGGCACGCGAGCGGCTTCCGTTTTTGTGTGGATCCACGGTTTGCAGACCACAAAAAATGGAACAGTCATGTGCAGGAGGCCTAAATCAGTGTAATGCTGCAGTGTAATCTGTTTATGAATAGTTTATTGAATTTTAATTCAAGTACAATCCCAAGGATATCAAGCATGCTCATCAATAGAAGGGCAGAAGTATGAGCACAGTCTGCATTCACAACACTCAATTAACCCAAAATGAAACCTCCGACAATATTTTATTTAAACTCTCCAAAGAAGCTTGTGGATAATACTCCTCTGGTAGCCAACTAAATTGTAGGGAGTCATCGAGATTCTAGAAATGCCTGCAGACCAGAATATAAAAACACATTACAACTGCACAAGTCTACACATGTAATAGTCTCAATGGATAATTGTCCACAGGTGATTTACACCACGGCCTCACCAGTCAAATCCGGACGATCAGCTAAATGGATCTTTCATTTGTCTTGTAAAAGAAGCACTAAAGAAATGAACTGTATTGCTAAAACAGAGATTAGAGCAGCAAACCACCAGAAACTACATCCCAAGCTGTGCCTCACCAAAAACAGACGGGCACCTAATTAGTGTCCTGCCTCACATTCTGAGAATCTCCATCTTAGTAAGAGCTCATGCACACGAATGTGGTATTTTACGGAACAGTAATATCCTTGTCCGTAATGCGAACAATAATATAACATGTCTGATATTTTTGTGGAATGCCCACCCGAACACAGAATGCGGCCCCATTGAAGTGAATGGTTCTGCATACAGGCCGCAAAAAAAAAACTGAATAGAGATGAACAAAAAATACATTTGTGTGCTTCAGCCCTAAGGCAATTTGCAGAACGGCACAGACAGCCTTTAATATAACTGCCTGTTCTTGTCCGCAAGGCGCGGACAAGAATAGGACGTTATATTTTTTTTTGCTGGGCCACGGAACGGAGCATCTTTTGCGGCCCCATTGAAGTGAAGGGGTCCGCATCCAAGCCGCCAAAACTGCGGCTTGGATGTGGACCAAAACAACTGCCGTGTGCATGAGGGCTAAGGCTGAGTCAGAGGCTTTGTCTGCTTGGAGCTGTGAGAACTCACTTGGGTTCACTCTGGCAGATGCAGTTGCTTCAGAAAAGAGAGGAGGAGGTGGGCTTAACTACTAGCTTACACTTAAAGGGGTTGTCTCACGTCAGCAAATGGCATTTTTCATGTAGACAAGGTTAATACAAGACACATAGGCCCCTTTCATACGAGCGAGTTTTCCGCGGGGGCGCAATGCGTGATGCGCCCGCACTGAATCCAGACCCATTCATTTAAATGGGACTGTGTACTTGTGCGTTGCGTGAAAATTGCAGCATGTTCTATATTCTGCGTTTTTCACACAACGCTGGCCCCATAGAAATGAATGGGGCTTCGTGAAAATTGCATCACATCCGCAAGCAAATGCGGGTGCAATGCGTTTTTTCACTGATGGTTTCTAAGAGATGTTGTTTATAAACCCTTCTGTTTTTTATCACGCACGTGAAAAACGCATCAATGCGCATTGCACCCGCCCGTTAAAAACTGAACGCAATTGCAGGCAAAACTGAATCAACTTGGTTGCAAAATCGCACATTTTTCAACTGGACTCATCCGGACCTAATCCGTATCACTCGTCTGCAAGGGGCCATAGTAATGTATTGTGATTATCTGTACTGTCTCCTTTGCTGGCTTGATTCATTTTTCCATCACTGCTTGTATTCAGGGGTTATGACCACCCTGTAATCCAGCAGCTTGCACACTATGGGGAAAAAGTGCGGGCCTCTCTGGTGGCCAGGACCATGGGAGTGTGCACATACCGTTTCTTTTTCCTACAGTGTACAAGCACAGCCACCGCTGCTGGTTTGCAGGGTGGTTGTAACCCCTGAATACAAGCAGTGGATAATGTGATGGAAAAATGAATCAAGCCAATGGAGACAATATGGCCAATTACAATACATTAGTAAGTGCATGATACATGCCAGTTGCTGACGTAAGACAACCCCTTTAACTATCTAGAGTTGGAAACCCTTTTTACCGCAAAGCTGCAGTGGGGGCTCTGAGCATATCAATTTCTGTACTTTAAACTTGTTAAAGGGGTTTTCAATATTGATGAAGGGTCGTTGATCCAGGGAGTAATTCTGATTGCCTGATCGGACTCAGGAAGGAATATTTTTTTTCCACCCTTAAATTGGCTTCTACCTCACAGGGTATTTTTGTTGCCTTCCTCTGGATCAACTTGCAGGAGAACAGGCCGAACTGGATGGACAGATGTCTTTTTTTCGGCCTAACAAACTATGCTAGGCTGAGTTCACACTTCAGTTATTCGATTAGTTATTTCCACCAGTTATTCTTAAGTAGGGATGAGCGAACTCGTGTTTAAAGTTTGGCGTACAAGGTTCGGGATACCTAAGAATTCCGTTATGGATTCCACTACCACGGACCATAACTTATGGTCCGTGGTACGCAATCCATAATGGAATACTTAAGATAACCAGAACCTTGTACGCCGAACTAGAAACACAAGTTCGCTCAACACTACTTTTAGAGCCTAGATGTGGGATTCTTCTAGGAGCGCCTATCAATTTTCTCCGCAATAGGAAGTCTATGAATTCTCAAAGCCTATGAGCTTGTTTCACATGAAACAAATAAAGCATTAAAATAAGTGAGTCTGAAGCTTTCACCCATCTCCTTAAACCTCAGGTGGAAGAGATGCAGCGGCAGACATTTCACCTGGGGTTGTTACGGCACAAAAAAATCCTAAATGT
This sequence comes from Bufo bufo, assembly GCF_905171765.1. Taxonomy (NCBI): domain Eukaryota; kingdom Metazoa; phylum Chordata; class Amphibia; order Anura; family Bufonidae; genus Bufo; species Bufo bufo. Next base: position 178,345,080 of record NC_053394.1, read on the forward strand.
TTAATGACAGCAAACTTTGGAGAGCAGCTGACTGCGCCTAGTGGATTGACACTACCTGTGCAAAAATATCCTTCTGTATGTCATCTGTGGGACTGCAGTCCCCATTCATGAACAGTCTGTTTCAGATAGCATCCAGTGACCAGTCATCTGCACCTCAAATAGCAGATGTCCTGGTTGTGAAACTTTGATATTATAATTCAGGGATTTGTGGTCCCTTATAGGAGGATCATCATATCCACTCTTCCAGTCCTATATTCTGAAATACTGATTGGGGTTGGTGTTCCCTCACTCCATTCTATACATCACATGCACTGCTAATTCAGTAATTACATTACTTGCCATATGGCACTTCCAAGGTCAAATATCCATGCTGACATCTCCAGCCCATCTCCTTAGGTACTAATCCTACATTCAGTTCTCGAGAACCCTAACAAACCGAGCTACAATGTTTTTGGAGTTTTTATGCTTCAAAGGGGTTATCCAATAGTCCAAAACCCCCCACAATGCCCAGCCCCTCCTATAGACAATACCTATCCGGTCCCCAGCACCCACGATGATAGGGAAGCTGGTCACCATCACGGCCTGCTAGTGGCTGCTCCCCCTCCCTCCTGTTGCCAGATGTTTTGATGCAGTGGTGGCCATGCAGGGATCCAGAGGGACGCGGGTGTTGGGACTGGGTAAGTACCGTCTATAGGAGGGGCATTTGTACTATTGGATAACCCCTTTAAAAATATTTTCTGTCAGCACTGAAGAACATATACAAGAGCATATGAATATGCATTGAATAAGGTATAGGGGTAGAGTTTTAACTTCCTTTAAAAGGAGACTGGTTGCCATTAAAAGGGGTATTGCAGTTACAATCAGTTATCCCAATTCCCCTGGATAGGGAATAAGTGATAGATCACTGAGGGTCTCACAGCTGAACCCCCCCAGTGATCACAAGAAAGGGGGACCCTAGCGCCATACTCCACTAAATCCAGCAGTCCCATAGAGATGAATAGAGAAATAGTCTGCATGCTCAATCACCGCTACATTCACACAGGGGAAACAGGACCCCATTCTCATGATCAGTCGGAGTCCCAACAGGTGGACCGCCACCAATCTAACAGTTATCCCCTATCCACTGGATAGGGGAATAACCTGTAATAGAATACCCCTTTAATGTAATACTGGATACTGTAAAATAATACATGTAGATATCAGGAATATTTGAGGGAAAAAAAAGTGCAGATGAACCTGGAATAAAACTATTACTTGCATTGCTATGCATTCTGGGGTGAGTAACCCTTTATATTGCTTGCATTTAACAGCAGAATGCTTCTTTAATTTCTTAAAGACATTTGTTGTGGGTCGTGTGCATTTACATAACAGTGACCATGGTCTGCGGAGAAATAGCGTTTCCTTCTGAATGAGTCTTTTGATGTTTGAGAAGTTCAGAGTTGGTAAGGAAGCAGGCAGAACATTCTTGGCAGGCATACACTTTATCAATAGTGTGAGTCTTCTGATGACTTAGGAGGTTAGAATGACGTCTAAAACACTTGCCACATTCTGAACAGCAATGCGGCTTTTCTCCAGTGTGTATTTTATTGTGGTCAATAAGATTTGATACTCTTGAAAAACATCTTCCACATTCCAAACATGGGTATGGCTTTTCTCCTGTGTGAATTCTCTTGTGCTTCACCAGCTCAGATTTGCTGATAAAACACTTCCCACACTCCGAGCAGGAAAAGGGCTTCTTTCCAGTGTGGATTCGTTGGTGACTTAGAAGATTAGAATTCAACTTAAAGCTTTTGCCACAATCAAGGCAAGAAAACGGCCTCTCTTCCATGTGAATCTTCTGATGTCGAAGGAGATGTGACTTGTAAGGAAAATTCTTTCCACATTCCACACAAATGAAACACATGGGATCTTTCTTTTTAAATTTGTTGTCACTTTTAGTATAAACCCATGATGGTAATGGATTGTCCACAAGATTTCTTTCATCACCTGAGACTGGTTCCTCTTTTATATGAGGAGTTGGATCTTCACTATAATGATCCATAGCTGCATAGACATCATTGAACTGTTGAGGATCTCTGCACATTTCAGGGTCAGTGACATTTTCTTCCTTACCTTCTTTAGAATGAAAATATGCATATGATAAATGGTGAGTGGGTGAGTAGAGATCAGTGCTTGAGATCTTTTCCCCACCGCATGAGACTGGTTCCTCCTTTACACAGGGAGATGAGCACTGTATATATTGTGTACTTTTATATATTTTAGTCTTGATGGGAAATATTTCTTTACAAAATGCTGGTGTCTCCACAGCATTCTCTGGACTGTTCATATCTGATGAGTATTTTGCTATGTTTATAGCAATTTTGTGGTCAGTCAAACCATCCCGTGAATAAATAATGGAGGGAGACCCTCCTGATATTTCTGTATCATCAGTGAGATCTGTTGGGAGACAAATACACTGTACATTACCAAATATTAGAAGGTTCCTTGGCATGAAAAAAATCTGAATTTTAATACAGTCCAGGATAATGTTTGCATTAACTGCAAACACTGTGACTATATACTGGAAAAGAACTGTCAGCCAACAGATTTTTCCAGAACTTCTAATCTCATTACAAACAGGATTTCTTGCAGACTGGCGAGCTGAGAATAGTTAAAACGAGCCTCAGGATGTATGGATTATAAGCAAAGTATTAAAGGGAACCTATCAGCTACTATATGCTGCCCACACCAAGGACAGTATAGTGTGTGACCAACCTGCCGATTTCAGGTTTGTCACTCCCATGATGACATTAAAGGCGCTTTGCAGCCAGTACATATTATTGATGATCTATCCTCAGGATAGGTCATCAATAGCGATGAGAGAATTGACTTTGGATGAAACATCCGAAGTCGATTCGCATAAAACTTCGTTCTAATACTGTACGGAGCAGGAGAGGAGGGTTCAGGAAAAGATTTTTTTACAGTATAAATTAATTTATGAAGTTATTGCACGACGTCTGCAAGAATTCGCGAAGCAATAACTTCGGCTCATCGGAGCCAATACATTCCTGCTCTGTACAGTATTAGAACAAAGTTTTATGCGAATCGACTTTAGATGTTTCATTCGAAGTCGATTCACTCATCCCTAGTCAAGATCTGATCGGTGGGAGTCCAACTCCAGGCACTTATGCCGATCAGCTGTTTGAAGAAGAGATGGCTGCTCCCTCTTCAAGATCACAGTCTGTGGCGTCAAGTAAATGGAATAAGCACTTGTAATTACACTGCCCCGCCGAGACTTCCAAGACAGCGCACAATGTACTCTTGAAGAGGAACAGCATTAGTGTAAGTGCTGCCTCCTCTTCCAACAGCTCATCAGTGGGGGTGCTGGGAGTTGGGCCTCCACCGATCAGATGTTGATTACCAATCCTGACACTAGGTCATCAATATGTACTGGCTGCACAACCCCTTTCAGCACTTTGGGAGAACTGACCTGTTAAACTCTAGAGTGCACACTAGAGTTGAGAAAGATGGGTCTAATGAAGCATGCCCACCCTCCCCGCCACTGGACTATGATTGACATTTTTTTCTTGTTGTGCACTGGAAATACACCTAGCATCCAATGTCCAGAGGAAGGGGCAGGCTTCTTCACTGGATTTTTCTCTCTCTCAGCGCTGCATGGCGTCACAAGTCAGTTCTCTAAAAGTGCTTAATGTTGTCAAAGGAGTAACAGACCATTGAGATCAGGAAGGCTCTCACTACTCTATGGTAAATGCAGCTAATAACTAGGCCACAGATCTGCAGGCTCAGTTTAGAAATCTCTTCTTACCCGGTGAAGTGCAGTGATGCGGAGTCTCCTTCTTGACTTTCATGTTAAGATTCTTGCATCTTTCTAAATACTCCCACTCGTCCACTGAAGAATCACCATTTTCCTCTTGAAACTTGTTAGGGACCTGGCACACACAACGATACAGTCATCAACACAAACCCATAGTGTCATTAATGTCTTTCTCGTCCACTAATTTAACTCTGTGTTACCCTGACTGTATTGCTTGTACTGCTTTGCCCATGTTGAGGAAATATGTGCTGGTTAGATGGTAGCATACAGGGTGAGTGACAGCGCTCAGTATGTAATGCAGGGCCACCCACAGATTTGGAAGATATGCAGGAAGTAAGGGGATTCCACGGGGATACCAAAACACTGAAAAATGTACAAGTTTTCAACCCAAGAGGATATCGATATTTGAACTGATATTGATTATGTACGTGGTCAATGTTCCTATTTTGGCATCAACCCATTCACTGCCTGCTGCATCACCCTGACCTTACAGAACGCACAAACCCTGTAGCTTCTGACAAGCAAAGGGTTAAAGTTTTTGAGAAAAACACACACAACACAAAAAAAGTATATTTTTTTCTTATTAAAATGATATCACTAAGAATAACTAAACTTGTGATATCTGTCCAAAAATCACATACTGTACAGGGAGTGCAGAATTATTAGGCAAGTTGTATTTTTGAGGATTAATTTTATTATTGAACAACAACCATGTTCTCAATGAACCCAAAAAACTCATTAATATCAAAGCTGAATATTTTTGGAAGTAGTTTTTAGTTTGTTTTTAGTTTTAGCTATTTTAGAGGGATATCTGTGTGTGCAGGTGACTATTACTGTGCATAATTATTAGGCAACTTAAAAAAAAACAAATATATACCCATTTAAATTATTTATTTTTACCAATGAAACCAATATAACATCTCAACATTCACAAATATACATTTCTGATATTCAAAAACAAAACAAAAACAAATCAGTGACCAATATAGCCACCTTTCTTTGCAAGGACACTCAAAAGCCTGCCATCCATGGATTCTGTCAGTGTTTTGATCTGTTCACCATCAACATTGCGTGCAGCAGCAACCACAGCCTCCCAGACACTGTTCAGAGAGGTGTACTGTTTTCCCTCCTTGTAAATCTCACATTTGATGATGGACCACAGGTTCTCAATGGGGTTCAGATCAGGTGAACAAGGAGGCCATGTCATTAGATTTTCTTCTTTTATACCCTTTCTTGCCAGCCACGCTGTGGAGTACTTGGACGCGTGTGATGGAGCATTGTCCTGCATGAAAATCATGTTTTTCTTGAAGGATGCAGACTTCTTCCTGTACCACTGCTTGAAGAAGGTGTCTTCCAGAAACTGGCAGTAGGACTGGGAGTTGAGCTTGACTCCATCCTCAACCCGAAAAGGCCCCACAAGCTCATCTTTGATGATACCAGCCCAAACCAGTACTCCACCTCCACCTTGCTGGCGTCTGAGTCGGACTGGAGCTCTCTGCCCTTTACCAATCCAACCACGGGCCCATCCATCTGGCCCATCAAGACTCACTCTCATTTCATCAGTCCATAAAACCTTAGAAAAATCAGTCTTGAGATATTTCTTGGCCCAGTCTTGACGTTTCAGCTTGTGTGTCTTGTTCAGTGGTGGTCGTCTTTCAGCCTTTCTTACTTTGGCCATGTCTCTGAGTATTGCACACCTTGTGCTTTTGGGCACTCCAGTGATGTTGCAGCTCTGAAATATGGCCAAACTGGTGGCAAGTGGCATCTTGGCAGCTGCACGCTTGACTTTTCTCAGTTCATGGGCAGTTATTTTGCGCCTTGGTTTTTCCACACGCTTCTTGTGACCCTGTTGACTATTTTGAATGAAATGCTTGATTGTTCGATGATCACGCTTCAGAAGCTTTGCAATTTTAAGAGTGCTGCATCCCTCTGCAAGATATCTCACTATTTTTGACTTTTCTGAGCCTGTCAAGTCCTTCTTTTGACCCATTTTGCCAAAGGAAAGGAAGTTGCCTAATAATTATGCACACCTAATATAGGGTGTTGATGTCATTAGACCACACCCCTTCTCATTACAGAGATGCACATCACCTAATATGCTTAATTGGTAGTAGGCTTTCGAGCCTATACAGCTTGGAGTAAGACAACATGCATAAAGAGGATGATGTGGTCAAAATACTCATTTGCCTAATAATTCTGCACGCAGTGTATTTTTTGCTCTGTAAGATGGACGTTTTTCCCCAAAAGGTGGGGGAAAATGGCAGTGCTTCTTATAAAGCAAATCCATACCGAGTGCTTCCATTATAGGGATTTTTTTTTTTTTTTACGGCAATCACTGTGCAGGTAATACTAAGATGATTTAAGATTAGTAGGAAAAACAAAGGATATATGTATGTGGTCACCTCTCCAGTCAGCAGCTCAATGATTTTGTTGGCGAGGTCCAGGATCTTCTGCTCATTGTTCCTTACATGTAGAAATAAGTGGGACGGAGGCTCTGAGATGGGACTCTGGCTCCGGTTCCATCCCCCGGACATGCTGCTTTGACTGCTAGATGTCACATGCTTCCTGGACTTCTTTACTGGCCCATAATCCTAAATATATATTTGAACAAAAGAGCGAAACTAAATGAAATAATTCCAATATACCCACACCAGTCATGTCCAAGCTTTATACAGAAGGCTAAGCAATGTTCTGTTGCTTAAAGGGACTCTGTCACCACTTTCTAACCCCCCCTTTTCAAAGTATTGTTATCTGCATGGCGCCCCTGTGATTATAAATGTGTTGTTAGAAGTTAAATTCGCCGTCTCCTTTTGATAAAAAGAGCTTTTATCTAACCTGTCAATCTTCTTGATAAGGTGCCCAGGGCGTTTCTTTTCGTCTCAATCTGCCGCCCGCCGCCGCCACCGTTGGTGCCCAGCTCCTCCCCTCATGCTTTCAGCGCCGCCTGAATGTAATCAAATACGCCTCCGGCTCTCTCTGTGCCCCCTCCTCCTTTTCAAAGATCCCGCGCGTGCGCACAGGGCTGTGCCTGATGCGCCCGTGCGGACATTTACAATCAGCCTCATTGAGCGAAGTGCGCATGCGCGCACTTCGCTCAACCTCCTCATCAGACGAGCACTGCAGCAGGCTGCAGTGCTCGTCTGATGAGGAGGTTGAGCGAAGTGCGCGCATGCGCACTTCGCTTTTTTTAGGCTGATTGTAAATGTCCGCACGGGCGCATCAGGCACAGCCCTGTGCGCACGCGCGGGATCTTTGAAAAGGAGGAGGGGGCACAGAGAGAGCCGGAGGCGTATTTGATTACATTCAGGCGGCGCTGAAAGCATGAGGGGAGGAGCTGGGCACCAACGGTGGCGGCGGCGGGCGGCAGATTGAGACGAAAAGAAACGCCCTGGGCACCTTATCAAGAAGATTGACAGGTTAGATAAAAGCTCTTTTTATCAAAAGGAGACGGCGAATTTAACTTCTAACAACACATTTATAATCACAGGGGCGCCATGCAGATAACAATACTTTGAAAAGGGGGGGTTAGAAAGTGGTGACAGAGTCCCTTTAATTCCTTGAATTGCTCACCTCTCCAGTTAGTAGAAATATGATCTCTAAGGTAAGTTTTAGTATGTTCTCAGTCATGTGACTTCCGTCCATCCCCATTCAGTCAGGTTGGCAGCCTGTATGGAGCTTTGCAGTGTATCAAGATTCACACGACTTCACATATAGGTCTGTTAAAAAAAAAAACATAATAAAATCGTAGTTTAAATAATGTAAATAAAAAAAAATACACATAGTCCTAAAAGAAAATGGTTTGCTGAAGTTAAGAAAAATATATATATATTTTTTTTCATAAAAAAACTAAATATTTGTTATCTCCATAATGGTAACAAGCTATATAATAAGGTTATACTTTATGTATAAAGCATGGTAAATGATGCGGGGAAGGGGGGGGGGGGGGGGTTGGAGGCGTTGCAACAAAAAAAAAAAAAAATTCTATTACAGCCAAGCACTAAATGGATAGCTTTGGTTAGCGAGCCTTACGTCAGCCGTAGCCATTAGAAAGGCTAGTTCTAGCCATCTCTACCAAGTTTCCCACACACACACCTGCTTGGCTCAGCTAATGTCATGTGTCATGAGATAGATTCAGAGAACGGGTGACCTCTGTGGTGAGGAGAAGCTGTCACCATGAAAATGCAGCGCAGTCTCCAGGCAGCATGATATAGAGCAGGAGGAGCTGAGCAGATTCAGATAGTTTTGTCGGAAAAGATTCAGTAAAACTTGTATTTCATTGACTTCAATTCCAGCTTTGGAGTTAAAGAGGTTGTCCGGGCTTTTAATATTGATGACCCTTTATTTTTTGGGCGACTGTCTTATGTAGGGGCTCATTTTTTTTCAGGATGAGATGACGGTTTAATTCAATTATCAAAACTGACCCGTTCACACATGTTGAGACACGGCAACATTCACAATTTACAAATGGTCACTAGGGCCAATGATTGTCCCCTAATTACATGTGCTACTTATAATCTTAAAATAAAACGTCACATTGATTTCCTCTTATAAAATCGTGTGTTAGCTGCTACAACAGGTGCTTGCGCTGTTGGAATCACAGTGCTATCTAGGAGACTATACTGCATCGCAGGCTCCCATATTTCATGCTGTTAATGTAATTTGTCGCATGTCACATTCACACTCGGTCTAAAAACTCTTCACAAGTTGCCCCCCAACATGTTTCCCCAACTCCTTGGCATCCTCCAGCAGACTGCCCAAAACCCCTGAGGACGCCAATGAGTTGGCAGCAGTCAGCGGCACAGAAAAGTTACATTTTAACCGTAGAGGACCTCCGCCGTACATGTACAGCGCTGGTGGATGTGACTTAAGGACGAGCGCCATACATGTACGGCAGGCTGATCGTGTGGGCAGGAGCTGCACCCACCCGATCAGCGCCAGGGACCTGGCAGTCACTGACAGCCGAAAGGGAAGGAGGCAGATATCCAAAACTCCAACCCGAAAATATGTATTCAGCCGACTGCGCAATTTAGTGCACGGAGAAAACACCACGCTGCAGTGAGGTCCAGATGGTACAAGTAGAGGACTGATTCTTCCTTTCAGACTGTGATCTCAATGGTCATCTAGACTGGACCCCACTGCATCGTGGCGTTTCCTCCGCGACTACATTTTTTTCGGGTTAGAGTTTTGGATATCTGCTTCCTTCCCCTTTTTGGATATTTGTTTGACAGCGGTTGCCAGATATCAATGGTTTCCGTCACCTACAGTTCTGTGGACAATGCTCAGGTTAAGGACAGAACTGACAGCACTTGTTTATGGCAAGAAGGGCCCCTCAGGTATTTAAAGGAGTATTCCAATCTGGCGCATGGACGGCATACTGCTAGGATATGCCATCAATGTCAGATAGGAGCAGGTCCCAGAGCCCTGCACTTATCTCCAGAACATGGTCCTCAAAGTGAGGAGAGCAACTTGGCGCATGCGCGGCTTGCTCTCCATTCACTGCTATAGGACTGCCAGAAATAGCTCAGTCAGCACTTGGCCAACTCCCATAGCCACTTGGGGGTCCCAGAGGTGGGATGAGCACCTGACACTGATAGCATATGCACAACATGGCGATACCCCTTTAAGAGCCCACAGCAGGAGATCTATGTGGGTATTCGGCTCGACCTTACAAATCCTTCCCATCACACACAGGTCTGCAGACCGGCAGCACAACCAGCAACAGCTCACCTTGTACAAGTCGGACCAGGAAGCCGACGTACCGGAACACAGGCTACTTCCGGAGCACAGTTCACGTGACGTCATCCCTCCAGACGAGAGCCGCCTTCGTGATGACGTCATGCCTGGGCGGGGCCATGCTTTCCCTCTGTGTCTGGGGGCTTCGCTGGTTTGTCCTGTTAGAAATACTACAAGAGAAACGGAAGAGGTCGTGGTGAGCGGTGGGGCTGCAGCTGCATTCTCCTGCTCACTCAGCACAAGTTGTATTTTAATGTCTTGGAAAATGGGCAAAATTCCTGGTGGGGTGAAACTGAAAAAAACAAACCATTCCACCAATGTTTTTCGGGTCTTCATATTACGGAGTTCACTTTGCCCTAAAAATGACCAGAGGCCCTTATTCTGCGGGTCAGTGCAATACCAAATATGTATAGTTTTATTTTACATTACTACTTGTAAAAAAAATATAAATCCTTAGAAAAATGACATTTTTCGGTTTCTGTCTACATAGTTGTAGGAGGGTGTTGTTTTTTGCGGGGCAAACTGTAGTTTTTAATTTGTGGGGTATGAACGAGGTTTTGAACACTTTTATTCAAGTTTCTTGGGAGGATAAAGTGACGAAAATGGAAAATCTTTTTGATTTTTAGTTTTTTCCAGTTACAGTGTTCACTGCCCAGGAACATTTTTTTAAATTATATTTTAATATTATATGTAAATTAATATTATATGTAGAATTTTTACTATTTTTGTGGTTTTTATGTTTTTTATTTATTTTATTTTTAACTTTTTACACAATAATTTTTAGTCCTCTTAGGGACTGATCGCTTGTCCCATAGACCATGATAGAATAGTATTGTGATCTATAGGATTCTGAGACTGCCTCCTAAGCGGTGCTTTGTGCATGGCTTTACAGGCAGTTAACCATGACAGGCCAGGGAAGCTTCTTAAGGCCCCAAGCTGTCATGGCAACCAATCAAAGCCCGTGATTTTGCCACGTTTGCTATTGACATCTGAGATGTTAAATGACCAGGATCAGCCATGTATGGAGCAAGCCCAGTGTGTGAGCTCGCTCTTTACTTCCCCTTAATGCTGATTCTGTACATGATTTTAAGGGGTTAAATAGGTTGTCTGGACTTTTTCTATTGATGACCTATCCTCAGGATAGGTCAATATCAGATTGGTGGTGGGCCGACACCTGGCACCCCTTCCGATCAGCTGTATGAGGAGACTCATTGCGCACGTGCCTTCCCTCTTCCTGCTCGCTCTGCTGTATGTCTATGGAACAGCAGTGGACAGGAAGAGAAAAGGGAAATGGCACGTGCACACTGCGCGCACTGTCTCCTCAAACAGCTGATCGGCGGGGTGAGGATAGGTCATGAATAGAAAAGGCCTGGACAACCCCTTTAACCTGGCCTTGACCTACACTCTAGCTAACCATAGCCACTTTTCCACTCCCTATCCAGACCTAGTGAGTGCGGCATAAAATCACAAAATGTCATAAGTTTTTGGGCTAAAACTGGCATACAAGATTTTAGACATTCCTCCCAGGTTCCACTAACAGTAACTGCCTCTGTGCATCCCCAAAACAGTAGCAGCCGATCTGTGATGCCAGCGGTTTAGGTCAGTTAAACCCGCAGTCAGATGAAGCCGGTCTAAGTGCCCCTATGAAGGTGACAGTCACAGCAGTTCCAGTACCTCCACAATAGAGAACCGTCCTCTGCCCTCATGATAGTCATTCACAGGGCTCCCTATCGTACGCTGATATCAAGCACAACACCATTGGAGAATTTTGCACTTGTGCACCAAAATCAGAGGAAAATGCAGGTGTAACAGGTGCTGCTGGATATATGCCAGGTATAAGTTTCCTATTATACTCTGTGGGGCTTTGGCCAAAATTTGCAACTTTTTGATGTAGTATATGTTCCCTGTATGGGTTACAGCCAGAAATCACCCTTTATTTTTTTCCGGAAGAGTAAAAATACTCCTCTTAGCATTTTCGAGGAGTATTTTTAGCCAAGGAGGCAGTAATTCAAATAAATGATATGTGGCATACCTAACATTAAGAGGTTGCTATTTATGCAGGGAAACCACTACTGGTTTACTTTATAACTGTCTTCTAGGCATACATAGTAAATATAACATTTCAGAGTTTTACGCCATTTAAAAACAGTTTTTCCATCATGTTTATTTTTTAAATAAAATGCAGCAAAAAATGCTAAGGCAAACACAACATCCTGGCTGCACCAGCTGAGCCTCTCAAACCTGATGAGAGGGACAGAAAACAATCAGGTGCTCAGCCAGAGCATGCTAGTGCAGTGTAGTCAGGGTTAGTGTTGAGCGAACTTGTGTTTTAAGTTCTGCGTCCAAAGTTCGGGTTACTGAAGAATCCCGTTATGGATTCCGCTACCACGGACCATAACTGCCACCGCCAGTTCTGTGAGAAGGTCTGGCAGACGTTCTTCTCTACCTCTTGCATGACGTTCTTTGTTTTGGTTTCATTTTGTCATCTCCTTTCCTTCTCCCAGGTGTCACCTATTTAGACTAATTCTCTCCCTTTATATTCCCTCTCATACTGTCTCACTTTGCGGTTTATACTACTTCCTGGATGAGGTGTTCACTGCTGGAGGCGGCTGCTGCTGTTTCCTCAGATAAGTCTTTTTCCTTTATTTGTGTTTCCTTGCTGGCTTGATTCTAGGTGACCCTGACTCCGTCCGTATTAAGTGCAGGGAGCCGGTGGTCGTGTCCCCTCACTATTATAGGGTTTTCAGGTGTCACACAGTATTAGGTACGTGGGCATGCAATCGTCTACCATAGAGACCCTTGCATGGGCATAGCAGTCAGGGAGAGCTCTAGGGGTTTTATAGGGCTCACCCATATGCTCCTTAGTTTGGGATCAAACCAGTCGGATGTTTATTTATAAGTTCCAGCTTTCTGCAACATCATTTGTGACAATAACGGAATTTGGAATCCATAACGGGATTGATTCTTCGATAACCCAAACTTTGGACGCAGAACTTAAAACACAAGTTTGCTCAACACTAGTCAGGATGTTATGTTTGCTTCAGTCAGTACACATGTCTGGGCTGCACAGGCAGCCATGTTGTCGCAGCTCTACATCTTCATCCAGTATTACATTGGCCCTTCAGCATTGGGATTAACCCCACAATGGGCTGTTCTGCTTTGTAGATCCACATAGGAGATTACAGAGTAGCGCAGAATATCTTCAAGTCCTTGGTGCTGATGGGACACTAATGCTGGAGATGCATAACACTGAAGACTGTGCTGCCCAAGCATGATGGACACGTCCTTACTACACGCACCAGCATGCCCTGACGGAGCAGCTGAGCCTCTGATTGTTCTATGCTAGTATGAGAGGCTCAGCCAGTGCATGCTGGTGCAGTCAGAACAGCAGCTCCTTGTGGTGGTAGGGATGATGGGCCAATGTGGTAGGGATGATGGGCCGTCCATACCCGCTCCTGTCAGCTGGCTTCCTCCCACCTGGACCAGTTTACTGCTGAACTTCTATTCATCTTCAGGTCAGTAGTGCTGACACCCGATTATCGGAAAGCTGGATGGCAGGAGTTCAGCAGCATTGCTGGAGCCTAAGTATCTTTACATATACCAACTGCCTTTCATAAAATAAAAAACTGTTCACAGCGTGCCCGTAGGGAAAGTCGCTGGATATTAATACGCTTCAGAGAGTAAAATTGCCTGTACAGGCGTCGATAACGCTTGGTCGGCGCTGGAGCTGTGGCAGAGAAATGAGAAGTGCATCATAGGTTTGGGTACAGCAACAGGAAGTGCCACATACAGGATGTACAAAAACACATGATGTGTTTACATGGTGAAAACGGGTCCAAACTGGAAAAAAAAACCCTGGTGAACATGTGCTTGAGGTAAGTAACTGCATGTCAGCTAAAAACCATAGTCATCCTGCAAAACTGAATATAGAGGTCAAAATGCATTTGAATACCAATAGTCTCATGCACTCGGCCGTTGCTCAGCTGTTCCGTGCATTGGGGACCACACGGGCAACATCCGTGCGTATTCTGCAGACGGACCCAGACCCATTCAACTTTAATGGGTCTGTGATCTGTCCGCACCGCAAAAAAGTAGTGCATGCACTACTTCTTTGCCATGCCAAGGCAAGGAGAGAAACTGATAGTGCTTCCATGGGGTTCTGTGTCGCCATATCGCACCGGACCGTCCAGATTGCGGAACCATTCAATTGAATGGGTCTGCATCTGTGATGCGGCACAAAAACATACGGGGCCTGTATATTGCGGACCCGCTGTTTGCATGCCCTAAATCATAGAAAAAAGTTACATGGTATCAAACAGCAATAAAATTACAAGGAATAAATTCTGCTGAACAAAGAATACGTGCAAATAAAGCAAACGCAATGTTAAAGACTTGTGACTATCAGTGGTAAACAGTCAAAACCATGTGTGTGGACGATAGGGCATTATTAGACTGCCCATGTGCGATGCCAACCTGGCAGTTAGATACACATAAGGTCACCGCTAACTGAAACAAACAGCATGTACATGTGCTGGCCTACAATCACAGGAGCGGCCCGGCAATTAGTTGTGAGTCGCATGCTGCCATGTCGGCAACATATACAGGCATGCTAAGAGGAAGAGGTAGATTTATACAGCCTTCGGCTACATGCACACGACTCTGTGCCCCCCGTGGCCGTATTACGGCCCGCATACAGCAGGTCCGCAATACACGGGCACCGGCCGTGTGTATTCTGCATCACGGATCGCGAACCCATTTATAATGGGTCCGCAATCACGGAGATGCGGAATGGAGGCACGGATCGAAACCCCACGGAAGCACTATGGAGTGCTTCCGTGGTATTTTTCGTCATGCCTCTGCGATCCTCATGCGGCTGCCCCACGGTCTGTGTCCATGCATTTGCGGTCCACAGCACGGGCACAGAGCCCTAACGTTCGTGTGCATGTAGCCTTAAAGAATAGAATAGGTAGCACTGCAGACACTTACAGGAGCTGTACATGTTAAATAAAAACTCGGCTAGCAGCAGTAAATAAAATAACAGTTTTTCTCCGCTGATGTCATGTTTTGGCTGCAGCAATGATGTCCCATATACACCAGACGCCATGCAGCTAATCACTGGCTTCATTTAACTTGAAGAACAACCCATTTAAAGGGGTTTTCCAGAATTTTTATATTGATGCTCTATCCTCAGAATAGGCCATCAGTATCTGATTGACGGGGGTCCGGCACCCCGCACAGCAGTACTGGGGAATTTGTGAGGTTTATTTTTTTGCCACCCATTCTGCCCCATTTCTAAAAATGTTTGATCCCATTGGACAACCCCTTTAAAGGGGTTCTGCAGTTTTTTTAAACTGATGATCTATCCTCTAGATAGATCATCAGCATCTGATTGGCGGGGGTCCGACACCCAGGACTCCCGCCGATCAGCTGTTTGAGAAGGTAGCGGCGCTGGCAGTAGTGCCTTCTCGCTGTTTACTGCAGGCCCAGTGATGTCACGACTAGTATAAATAGCCTGGGCGGGGCTAAGCTCTGTTCACTTGAATGGAGCTTAGCCCCGCCCAGGCCATTGATACAAGTCGTGACGTCCCTCGGTCTGCGGTAAACAGCGAGAAGACCGCGGAGCTACTGCCAGTGCCACAGCCTTCTCAAACAGCTGATCGGCGGGGGTCCCGGGTGTCGGACTTCTGCCAATCAGATGCTGATGATCTATACAGAGGGTAGATCATCAGTTTAAAAAAACTGCAGAACCCCTTAAACTATAGAGGAGAGTTATGGCGGATAGGTTAGCATAGGAAGTAAACGTGCTAAAGCCTAAGTTGGACATGACCTAAAAAAAGGAACTGCCAAGCTTGGATGACAAGAGAACCAGAGGCTGAAACGCCCCCCGAATACTGGTTTCATAATAATAGCAGTGCAATAGCACAAGGAATTAATTTGCTTGATTGCACCAATTATTATCATCAGAAACCCTACAATTTACACAGAGAAAGCATGTGGTGCAAGGAATTTTCTTCCAAGAAGGTGGAAATAGGTCCACGTGTCCTCAATTGTCTTTGAGGTTTCTATCTTTGATGGAAGCTGATCACCCATTACTGGAATAGTATTTGGCTATTGAACATGTAAGGCTGTAGCATATTCTGATCAATCATCTTTCCACTTTGACATCAAACACAAACAAGCTCTGGTTCAGCTGTCTCATCCTTTTATATGGTACAAGCTCCAGTCTCCACTGGAGGTTTTTCTAGTTTTCTTGTCAGTCTGGTTTAAAGTAATGCATGATATCTAATATGGATAGATTCTGGAGTTCCCACAATGTCAAGTCTGTGGAGTTCAGTCCTCTCCAGTAGGAAGTTTGGGTGTCAAGAAGTTCAATGACCATTGAGACCAAACATGAGCAGGAACAGTAGACACCCAGTTGTGTGGACCTTGCTATTGTACATTCATACAAATAAGCTTGCCAGCGCTCCTTCTTGTGTACTTCCATGAAACCCACTGATGTTCACAAGACAAGCAGTTGGCTGAAGAAAAAAATGACTAAGGGCTCATGCACACGAACGTATTTTCTTCCCGTGCCGTTTTTTTTTTTGTGGACCATATGCGGAACCATTCATTTCAATGGGTCCGCAAAAAAACTGAAGTTACTCCGTGTGCATTCTGTTTCCATATGTCCGTTCCGCTAACAAATAGAACATGTTCTATTATTGTCCGCATTAGGGGCCAGCTGTTCCGTTCTGAAAAATACGGAATGCACATGGACATCATCCGTACTTTTTGGGGATCCGTGTTTTGCGGACCACAAAATACATACAGTCATGTGCATGAGCTCTAAAGTGGATGATGTACCGCCTATGCAGCTGGTTCAGTTGTACGAGGGCTCCTTTCCAGCTGTAGACCAGTAGTAGGAGTGCCCCGACTGCAATGCTATGCTGAGAATGGGGCTTAGAAGGCTGACGGGGTAAAGAGTAGAAATGTGATGGAGCCCTCAGACATGACTTTGCTTTGGGACAGAGAAATACAAAATCCACCTCTGTGTATACCCTAATTCCTGGGGAGGTGGATTATATGGTGTGGCAATGCATCTTCTTGATATGTAAACACTAAGGGGAATTTTTTTTTAAAGACCAGCGTTTTATGCCGGTCTTTGAAAACTCCTGCACTGCCAGATCATGTGGCTAATTTTTGAGGAAGCACAGACCCAGTCATACCGTATATTAGGCGCATCATCCGGCAGGCCATGTGCCAGAATGAACTCTGCCGTAGATTATTTTTTTTTTCATGTGCACCTGAAAATTTAAATAAAGCAAATGAAAATAAATGTGGTGCACCCACTGGCCCCGCCCACTCCTCACCCTAGCCACGCCATTTGAGAGAAAGTTACATAAGTTGTTAAAGAGTATATGCGCACCTGCCCGTACTCACTGCGCTGCGGCCACATTCATAAAATGTCATGTCCGTACTCCGTACACTGCTGAGCAGTCAGCTGTGTACAGAAATTTCCATTTTAGGCTGCATGCGCACGGCCGCAATTGCGGTCCCCAATGCACGGGCAACATCCATGCAGCGGGCTGGACCCATTCAACTTGAATAGGTCCGTGGTCTGTCCGCACTGCAAAAAAATATTACATGTCATAATTATTTGCAGTGCAGAACAACTGAAAGAAACACCACGGAAGCACTCTGTAGTGCTTCTGGTGCTCCATTCCGTGACTCCATTCCACATCTCCAGAATTGCGGACCCATTCAAGTGACCCATTCAAATTTTATTCAAAAGTTTAGTTACTCTTTAAGGTTGGAAAAAAACAAAAGTCCATCAAGTCCACCCTTTAATCCTGCTATATTAATCCACGGAACAAATCCCTGGATCAATGTCCATCTTTTTTTTTTAAAGAGGGGTTGGGACAAAGGGAAAGGGTGTGTAGAACAAGATTTCTATACATTGTCATAAGCCTCAATGTTATTTTGAAATAAACATTTATGTAAACCTTTTTTTTAAGCCATCTACTGTATTTGTTGTGACCAGCTCCTTCGGCAGGCTGTTCCAGAGATTCACAGCCCTTACAGTAAAGAATGCTTGTCGCCTCTTATGACTAATTCTTTTTTTTTCTCCTGGCATAGGGAATTGCTCGTTTTTTGAGGGGGTTTAACACAGAATAATTTCCCTCAATATTTTTTGTATGTATTTAATCATGTCCCCCCCTTAGATATCTTTTTTCAAGACTAAACAAGTTCAGTTCTTTTAATCTTTGCTTATAGCTAAGATCTTCCAGGCCCTTTATGAGTTTAGTTGCTCTCCTTTGCACTTCGTCTAACTCCAGGGCATCAGTTTTGAAGGACTGGTGCCCAGAACTGAACCACGTATTCCAGGCCGCACCAATGCTTTGTATAGTGGCAATATTACATCCCTATCCCGTGAGTCCATACCTCTTTTAATACAAGACAAAATTCTGTTCGCCTTAGAGGCAGCTGACTGGCATTGCATGCTGCTATTTAGTCTTTGGTCTACTAATACACTCAGATCCTTCTCAACCAGTGACTCTCCTAGTTTTACTCCTCCCTAGGACATATGCTGCATGCAGATTATTAGCCCCCAAGTGCATAACTTTACATTTATCTATATTGAACCTCATTTGCCAAGTGAAGGCCAAACAGTAAGTTTGTCCAAGTCAGCTTGTAACTTAACATCTTCCATAGACTGGACCGTATTGCAAAGTTTGGTGTCATCTGCAAAAATAGAAACAGTACTATTAATCCCATCCTCTATGTCATTAATGAATAAGTTAAATAATAGTGGACCCAGCACAGAACCTTGGGGTACACCACTCTATGGATACGATCTTGAAGCCAATTTTCAATCCCATTACAAATTATATTTTCTAAACCAATAGACCTCAATTTACCCATTAGTCGTCCATGTGGGACAGTATCAAACACCTTTGCAAAGTCCACAAACACAATATCGACAGCCTTCCCTCTGTCCAAGCTTCTACTCGCCTCATAAAAACAAATCAGGTTAGTAAAACCATGTTGGCTATCACTTATTATATTATTGACAGTTACATAATCCTGTATGTAGTCCCGTAGAAGGTCCTCAAACATTTTTCCCACTATGGATGGTCTATACTGGTCTATACTGGATGGCTTACTGGTCTATAATTTCCTGGTGAAAACCTAGCACCCTTTTTGAAAATGGGCACCACATTTACCTTTTACCAGTCTCTTGGTACAATGACTCATTAAAGAATCTGTAAATATTAAGAACAGAGGCAAAGCAATAACTGAACTGAGGTCCTTTAAAACTCTAGGGTGTAATCCATCTGGACCTGGGGCCTTGTTAATTTTTACTTTTTATTAGCATATTAAGGACCATATCTACAGTCGGCCAGGTAAGTATGTTGTTTGAGGTATTTACACCAGTGGCACCACCCTCATGAGATGCCCTCTCTTCTTTTGTATATACAGAGCTAAAAAGCTAAAAAAAACATTTAGGAGCTCCACCTTCTCTCGATCCCCAGTGACCAACACCCCGTTATCATCATTTAGGAGCCCTACATGTTCTGACATTTTTTTTGCATTTATGAATCTGAAGAATGTTTTGGAGGAAGCAGGAGGAGGGAACGTGTCTGGACACCAACTAAGATGGCCGCTTGAGCGCTCAGCTCCCGCCTGCACCACAGCAAACTGGCCAGCGACTCGCACACTACCGGCTCCATGGGAAAGAAAACTGCTCCACGCTGGTCCTATCCCCCTCCGCGATGTCCCTCACCAACTAGGACCCTGAAGGAGTGCTGGTCGCAGACCCCCAGGACTCCTCTCCCAGCGAGGCGCTCCTTACAGCCTGCAGCCTCCCGCTATTGCTCCCTCCTGCCAACCCGACACAGCACCCGACCTGGACCGCGGGAAGACCCACCTGCAGGGAGAGATCAACCATCCTCCATCACAGAGACTGCTTCACCCCTTGAGACCGGAGTGGAGCTCTCCTCTGCAGAAAGGGAGTTTCAGCCTGCAGCTCCCATCAGGTCAGGAACCAACATGGCGACCCTGGAAAGTGGTCCGGAGCACGGGACCAGGTACTGTGACCTCATTCATCCCACAGACCCCAGCCTCCTCACACCCTCCTAAGAGCACACATATTCCCCTTTCAGGAGACTACTGGTCTGACCCTCCAGAGGGTATACCCACTACCTTGGCCTCTGAGAGCAGTGGTTCCCTCTTCCCTGCAGACACCTGGGCTAGTTCACCAAGCCTGCAGACACCTGGGCTAGTTAACCAAGCCCCCCTCCTCTGACTACTATGTCTCCTGCTGCTCCTGATCCCCCACACCCTTGGGAAGTGTGCCTCAGCCAATTTTCCACAAGGGAGGACTTTCGGATGCTTATATCTGAAGTTAAAGGAGCCTGCAAGGCTGAGATTTCTGCTGTCCGCACCGATATTAAGCACATAGTGGACTGTGTGGACTCATTGGAAAATGCAGACGATGAGACCAGGCAGTACATTTCCGAGGATGAAGACCTTTTTGTCACCTTGGAGGCCATCTTTAATATGATACTTGGGGAACCACCTACACACAAGATCATATTGGATAGGGCCCACAGAGCATTCAAACCCAAGGGCACCATTGTCCTAGAAACATAATATGCTGTGTCCACAATTATAATCTCAAGGAGGCTATCATGGCGAAAGCCCAGACCCTACGCAATTTTGAATTTGATGGGTCCCCGTAAAGCTTTTCCACGACCTCTCATGGATAACCTTGCAAAAATGGAGACACCTGCAGCCAGGGGCGTAGCTAGAAATGCATGGGCCCCATAGCAAAAATAATTTTATGGCCCCCCCCTCCCCTAAACAGTGCCATCCACAGATCCCCCTCCCCTAAATAGTGCCATCCACAGATCCCTCTCCCCTAAACAGTGCCATCCACAGATCCCCCTCCCCTAAACAGTGCCATCCACAGATCCCCCTCCCCTAAACAGTGCCATCCACAGATCCCCCTCCCCTAAACAGTGCCATCCACAGATCCCTCTCCCCTAAACAGTGCCATCCACAGATCCCCCTCCCCTAAACAGTGCCATCCACAGATCCCCCTCCCCTAAACAGTGCCATCCACAGATCCCCCGGCCCCCTCCCCTAAATAGTGCCATCCACAGATCCCTCTCCCCTAAACAGTGCCATCCACAGATCCCCCTCCCCTAAACAGTGCCATCCACAGATCCACCTCCCCTAAACAGTGCCATCCATAGATCTCCCTCCCCTAAACAGTGCCATCCACAGATCCCTCTCCCCTAAACAGTGCCATCCACAGATCCCCCTCCCCTAAATAGTGCCATCCACAGATGCCCCTCCCCGACGCTCACAGGAGCACATTTATAAACTAATCAGTAACTTGAACTTTAATCATTGACATTACGGTACAGCAGGCAGTGCGGGCGGGCGGCGCTCACTCACTGACGTCACGCGCCTGCGCCGCCTAGTGGGAGGAGCAGGCGCGTGACGTCAGTGAGTGAGCGCAGCCTGCCCGCACTGCCTGCTGTTACCGTTACCGGAGCTAAGACAGAGTAAGGTATCCAATGCAAGTAAAGAGATCAGCATTCAGCAATGTCAATGATTAAAGTTCAAGTTACTAATTAGTTTATAAATGTGCTCCTGTGAGCGGCGTGGCCCTGTATATTCTAACCCCCAGGCAAGCGTCCCTGTCACCATGGGAACGCCTGGGGGTTAGAATATACCATCGGATTTAAGTTTTCACGCTCTCACTGAGAGCGTGAAAACTCAGATCCGATGGTATATTCTAACCCCCAGGCAAGCGTCCCGTCACCATGGGAACGCCTGGGGGTTAGAATATGATCGGATCTTCCTTACTCAGTGGCCTGGCTGGAGCCTCCCCAGCCTCTGTGTCGGCCCGGCCCTGCGTGCGCCCTGCTCCAGTCCTGACTCCTCCCCAGCCAAGCCTGAGCCGCGGACCGCCCGCGCCCCGCCCTCTACACTAGTGTAGTGGGCGGGCGGCCCGCGGCTCGGGCCTGGCTGCCTGTTTGTAGTGTGTGTGTGTAAAAAAAAAAAATCAACAGAAGGAGGCCCGGACGAGCCCCCAGTGGCGTAGGGCCCCATAGCCACTGCTATGGTTGCTATGGCGATCCCTACGCCACTGCCTGCAGCCCCTCCTCACTTTGCACAAGATCGCCAAATAGCATATAGGTGGGGCTTTCTATTTGCCTTGTCGGCATGACATCAAGGAAAGACAGCGACTCTCCGCTCCTTTTCAGATTTACAGCCTTTCTGTGAAATGTTGGTCTTCCTATGCCCAAAATGTCGGACTGGGAGATCGAACCCTCCCGTGCCACCGCAACCCCACTTCTGGTCCCAGGTTGAATGGAAGTGAAGGGTGGGACCGAATATTGGTTCATCCTCATCCCCGCAGACCCCCTCACCCCAGGGCATTGATCGCTGGATTCAACTTTATAAACCAAGTAGAGGAAGATGGCCCCAGTTCTGACTTGTGTTTCCCTTACGAGCCGTGGTTTTCTAATATTGCGGACAACCAGCATACTTCTGTTCTTATTTGCCTTTACTTATTTGCTATTTAGCCATTCTATTATTTATAATTTATTCTCTCTCATGTTTCCACTCTCACTGTCCAGGCTCAACTGAGCACAAAAAGACCTACAACGAAACACTGAGGCTAAATAGCTGTAGTTAAAATGCAGTTTTATTAGAAATATATATAAAAACATGCAAAAAGAGATGACAGACGTAAAAATACTGAGTGCGGTACACCACTGGGAGATGTATATCATGAGTATGACCAAAACAGAAGTAAAAGGAGGGAATGCTAAAAGTAACCACTGAATGGGCATCCTTACATATAAAGTGCCAAGTGCTGTGCTGATAATGTGCAGAAAAAGGGTGAACAGCCTGTCGGATCCGTCCTGCCGCTAGTGTGAAAAAAACCCTTACATATCAGAGGCAGTATCCCTACCCTACCTACAAATACAAAGTAACATGCAATATATCAAAGTTATGACATACCCTTACAAAGATGATATCTTTCTGAGGAGATATCATCTTTGTAAGGGTATGTCATAACTTTGATATATTGCACGTTACTTTGTATTTGTAGGTAGGGTAGGGATACTGCCTCTGATATGTAATAGGGCTTTTTCTGCACATTATCAGCACAGCACTTGGCACTTTATATGTAAGGATGCCCATTCAGTGGTTACTTTTAGCATTCCTTCCTTTTACTTCTCTTTTGGTCATACTCATGATATACATCTCCCAGTGGTGTACCGCACTCAGTATTTTTAGTCTGTCATCTCTTTTTGCATGTTTTTTTTTTATATATTTCTAATAAAACTGCATTTTAACTACAGCTATTTAGCCTCAGTGTTTTGTTGTAGGTCTTTTCATATATGTATTGCTGAGCTAGCTTTTTCTTGAGGGCTTTGTAAGTGATTTATTGTTCTTTTGAAAAAATTCAAGAGATCCGCTCACCTCTGTTACCCTCAGGGTAGGTTCGCCAAACAAAATTTGAGATCACCCCTCAAAAAATGGTTAAATTGTAGATTAAATATGAATGGGCACTCATATAAGGAGGTATAGGGCACAATTTATTAATAAAATTGACACTAAAAATACAAATACAATTTCAGCATAAAAATATTCTGTTGGAAAAATGGAGAGTGATCAATCCTGATTTTTGGCCGCGGCTGGCGGTTCAATCGTCCACAGTGTAATGCCTAATAGCAAATCCTGATTGCAGGAAAGGGGTAACTGAAAACGACCAGCCTCCGCCCAATCAGGTGATGGTTCTCTACAGTTTGGTACATAAACATAAAATAGTCAAACACATTTGGCTAAGCAAGATAAAATACTGCGTTTTGGTCCTATATGTAAACAAATACACGGTAAGTGCTGAGTTGTCACTGGGTTTTCAATAGGTTTGATTTGTATCCAAGAATGATACTCCGCATGTGTGGCAGTCTCTGTAGAAAGGATATGCTTCCTTTTGTATCCACAATGTTGTTACAATTATAGCAAAATTCAGTCTTTAAGTGCGACTCTTAATACTTTTCCTCCTGGTATCTTGACGTTATAGCTTCACAAGTTTTGACCCACTATTTGGGCTTACCTTTGCCGGCGTACCTCTGCTCGCTGGGTGGGTTCACACTCCACAATGTGTGCCGGCGTCCCGGCTCTGGAGTTAGCCGCGTCCCACGTGTCTCTCAGCTGACTGCAGGGTATGACTCACTGTGAGGATTGCGTACCTCTCCGGCGCAGGTTGGTGACGTCTTAGAGTCTTTATTCTTGCGAAGCGAAGAAATTCTTTTTCCTTTATAGTGCACTATTGTTTGTAGGTGATGAAGTGTTTGATTCAGGGTATTCCGCCAGGCGCGTTTCGGGGAGACGCTGTCCCCTTCCTCAGTGGCATACCCCAAATCTTTCAACGGTCTTAATTTATACTCATTGTCGGTCTGTTTCAAAGGCCGATCTGGATTTTAGTTGTATTTCAAAAGCCGGTCTGGATTCTAGTTGTATTTCAAAGACCGATCTGAATCTGGCTTTTCTGTTTCATCTTTTATTTGCGTTTTTGTTGCAGAGTCGTCTTTTATCTTAAACTTTCTTCTATACTTATAATGGTGGTCAGTTTATCATTATTTCAGAGTGGTTTTTTATATATAAATCTTCCAATTTTTCCAATATATAGGCTCTTTTTTCTTCACTTATTGTTAAAAATATTTATTATCATTTTTAAAAGAAAACATAAAATATCACTATATAAAGATACATACTAATTAAAATAAATAAATAAATGCAGATTTTCAAAGCTTTTATATTGAAGGGGTATTCTCCCTTTGTTGGCAGGTATTCACAAATTCATTTGCAAAAAAAACGCATATGCGATTTTGTTGCGTTTTCATAAAGGTCCACTTCAAATACTTCGTATACCAACTTTCATATATATTTCCCCCTTATAAGTTAAGGAGGAAATATATATGAAAGTTGGTATACGAAATATTTGAAGTGGACCTTTATGAATTTTAATAATCTAGGAACCCCAAGAATAGTGTTAAAAAATAAAAGCAGGTAATTTTAAAAAAAACGCAACAAAATCGCATATGCGTTTTTTTTGCAAATGAATTTGTGAATACCTGTCAACAAAGGGAGAATACCCCTTCAATATAAAAGCTGTGAAAATCTGCATTTATTTATTTATTTTAATTAGTATGTATTTTTATATAGTGATATTTTATGTTTTTTTTTTTAAATGATAATAAATATTTTTAACAATAAGTGAAGAAAAAAGAGCCTATATATTGGAAAAATGGGAAGATTTATATATAAAAAACCACTCTGAAATAATGATAAACTGACCACCATTATAAGTATAGAAGAAAGTTTAAGATAAAAGACGACTCTGCAGAAAAAACTGCAACAAAAACGCAAATAAAAGATGAAACAGTAAAGCCAGATTCAGATCGGTCTTTGAAATACAACTAGAATCCAGACCGGCTTTTGAAATACAACTAAAATCCAGATCGGCCTTTGAAACAGACCGACAATGAGTATAAATTAAGACCGTTGAAAGATTTGGGGTATGCCACTGAGGAAGGGGACAGCGTCTCCCCGAAACGCGTCTGGCGGAATACCCTGAATCAAACACTTCATCACCTACAAACAATAGTGCACTATAAAGGAAAAAGAATTTCTTCGCTTCGCAAGAATAAAGACTCTAAGACGTCACCAACCTGCGCCGGAGAGGTACGCAATCCTCACAGTGAGTCATACCCTGCAGTCAGCTGAGAGACACGTGGGACGCGGCTAACTCCAGAGCCGGGACGCCGGCACACATTGTGGAGTGTGAACCCACCCAGCGAGCAGAGGTACACCGGCAAAGGTAAGCCCACATAGTGGGTCAAAACTTGTGAAGCTATAACGTCAAGATACCAGGAGGGGCGTGGCCTGACCGGCATGGAGTGAAGACGCAGGTCGCTTCAGCTCCGGCTTTATCCTGCTCATATCCTGACCATCCGCTCTGGTGGACCCTGTTTCTTTATCTAAAGACCCTCAGTGAGTCTCTGTGACTGTCCCCCCTAAGTTTTGTCCGACCCTGTGACCTGCGGCGGCTGCCGGACAATACCCTGGGGCCGGGCCTACATACCAGACGGCTTCCCTGCCTGCTGGCCGGATCTATCGGTGGGGGACCTGGTGAAAAGGGATTCCCTGCCATACTTATCTGCTCCGGAGGTCGAGAGGAGCCGGGAGGCTTAATCCGGTGGGTTCCTTGGCTTCTTCCCTGGCTGGACGGTGACACGGCGTATCCTGCACGTTTGGCGCGGCGGGCGCCATCTTGGCCGCAGCGCTGAAGAAGGCGACACCTCTCCCTCTGTAGCCAGCGTTCCAGGTAGAGAATCTTCGCTGCTCCTGTACCACCATAAAGACTTACCTGGGGCGGTGTGACGCCGGTCGGGGTCACTGGGCCTACGCGATCCTCAGCACTGAGAGGTACATCCTTTATACTAGGCCACAGGCGCTGTTTGCTGGAGTGCTGCTTCCTTCTCCCCCCCCCTTTTTTATAATATCAAGGCGAGGGGTGTACTGAAGATTTTATGGGCCGCAAAACGGGCACCTCAGGGCCTGCTATCCCTCCTAAGCTGATGCTCGACAATATGAGCCAAACAGATAGCCGCGATGCTGGGGCTTCTTCTGAACGTCCGGAGGTGGATCTTGCAAAAGTCATGGCGGCCATTACTAACTGCCAAACGACACTCACGGTCAAAATTGACCATGTACAGGCCGACCTAACCCTCCTCAGGCATGATATCGATAAGATCCGTGAGAGAACAACTGAGGTGGAGAGAAGGCTGGGAGAGGTGGAAGATACGGTTCAACGTGAAGATTCGGTGGTCCGTGCCTTGCAGAATCAAGTTAAAACCCTAGCGGCAAAAGTGGAAGACGCTGAAAATCGAAACAGGAGAAATAATATTAGGATTATGGGCTTACCGGAGAGGGCAGAGGGTCCGTCCCCTGAGGAATTTACGGAGCGCCTTATCAAACAAATCCTGAACCCAATCACCTTATCGGGGACTTTCGCAGTGGAGCGGGCGCACAGGATCCCTACTCGTCCTTTGCCCCCTGGAGCCCCGCCACGTCCTTTTATCTTTAAAGTGCTAAATTATAGGGATCGGGACGCTATTCTGGCTACGGCCCGTCGTATGAAGGACATTCATTTTGATAATGTCCGGATTTCCTTCTACCCGGACTTCTCTACAGAGGTGCAGAAACAACGCAGGCAATTCACA
Source organism: Bufo bufo (assembly GCF_905171765.1). Classification (NCBI taxonomy): domain Eukaryota; kingdom Metazoa; phylum Chordata; class Amphibia; order Anura; family Bufonidae; genus Bufo; species Bufo bufo. The sequence goes on from NC_053394.1 coordinate 178,371,921, forward strand.
GCAGTGAGAGTTCGGTTGAGGGAGAAAGGCCTTGTCTACGCCATGATGTATCCAGCACGTCTCAGAGTCCAGGATGGAGAAGTGGTGAAATTTTTTGCCACCCCAGAGGAGGCGTCCGACTGGCTCGACCGCAGGGGCTGAGTATAATGGGACTTGTGTACTGAGAGTCTTATTTTATGTTCAGGATGGTCACTTTATATGTGGGAGCTGAATGTGCTAAAATTGTGCTGCCCTACTGCCTAGGTTCAGTTTTTGGGTTTACCTAGAGGGGTGGGTGGCAGCACGGGCCTCCCCGTCCTGATCTACTAGAGAGGAGATTGTTCATGGGTTATTTAAGCTTGGATAGGTTGGGGTTATCTGGGCAGGGTGGGGGGTTTTGCCCGCTGTTCTGGGCAGCTTGGGATGTTTTTACTGCATTCTTGATGTATGGGTATGACTGTGTGTATGTATGGCTTGGGTGGTGCATTTTCCTCGTATGGTATAATTTTGACACTCCGCCGTAATGGCTATCTGTCGGTTTGTCTCCTGGAATGTCAGGGGACTAAATGATAAAATTAAAAGATCTCTTGTCTTCAATTTTATAAAGAAGCATAACCCTGATATGTTGATATTGCAGGAGACACATCTGCAGGGGCGGAAGCTGCTAGCATTGAAGAAGCCTTGGGTGGGAGCAGCTTATCATTCAGTGTATAGTTCCAGAGCGAGAGGTGTGTCAATTCTGGTGGCGAGGTCCCTCCCCTTCCGTTCCTACTCTGTTCAGATTGACATGATGGGACGTTTTGTGATCCTACACGCTGCAATCAGAGGCATCGATTATCTTGTGATAGGAGTATATGTCCCCCCCCCTTTTCAGAGGGATGTGTTGGATGAAATTATGAAACGAGTTGCAACGTTGCCTCCGGTGCCTCTGATTGTGCTTGGGGATTATAATGCGGTGTTGGACCGGTCAATGGATAGGCTTCGCCCTGGGGGGTCACATACTGAAGCGTTGAACTCCTGGGCAGAGGTATTTGCTCTTACAGAGGGATGGAGATATATGCACTCTGATATTCGGCAATACTCTTGCTATTCGGCTTCATATGCAGCGCTCTCCCGGATAGATTTAGTGTTTCTCAGTAAGGAACTGCTGCCCTCACTAGTGGCCACGGAATACTTGCCGAGAGGCATTTCTGACCATGCCCCCCTGTTGGTGGTTCTGAGACAACCGCTTGCACCTGCCGAAAGGCAATGGAGACTAAATAGTAAATGGCTTGAGGTGCTACCGGTGGCTTGGGCTGCGCAACAGGGGATGAAAGATTATTGGGAACTTAATGAGGGTTCTACTAACCCTCTGGTGGAGTGGGAGGCTTTTAAAGTTGTCCTGCGTGGTACGTTGATTCAGGCAATTGCATCTTACAGGAAGGAGCTGAGTGCCACCAGAGCTAAACTAGAAGATGAGGTAGTGGGAAAGGAACAGGCTTTCATCTCAGACCCCAATGATGTGAACCGTGGTTTATGGGATGAGGCACAGAGGAATCTTACCCTGCATCTCACTGAGTATACACAGAAGAGGTTGCTGTTCCAGAGGCGCCTGGTCTTTGCAGATGGTGACAAAAATGGGAGTGCCTTGGCTTTCCTGGCTAGGACTGAGGCACCGCAGACGGTAGTTCCGCACATTACCTGTGGGGATGGCTTGAAGGTATATCGGCCGGCGGATATTTGTGAACAGTTTGTTCAGTTCTATACTGACCTGTACAGTTCTAAATCCACCTCCTCCCCAGATGGGATCCGTTCATTCCTTCAATCCATCCCACTTACTCCTTTGGCTGCGGCTGATAGTAGATATCTAGGGAGACCTATTGATGATGGGGAGGTCAGGGCAGCAATCGAGGACATGGCACCTGGGAAGTCACCTGGTCCGGACGGCTTCCCGATTGAATGGTACAGGTTAGACGTTAATTTGCATTCTGCACGTTTACTCAGGCTTTTTGACTATGCATGTGATTCCGGGATGTTGCCTTCTTCCTTTGGGGAGGCGACCATCGTGGTAATTCACAAAGTCGGGAAGCCTCCGGATCAGTGTGCATCATACAGGCCGATTTCCCTTCTAAACACGGACGCGAAAATCTTAGCCAAAGTCCTGGCTAGGCGTCTTAACGGGGTGATACTGTCCATTATTGACCCAGATCAATCTGGTTTTATGCCCGGGAAGACGACCGATATAAATCTAAGGAGATTATTTACTAACTTACAGGTCAGGCACGATAATGCGGGTTCAAGAGCCTTGGCGTCCCTGGATAATGAGAAGGCCTTTGACTCGGTGGAGTGGCATTTTATTTGGGAGACAATGTTCTGTCTGGGTTTCCCCTCCTCCTTTATCAAGTGGGTCCAATTGTTATATCAGACACCTATAGCACGGATTAGAGTGAATGGAGTTATATCCCGGCCCTTCAGGTTGTATAGAGGCACTAGACAAGGGTGTCCTTTATCCCCATTATTGTTCGCCCTGATAATGGAACCGTTGACACAACTGATCAATAACAGCTCTCTGATAGAGGGGTGGACGGTGGCAGGGATTCAGGAGAAAGTATCACTATACGCGGATGACCTGTTAGTCTATTTGGCCGACCCTGGCCCCTCCCTAGAAACTCTGCTGGATGTGGTGAATGGTTATGGGAGGTACTCGGGATTACGGGTAAACTGGGCGAAGTCTAGTTTATGTATAATAGATGTAGATGAAGCTGTAGATATTTCCCCGGTATCCCCCCTGAGAGTAGTGGATAGCTTTCTTTACCTAGGGATACATATTCATAGGGACCCTAGACAGTTTTGTCAATTGAACTTGAGGCCTACCATGGAATATGTCACGCGTAAGCTGGAGGCCTGGGAAAATCTTCCGCTGACACTGGTGGGAAGAATTAACATTGTTAAGATGGTGTTGCTACCCAAACTTCTGTATATTTATAGAGCGGCGCCAGTAAGGATCCCTAAGTCCCACTTTGATATTTTGGATAGAACCTTGTCCCGTTTCCTGTGGCTCCATCGGTCCCCTAGACTGGCGAGAAAGACGCTGAAGGCCTCCTATGTACAGGGGGGTTTGCAGCTTCCAGATATGTATATTTATTACATAGCTACGCGCCTAATGTATGCATCTTGGTGGATTAGGGCAGATGCCAATAACCCTGCGGTGGTATTAGAGGCGGCGCTGGTTGGATCATATGAAGCTTTAACTAATCTGGTATACAGGAGGGGAAGACCCATAGGTCCTGGGATTTATACGGACTCTATGATGACAGTTAGCGAGGCTTGGGTGAGGTTTGTGGAGATACATACGGAGGGTTTGGAGGGGGATACCTGGTCCCCTTATATTCCACTATGGCGTAACAAGCTCCTTCCAGAGCTCTTGCACCTTTCCGATTTTGAATTCTGGCCTAGGAAGGGCCTTAAATATCTGACACAATTGTTTCATGAAGGGAGCTTCCGCTCCTTTGAGAGCCTGCGAGCGGAGTTCCAGCTGCCCCAGACGAGCTTTTACCGCTTCCTCCAACTGAGACATGCCTGTGAGAAACAATTTAAAGCCCTATCCTTAAATTTAGAGTGCGGCCCACTAGAGTCAGTAGCCAGGAGGAAAGTCCCATGTAAACCTATTTCTTCCTTTTATGCTGAAATTGTTAAAATGCAAGAATCTCCTATTAGACGATCCTTTGTTAAATGGGCTGAGGATATTCCCGAGTTGGAAGATTCTCATTTGGAGGAGTGGCGTCTGAGATGGAGGACGTCGGTTATAAGTGCGAGAGATCAGCTCATTCAAGCGAAATGGATGCACAGAGTGTACTTGACCCCACTGCGTCTCTATCAGATGCGGCAGTTGCCGAATCCAGGATGTGATAGATGTGGGGAGGTGAGGGGCTCTTTCTTCCATATGGTGTGGCTCTGCCCGGTGATGAAGACATATTGGAAAGGAATTTGTAACTTTATTAATGTTAAGTTGGGGCTCCCAGGGATCTGTAATCCAGTAATATGCTTACTAGGTTTAGTTTCTGAAGTTACTCCTTCCAAATATAATAGAATACTGTTAAGATTGTTGATGTTCTATGGGAGGAAGAATATACTTTTGAACTGGAAACCGCCCAAGTGTCCTACAGTGAGCCAATGGGTAATCCTTATAAATAATGACCTGCAAATGTATAAATTGACATACGAGGCAAGGGGATTGACTGATCGATTTGATAATATCTGGGGCCTTTGGGTCTAGGCTGAGGGTACGACTTGAAGTCATTGACGATGGCGAATGTATCACCCATTGTATGTTTGTGTGAGTGTTTGTGTATGAGTGAGCTCTAGAAGCAACTTAGTGACAACAGTGATACCTTGTATTATAGTCATTTATATGTCTTTTATGGTCAAGATACAGGTTAATGATGGACTTGCCGATGTGAGTGCATGTTTCATGGAAGATTATTCTTCTTTGTTCTCCCTCAGGGAGTGTTGTATTAAATGCAAAAATGTTAAATAAACACTATTAAAAAAAAAAAGATACCAGGAGGAAAAGTATTAAGAGTCGCACTTAAAGACTGAATTTTGCTATAATTGTAACAACATTGTGGATACAAAAGGAAGCATATTCTTTCTACAGAGACTGCCACACATGCGGAGTATCATTCTTGGATACAAATCAAACCTATTGAATACCCAGTGACAACTCAGCACTTACCGTGTATTTGTTTACATATAGGACCAAAACGCAGTATTTTATCTTGCTTAGCCAAATGTGTTTGACTATTTTATGTTTATGTACCAAACTGTAGAGAACCATCACCTGATTGGGCGGAGGCTGGTCGTTTTCAGTTACCCCTTTCCTGCAATCAGGATTTGCTATTAGGCATTACACTGTGGACGATTGAACCGCCAGCCGCGGCCAAAAATCAGGATTGATCGCTCTCCATTTTTCCAACAGAATATTTTAGTGTCAATTTTATTATTAAATTGTGTCCTATACCTCCTTATATGAGTGCCCATTCATATTTAATCTACGATTTATTGTTCTTGATTGATCACTATCCCTTTTTTTTTGGTGTAACCTATTTTGGTTTTAACTGAGCACGAGTTGACCTCTATAGGTCTTTTTGGTTTGTGCTTGCTCCACCAGGAGCCTTTGTCGGTTGACCTCTGACACCATGACCCCGGCAGAGGCTTTGGTCGCTGCCTCTAGCAGGGATACACATCCCTAGGAACCGCCATTTTTTGTTAGCTCGAACGAGGTGTATGCAGAATCGCATCATGTGTATATTGGTGAGCTGCATTCTTCCTACATGCTACTTTTTTTTTTAACACCACCATGGTACAGTGTGTGACCCTAAATGTCAAGGGACTCCACTCTAATGCCAAGAGACTTTTTCTTTTGAACATAGTATTCCTCCAGGAAACCCACTTTTATAAACTTCCTCCTTTTGTTTTGCAACTCACCAATATCCCATAGCATTCTCGGCTACCCACTCTCGCCGGAAGGCCGAAGTCGCAATACTTATATCAGCCCACTGTCCCATCAGAATAGAATTTTAAGTATTAGATCCTCAGGGGTGCTATGTTATTCTGAGGGGTAAACTTGCAGGTAAGCCAATTACGCTCTTCAATTTGTATGCCCTGAATACATCGCAGATCCATTTTCTTAGGCTCCATTCACGCGTCCGCATTCTGTTTTGCGGATCCACAAAACACGAACAGCGGCAATGTGCGTTCCGCATTTTGCGGACCGCACATTGCCGGCACTAATAGAATATGCAATTGCGGACAAGAATAGGACATGTTGTATTTTTTTGCAGAACGGAAGTGCGGATCCGCAATTCCGTGTCCAGGCAGCACATAGTGCTGCCCCATAGAAATGAATGGGTCCGCAATTCCATTCCGCAAAATGCGGAACAAAATTGCGGACGTGTGAATCGAGCCTTAGCAGAGTGTTCAACAAAGTTTTCAGGGGGCAGAGCCTAACCACTGTGCAGGACGGAGGCTTGAGAAGGAGCTCTCTCCTCTAAAAACTGTGCTTCTTAGCTTTTGCACACATTTACGGCTGCTAAGATGGGAAAAGTTCGGTAGGGAAAGGTCCAGGGAGGCTGATACTCCTCGAACGTCATGGACAGATTTTTGAATTAGAAGGCAGCACTGTCTCCTGTCTGCTCACCCAAAATGGTGTCAAGGCTCTCGGAGCGGGAATCTGATGGAGAGGACGATGGCGAGTCTGAAACATAGAGACTCCTGCTGATGCCACACTTCAAAGTGATGCCGATACACTTACCAAGGCTTTCTTCAAAGAGACTCTGGTCCAAGCCCTGGCTCCCTTGATTCAGGAGGTACGTGATCTCCGACATGATATGCGCACCCTGCGGTCCCGAGTTGAGCACCTGGAATCCCAACAGGAGCAAGTGGTTGCACATAGTGCGGCCATGTTCAATATAACAAATGCGCAGATTACCTCCTAGAACAACGCCTCCTCATGATCAAGGATCAAGATAATAGGAGTCGGCGGAAAAATGTCAGAATAATAGGCTTGGCGGAATCAGTGCTTCCCAAAGGGCTGGAACTAGCTGCAAGGTCCCTGTGTGCAAACCTGCTAACCAGGACCAGAACTTTCATATGGGGATTCGACTGTACTAATGTTCCAGGACTTGGCCTCATCCACCCTGGCAAAACGCAGGGTCCTGAAACCACTTACGGATCATTTGAGGAGCCAGAAGTTGCTATACAAGTGGTACGGGATTACATTTGCCAAAGAAGGCCGCTGGTGTATGGTTCACTCGCCTCAGGATCTACACACTGCTTGGAAAATCCTGGATATTGCACCGCTCGCCATGGACTCCTGGTTGCCTGTGGATATTTCAGTATCGTGCTTACCTCAGCTGCCTTCCCAAGATTCGTGGTCGGTGGTATCCAAGCAGAAATCCTTCCCCAACAAGAAGGCTTCTAGTGGACGGGACTACACCTGAATGGTCAGCTGTAACTGATATATCCTATCTTATTTTTTATTTTTTTTTATTGTTTCCCTGTCTTAGCTATTCATACAAAGTTATCACACCATGTCTCCCTAAAGCCGTTAGATCCCTATTGCAGACCATAGATCTTACATGAGTGCCTAGCTTAGTGGAAATGGTCCACTCACGGGACGTTGTCATTCTGCAGTTGCAGGATCACCTATTCGAGTGGTGTGATGCTTGTGTTCCTATTATAGTGTGCATTCCTTAAGTTGTATTCAAGTCTGGCCATTTTGGCTAGATAGTTATGTAGTTAACAGAAGCATGGGTGTGGAGGTTTCGGGTTACCATGCACCTTTGGACCCACCTCCCCCCCCCCCGTACTCTCCTGCATTGGCTTTATGCCAGGAAGGCATCGCGTTGCCTTCCGGTGACGAGCCTGTGAGATCCAGCCCCCTGGATCTCACAGGCAGGAAGCTGTATGAGTAATACACACAGTATTACTCATACAGCCAATGCATTGTAAAGGAATATACCCCCCAAAGTTCAAGTCCCAAAGTGAAAAAAAGTTGAAAAAATTTAGTTTTCCCCCCCAAAAAATTAAAGTTTCAAGTAAAAATAAACAAAAACGTAATTTTCCCCAAATAAAGTTAAAAAAAATTGGTAAAAAATAGTAAGAAAAAAAAAGTATACATATTAGGTATCGCCGCATCCGTATCGACCAGCTCTATAAATATATCCCATGACCTAACCCCTCAGATGAACACCGTAAAAAAAAAAAAAAAACTGTGCTAAATAAACCATTTTTTTGTCACCTTACATCACAAAAAGTACAACAGCAAGCGATCAAAAAGGCGTTTGCCCACCAGAATAGGACCAATCTAACCGTCACCTCATCCCGCAAAAAATTAGCCCCCCCAGAATATGGAGACACTAAAACATCATTTTTTTTGTTTGAAAAAAGCTGTTATAGTGTAAAACTTACATAAATAAAAAAAAGTATACATATTTAGTATCGCCGCGTTCGTATCGACCGGCTCTATAAAAATATCACATGACCTAACCTCTCAGATGAACACCGTAAAAAATAAAAACTGTGCTAAATAAACCATTTTTTGGCACCTTACATCACAAAAAGTGTAATAGCAAGCGATCAAAAAGTCATATGCACCCCAAAATAGTGCCAATCAAAAAGTCATCTCATCCCGCAAAAATCATACCCTACCCAAGGTAATCGCCCAAAAACTGAAAAAACTATGGCTCTTAGAATATGGAGACACTAAAACAGGATTTTTTTTTGTTTAAAAAATTATATTATTGTGTAATACATATTAGGTATCGCCGCGTCCGTATCGACCGGCTCTATAAAAATATCACATGAACTAACCCCTCAGATGAACACCGTAAAAAATTTAAAATAAAAACTGTGCTAAATAAACAATTTTTTGTCACCTTACATCACAAAAAGTGTAATAGCAAGCGATCAAAAAGTCACACGCACCCCAAAATAGTGCCAATAAAACCGTCATCTCATCCCGCAAAAATCATACCCTACCCAAGGTAATCGCCCAAAAACTGAAAAAATTATGGCTCTCAAACTATGGAAACACTAAAACATGATTTTTTTTGCTTCAAAAATGAAATCAGTGTGTAAAACTTACATAAATAAAAAAAAAAGTATACATATTAGGTATCGCTGTGTCCGTTTCGACAAGCTCTATAAAAATATCACATGACCTAACCCCTCAGATAATAACTGTTGTGGAACACCTAAAGGGTTAACGACGTTTGTAAAATCTGTTTTGAATACCTTGAGGGGTGTAGTTACTTAGATGGGTCACTTTCATGGAGTTTTTACTCTAGGGTTGCATCAGGGGGGCTTCAAATGGGACAAGGTGTAAAAAAAAACAGTCCAGCAAAACCTGCCTTCCAAAAACCATATGGCATTCCTTTCCTTCTGCGCCCTGCCGTGTGCCCGTACAGCGATTTACAACCACATATGGGGTGTTTCTGTAAACTACAGAATCTGGGCCATAAATATTGAGTTTGGTTTGGCTGTTAACCCTTGCTTTGTAACTGGAAAAAAATTATTAAAATGGAAAATCTGGCAAAAAAGTGAAATTTTGAAATTGTATCTCTATTTTCCATTAATTCTTGTGGAACACCTAAAGGGTTAACGACGTTTGTAAAATTAGTTTTGAATACCTTGAGGGGTGTAGTTTCTTAGATGGGGTCACTTTTATGGAGTTTCTACTCTAGGGGTGCATCAGGGGGCTTCAAATGGGACATGGCTTCAAATGGGACATGGTTAAAAAAAACCTGTCCAGCAAAATCTGCCTTCCAAAAACCGTATGGCATACCTTTCCTTCTGCGCCCTGCCGTGTGCCCGTACAGCGGTTTACGACCACATATGGGGTGTTTCTGTAAACTACAGAATCAGGGCCATAAATATTGAGTTTGGTTTGGCTGTTAACCCTTGCTTTGTAGCTGGAAAAAAATCATTAAAATGGAAATCTGCCAAAAAAGTGAAATTTTGAAATTGTATCTCTATTTTCCATTAATTCTTGTGGAACACCTAAAGGGTTAAGAACGTTTGTAAAATCAATTTTGAATACCTTGAGGGGTGTAGTTTCTAGAATGGGGTCATTTTAGGGTGGTTTCTATTATGTAAGCCTCGCAAAGTGACTTCAGACCTGAACTGGTCCCTAAAAATTTGGTTTTTGAAAATTTCTGAAAAATTTCAAGATTTGCTTCTAAACTTCTAAGCCTTGTAACATCCCCAAAAAATAAAATATCATTCCCAAAAATGATCCAAACATGAAGTAGACATATGGGAAATGTAAAGTAATAACTATTTTTGGAGGTATTACTATGTATTATAAAAGTAGAGAAATTGAAACTTGGAAATTTGCAATTTTTGGTAAATTTGGTATTTTTTTATAAATAAAAATGATTTTTTTTTACTTGATTTTACCAGTGTCATGAAGTACAATATGTGACGAAAAAACAATCTCAGAATGGCCTGGATAAGTCAAAGCGTTTTAAAGTTATCAGCACTTAAAGTGACACTGGTCAGATTTGCAAAAAATGGCCAAGTCCTTAAGGGGTTAAGACTGTCCAACCTATGTATCCACAGTAATTCCCTGTGTTTCAACAACTTGAGTCTATTACCACCTCGTCTAGGTAGAGGTATGTGGTCCAAGATCCAACATTTCAAGTGATTCTCCTTGTGCCCTGCCTCTGTAAAATATTTGGATACTGGCAGGTCAAGGCGCTTTTTCTGAATACTGTATCTTTGATTATTGAGGCGAGTTTTTAATTCCGTGGATGTCTCGCCCACATAAAGTAAATTACATGGACAGGACAACACGTATATAACAAAACTGGAATCACAAGTTAGGTGAAACATGATATCGTAGGATATACAGCCAGGTTCATAAATATTGGGACATCGTCACAATTCTAACATTTTTGGCTCTATACACCACCACAATGGATTTAAAATGAAACGAACAAGATGTGCTTTTACTGCAAACTGTCAGCTTTAATTTGAGGGTATTTACATCCAAATCAGGTGAATGGTGTAGGAATTACAACAGTTTGCATATGTGCCTCCCACTTGTTAAGGAACCAAAAATAATGGGACAATTGGCTACTCAGCTGTTCCATAGCCAGGTGTGAGTTATTCCCTCATTATCCCAATTACAATGAGCAGATAAAAGGTCCAGAGTTCATTTCAAGTGTGCTATTTGCATTTGGAATCTGTTGCTGTCAACTCTCAAGATGAGATCCAAAGAGCTGTCACTATCAGTGAAGCAAGCCATCATTAGGCTGAAAAAACAAAACAAACCCATCAGAGAGATAGCAAAAACATTAGGCTTGGCCAAAACAACTGTTTGGAACATTCTTAAAAAGAAGGAACGCACCGGTGAGCTCAGCAACACCAAAAGACCCGGAAGACCACGGAAAACAACTGTGGTGGATGACCGAAAAATTCTTTCCCTGTTGAAGAAAACACCCTTCACAAAAGTTGGCCAGATCAAGAAGACTCTCCAGGAGGTAGGTGTATGTGTGTCAAAGTCAACAATTAAGAGAAGACTTCACCAGAGTGAATACAGAGGGATCACCACAAGATGTAAACCAAAACATCCTATGGACAGATGAGACCAAGATCAACTTGTACCAGAGTGATGGGAAGAGAAGAGTATAGAGAAGGAAAGGAACTGCTCATGATCCTAAGCATACCACCTCATCAGTGAAGCATGGTGGTGGTAGTGTCATGGCGTGGGCATGTATGGCTGCCAATGGAACTTGTTCTCTTGTATTTATTGATGATGCGACTGCTGACAAAAGCAGCAGGATGAATTCTGAAGTGTTTCGGGCAATATTATCTGCTCATATTCAGCCAAATGCTTTAGAACTCATTGGACAGCGCTACACAGTGCAGATGGACAATGACCCAAAGCATACTGCAAAAGCAACCAAAGAGTTTTTTAAGGGAAAGAAGTGGAATGTTATGCAATGGCCAAGTCAATCACCTGACCTGAATCCGATTGAGCATGCATTTCACTTGCTGAAGACAAAACTAAAGGGAAAATGCCTCAAGAACAAGCAGGAACTGATGACAGTTGCAGTAGAGGCCTGGCAGATCATCACCAGGGATGAAACCCAGCGTCTGGTGATGTCTATGCATTCCAGACTTTAGGCTGTAATTGACTGCAAAGGATTTGCACCCAAGTATTAAAAAGTGAAAGTTTAATTTATGATTATTATTCTGTCCCATTACCTTTGGTTCCTTTACAAGTAAGAGGCACATATGCAAACTGTTGTAATTCCTACACCGTTCACCTGATTTGGATGTAAATACCCTCAAATTAAAGCTGACAGTCTGCAGTTAAAGCACATCTTGTTCGTTTCATTTCAAATCCATTGTGGTGGTGTATAGAGCCAAAAATGTTAAAATTGTGTCGATGTCCCAATATTTATGGACCTGACTGTACCTGACTTAGGGTGTATAAATTTCTTCCCCTTGCGAATATATCTACAATTGACACAGCCCAGGCTGTGCCAACGTGGTCTGTCTCATAGTACCCTTGGAACCAATATCAGCCCTAACCAGCTGGTCTCGCAGGTTCCTAGACTGTCGATAGGAAAACAACGGAGGATGTTTAAACTCGGGAATATTCCTACTGCAGGTACCCAATATATCCCAGTATTTCCTGATGATCTTATTAATGGAGGGACTCAATTCATTGTACACAGAGACAAACGGGATTCTATCTGGTTTCTGAGTAGTTCTCTGCTTGGACAGAATGTCATTCCTATCAAGGCTGCATACTCTGTCCCTGTGTTCAGACAGCAACCGATAGGGATAACCCCTGTCCCGGAACTTAGTCAGGCTAATCATTCTACTTTACTGCTATACCTATTTTTTTTATGTTACAAGCACAGATTTTTATAGACAAGCACAGATCACTTGTCTATTGTGTACTCAGCCCTTTTGATCCTTAAGTACTCAGCTTACCTGTATACTGTTATGCACCTAGCCTACCTGTTCATTCTTATGTACTCAGCTCACCTGTACTCTGTAATGTACCTAGCTTTCTGGTACATCCTTATGTACTCAGAATTACATGTACACAGTTGTTCTATCTACCTTACCTGTTCATTGTTATGTACTCAGCTTGCCCGTGCTTCATGTACTCAGCTCGATTGATTCGTATGTACTCAGCTTACTAGCTTCTCCGCATGCACTTGGCTCGCCTGGTCATCGTGTATTCAGCTCACTCGCTTGGTATGTACATTATTTAGTTGTTGTTATGTCGGTTCTCCTATCTTGCACGTACTCTCAGAAGCTTTCTCTTCCTCTTATACCCATATTTCAATGACAGAATTGAAAATCACTACTTTTAATGTTAGAGGTTTAAACAAACCCCAGAAAAGGTCTCAGAGTTTCACACTTCTAAAAAAAATTGCAAGTGAGATATGTTTCCTGCAAGAGACACGCCTTAAGACAGGGAGGATCCCATTCATATCAAATTCACAATATTCACAGTGGTTCCACAGCACATATGTATCTGCGTCTAGAAGTGTGAGTATTGCGATTAGCAAAAAGGTGCCATTTGTACAATAGTAGTGCAGGAAGACCCTGAGGGCAGATTCATATTCGTGAAAGGCAAGATTGGCCAATTTTTGGTTTCGCTAGCGGGTCTTTACGCCCCCAATACCAGACAGCACACCGCTGGCTTAGAACGACCCTCGTGCGGTTTCATGATTTTGCTGAAGGGGTAAAAGTAACAGTGGTGATACATCTTTCTATCTAATTCACATTACTGAAGTTGACTATAGGATATATCACTGTTTCGGATCATGCCCCTGTAACAACCTCACTCACGTTTGCCAACCTTCCTATTAGGGAGTGGATGTGGTGCCTTAACGAGACTCTTCTAGATACGGATAAACATGTCTCTGACTTTGACCCTTAAATTGACCCAATATTTCCAAGATAATACCCCACAGGACACAGCCCAGACTATTATTTGGGAAGTTCATAAAGCTTTTATCCGGGGAGAATTTATCGCCTTAGGTTCTAAGCTCAAAAAGGAAAGACAAAAGAAACTTAACTCCCTGCTAGGCAAAATTGCTGCACTAGAATCCATACAGAAACATTCTAAATTCTCCCTCGCTCAGGAAGATCTTAAATCCCTACGGAGACAGCTGAAAGAAATGTTAAATGCGCGAAAGCTTATCAGTATGCCAAGTTTAGACAGTACCTGTATATGCATGGAGATAAGGGGAGCAAGCTTATGTCCCATCAGATTAAAAGGAGGAACGATGCCCATTTGTCTCCTCCATTAGGTCTCATAGGGGAGGTATGTCTCCTCTACTGCAGATATAGCGGAAGAGTTCTGCTCCTTCTACAAAACTTTGTATAATCTGGACGCCACCCCTAGATCGCCCCTGAATACGCCCCTGAGTCTGAGAGAGTGCAACGTATAGACAAATTTTTAAAGGCCCTAAAGCTACCCACAATAAGTCCTGAGGACTGCTGCTCTCTATTAAAACCTTTTTTTAGATGAGGTGCAAAAAGTTATCAAAGGCATACCCTTGGGCAGGGCCCCAGGTCCAGATGGCTTGCCAATCGGGTATTACAGAAAGTTCCTTCACACTTTGACGCCTCATCTAACTAAGTGGTGTCATGCCCTCGCAAGTGGCGAATCCCCTCCCAGTCAAGCGCTAGAGGCCACGATCACCATAATTCCTAAGGAGGGTAAAGATACCAAGGAGTGTGGTAATTATAGACCTATTTCGTTACTGAACTTGGACATAAAGCTATGGGCCAAACTCTTAGCATCTAGGGTGAATGTTCTGACCCCAAAGATTATTAACAGGGAACAAGCGGGTTTCGTATTGGGTAGGGAAGGGAATTTCCAGTCCTGTCGTCTTCTCAATGCTATTACTTGGTCGAGACTTAAATCACAGCCTCTCGTGCTATTAGGTACGACGCGGAGAAGGCTTTCGACCGGGTTTGGACTGCTTTATATGCAGCGTGCCCTTCACAGGTTTGGAGTTCCTCCCTTGTTCACACAGGCGATCATGTCCTTATATCAAACCCCTAGTGCCAGGGTAAGAGTTAATGGCAATATTATCAAGGCCATTTAACATTACTAACGAACTCGGCAGGGGTTCCCCTGTCCCCCGTCCTTGTTCATAATTGTGATGGAGACATTACTTCAGGCGTTCCATGATAACACCTTGATTAGAGGCTTAACCATTAACGCAGTCTAGCACAAGTGCGCGGCATTTGCTGACGACCTGTTGCTCTTAATAACAAACCCCAATCAAGCCTTCCCTATTGTTCTAGATCTTATCTCCACCTTTGGGAAATTATCTAACTTTAAGATTAATTACTCAAAATCTGTGGCAATGGGGGTTGAGCTTCCGACTGCTACACTACGTATCCTAAAAACAACATACCCATTCAGATGGAGTGTTGACTCCCTTACATACTTGGGAATTGAACTCGCTAGCGATCCCTCTAAATTGTATAGTCTCAACTACTTACCCCTCCTGAAGAAAATCCAAAATCAGTTAAGGTCTCTATCGCTCCCGTGGATCTCGTGGATGGGCCGTAAGAATGTGCTCCTGATCTATATAGTACCAAAGCTGTATAGCTCTTGCAAATGGTACCTATCCACCTCCCACCACTCATTATTTTTGAAGGGTCAGACAGATATTTACTTCCTTCCTCTGGAAGAATAAAAAGCCTAGGTAGCCTATGACAGGACTATTTAGTACCTGCTCGCAGGGGGGCTTTGCCTACCAGATTTGAAGTATTATTATAAAGCAGATGCTAATAGCAGCTCTCCCCCAATTTCCTGCTTTGTATTAGTGACTCAACCAGCTACTGAAACGGCGTGAAATATGTAGAACGATAATAGACAGGCACTCTACACCTGGTTACCACACAGATAATATTTATTCAAATACGGTAAAATAAGTAAGTAGCACGTCTAAAAAATATGATAAAATAAAAGAGTTGTAGGTGTCAATCGGTAATCCAACTTGCGTTTTGATTATTGTGTACAGGTTCCTCTTATAATATTTGTAATAGAATGCATGTATGTTAAGAGTTGGAATATCTTAAAAAAATCGTACTATTTGAAATTTATTATAAAATGATATTAATAGGATATTATAAAAGGATAGTAGAGTTTAAAATGTCCTGTTGGAGAAGATAAAAGAAAATCTCCTTGCTGGCAAATATTAATTGTCCATTTATGTATTTATTACACATCCTGTGATTTAAGTAAAAGCCGATTGATTCCCAGAGGAGATAAAAAATGGTTGCAAATTCTTAGGTCCGTCAGATGTTGATTATGACATTTCATGTCTTTAGTATATTGATATATAGGCAAGTTCATATTTGAATACGGTATATATAATCTGTGTGGTAACCAGGGTGTAGAGTGCCTGTCTATTATCTTTCTACATATTATTACAAAGCGACACAGTTGAAGAGGTGGTTACAATTGTGTATTCCGTCTTACAGACCCCTAGGTTCCGATATTGAATTGGCTCTGTTAACGGGAGAAACAATATGCTGGGGCTTTGGGGCATTGTCACTCCTGACATTTCACCAACGGGTTTGTCTAGAGGCATCTATTTATCGATCTGTAATATCAAGTCGACAGTTGAGCTCTTTTCGGATCCACCTGGGTAGTTTGCCTGCTTCAGCGGTCCCCTTATTATTGAAACCAGAGTTGCCCTTCATCCCACAATTTGGAATTTGCTAACAGGTACCTCTCTAGCATCTTTCCTAACTAACCTGAAATCTGAGGGTGATGTTGCTTTCCTCTTGTGTCAGGCTTGTGGGAGATAGAAACTTCTTGGCAAAAGGAGAGCTGACTGGTATGTGCCAGGCGCCAGTTGCCAAATACACTAAGATCCCGACCCCCACTTGGTTTGAACAACTTGCATCCCATGATGCTCTGCCGAGTCATAGTATCTCACTCCTCTATCAGTGGCTACTTTACAAGAGGAGTAACGTGACCCCTTCTTTTATTAGAGCATGGGAAGCAGATTTGAATAGATCCTTCACTTTACAAGAAATTGCTCAGATCTTTTTGAGATCTCATGGCTTCTCTAGATGTATGAAAACACAACGACCTGGTTAAACTCTTCAAAATAGGTTTTAATTATTTGTGCTGGAGATGTAATGCACAGAGAGGCACCTCCGGGCATATTCTATGGTTTTGCCCGATCATTCGCCCCTTTTGTGATCGATTGAACATCAAATAAATGTGATATGCAAGCCCTTGATTGAGCTCTCTCATCAGTCAGTGTTACTATGGTTGCCGTCAAAAACGTGGCCGACTTGCCAATCCTCCTAATTCAGGCGGCTAGATTGTTAATTCCTCTGAACTGGCTAAGATCTCTCCTCCTACCTTTGAGGATTGGTATGATAAAATTGACCCAGATATTCCTGATGGAGGAATTGGCAAGTTGGGCTACTAGATCTCAGCTAGGTTGCTGCAACTGTGAACCCATGTCAAGAGTTCCGAATGGGGCATTCAGGGAATTGATGTTGCTTCCTATGACAAGTGGCACTTTAGAATGTAACTTTCTAGTCATTGGCATAGCTTTACTAGCTTGGTCCAGTTCAGTTTTATTGCTCCTTCTAGGACTTCTGTAATCCAGTTTATTCATAGGCAGGTTATACTGTTGCACAGGTATCTGGGTCTGAGTACACGTGTTTTTGTTGTGAATTGTATTCACTGTTAACTTTAGGTCTGTCGTTAACCAGTCCAAACTGTTCTATACCAATATGCTCCATAGAGGTCTACATTCCCCTCTCCCACCTCCCTTTTCTTAATCTCTCCTCCTTTTCCCTCTCATATTGTCATAGATCTCCTATCTCTCCATATTCTAGCTGATTTGTCTGGTACATGTAAAACTGATCGTCTGGTACATGTAAAAATGATCGTCTGCTCTTTTGATACGATATTGTTAATCATTCTTTCTATATTGTTACGTATGCATATGCTGTATTTCTTTAATAAAAAGAGATGTTGGTTAAAAAAAAAAAAAGGTTTTCAGAGTCCCGACCTTTAGCCCTGCTGGGAGGCGACATTAACATTATTTTCTCTGACTCTATGGACAGATTGATGTACCAGTAGGCCTTCACACCCAACACAGCAGTGACTTGCTAGGACTTTCGTAAACTGATCAGACAGTACTCCCTATAAGACCTTTGGCGAGTTAATCACCCTACTGATAAGTCTTTCTCATTCTACTCACCCCTCATGGTACCCATATCAGAATTGATGTTTGTTTTGGAACTATTTCCACCCTGCGTGTACTGAAGGGAGCCAATATGGGTCAAATCACCTGTCTGATTATGCCACGGTAATGGTCAGAATAGATCTTGGTATGGGATACACCCGCCAATGTCACTGGCGTCTTAACGACACTTTGCTTAAGCGGCTACTACTATGGGAAGAACTACGAGGACACCTTAAATCCTACTTTGAGCTCAATGAGGGGTCGGTTTGGTGATGTCCATTGTCTATGGGAGGCCCATAAGGCGGTATTGAGGGGACACTGTATTGCCCTGGGCGCAAGAACTGAAGAGGGACTCTGCAGCTACTGCCCAGTCTGAAATCCCGCCTGCATCGTTTGGAGGAGGCGATGTCTGTCCACCCCTACCCCGCAGCACGCTTAAGCATATTGTAGACACCCGAGCTCATATGAATAAGATAGCTTTAGGAAGAGTTGACAAACCTACTGCTATATACAGTACATGACAACGGTATTATTGATGGGGGAATAAGCCCCATACTTTATTGGGTAAACAATTCAGAAATCGTCCCCCACAAACTGGCCCATATGCAAGGGAGTGAATGGGACAGTTACTATGACCCCAAGGAAATTTTCAGCGCTATTCTCGACTTATTATGCCGCCTTATATAATCTACTTAGTGACCTTCTCACAAATGAGACCAGAGAGCGCTTACTCCAGACCTACCTTGGCCTCGTGTAACCTCCCCACTCTATTGACGACTGATATTAATGCCCTTAACAGGCCTATCACTGTGGAGGACATAGAGGAGGTAATTGATCATTTGCCTTAGGCTTAGGGTACTTTCACATTAGCGGCAGGGGAGTCCGGCAGGCTGTTCCGGCGGGTGAACAGATTGTCGGATCCGTCTGCCACTAGTTCACATGTGCCCCCGGACTTCCACTCTGTCCCCATTGACAAATTCCGGCGTACCAGCTGCCTATCGCCGTGCGCTGCCGTACTGCCACCGGAACTCTGCCCCCATTATAGTCAATGGGGATGGAGCGGCAGTCCGGTGGCACACATGACCTAGCAGCAGACGGATCCGACAGGCTGTTCATTCCGCCGGAACAGCCTTGCTAGGACTCCCCTGCCCGCTAGTGTGAAACTAGACTAAGTCTCCAGGTCCGACAGCTTTTCCTATAAGGCCTCATGCACACGGCCATTGTGCGGCAGTTCCGTGCATTGGGGACCGCAATGCACAAGCACTTCAGTGCGGCAGCCGCGACAGATCCAGACCCATTCAACTTGAATGGGTCCGTGATCCGTCTGTACCGTAAAAATAGAACATTGTTCTATTCAAGTGAATCGGTCCGCATCCGTGATGCGGGGTGCACACGGCTGGTGCCCGTGTATTGCGTACCCGCTGTCTGCGGGACAACCTTACAGCCACGGCCGGGCAACGGCTGTGTGCATGAGGCCTGTTACAAAACTTTTAAATCAGAAACTTGTTGAGGAAGGGTTGAGATGTATGCATATGTATCCATGCATGCCTGCAAACACGTGCGGGCATGTATGGTATATATATGCATACATTAAACCACCGCATCATGGGGTGATGTGCGCAGATGTGCCCAGTATCTGCGCACGTCTGCCCATGGTGATCCCCAGGGGCTCATGGTGGCCCCTGTGGGAAATATGTGGTCCCTGGAAGCTGTGCCCCCTTATAATCCCCCTTATATTAGTGTATATATGTGCCCCCTTTATATGTGTCCCCTTATAGTTAGTATATATTTCCTGTATGACCGTGTATATATTGGCCCTGTATGGCAAGTGGGGACATATGCATGTCCCCTGTATGTGATGCCCCAGATATATGCGAGGGTGTGTGTATATATAGATATGTGTGTATGTATTTGCACACGTGTCTATGTATATACACTTATGTCAGCATGACAGTATGTATGTGGGCTTATTGCTGCCCATTAATAACCCCCAGTTTTGTATGTGTATGTGTTATAGATGTGATATATGCAATTCCAACTCTTATCAACAGAGTTGTTTAGAGAAAACTTGTGCTGATAGCCTGTAGGATAACAGCTGATTAGCATCTAGTCCCCTTTTGTTCAGGCCCAAAGCAATCAACTCTTTTGGCACCATTTGTGAAGGACTTTCTAACCAGAGACATCAAGAACCTGTTTTTTCCACACCTCTGCCCATGGCTAAAACTCCATGCCCCTACTCCCAGCATTTTTGGGACCTAGGGGGGAGAGGACTCTGGGGATTGTAGCAGGCATTACGTCACAGTGACACTATGATGTCACATCCCTGAGGAAGGAGGAGGGGGGTGGTTTTGGCTATAAAGCCCCAAACAGAGCAGTGGTGCGGCCTCTTGCAACCAGACTAGAATCAGAGAATGACCCGCCTGGAAAAGGCCTACTAACGCTGGAAGGATTAAGTTATTCCCCTGACCCCCCGACCGCTATATCTCTCCCCTGGTTAACCCACACCCCTGGTCCTGTAACCCCTACCCTTGCCGTGTTACTGGACACCCTGATCCCCCAAACCCCTTGCCCTTATTGTATCCATTGTTTGTACCCCTGATCCCTGTGCCCCTGATTGTATTTGTGGTTCAGTTACACCCCCCTGATTAACCCCTGGTTACCCCTACCCCCCTGCATCCCCTGGTTCCCTGTGTGCTGGTAACCCCTGATGGACCCTGGTCCCTGCCTACTGTGCACCCTGGCCCATGAAACCCCTGATACACCCTTTCCCTACCCTGATTAACCCCTGGTGGTAACCCCTGCTTAAACCCTGCCACACCCCCCCCCCCCCCTCACTGTACACTTGCAGGGTATTTAACCCTTACATTGCTGTACAGTTCTGATATTATCCCCATTGTTAACCCTTTGTGTTTGTGGTCGGCTTACACCCCTGTAAGGCCACCGTTAACCCTCGGCGTACCCCATAGGGATAGTATAGAACTAGATGGGTGGGCTGTTAATATTGAATGTGTGTATCGTATAGATAGTTTGTGGGTGGAAATTGGGAATGTGTAGTGTAGTTTAGGATTGTATATTTAGTGCTGTATTGTTAGTGTATTGCGTGCGTTGTGTATTGTAAGTAATAAATACTGTGTTACTTATAACTATCTGTGTAACGTGTAGTTATTGGCGATAGTTAGTTAGTAAGGCGCATGCAGCTAGTGTAGCGATCAGTGTAAAGCATAGCGAAGGTATTGTTGTGTTATATAAAGGCATAAATAGGCGGAGTTATCACTAGATGGCTCCTCCCATTTATGAATATTAATTATTGATATTTGCATAAATATTAGTGATTAATATTCCCCCTTTACATTGGCGAGCCAGGCCCACTGCGTGGATTTTGCGTTTGTTTTTGGTCTTAGGGCTGAGGGTCGCTGGTACTGTGAATTAGCGGGCAGGAGAGACGCGGTCAGCGGAGTGTCTGAGCGTCTAGGACCCGATAATTCATACAGGAGAAGCGATACTTCCCTTAGAGTACCGGAAATAAAACAAATTTTTTTGCAGAGAATCTATAATCTATCTGTGTACTAATATTTTTGTATTTGCTTTACACGGTCACCGTCGCTGGGGTAAGAGAAGAAGACACGGAAAAGTACAGCACCAACAAGCATCGCTCAAGTGATTGCAAGGGAGAAGAAGACACGTCACTGAAAGAGATCCATCTTCGTGGGAGCGGCGTACAAGTCAGGCTAGTCGGGAAGAGGCGATCCGGGAAAATGGACTTCTTCCAAGCAGCTGCGAGGTTCGGCGCCAAGGAGAAGATGGACACTCATCAAACGGTGAGTATGGACTTCCCCACACTGCAACACTTGAGCAGACACAGCACATTTAACCCCATCCTCCCCACTACATACAAGTCAGCAGAAATGCTGTGGTCCGATTTGTTAGCACAGGCTTGTAGTTACGACAAGCTTTGTGTTAACAAACGGACGGTTTTGAACAAGGCCACCAAACAGCTTCGGATGCTGGCCAAACTCGTTCATACGTTTGAGGTTAGCATCTGTAAGCCAAAGGAAGTGGCGCTGGTGTCTCAGTCAACTGAGACAATTCCTCCGGCCATTTACTGCCAGTGCTGTGCCAGTAATTCGGACCAGGTTTCGGCATTGCGGGCACAGCTGGCAGAGAATGTGCAGTCTACTGTTGACCGAGATGCGCAGGTGGCTAGGATAGAGTCACAGTTAGTAGAGCTGCAGAGGCAGAAGGAGGAAATTGAGGCTAAGTTGACTCAGTCTTATACTGAGGTCAAGGCCTTCAAGGAGCGGACTGCCTCTACTGACGTGACGGTAGCCAAATTGAAGGCTGAGGTTGCTGTAAGGTCCCAGCTAATGTCTGGCATGCAACAGGTTATCACCAAGTTGGTGCCGGCCCTTTCTTTTTCCGTAAAGCCAGGGTCGGAATCTCCCAAAATGTTGCCCTGTGCAGGGCCACAAGGGGGGAGAGTAGTCTGTGACCGGTCTAATCATCAGGTCAAGCCGGTCCAGACTAACAGAGATTTTTCCCTGACTTTGGGAAAAAGAACTGTGGTGAAGAGTGCGTCCCTGAGGATGGAACAATTCAGGAGAAGGGAGCACGGCTGCAGTGTAGATGGACCTGGACCATGCAGAGCAAACATCAGATGTTTTGCATGTGGTGGCCTAGGTCACATAGCGAGACACTGCAAAACACACAGGACAGGAAACCAAGTCACGTGTTTCAGGTGTGGGAACAAAGGACACATTGCAAGGAATTGCCCTTGTGCAAGTAATTGCAATGTGTCCAACAGTATCAGCCAGGTAACAAATTGTGCAGTGGGGTCTAGTCAGCCTGGCCATAACGGGGTTACCTCTCGGCAGCATCACCGGCTGCTGAGGGGTCAGAGTGGCCAAGCTAGGCTAGGCAACATTTGACACCCCTGTACTATTTGTTACACCGTTTGTTCCCTGTGTATGTCCATGTTGTGTGTTTTTGTTATCTGTTGGTAAGTTTTTCTTGATGTTGATGGTGGTAGTCCTTGTCTACGGATGTGTTCTACCAGGCTGATTTATGTAGTGTTGTAAGTCCTGTCTGCTGTCTCTGTTTCATTCTGTGTCCCCTTGGAGTGGAACAGTGTTATACTGTGGATCGAGAACGTATAGGTTCGCGAGCAGATAATATCACACGGGAAATCCTGCTGGTCGGGAGAAGGCATAAGGACCTTCTCCATGCAGCACACAAAGGATGATGTGATATTATTCTGGGCAACCAGGGTCTCAGATCGATACAGATAACGCTGTTGTGCTCAAGGTTTTCGGTAGGGCTGTGTTGCGCTGGGGACTGGGGCGGACAGACAACATTGGTGTAATGTTGTGCTGCGCACTTGATTCTAGTCCGATCAGGCAGCACAGCTCTGATAGGGATTGGACGCAGAGTGTTTGGTAGCGGAGTGTGGACTGTGTTCTTGTGTTGTGGGGTCCTGGGGAGCCAGGGCATGACTATGCCATTGGTTCTGCAGGCCTCCACAGGACGGGATCACAGGGGGAAATCGGCCTGGGTACACATGAGTGGACAGGGATGCGGTGCCATCAATAACAAGATGGTGCTTTGTCCACAGAACTCCAGTTATCCTAACCTAGTAGGGTGGCCATCCTTATCTGTTGGTGCAGAGGGATGTGTAGCAGAGGACGCAATCCTCTGAAGGTAGGGTGTTCAGACACCAGTGTTGGGATAACGAGGGGTCCTGTGAGATAAAGGGCAGCCCAATACCTTTCTCTACCCATGGGTCAAAGGTATTGGTGCTGGGAATTATCACATTTAATCGCACTGTTAGGGGAGAAATTCCCGCGGGAGCGCCTGGTGTTTTCTTCTGCCATAGGTGTGATTTTATATGGAGCGGAAGAAAAACCCAGGAGATGCCACAGAAGAGGCCAGCTATTCCCCCTGACACTGTTGTGAAGCTCCAGAGGATCCCACTGGATTTTGGCAACTAAGCGACCTCTGTCTAGAGGTGTTCTAGAGATGGAGGACTGTGCCTCAATCCAGCGGGAGCATTATTTAAGGCTCTGGAGGAAGACTTGGGAGACGTTCGGGTGGAAGAACTTATTATTATCACTTGGTTCACCCAGTGAAACTTCTTCTGGTTCTGGTCATTGTAATCGGAGGGTCAAGGGACTTATTGACCAAATACACCAGAACCAGACAGAACTTTACTGAACTATCCGAAGGAGGAGGCTCAGGACATAACTCAAACCTTGTTCCTGTAGCCAAATATTGTATGGACACTTTGTTTCCTATGAGGGTTCGGGACGTATAACCTGTACTACCCTGAAACCCCATAGCACATTGTACATTTTATGATTTTGTATGGTGGTCGATTGTGTACCCATGGACACTCTAGGTGCAAATGTGTGACAGCCTATATTTGGCTGTACACATTTGCATCCTATAGTCGTTTCCCATTGACACAGGGGTCTGCGACCTACCTGTGTCTTTGGAGGTGTAGAGATATGCCAGGTTGCATGAGTCTCTATGGGTACACATACATATAATGATTTTGGAATGTGTTGGGAGGGATGTGACATGTGTTTTGTGTGAATGGGGATAAGGTTAGGTCACGATAGGGACAGGCATCATTCATTTACCACCTTGAACCCTGGAACGGTGAGGTTCTTAAGGGAAGGGCTGGAGGTGTAGTGTGGCGGAGGTGTTCTCCGCAGTAGAATTTAGGTACTATGACATCCCCGCTTAAGAGTCTGACCTGCCTTGTAAAGACCTATTAATCTGTCCACGGGAGAACCGCACCCATCAAGATGGAAACAGACGTTGGATAGAAGAAAGTTGGGACTGAGGTTGTGAGGGTGAACCCGCTCCAGATGCCTTGGAGGCGGGCCATACCTGAAGATCGGCAGAACTACCGAGAGACTGTGGGGGTGTGGTCACTCCAAAGTGGGGGTGGCTGACACTAAAAGTCTGTTAAAGAGATTGTGGGTGTGTGGTATCCTAAAGATGTCAAGAAAGTTCCAGCGAGAAGAAGACGGTGTATCCTGTGGATGGAGGAGTGGGTTACGGTGAAGGGCAGGTCGGAGGGGGCTGGATGAGGGGTGTTTAAGTACCTAAAGATGTGTGCACTACAGTTCTTCCTGAACTTCCACCAAGGATGGGGTTGAAGGGGGGGAAAATATATCTCAACCCATTTCCCCCAAGATATTGTCGAAATTCCGACAACAGGGAGATTGTTGAGGAAGGGTTGAGACGTATGCATATATATCCATGCATGCCTGCAAACACGTGCGGGCATGTATGGTATATACATGCATACATTAACCACCGCATCATGGGGTTATGTGCGCAGATGTGCCCAGCATCTGCGCACGTCTGCCCATGGTGATCCCCAGGGGCTCATGGTGGCCCCTGTGGGAAATATGTGGTCCCTGGAAGCTGTGCCCCCTTATAATCCCCCTTATATTAGTATATATATGTGCCCCCTTATATGTGTCCCCTTATAGTTAGTATATATTTCCTGTATGACCGTGTATATATTGGCCCTGTATGGCAAGTGGGGACATATGCATGTCCCCTGTATGTGATGCCCCAGATATATGCGAGGGTGTGTGTATATATAGATATGTGTGTATGTATTTGCACACGTGTCTATGTATATACACTTATGTCAGCATGACAGTATGTATGTGGGCTTATTGCTGCCCATTAATACCCCCAGTTTTGTATGTGTATGTGTTTATAGATGTGATATATGCAATTCCAACTCTTATCAACAGAGTTGTTTAGAGAAAAACTTGTGCTGATAGCCTGTAGGATGACAGCTGATTAGCATCTAGTCCCCTTTTGTTCAGGCCCAAAGCAATCAGACTCTTTGGCACCATTTGTGAGGGGACTTTCTAACCAGAGACATCAAGAACCTGTTTTTCCACACCTCTGCCCATGGCTAAAACTCCATGCCCCTACTCCCAGCATTTTTGGGACTAGGGGGGGGAGGACTCTGGGGATTGTAGGCAGGCATACGTCACAGTGACACTATGATGTCACATCCCTGAGGAAGGAGGAGGGGGGCTGGTTTTGGGCTATAAAGCCCCAAACAGAGCAGAGGTGCGGCCTCTTGCAACCAGACTAGAATCAGAGAATGACCGCCTGGAAAAGGCCTACTAACGCTGGAAGGATTAAGTATATCCCCTGACCCCCGACCGCTATATCTCTCCCCTGGTTAACCCACACCCCTGGTCCTGTAACCCCTACCCTTGCCGTGTTACTGGACACCCTGATCCCCCAAACCCTTGCCTTATTGTATCCTTGTTTGTACCCCTGATCCCTGTGCCTCTGATTGTATTTGTGGTTCAGTTACACCCCCCTGATTAACCCCTGGGTTACCCCTACCCCTGCATCCCCTGGTTCCCTGTGTGCTGGTAACCCCTGATGGACCCTGGTCCCTGCCTACTGTGCACCCTGGCCCATGAAACCCCTGATACGATCAGTGTAAAGCATAGCGAAGGTATTGTTGTGTTATATAAAGGCATAAATAGGCGGAGTTATCACTAGATGGCTCCTCCCATTTATGAATATTAATTTTTGATATTTGCATAAATATTAGTGATTAATATTCCCCCTTTACAGAACTGATGCCCCATATGACAAGTCTCTTTAACCGGTTCCTATCAGGTGACACGGTACCCACCGCTATGTCCCACTCGTATCTTATGTTAATCCCAAAACCTGAAAAAGACCCCCTTGAAAGTGAAAACTATAGGCCTATTGCACTACTTAACTCAGTACTCAAGATTTTTACTAAAATACTGGCCTCTCGTTTAAACGCCTTTCTCCCCTTATTAATCCATAAAGATCAGGTAGGTTTTCTTCCATGCCGACAAGGCGACAAGGTAGTGATAATACACGACAGAACATTGACTTCTTGGAGGTGGTTGGCCACTCGGGGGGGAGGGGGGGGGGAGGCATTACTTCTTAGTTTGGACGCCAAAAAGGCTTTTTATCGCCTAAGCTGGCCATTTCTGTTCGCGGCTCTGAAGGCATACGGTCTCTCTGCAAGTAACTTAGAAAGGAATGGTCTCAGATACAATGGAGATCCTCTTAAAAACTTCTTCTTTATTAGTCATAGAATAGACAGCAGACAAAGCCACTTGGTACACGGAATGTAAGCGTTGACACGTTTCGGGTACTAGACCCTTAGTCGTAACAATGCTACACAGTGTGACCCCACAATTTAAAGGAGTTTAATGCCCATCCCTCCAAAAATTCTAGGGGGGGGGCATTAACTCCATTGGTTGTCTCACTGTGCATCACACCCTTCTTTCAACCCACTAATCACATGTTTGATGTGTAACACCCTGTGCGGGAACTCTCAATCCAATTTAACCCCTAGGGAACTAAAATCCCGTCCTCCAGAACAAATACAGGGAAAGGAAAGAAACCGCACAGTGTGAACAACATACTCCATACAACAAATAAAAACATAAATTTCAGAACCAATATGACCCAATACCCTCAGGTGGATTGCAGATTTAAAAGAATTGCATATATATTTAATTTCAGATTAATACTAGAGCAAAAAGTGATAACAGTTATTATTTTTATATTAATTAACGTTACTGGTAAATGTACATCAGTTAATTACATGTATGATGTGTTACACGCTGTGCGGGAACTCTCCATCTAATTTCACCCCCAGGGAACTATGATGCCGTCCTTCTGGACAGATACAGGGAAAGGAAAGAAACCGTACAGTGTGAACAATACACTTCATACAACACATACAAACATAAATTTCAGACCCAATATAACCCAATACCCTCCGATGGATTACAGATTAGAAGGATTACATGCATATTAGATTTCAGATTGATACTGGAGCAAAAAGGGATAACAGTAGTTGTTCTTGTTTATTTATTTTTGTTACTGGTAAATGTACATCAGTTCTTTTTTCAGATTCAAGCCAGTTGGAATTCTGGTATTGAGTCTGAATATCCAGAAAGCCTCCCGTAGGAGGAGTTTTTTGCGATGATCACCCCCCCTCCTAGGTGCAAAGACCCTTTCTATTGCAAAGGCTTTAAAAGTCTTGACCTGATGAGCATGCATTTGTATAAAGTGTCTCGCTGCATTTGAGATGTTCAAAGCATTCGGGTTATTGATGTAATTCAAATGCTCCAGGAGTCGATTCTTGAATTTGCGGATCGTACTCCCGACATACATTAGATCACAGTCAATGCGGTCTCTCTGGCCCCTTTGTTCAGGCCATTAGGGGCTTATATTCCTCCCCATTGCGACAATCAAGCTTCCACATGCCGAGTCTCGACCAATACACATTGGCAATGGGACAATACAGGGATGCCCTTTATCCCCCTTATTATTTGCAATGTGTATTGAACCGCTAGCGGCTAAAATTAGGGCTTGCCCAGATGTCCGAGGTGTTATGGTTAGAGATAAAGAGTTTAAGCTGTCCCTATATGCGGACAACGTTCTACTTACCCTCACTAAGCTTCACACCTCCCTCCCAAACCTTCACTCCATATTACAGGAGTTTGGATGTCTGTCGGGGTATAAGGTCAACATAAAACTGAGGCTCTCCCCCTCAATATACTCCCAGCAACCCTCAGCAACCTTAGGGCAAACTTTTCTTTTTTATTGGAAGGAGGATTCTTTACGATATTTGGGTGTGGACCTTACCACCCGTAATGCGGATTTGTACAAACATAATTTTCCTCTCATATATAGAGAAATTAGGGATCTGCTCACCAAATGGCATACAATCCCTATATCCTTTATGGGTCGCATCGCAGCGGTGAAGATGATGATCTTACCTAAGATCTTGTACATGTTTGAGACTTTACCCATTCTGGTTCCCCTCAGGGACTTGCGGTCCATCAAGTCCCAGCTCTTTAGATTCTTATGGGCCGAGAAACACCATTTGATCCCTAGATCAGTACTCTTGTCTAGCAAGTCTCAGGATGGTTTGGGAGTACCTGACCTGACCAAATATTACTGGCAGCTCAGTTACGCTGTCACAGCATGGGCATCACTGCAACCTTATTCTATATGGATGCAAATAGAGACACTCTGGTTGGCCCCCATCCACCCTAATTCTTTGCTATGGTCTAGCCCCTATAGTGTATTACCCCCAGGGAACTCCTGGCTCCATGGCCTACACTAAATCCATATGACGGACCTGTAGTAGTAGATACCCCCTGGTCTCCTGCCACTCTTCCATGACTTCCTTTCCTATACCACCCACTACTCCCTGCTAGCCTTACCACTTCAGCGACAAAACTATCTTTTCACCACGGTATTTTCCACTACGCAGACATAGTGGACCCATTCACCAGAGACCTATTACCTTTTTCAGCCATTCAGAAAAAATATAACCTTCCCTCTTTGACTAATTACTTCTATGTTCAGATTAGACATGTTGCCCAATCTGTCTTCTCTGGGTTAACTGTGTTCCTCCCGACGGCATTTGAGCGCCTCTGTAGAAGAGGGGTACATATGAGGGGGTTGATATCTGAGATCTACTCCATTTTATTAAACCCTTTCCCAGAACGGATTACTAGACACTCTTATATGCTTTAATTGGAATACTTGGGAAGAACTCTACCTGACGCGCTGTGGCGCCTTATATAGAGGAGATCAGCGAAGTCCTCAATGTCAGTTCTGTCTCGGGAGAACCATTATAAGATACTTATATATTTGTACCACACTCCTGATGTCCTCCATTGATTGAACACGGCAGTTGCAGGGGTTTGCTGGAGATGCAGGACATCTTGGGGAACGCTACATTACGTCTCATAATATCCCCCCTTCCCCCATCTCCCAATGTGTCTTTTTCTGTAGCATTAGTGTCATTATGTGATAATAGTTGTATAATAGTATATATAAAAGTGCAGCACTCAACCCTGGGAAATTCGCCTTTTTAAAATTTTGTTGTTTTACACTACCGACCTGAGTTAGCTTTTTACAGTTTAGTTGGAATATAATTATATTGTGGTCACTGTTACCAAGCTTTTCATGGACAGTGACATTTCCCACAAGCTCTGCATTGTTAGAAATTAATAGAGCCAGCAGAGCATCGCCTCTAGTAGGATCTTCTACAAACTGGCCCATAAAATTATCCTGCAAAAAGCTGAGGAATTTTCTCAGTTTTGCAGCAGAGGCAGAACCATGTTCCCAATCTATGTTTGGATAGTTAAAATCTCCCATTATCATTACTGTGCCAGCCTGCGCAAGCCCGCTCCATTTGCGCATACAGTTGATCTTTTATCTCCTCAGTGATATTGGGGTGTCTATAGATCACACCAAGAATTATTTATTCATTAATTTCTTACCTCTGTAATTCTACCCACAAGGTTTCAACATCCTCACAACCTTCGCCCACAATTGTCTCTTCACACATACTTTCATATCACTCCTAGCATACAGACATACACCGCCACCTTTGCATTTAGCCCTATCGTTTCTAAAGAGTGTAAAACCTTGAAGATTTACAGCCCACTCATTAGAAGAGTCCAGCCATATCTCAGCTATACCAACTACATCAATATGTTTCTCCAGTACCAAGGCCTTGAGCTCTCTCATTTTGCTCGCTAGTCTTTTGGCATTTGTGAACTTACACTTTAAGTTGTCATCAAATTTTACACTTTTAGGAAATGTATTATTATTTTTTTTTTATTATTATATTTTCCTCCTTCAGAGTTGGTTTGCGACTGACGGATCTCCTTATCCACTTTTCTAATGCTTCCCTCACCAATATATTCTGACCCCTCTCTAACCTGTCTACCTCCATATTTATAGCAATATTCTCCTCCCTCATCCCTAGTTTAAATGCATTTCCACCCAGCTAGAATTCTCTCCCCCAACATAGCATCTCCCCTTCCATTGAGGTGCAAAAATTATCCACGGAAAAAAACATTTTGTACCCCAGTGAAAAGTCAGCCCAGTGGTATAGGAACCCAAACCCTTCTACTCTACACCAAGACTTAAGCCATGAATTTAAGTCCCTAAGCTCTCGCAGATGGCCCTGCACTACGCATGGCACAGGCAGTATGCCAGAGAACACTACCTTGGAGGTCCTTCCCTTTAGCTTAGTTTAGACTAGTTCTTTAAAAAATTTCTTCAGGACCTTCCACCTACCATTTATTTTGTCATAAGTGTCGCGGGTGGCATAGAAACACCACTTGCAACAAAGTTTGACGCAAGTGGCATGTAAAAAGTCGCAAACACAAGATTTGATACTGTTTTCCACCTAAAAAAAAAGAAGTGCCCCTGTAAGAGGTGTCCCTGTAGATGATAAATCTCCCCCTACATTCCCTTCAAAGAAGATACGTTGATCTGAATGTAGCTGAGTGGCATATCTAGATGCAAAAAGAGACTGGCAAATTTATCACAATTGTTGTAAAGGAAAACTGGCTTAGTTGCCCATAGCAACCAATCCGATTTCAATTTCATTTTCCAAAGGAGCTCTGAAAAATGAAAGGTGGAATCTGATTGGTTCCTATGAGCAACTAAGCCAGTTTTCCTTTACACCAGTTTTGATAAATCTGCCCCATGTTACGACCAGAGGATGTGGATCCTCTGGATCAGCTGATAGAGGACTAGGAATTAGCCCAATATTGCTGACTGCTGACTCTCAGAGTCAGGACCCTGGTGTTTGCACCAGTCACCCAGAACGCAGCTAACTGCAGCAGTGTGTACAGAGTCCAACAAAGGCAGAGTAAAGGAACAGATGATCTTTACTGGCAGAAGGTATACAAAATTAACTTGCAATAAAGGCAAAACAAAGTTCAGAGTAATACGGTAAACTGGGTCAGGCGAACTCGTGGTCAGGCAGTGCAGGGTCAGAAATCCAGGCGAATTTACAGAAGACGGCAGGCAGATTAGTAGTCAGGTAATGCACGGGTCAATAGTCCAGATAATCCAAGTAGCAGACGACAGACAGATTAGTAGTCATGTAATGTAAGGGTCAATAGTCCAGATAATCCAAGTAACAGACGACAGGCAGATTATTAGTCAGGTAATGCACGGGTCAATAGTCCAGATAATCCAAGTAGCAGACGACAGGCAGAATCGTAGTCAGGTAATGTAAGGGTCAATAGTCCAGATAATCCAAGTAGCAGACGACAGGCAGAATAGTAGTCAGGTAATGTAAGGGTCAATAGTCCAGATAATCCAAGTAACAGACGACAGGCAGAATCGTAGCCAGGTAATGCACGGGTCAATAGTCCAGATAATCCAAGTAGCAGACGACAGTGTCATATATCTTCTATATGAAAAAGAATCTTCATATAAAAGAGAGGATAAAAAAAAAATATAAAAATATATTATCCTTCAGGCGGACATAAAAAACGCCTCTAAGTTCTTTTTATCAAGTATCTTAATTAGATTTGTGCAAGCAGTGAAACAAAGGAACAATTGTATATGCAAAATATATAATCGTTTATTATAAAAACAAAGAATATAAAACAATACGATTGCAAAACAAATGATGAAGTTACTACGTAATATCCAAAATGTACCACACGGTGGTGTTGACACACCCCTATCTGATCAGCACAGCATGATTTATTGATTCATGACAACCAGTGTCATACTTTTAACAAAAGGACTCATGTACCAAGAGAAACTTAGGATCTTCTGTTATCAAACAGGCTATAACAATAAAACACAGATTTACAGGAAAATTAACTGTTATCCCTTGACTCTGTTTTCCTATGACCAATCAAAAATATATGATATTAATATGATATAATATTCAGCTCGGCAATCAGACTAAGGAAAATAACTTTCCAAGGGTTTAGTCCTCTTTTCAAATAATGTCAGATCTTCCATTAACAATATGCATCTTTGCTAAGAGAATAATCAGCATTATGGAGGCACCTAACACTATATATTCCCACAATATGGGAACTCTTGGCTATATACCGAGAGAAATATCTTATTAATATCACGAGTAGTAGACAAAATATACGTTACCGGGTCAAGGGTAGACAGAGTTCAGATGGGACCAGTTCTGAAGAACTTTCCTAGTAATCCAAAAAGAATAATCCAAGTTTCTTCTGGTAAAGTTTTTCTTTTTGATTGAATGAATGGATGGATCAATGGATCAATGGATCTTTTTCTCTAGCTCTTTTTTTTCTCTTGCTCACCCCGCACACGAGTAATTATTCCCCCCCTTATCTAAGAATCATCCCCTTTAGATTATGGATTCCCAATCAGGTAGGGTGGGTGTATTCGCATGCTAATAACCTCATGACGTTATCTCAACTCCTAATATGGTATAGGACAAATAATGAAATAATATAATGTTGCCCATCTGCCTCCAGATGGCACTGCGGTATTGTAGGTGAACATCCCAACTTTTAAGCATTAAAATTAAATATCTAATAATTTGTTCTCAGGACCTCGTTGACCTTTCCATATAAATCATTGAGGAAGGTCTTTCCTGACACTTTTAATTACCTATATCCTGGACTTGTGTAATGACCGACGTCACGCACATGGAGGATAAAAGGGAAAGCCCTGCCCAAGGGAGAGGGAAAGGTGGTGACCCCTAACTCACCTTGCGGCTGGCACCTGACTGCCCTGACGTCCCTAGACGGGTTCCTCACCCGTGCGGCGATCACGTGCCTAAACCCTGGCTTTCCCTAAAATGAGCCCTACATAGTAAACGGGCCGATGGGATCGCTAGTCCGCACCACTATCACTAAGAGGGAAACACCAGGGAGAGGACAGACAAAACAGACAAACACATACACCCAGGTGGGCGATCACAATAGACCACAAAGGTCCAACAGGGATCCGGAGTGTAGCGTTCTGGACCAACTACCAGAGAACGCAGCAACACAGCTCCAGAAGGTCAGAATAGATGTCCAGGCAGGAAGTTCTATCTCTGGCAACCAGAGAAGTGTGAGAGAGGAATATAAGGAGGTTTGGGAGTGCTGGACAAGGAACAGCTGAGGAGAAGGAGCTACGGATCCCTGAGTGAGCCAAAAGGGTTTGCAAAGCAAACCCAGAAAGCTACCATAAGGAAAACAGCCCTATCTTAAATAGAGCTTGCAGCCAACCGCTGCGACTTCCTGATCCCAGGTATAACGGAGTCAGGCGTGGTTCTCGATAACCTCGTGACAGTACCCCCCTCTCTACGAGGGGCCTCCGGACACTCAGGACTAGGTCTCTCAGGATGACAGGCATGAAAAACCCGAACTAGCCTGTCGGCGTTACCTCAGACGCAGGAACCCACATTCTTTCCTCGGGACCGTAACCTCTCCAATGCACCAGATATTGAAGAGAGCGGCGGACCCGACGAGAATTAACAATTTTGGATATCTGAAATTCTAGATTACCATCCACGACAACAGGAGGGGGTGGCAGCGGTGACGGTTCTAGAGGTGGAACATATTTTTTGAGTAACGACTTATGAAAAACATTATGAATTTTAAAAGTCTGAGGTAACTCCAGGCGAAAAGCCACGGGGTTGATGATGGCTACAATTTTGTAAGGGCCAATAAACCTAGGACCCAGTTTCCAAGAGGGAACCTTCAATTTAATATTCCTAGTAGACAACCACACATAGTCATTCACTCCTAGGTCCGGACCTGGCGACCGTCTCTTATCAGCCATGCATTTGTATTTACCTCCCATATTTTTCAAGTTAGCTTGCACCTTCTGCCATACAGATAAAAGAGATGACGAAAACCGTTCCTCTTCGGGAACCCCAGAAGACTCCCCCTCTTTGAAAGTACAGAATTGGGGATGAAAACCATATGCACCAAGAAATGGTGACTTGCCAGTGGATTCCTGACGACGATTATTTATGGCAAACTCAGCTAACGGTAAATATGATGACCGCAACTCTTGGTTTTCAGACACAAAACATCTTAGATATGTCTCAAGGTTTTGGTTGGTACGCTCAGTCTGTCCATTCGACTGAGGATGGAAAGCTGAGGAAAAGGACAAGTGTACCCCCAAACGGGAACAAAAAGCTTTCCAAAATTTAGAAATAAACTGGGTACCCCGATCCAAAACAACATCGGAGGGGACCCCGTGAAGCTTCATGATTTCACTGACGAATACCTGAGCAAGAGTCTTAGCATTAGGTAGTGCGGGTAACGCAATGAAGTGTACCATTTTGCTAAACCTGTCCACTACTACCAAAATAACTGTTTTACCCGCAGACAAAGGTAAGTCAGTGATAAAATCCATTGACAGATGTGTCCACGGTCTATTGGGAATGACGAGTGGTAATAGAGACCCTGCAGGACGTGTATGTGAAACTTTTGCGCGCGCACAGGTAGAACAAGAAGACACAAAATCCAATACATCCTGACGCAACCTTGGCCACCAAAAACGACGAGACAATAGCTCCAAGGTTGCTTTACTACCCGGGTGCCCAGCAAGTGCTGAACTATGATGTTCTTTTAATAATTCGAAACGTAGGTTCAACGGTACAAACAATTTCTCTGAGGGGCAAGAGACCGGGGCGTCCCCCTGGGCCTCTAACACCTTCCCCTCCAGAACAGAGTGTACCGCAGAAACAACCACTCCTCTTTGAAGAATGGGCACCGGATCACTCACATTACCCCCTCCAGGGAAACAACGAGATAGTGCATCAGCCTTGGTGTTCTTTGCCCCAGGACAATAGGTAATCACAAAGTTAAACCTG
This sequence comes from Bufo bufo, assembly GCF_905171765.1. Taxonomy (NCBI): domain Eukaryota; kingdom Metazoa; phylum Chordata; class Amphibia; order Anura; family Bufonidae; genus Bufo; species Bufo bufo. The sequence goes on from NC_053394.1 coordinate 178,407,321, forward strand.
GTAAAAAATAGCGACCACCTAGCCTGTCTAGGGGTGAGACGCTTAGCTGATTCGAGGTACAGAAGATTTTTGTGGTCCGTAATCACAGTGACGGGGTGGACTGCCCCCTCTAAGAAGTGACGCCACTCCTCAAACGCAAGTTTAATAGCTAATAGTTCCCTATTGCCAATATCATAGTTCTTTTCTGCTGCAGATAGTTTTTTAGAAAAGAAAGCACAAGGACGCCATTTGCCAGGAGACGGACCCTGAGACAGCACCGCCCCCACTCCCACCTCTGACGCATCGACTTCAACAATAAAAGGCTGAGAGACATCAGGTTGGACTAGTACAGGTGCTGAGGTAAACCTCTCTTTTAGAGAGGAAAAAGCAACTTTAGCGGCGTCAGACCATTTAGAAAAATCAGTCCCCTTCCTAGTCATGTCAGTAAGCGGTTTTACAATAAGTGAATAATTTTTAATGAATTTCCTATAGAAATTTGCGAAGCCCAAGAACCGTTGTAGTGCTTTGAGGTTCTCAGGAAGATCCCAATCTAAAATTGCCTGGACCTTCCTAGGATCCAGTACGGAAACCTGAAGCAGATAAAAAATAACCCAGGAATTGTATCTCCTGAACGGCGAAGACACATTTTTCAATTTTAGCATATAATTCATTCGTCCGTAGGACCTGCAGTACTTGTCTGACATGCACCTCATGTGTTTTCAGATCAGACGAATAAATTAAAATATCATCTAGGTATATTAGCACAAACCTGCCGATTAGATGACTAAAAATGTCATTAACGAAATGTTGAAAGACGGCAGGAGCATTGGTCAGCCCGAAAGGCATAACTAGATTTTCATAATGCCCCTCAGGGGTGTTAAACGCTGTCTTCCACTCATCCCCCTCCTTAATACGAATCAGATTGTAGGCCCCCCTAAGATCAAGTTTGGAGAACCACCTAGCACCCGCAATCTGGTTAAACAGGTCAGGAATGAGAGGAAGAGGGTATGGGTCTCGGATGGTTATCCGATTTAATTCGCGAAAATCTAGGCAAGGACGCAGGCCCCCATCTTTCTTTTTAACGAAGAAAAACCCTGCAGCCACGGGTGAAGAAGAGGGTGTGATGTGTCCCTTAGCCAAGCTCTCGGAGATATAATCTTTCATGGCTTGTCTCTCTGGACCCGAAAGATTATATAATCTGGTCTTGGGTAATTTTGCGCCGGGAACAAAGTTAACCGGGCAATCATAAGGACGATGAGGTGGTAACTTCTGACAACCCTTTTCAGAAAAAACATCCTCAAAATCCGAAATAAATGTAGGTAGGGTAGTTATGGAGGCGACTAAGCAATTGCTATTTAAGCAATTTTCTCTGCACTGCTCACTCCACTCCGATATCTCCCTGGCCTGCCAATCCACCACTGGATTGTGCGCTACCAACCAGGGAAGACCCAGCACTACCGGAGTGGGAAGCCCCTCCAGAACATAACCTGAAAGCATCTCGTTATGGTGGTCCCCTACCCGAAGGTGTAAATTATGAACAATGTGGGTGAGGTTTCTCTGAGACAGGGGAGCAGAATCAATAGCGAATATGGGAATGGGTCTCTGTAACGTACAGAGAGACAAACCCATAGTGCGGGCAAAATGGGCATCAATCAAATTTACCCCTGCTCCACTGTCTAGAAAGAAAGAACAAACCCCACACCTACGGCGAGCCTCAGGGGGACGGACCTGACGAGTAGTTCCTCCTAGCTGCATAGGCTCGTCTAAGTCCGTACAGACTAACTGCTGCTTGGGAGGGGTTACCAATTGCTCCGGTTTTTTCAACCTGTCCCTAAGGCGTCTCTCTATACGGATAGAAAGGGACATAACCGCATCAAGGGAAAAGGGGGTCTCATATAATGCAAGCGCATCTTTAACCCTTTCGGATAACCCAGAGCAGAACTGACTCCTGAGAGCCGGGTCGTTCCATTGGGTATCCGTAGCCCACCTACGAAATTCAGAGCAATACTCCTCTACCGGCCGCTCTCCTTGTAAGAGTCTCCGTAATCTTGATTCAGCCAGTGCGACTCGGTCAGGGTCGTCATATATGAGACCCAAGGCCCCGAAAAACTCATCCACTGACCGAAGAGCCTGGGAATCAGTAGGTAAAGAGAACGCCCAGGACTGCGGGTCCCCCTGCAGCAGGGAAATAACAACCCCCACCCGCTGTTCTTCATTACCTGAGGAGTAAGGGCGCAGTTTAAAATATAACTTACAGGCCTCACGGAATGTCAAAAACTTGTCCCTTCCCCCAGAAAATCTGTCAGGGAGAGGGACCTTGGGTTCCGCAACAACCTGGTTACCAGTAGCAACCGCTGGGCTTGCGGTCAGTTATAATCGCTGCTGTTGCTGGAGGACCGACGCCTTCAATCCTGCCACCTCACAAGACAGGCCATGAAATTGATTGGACAGAGCAGCAATTTGATCCATACTAGATTCTAAGTAGGTAAAAAAAAAATATATATATTTTTTATAATTTTTTTTACCTACACAAAATAAGGGCCAGAGATAATGTAATGACAGACGTCACGCACAAGGAGGATAAAAGGGAAAGCCCTGCCCAAGGGAGAGGGAAAGGTGGTGACCCCTAACTCACCTTGCGGCTGGCACCTGACTGCCCTGACGTCCCTAGACGGGTTCCTCACCCGTGCGGCGATCACGTGCCTAAACCCTGGCTTTTCTCTAAAATGAGCCCTAGTTAGTGAACGGGCCGATGAGATCGCTAGTCCGCACCACTATCACTAAGAGGGAAACACCAGGGAGAGGACAGACAAAACAGACAAACACATACACCCAGGTGGGCGATCACAATAGACCACAAAGGTTCAACAGGGATCCGGAGGGTAGCGTTCTGGACCAACTACCAGAGAACGCAGCAACACAGCTCCAGAAGGTCATAATAGATGTCCAGGCAGGAAGTTCTATCTCTGGCAACCAGAGAAGTGTGAGAGAGGAATATAAGGAGGTTTGGGAGTGCTGGACAAGGAACAGCTGAGGAGAAGGAGCTACGGATCCCTGAGTGAGCCAAAAGGGTTTGCAAAGCAAACCCAGAAAGCTACCATAAGGAAAACAGCCCTATCTTAAATAGAGCGTGCAGCCAACCGCTGCGACTTCCTGACCCCGGGTATAACGGAGTCAGGCGTGGTTCTCGATACCCTCGTGACAACTTGTTGGAGTTGACTGTCTTCTCCTATCTTTTTGAAATATAGGTTGACTTGGTGAAAGTTTTATATAGCGGCTTTGATGCTTGGCATCGGAACTTGTACATTTCATTTATCTACATCCATGAATAACTATTATTTTGAAATGGCATTTACTTCTCCCAGAAACCCAATTAACTTAAACTTATTTGTTTCTGTACCTTCTAAATGGTAAATACATGGTATAACATATATATAAATCGATACATTGTTACACATAGATAACACATATGAATTATTGATTAACATATGTTGTAAACTAAATATACCATACAGAGATATATATATATATATAATATAATTATGAATATATAAATTGAACCTCATACAGCAGATGTGCGATAAGGACATGAGTCCTTATCAAGTAACCTTGTTCCCTCCAGACAGACATGTTTTAGGGAGTTGGCATACTCCTTACAGATGGTCTCATATCTTTAGCAATAACTTTTAATACAATGTCCGTTTATGTTCACAATTATTAATTTTTATATAGACTGAACTTGCCATGAACTCATCTTGGCTTCCTCAGCCATATAATATAACTTTGGTTCAGGCTGATCTTATTCTTAAAGGCAATAAGATGAGCGTTCATTTTGATTATAATGTCATTAGATAATATTGTATACGTATGAAAATGCACAACAACAGGCAGAATCGTATTCAGGTAATGCAGGGGTCAATAGTCCAGATAATCCAAGTAGCAGACGACAGGCAGAATCATAGTCAGGTAATGCAGGGGTCAATAGTCCAGATAATCCAAGTAGCAGACGACAGGCAGATTCGTAGTCAGCCAATGCAGGGGTCAATAGTCCAGATAATCCAAGTAGCAGACGACAGGCAGAATCATAGTCAGGTAATGCACGGGTCAATAGTCCAGATAATCCAAGTAGCAGACGACAGGCAGAATAGTAGTCAGGTAATGCACGGGTCAATAGTCCAGATAATCCAAGTAATAGACGACAGGCAGATTAGTAGTCAGGTAATACACGGGTCAATAGTCCAGATAATCCAAGTAGCAGACGACAGGCAGAATCGTAGTCAGGTAATGTAAGGGTCAATAGCCCAGATAATCCAAGTAGCAGACGACAGGCAGAATACTAGTCAGGTCAATAAGTAGTAATAGTAAGGGTCAATAGTCCAGATAATCCAAGTAACAGACGACAGGCAGAATCGTAGTCAGGTAATGTAAGGGTCAATAGTCCAGATAATCCAAGTAACAGACAACAGGCAGAATCGTAGTCAGGTAATGCACGGGTCAATAGTCCAGATAATCCAAGTAACATACAACAGGCAGAATCGTAGTCAGCCAATGCAGGGGTCAATAGTCCAGATAATCCAAGTAGCAGACGACAGGCAGAATCATAGTCAGGTAATGCAGGGGTCAATAGTCCAGATAATCCAAGTAGCAGACGACAGGCAGATTCGTAGTCAGCCAATGCAGGGGTCAATAGTCCAGATAATCCAAGTAGCAGACGACAGGCAGAATCATAGTCAGGTAATGCACGGGTCAATAGTCCAGATAATCCAAGTAGCAGACGACAGGCAGAATAGTAGTCAGGTAATGCACGGGTCAATAGTCCAGATAATCCAAGTAGCAGACGACAGGCAGATTCGTAGTCAGGTAATGCACGGGTCAATAGTCCAGATAATCCAAGTAACAGACGACAGGCAGATTAGTAGTCAGGTAATGTAAGGGTCAATAGCCCAGATAATCCAAGTAGCAGACGACAGGCAGAATAGTAGTCAGGTCAATAATTAGTAATAGTAAGGGTCAATAGTCCAGATAATCCAAGTAACAGATGACAGGCAGAATCGTAGTCAGGTAATGTAAGGGTCAATAGTCCAGATAATCCAAGTAACAGACAACAGGCAGAATCGTAGTCAGGTAATGCACGGGTCAATAGTCCAGATAATCCAAGTAGCAAACAACAGGCAGAATCGTAGTCAGGTAATGTAAGGGTCAATAGTCCAGATAATCCAAGTAGTAGACGACAGGCAGAATCATAGTCAGGTAATGCACGGGACAATAGTCCAGATAATCCAAGTAGCAGACAGGCAGAATCATAGTCAGGTAATGCACGGGTCAATAGTCCAGATAATCCAAGTAGCAGACAACAGGCAGAATCGTAGTCAGGTAATGCAGGGGTCAATAGTCCAGATAATCCAAGTAGCAGACGACAGGCAGAATCATAGTCAGGTAATGCACGGGACAATAGTCCAGATAATCCAAGTAGCAGACAGGCAGAATCATAGTCAGGTAATGCACGGGTCAATAGTCCAGATAATCCAAGTAGCAGACAACAGGCAGAATCGTAGTGTCACGAGGGTGTCAAGAGCCACGCCTGACTCCGTTATACCAGGGGTCAGGAAGTCGCAGCGGGTGGCTGCGCGCTCTATGTAGAAACATAGTGCTGTTTCTTTATGGTAGCTTTCTGGGTTTGCCTTGCAACCCTTTTTGGCTCACTCAGGGATCCGTAGCTCCTTCTCCTCAGCTGTTTCTTGTCCAGCACTCCCAACCTCCTTATATTCCCCTCTCACACTTCTCTGGTTGCCAGATATAGAGCTTCCTGCCTGGACTTCTATACTGACCCACTGGAGCTGTGTAACAGTGTTCCCTGGTTGTTGTTCCAGAGTGTTACCCTCCGGATCCCTGTGGGCCTTGGTGGTCTGCTGTTGTCGCCCACCTGGAATTATATGTTTTCTCTGTATTGTCTGTCCTCTCCTTGGTGTTTTCCTTTAGTGTCAGTGGTGCGGACTAGTGATCCCACCGCCCCGTTCACTACACAGGGCTCATCTTAGGGAAAGCCAGGGTTTAGGCACGTGATCGGCGTACGGGTGAGGAACCCGTCTAGGGACGTCAGGGCAGTCAGGTGCCAGCCGCAAGGTGAGTCAGGGGTCACCACCTTTCCCTCTCCCTTGGACAGGGTCTTCCCATTTCCCTCCCTTTGCGTGACGCCGGTCATTACATTATATCTGGCCCTTATTTTGTGTAGGTTAAAAAAAAAAAAAATTCTTTCTACCTACTTAGAATCCAGTATGGATCCAATTGCTGCTTTGTCAAAGCAATTTCAAGGCCTGTCTTTGGAGGTGGCAGGATTGAAGGCGTCGGTCCTCCAGCAACAGCAGCAATTACAACAGACCGCAAGCCCAGCGGTTGCTACAGGTAACCAGGTTGTTGCGGAACCCAAGGTTGTTCTTCCTGACAGATTTTCTGGGGGAAGGGACAAATTTGTGACGTTCCGTGAGGCCTGTAAATTATATTTTAAGCTGCGCCCTTACTCCTCTGGTAATGAAGAACAGTGGGTGGGGGTTGTTATTTCCCTGCTGCAGGGGGACCCGCAATCCTGGGCGTTCTCTTTTCCCGCTGATTCCCAGGCTCTCCGGTCAGTTGATGAATTTTTTGGGGCCTTGGGTCTCATATATGACGACCCTGACCGAGTCGCACTGGCTGAATCAAAATTACGGAGACTCCTACAGGGAGAGCGGCCAGTAGAGGAGTATTGCTCAGAGTTCCGTAGGTGGGCTATGGATACCCAGTGGAACGACCCGGCTTTCAGGAGTCCGTTCTGCTCTGGGTTATCCGAAAGGATTAAGGATGCGCTTGCGCTGTATGAGACTCCCTTTTCCCTTGATGCGGTTATGTCCCTTGCTATCAGAATAGATAAACGTCTTAGGGACAGATTGAAAAAAACAGAGCAATTGGTAACCCCTCCCAAGCAGCAGTTAGTCTGTACGGACTTAGACGAGCCTATGCAGCTAGGAGGAACTACTCGTCAGGTCCGTCCTCCTGAGGCTCGCCGTAGGCGTGGGGTTTGTTTTTTCTGTGGGGAGAGGGGTCATTTTATTAATGTCTGTCCTTCCTTCCTCAAAAACAAAAAACCGTCGGAAAACTACTAACCCCAGGCTGTGTGGAGGATGTCAGCCGGGGGGTATACGTTTCCTCCATACGAACATCGCAATTTGTGTTGCCAGCGGTTGTTGTTTTTGGCGTTAAGATGGAGACTATTTCTTTTTTTCTAGACAGTGGAGCAGGAGTAAATTTGATAGATGCCCATTTTGCCCACACTATGGGTTTGTCTCTCTGTACGCTACAGAGACCTATTCCCATATTCGCTATTGATTCTGCTCCTCTGTCTCAGAAAAACCTCACTCACATTGTCCATAACTTACACCTTCGGGTAGGGGACCACCATAACGAGTTGCTTTCATGTTATGTTCTGGAGGGGCTTCCCACTCCGGTGGTGTTGGGTCTTCCCTGGTTGGTAGCGCACAATCCAGTGGTGGATTGGCAGGCCTGGGAGATATTGGAGTGGAGTGAGCATTGCAGAGAAAATTGCTTAAATAGCAATTGCTTAGTCGCCTCCATAGCTACCCTACCTACATTTATTTCGGACTTTGAGGACGTTTTTTCTGAAAAGGGTTGTCAGAAGTTACCACCTCACCGTCCTTATGATTGCCCGGTTAACCTGATTTCCGGTGCAAAATTACCCAAGACCAGGTTATATAATCTTTCGGGTCCGGAGAGACAAGCCATGAAAGATTATATCTCCGAGAGCTTGGCTAAGGGACACATCAGACCCTCTTCTTCACCCGTAGCTGCAGGGTCTTTCTTCGTTAAAAAGAAAGATGGGGGCCTGCGTCCTTGCCTAGATTTCCACAAACTAAACCGGATAACCATCCGAGACCCATACCCTCTTCCTCTCATTCCTGACCTGTTTAATCAGATTGTGGGTGCTAGGTGGTTCTCCAAACTTGATCTTAGGGGGGGCCTACAATCTGATTCGTATTAAGGAAGGGGATGAGTGGAAGACAGCTTTTAACACCCCTGAGGGGCATTATGAAAATCTAGTCATGCCTTTCGGTCTGACCAATGCTCCTGCTGTCTTCCAACATTTCGTTAATGACATTTTTAGTCATCTTATCGGCAGGTTTGTGGTGATATACCTAGATGATATTTTAATTTATTTGTCTGATCTGAAAACACATGAGGTGCATGTCAGACAGGTACTGCAGGTCCTACGGATGAATAAATTATATGCTAAAATTGAAAAGTGTGTCTTCGCCTTTCAGGAAATACAGTTCCTAGGTTATTTATTATCTGTTTCAGGTTTCCGTATGGATCCTAGGAAGGTCCAGGCAATTTTAGATTGGGATCTTCCTGAGAACCTCAAAGCAATTCATTAAAAATTATTCGGTGATTGTAAAACCCCTTACTGACATGACTAGGAAGGGGACTGATTTTTCTAAATGGTCTGACGCCGCTAAAGTTGCTTTTTCCTCTCTAAAAGAGAGGTTTACCTCAGCACCTGTACTAATCCAACCTGATGTCTCCCAGCCTTTTATTGTTGAAGTCGATGCGTCAGAGGTGGGAGTGGGGGCTGTGCTGTCTCAGGGTCCGTCTCCTGGCAAATGGCGTCCTTGTGCTTTCTTTTCTAAAAAACTATCTGCAGCAGAAAAGAACTATGATATTGGCAATAGGGAACTATTAGCTATTAAACTAGCGTTTGAAGAATGGCGTCACTTTTTAGAGGGGGCAATCCTCCCCGTCACTGTGATTACGGACCACAAAAACCTTCTGTACCTCGAATCAGCTAAGCGTATCACCCCTAGACAAGCTAGGTGGTCGCTATTTTTTACCAGGTTTAACTTTGTTATTACCTATCGTCCTGGGGCAAAAAATACCAAGGCAGATGCACTATCTCGTTGTTTCCCTGGAGGGGGTAATGTGAGTGATCCGGTACACATTTTACAAAGAGGAGTGGTTGTCTCTGCGGTACACTCTGTTCTGGAGGGGAAGGTGTTAGAGGCCCAGGGGGACGCCCCGGTCTTTTGCCCCTCAGAGAAATTGTTTGTACCGTTGAACCTGCGTCTCAAATTATTAAAGGAACATCATAATTCGGCACTTGCTGGGCACCCGGGTAGTAAAGCAACCTTGGAGCTATTGTCTCGTCATTTTTGGTGGCCAAGGTTGCGTCAGGATGTAATGGATTTTGTGTCTTCCTGTTCTACTTGTGCGCGCGCGAAAGCCTCTCATACACGTCCTGCAGGGTCTTTATTGCCACTTGTCATTCCCAATAGACCATGTACACATCTGTCAATGGATTTTATCACTGACTTACCTTTGTCTGCGGGTAAAACAGTTATCTTGGTAGTAGTGGACAGGTTTAGCAAAATGGTACACTTCATTGCGTTACCCGCACTACCTAATGCTAAGACTCTTGCTCAGGTATTCATCAGTGAAATCGTGAAGCTTCACGGGGTCCCTTCCGATGTTGTTTCGGATCAGAGAACCCAGTTTATTTCTAAGTTTTGGAAAGCTTTTTGTTCCCGTTTGGGGGTACACTTGTCCTTTTCCTCAGCTTTCCATCCTCAGTCGAATGGACAGACTGAGCGTACCAACCAAAACCTTGAGACATATCTAAGATGTTTTGTGTCTGAAAACCAAGAGGTGTGGTCATGATGACCATGATTTACCGTTAAACAAGTTTGCCATAAATAATCGCCATCAGGAATCTACTGGCAAGTCACCATTTCTTGGTGCATATGGTTTTCATCCCCAATTCTGTACTTTCAAAGAGGGGGGGTCTTCTGGGGTTCCCGAAGAGGAACGGTTTTCATCATCTCTTTCATCGGTATGGCAGAAGGTGCATGCTAACTTGAAAAATATGTGAGGTAAATATAAATGCATGGCTGATAAGAGACGGTCGCCAGGTCCGGACCTAGGAGTGAATGACTATGTGTGGTTGTCTACTAGGAATATTAAATTAAAGGTTCCCTCTTGGAAACTGGGTCCTAGGTTCATTGGCCCTTACAAAATAGTAGCCATCATTAACCCCGTGGCTTTTCGCCTGGAGCTACCTCAGACTTTTAAAATCCATAACGTCTTCCATAAGTCGTTACTCAAGAAATATGTTCCACCTCTAGAACCGTCACCGCTGCCACCCCCTCCTGTTGTTGTGGATGGTAATCTAGAGTTTCAAATATCCAAAATTGTTGATTCTCGTCGGGTTCGCCGCTCTCTTCAATATCTGGTGCATTGGAGGGGTTACGGTCCCGAGGAAAGAATGTGGGTTCCAGCGTCTGAGGTAAACGCCGACAGGTTAGTTCGGGCTTTTCATGCCTCTCATCCTGAGAGACCTAGTCCTGAGTGTCCGGAGGCCCCTCGTAGAGAGGGGGGTACTGTCACGAGGGTGTCAAGAGCCACGCCTGACTCCGTTATTCCCGGGGTCAGGAAGTCGCAGCGGCTGGCTGCGCGCTCTATGTAGAAACATAGTGCTGTTTCTTTATGGTAGCTTTCTGGGTTTGCCTTGCAACCCTTTTTGGCTCACTCAGGGATCTGTAGCTCCTTCTCCTCAGCTGTTTCTTGTCCAGCACTCCCAACATCCTTATATTCCCCTCTCACACTTCTCTGGTTGCCAGATATAGAGCTTCCTGCCTGGACTTCTATACTGACCCACTGGAGCTGTGTAACTGTGTTCCCTGGTTGTTGTTCCAGAGTGTTACCCTCCGGATCCCTGTGGGCCTTGGTGGTCTGCTGTTGTCGCCCACCTGGGATTATATGTTTTCTCTGTATTGTCTGTCCTCTCCTTGGTGTTTTCCTTTAGTGTCAGTGGTGCGGACTAGTGATCCCACCGCCCCGTTCACTACACAGGGCTCATCTTAGGGAAAGCCAGGGTTTAGGCACGTGATCGGCGTACGGGTGAGGAACCAGTCTAGGGACGTCAGGGCAGTCAGGTGCCAGCCGCAAGGTGAGTCAGGGGTCACCACCTTTCCCTCTCCCTTGGACAGGGTCTTCCCATTTCCCTCCCTTTGCGTGACGCCGGTCATTACACGTAGTCAGGTAATGTAAGGGTCAATAGTCCAGATAATCTAAGTAGCAGACGGCAGGCAGAATTGTAGTCAGGTAATGCAGGGGTCAATAGTCCAGATAATCCAAGTAGCAGACAGGCAGAATCATAGTCAGGTAATGCACGGGTCAATAGTCCAGATAATCTAAGTATCAGACGACAGGCAGAATCGTAGTCAGGTAATGTAAGGGTCAATAGTCCAGATAATCCAAGTAGCAGACGACAGGCAGAATCGTAGTCAGGTAATGTAAGGGTCAATAGTCCAGATAATCCAAGTAGCAGACAGGCAGAATCATAGTCAGGTAATGCACCGGTCAATAGTCCAGATAATCCAAGTAGCAGACAACAGGCAGAATCGTAGTCAGGTAATGTAAGGGTCAATAGTCCAGATAATCCAAGTAGCAGACGACAGGCAGAATCGTAGTCAGGTAATGCAGGGGTCAATAGTCCAGATAATCCAAGTAGCAGACAGGCAGAATCATAGTCAGGTAATGCACGGGTCAATAGTCCAGATAATCTAAGTAGTAGACGACAGGCAGAATCGTAGTCAGGTAATGTAAGGGTCAATAGTCCAGATAATCCAAGTAGCAGACAGGCAGAATCATAGTCAGATAATGCAGGGGTCAATAGTCCAGATAATCCAAGTAGCAGACGACAGGCAGATTCGTAGTCAGGTAATGTAAGGGTCAATAGTCCAGATAATCCAAGTAGCAGACGACAGGCAGATTCGTAGTCAGGTAATGTAAGGGTCAATAGTCCAGATAATCCAAGTAGCAGACGACAGGCAGATTCGTAGTCAGGTAATGTAAGGGTCAATAGTCCAGATAATCCAAGTAGCAGACGACAGGCAGATTCGTAGTCAGGTAATGTAAGGGTCAATAGTCCAGATGATCCAAGTAGCAGACGACAGGCAGAATCGTAGTCAGGTAATGCACGGGTCAATAGTCCAGATAATCCAAGTAGCAGACGACAGGCAGAATCATAGTCAGGTAATGCACGGGTCGATAGTCCAGATAATTCAAGTAGCAGACCACAGGCTTCAGCAGAAGTTACCAGGTATAAAACCACGCTTGGGCACTTAATGTAAGTGAAGCTGCCCTATATACCAGTATCTCCACTTCCAGGTGGGGTCAGTGATTAGGAGCCTGCTCGCCACTCCCATAAGAATGGGAGAGATTATCCCGCGTGTGCTATAGCGCACCAGATGATACCGGGCCGTGAGGACGGATGCGGCGGTATGCTGGTGGGTGCCTGCTTCTCCTGTGAGGTAAGCCAGCACTGGGACCCATGGTGCTGCAGTGTGCTGGTGATGATCTGTCACCCTGCAGTGAGGTCACGGACCCAATACTGACACCCCACTTCGTGCAATATTGGGTGATACCCAGCAAACAGTGTGAATAACAATTACCGTAGGTGCTAATCTATTCTTGTTGAGCAACAAAAACTATGATGGCATATAAAAGATCCTCCAAGTATACTTTGTCATGGAGGTCTGGGCCTATAGCAGCCTAAGATTCATGTCTGTGTGAAAACCAGGAATGGCTTCCATACTGATTAAAAGTTCATATCAGCTATAATGTGTTTTGGGTCCCTGCCTGCTCCTAGGCCACGTGACACATGAACGTGCCGTCACTTGGCCTAGGAAAAGCTGAGAGAAGACCAAAACACTTACAGGAGTGCAGCTGCCTTCTCAAACAGCTGATATGTGGCAGATGTCGAACATTATAAAAGTCTTGGAAAACCCCTTGAAGGCAGTATTGAAAATCAGTGGAATGGGAAGAAGATAGCCAGGGTTCCCAAAACTTCTGAAAGGCTTCAAAGGTGTCATTACGAATAGCTCCAGGTTTTTTATAGAGGACTATCCTATTGATCCTGTCCAGTACAGCTTAGAAGCTGAGGGTGGCAGAACGCCAAAAGCAATATGAATTCTAGCTGCTAAGTTATTGAACAGGAGACCACATCGCATATTAGCTCCCCCATGATGTCTCCGAGCACCGTTTGCTTGTTTTTTCCTCCTCCTCCTTCTTTTCTCATCAGGTGAGCTGCTTGGCAACTTGATTGGCTGATTTGGGTGCCCTACCTGTTGCTGGGACAGGTAATCTACCACTTCATTCATTGGGGAGGGGGGTATATATACTCCTGTCAGAGATCTGGAGGCTTGTCCATCACCAGGGATCACATCATGTTTTTCCCATCTGTTTAATTTTAATGTATATGTTAAACAGATGCCTCAGGATACAAGAACGTGGTGTGCTGTGTTTTTGTATCCTTTTTTTCCCGAACGTATATGTCAAACGGAGGCATAAAACGTGATGTGGACCCACCCTGAGTCACCCAGCTTCTCTGGGAGGACATGATACTTCTTTGTGGGCCAAATTTTTGGTTGTTAATATTGAATTATTTTGTTAAAATGATTTTATGGTTCTTTATGTTTTATACCCTTAATAAAGGACCGTGGCCATTTTTTATTCAAAAGCTGAGTGGTTTTATTTTTTGAGAGAGTCGCAAGAGTTGAACCCTTTTTATTCTGTTCTGCTTTATTCATGTATCTCATGATGTAGGCTAGGTTCCTACTGATCTACATATGTTGTTCTGTTACTTCACATTTCAATCTATATTCAACATTGTTCAATAATATTGGAGATCTATGTTCATTTTTTCTGTAATCATTTACATCCCATGTACATTTTCTCCATCTTGCTATTACACTAATAAATGTTTTTGAAGCACAAAAGCCGAGTGGTGTGGTTATTTATTAATATATAGTTCTGTATTATTGTTCAGTAAAGTTTGCAAGTGTGGTACCATGAATTTTTAACCTGGTTTCCTGTGTGGGAGTTTTGCTGTGGGCATTTTGTAAGCTTCGATGCATTTTTTGATCTGGCTGATTATTCTGTACTGCTCTCCTTTTTTGTTGTGGACAATATCCAGCTCACCTGCTGCCTCTATCCTTGAGTCGACTTCCCTGATGCACGGAGACCTTGTAAGACCGTGAAATTATGGAAATAAAACGATGAATCCAGCATCGAAGTTGAAAATATTGTGGTTCCTTTATTCGGTGTAGTACTGTTCCATACAGTGACAGCATCACATCAGTGTTCCAAATGAACGTCTCGCGTTTCAAACAAACATGTTCTTAGTCGTGACTGAGCAGAAATCCAACTGGCCATGGCTATTTTGGCTAGTCGCAACCTCTCCTCCCATCTCCAGGTGGTGATTAGAAGGAGCAGATTGCGGCACACCCAAGCCAGAGCCAGTAGGAAAATCTGAAATTAACATTGGTGTAAGTTAAATATCTATAAAACCAAATACATGCACTTAAAATGTGTACTATTCAGGCTCCTGGGTCTAAGTCAGGAAATAAGGAAAATAAATATGCAAATCTCATCCTAAAAAAGTAAACAAGATAATAGTAAGAAATAAATTCCTGAAAAAACCGCATGTCTGAACAGTGGTTTTCCAATGTTAAAAACAGAACAACAAAAATGCAAATCAAACATGTCAAATATATCCTCATAGCTGCTCTTCTGAGTGAAATAACACAATAAACATGTAGGCACACCAGGAATGGACTAAATCCTAATACAGATACAGGAGTTCTTTTTTCAGGTTCAGACCATTCGGATGTCTCGTTTTAATCGAAGAATCCAAAAAGGCTTCCCTTTTCTATTAATCGCCTTTGGAAATTACCCCCTCGATAGAGGTAAAAACTCGCTCAATTCCAAAGCAGAAAAGTTTGTAAGCTCCTGTCATGCATCGAAATAAAATGCCTAGCTGCATTCGAAATATTGACATACGAAGAGTTAGTAACATAATTTAAATGTTCCAAGATTCTGTTTTTCAACCTTCTTATAGTACTTCCCACATAAAGGAGGTCGCATTGTGTACATCTGATAACATAAATGACCCCAGTGGTGTTACAATTTATATAAGACTTAATGGAGAAGGTTGAAATATGTTCTGAGTCATGGAACATTTTGGTGGGCACAACATAGCCGCAAGTTTTACAGGGATGACTGCCGCACCGTGTGAACCCGGTATATTTGAGCCAGCTACTTGCCTGGGTTCTTTTTGGAGCAGATGTGAAAAGTGAAGGGGACAATGATGAAGCCAGCGTGGTAGACCGTCTAGCTGCCACTCTATAGCCATCCTGTAGTAAACCATGTAAAATATTCGTCTTCATGTAAAATCGATATGCATTCCGATACTACAAGTTTTTCTTGGTTTTATACATAAACAAGAAATAAAATAAAAAAAGACAGTATCACATTGTCATTTGTAAAGATAAATATATGCACAGTTGGGTATAGCAATTGTCAAAGACAGAACTTACAATAAGCTAACCCAAACCCTCCCTCCCCTGAACCGCACCATACCACACCCATACCATCTCCCCTACTTTTCCGACCTGCAATAATATACAGCCTGCCACAGTTAAGTCCCACAACCAAGCTAGAATATCCCCATCTTATCTTTACCTACTAGTACAGCCCCCTATTTGATAGGAAAGAAGGTGTCTGGCTGGCAGCCCAATACCATCAACCACAGTCCCCATATGGAGTCAAAATTTTTAACAGTGCCTCTTTTATAGTATATTCCTCTCTAGCCCTATTATCACATTCATACGTGCTATGAACTTTGGTTGGTACGGTGTTACTAATCCAATATTTGGCTATTAATTTCCTAGTCTGGTATAGTAGTCTACTTCTGCCAATGCTAGGTCCCTCTGAGGAATCATCTTGTAGTAGGCCCAGTATACATATTAACGGTTTAGCCGAGTGTCTTATTTTATATACCTCAAAAATAACATCCAGTACTTCACTCCAGAAAATGCCCAGGGCAGCACATTCCCAAAACATCTACATTATATGCGCCATTTAGGGCAGTTAGATGATGCCAGGAGATCCATTACAATCATCAGCCTTGCTTAGCAGATATGAGACATCTTGGGCGACTTTTCCTAGGTCTTTTCTTAGAGGAGGTACTGACCCGGTCTTCTACTTCTTTTATTCTCTCAGAGACCTTCCTTAAGTCGTGTCTAATGAAAGACATATTTTCTTATAAGTTCCCCAATTGAGTATTGAGGGAAACAAGCTCAGTGCCGCAGTTGATGACAGCCTTGAAGACATCTGCAATTGTGGGTTCAGTTATTTCTTGCGCTGGTACTGCACTATTGGCTCCCTCAGCAGCCGCCACATTTATTGTGGCCACTTCATCTGCCACCTGGCCCCTGTACTTTCTGGACTGTTATTGCAGTTGGTAAGAGGCGGATGCACCAAAAGTCCAGTGTCTCCCCTCTGTGATTCCTCAGGGACACTTGGCGCATCTGCAGGAACCACTCTAGCAAACTCTTCCAGTTGCGCTGCCACCTCCACTGCCCTTATCCCCGTTTCAGCGCCATCTTGCCTTCTAGCAAACTGCTCCAGTTGCGCTGCCACCTCCGCTGCCCTTATTCCTGCTCCAGTGCCATCTTGCCTCGCCCGCACTGCAGGTCCGCTCTCCCTCCCCTCCTTCTTACTCTGGCGCGTCATACTACTCGTTCCTGGCTGCTCCGGTCTCCCGTACTCAATATCGTCGTTCAGGGGACTTGTTCTGTACGATGTTGTGTGGATGCAGGAGGATTTGTAGGATTCTCGTCCGGGAGCGCAAGAATCAGCGTCCTCTTACATGCCACGCCAGGCCACACCCTCCAACTATTTTCTACATTAAACCATGCCTCTAACCCTTCCCAATTCCTATCCCCCACACAATAAAGGTGCCCAAGGCTGTAACAACACTCCCATAGTTGCCCTCAGACAATAATGATGCCACCTTAGTGCCTTCCCATGGAGTTTGATACCCCCTTAGTGCCTCCTCTCTCTTCATTATATCTTCTTAGCACCCCCTGTAGGAAGGCACAAGGATCCGTCGTTGACAGAAGGCATGTGTCACCCGAGGTTCTGGCCTCAGTGAATTAAGAGCCGGTATTTTCAGGTGTCAGCGGCAGCTAATGCTGATTGACACTGTGCTATTTTAGTATGGCTGTATAGCTGATTCGGGACGGCTCTTACTGGGAGCTCCATTCTCCCACCTTTGTCGCCTCCTACCAAGTCCTGATTGACAGGGCCAGGCAGCGCTCGCATCTGTCTGCCAGCCCTGTGCTCTGGTGAAATCTCGTGCCGTTCAGCAGAATGCTGAATGGCACGAGATTTCACCAGAGCACAGGGCTGGCAGACAGATGCGAGCGCTGCCTGGCCTTGTCAATCAGGACTTGGAGGGAGGCGACAAAGGTGGGAGAACGGAGCCTCTAGGAGCAGGAACAACGCCATCCCTGCTCCTAGAGGCTAATTAGCATACTATAAAAGTTAGATTTCTGGCGTAACGGGGGCATAGATAAAAGTAGGAATAGGCTAGTTAGGTTCAGCTGACATTAGCACATCACTAATGTCAGCTAGCTTAATAGGGTTAAATCTGGTGACATAAACCCTTCAACGGAGGCTGCCAAAGAGAAAACTGCCTTTGTCACCCCTGGGGCTGTATCAGTATAAAGTGTTACCCTTTGGTCTACATAGTACCCCCGCCAGGTTACAACGACTCATTGACATTGTACTTTGTCGGTACGCGTCGGCTCACCTGGACGATATCGTCATCCACAGTACCGACTGGGAAAGTCCTCTACCCAAAGTGCAGGCTGTAGTGGACTCCCTTAGGAAGGCTGGACTGACCGTGAACCCAAAGAAATGCGCGTTAGGGTTAGAGGAGACTAAGTACCTGGGGTACGTCATTGGACGTGGAGTTATCAAACCCCAAGTGAATAAAATAGAAGCGATTCGGAATTGGCCCCAACCTGTCACCACTAGGCAAGTAAAGTCGTTCCTGGGAATGGTGGACTATTATATGAGGTTCGTTCCCCATTTTGCCACTTTAGCGGCTCCGTTGACAGGGCTCTTGAAGGGACGGAAGTCTGTGATGGGTCTGCTGGAATAACCAGGCGAGAGGCTTTTTCATGTTGAAGTCGGTCCTGTGCAGGTCACCGGTTTTGGTGACGTCTGACTTCAAGAGGGAGTTTGTGGTACAGGACCGACGCCTCTGAAGTAGGGCCTCGGAGCTGTACTATATCAGGAAATCAATGAGGAGGAACATCCTGTTGTTTTCCTGAGCAGCAAACTCAGCCGGGCAAGACTAGGTACAGTATAGTGAAAAAAGAGTGCCTAGCCATCAAATGGGCACTCGAGTCTCTCCGCTATTATCTGTTGGGGTGAAAGTTCTGTCTGGTGACCAACCACTCCCTTCTCAAGTGGATGAGCCAGGCCAAAGAGAGGAATACTGGGGTCACCAGATGGTTCTTGTCATTACAGATTTTCAAGCTCTCAGTGGAACACAGGGCAGGTCGTTTACAGGGAAACGCGGATGCCCTGTCCCGGGTACAGTGTCTGGCAAGTGTTCACCCCCTCAGGGTTGAACAAAGGGGGGAGGTATGTAGGAATGCGCAAGGGTCCGTCGTTGACGGAAGGTATGTGTCACCGAGGTTCCTAGCCTCGGTGAAGTAAGAGCCGGTATTTTCAGGTGTCAGCGGTGGCTAATGCTGATTGACACTTTGCTATTTTAGTATGGCTGTATAGCTGATCCGGGACGGCTCTTACTGGGAGTAGTCAAAGTGATGGGTGGGTGACTACTCCCCACGTTCCAGGCCGAGTCTTGGCTGGCCTATAAAAAACCCAGCCAGCAGTGTCAGAGGAGCTCTGGCAATCACTGGTGTGGGAACTGAGCCCTGTGCTGGGCTGAAAAGCTGAGACCTGTGTATTGGGAGAGCAGGCCACCTAAAGCCTGCAATTTGACTGCTGGAGGCAGAACCGCGGACATGGTGACTTTTTTTGTTATGCACAAACTTTCTACTTGGTGTGAACAAACACCAACCTTGCAAAGAGTGTTTTTTGTTTGACCTTATGTGTGAATAAAAACCGGACATTTGAATTACGAACTTGTACTTTGCCTCTGTACTGCACTCGCTTATCCCAACTACCAGAGCGAATACAGCATGCCCATTCTGTTATACCCCCAATAGTGCCTCCCATAAACTATTATGTCCCCTTAGTATTCCCATGCAGCATGCAGCCTTAGTTAGTGCCTCTTGACGCTGTTGTTCCTCTCAAGCAGTATGATGCTCCCTTAGATACAGATGAAAATGGGACATGCTGCAGCCCTCACAGGACTGCTGGACAGTGCCCAAAATCCAGGACTGTCCTGCTGGATCCAGGAGGGTTGGGAGTTATGTCTAATCTGACAACTGTATAGAACAAATAGGCAGTTCACAGTGAATAAAATAAGCAGTGTATGCCGAGTGCACCAGATGGATCCTTTATGCCTGCTGGGTAAATAAAAGAAATTAAGATATATCTGGGCTCTCTAGGCAATCAGTCGAAAACGATTAGAAGAATATTAACCATTTAAAGAGGTTGTCTGCGTTTTACTATTGATGACCAATCCTCAGGATAGGTCATCAATATCAGGTCCTCAGGATAGGTCATCAATGTTAAAAAGCTGACAACCACTCGGCTTAAAGGGGTTGTCACTGCAGCAAACAGCATTTATTATGTAGAGAAAGTTAATACAAAGCATTTACTAACGTATTGTGATTATCAATAGTGATGAGCGTAGCAAACTTCTGATGCTACATCCGAAGTTGCTTTCGTCAAAACTTTGGAATAATACTGTACGGAGATCCGTCTCCGTACAGTATTAGAATGTATGGGCTGCGATTAGCCGAAGTAAGTTATTCACAAAGTCACGCGTGACTTCGTTGAATTGCTTCAGTAGTTGATTTTTTTAAGTGGAAAACCACTTTAAAACCGAACGCAGCTTTGATTCGAAGGTACTATCCGGACCGAAAAACCAATTACTGAAGTTATTCAACGAAGTCACGCGCGACTTCATGAATAACTAACCGGCTCATTGAAGCCCATACGGATCTCTGTACAGTATTATTCCAAAGTTTTCAACAAAGTGACTTTAGATGTAGCATCTGAAGCTCGGTTCACTCAACACTAATTATCAATATTGCTTCCTTTGCTGGCTGGATTAATTTTTTCATCACATTATACACTGCAATCCAGCAGCGGTGGCCGTGTTTGCACGGGCTGCAGTTTTTCCGATTTCTTGGGTTCCAGTTGTCACTCCTGGCCAATGGAAGAATTGCTGGATCCAATGAGATGTTTTATCCGGCTTTCGTCTTGAGCAGCCTCTGCACTACTTAATTTTTTTTCTGGCTTGGTGTTATCAGTTTGCCATGTGGACTCTAAATCTGTGGGTAATTGGGCTAGCTGGTATAGGACATCACCATATAAGAAAAAATAGTGAATTTCTTTCTTTCATTCTTGATATGTGGACTGGTGAACTTTCTTCAGCCAACATACCAGCTTGACTAGTAATGGATCCTGCCTTTGCCTCTTTACCCTATTTTCTAAAGGTAATAGCCTGTTTTTCCACTCTCTGTTTGTTCTAGTACTTCATTAATGAGGCCCACAGGGATGTCAATGGGGTTCCAAAATATGGCACAAGCATTGCTATTATTGCAAACAGGTTGATATTTAATTTCAGATTGAAACTTCCTTGGATGTTTCACCCAATGTTGCTAAAATGCTCCCAGTTTGGCCACATCCAAGTACACTAATGGACTAATGCTAGTGAGCAATTCAATCTCCGTCCCAACTGAGAAATCTGCAAATTTCTGTCACTACCATGACCTCAGCAATAATACTAATCTGAAAGAACTGCAAGTATCAAGATTCTTCTTGCTGCTCCTTAGGTTCCTGCTGACCTATGCAGTGACACGCTTTTTTTTTTTATCTTGGATTACGGCTAGGATAGTTATTTCTTGAGCCAAACGTCCATATGGAGTATATATGGTTTTGTAAAGTTGGCATAAGTAAGTTGTTTGGAAAACTCATGTTCTGGGACCCACTCAATTCTATTTGTGTTGTGTGGGAGGATAGGGTGACATTGGGACCCCCATCTAAGTGCTTAGATGCCACAATCCCTATTGACTGCAGTTATCTTCCTGTTGTAGCAGAGTGTCAGCAATAATGTACAGCTGATTCCGGCTGCAATAGTGTGGACTAAGCTAATTATCCAGAGCCATCTCAGTGCTGTAAAGCATGGTAATTCACATTAAGGTCTTCCTCACCTTGCCATAAATGTATCTGACCTCCAGCAGTGGACCCTGTAGTATGTACAAGTGATGTGACTCCTTCCATTTTGTGAAACAAGACTCCATTTAATAATCTACTACTAGGAAATAGTGACAATAAAGTAATAACCTTCCAATTATCATTCAAAAGAGCATTTCTACAGGGAGGAACAAAAATACCAAACTTCAAAAGAGCAAAATTTGGCCAACTAAGAGGCCATGGGCCTAACTAACTGGTACAAAGTCCTCAAAAATAAAAAAATACAGCCACAAAATGGGATATCTTTAAAAGCATCATAAAATCTCATTGTGAGAGGTACATACCATATGGGAATAAAAGGTTAAGGAACAAAAAGAAACCAATGTGGATAAATAGAACTGTAAAGAAAGCAATAAATGACAAAAAGAAAGCATATAAATCACTCAAACAGGAGGGTAGCACGGAATCACTGAAAAACTATAAGGAAAAAAATAGAACATGTAAAAAACAAATAAAAGCGGCCAAACTAGAGACCGAAAGATTAATTGCCAAAGAGTAAAACTACCGTATTTTTTGCCCTATAAGACGCACCGACCCATAAGACGCACCTAGGTTTTTGGGGAGGAAAATAAGAAAAAAAATATTTTTAACCAAAAGGTGTGCTTTTGGTGGGTTTGGAACTAATGGTGGTCTGTGGATGGCACTATTACTGGGGATCTGTGGATGACGGACACTGTTATGGGGGGATCTGTGGATGACGGACACTGTTATGGGGGGGGATCTGTGGATGACGGACACTGTTATGGGGGGGGATCTGTGGATGACTGACACTGTTATGGGGGGATCTGTGGATGATGGACACTGTTATGGGGGGATCTGTGGATGATGGACACTGTTATGGGGGGATCTGTGGATGATGGACACTGTTATGGGGGGATCTGTGGATGATGGACACTGTTATGGGGGGATCTGTGGATGATGGACACTGTTATGGGGGGATCTGTGGATGATGGACACTGTTATGGGGGGATCTGTGGATGATGGACACTGTTATGGGGGGATCTGTGGATGATGGACACTGTTATGGGGGGATCTGTGGATGATGGACACTGTTATGGGGGGATCTGTGGATGATGGACACTGTTATGGGGGATCTGTGGATGACGGACACTGTTATGGGGGATCTGTGGATGACGGACACTGTTACGGGGGATCTGTAGATGGCGGACACTGTTACGGGGGGATCTGTGGATGACGGACACTGTTACGGGGGGGGATCTGTGGATGACGGACACTGTTACGGGGGGATCTGTGGATGACTGACACTGTTACGGGGGGATCTGTGGATAACGGACACTGTTACGGGGGGATCTGTGGATGACGGACACTGTTACGGGGGGATCTGTGGATGACGGACACTGTTACGGGGGGGATCTGTGGATGACGGACACTGTTACGGGGGGATCTGTGGATGACGGACACTGTTACGGGGGGGATCTGTGGATGACGGACACTGTTACGGGGGGATCTGTGGATGACTGACACTGTTATGGGGGGATCTGTGGATGATGGACACTTATGGGGGGATCTGTGGATGATGGACACTGTTATGGGGGGATCTGTGGATGATGGACACTGTTATGGGGGATCTGTGGATGACGGACACTGTTATGGGGGGATCTGTGGATGACGGACACTGTTTCGGGGGATCTGTAGATGGCGGACACTGTTACGGGGGGATCTGTGGATGACGGACACTGTTACGGGGGGATCTGTGGATGACGGACACTGTTACGGGGGGAACTGTGGATGACGGACACTGTTACGGGGGGGGGATCTGTGGATGACGGACACTGTTACGGGGGGGGGATCTGTGGATGACGGACACTGTTACGGGGGGGGGATCTGTGGATGACGGACACTGTTACGGGGGGGATCTGTGGATGACGGACACTGTTACGGGGGGATCTGTGGATGACGGACACTGTTACGGGGGGGATCTGTGGATGATGGACACTGTTACGGGGGGGATCTGTGGATGACGGACACTGTTACGGGGGGATCTGTGGATGACGGACACTGTTACGGGGGGATCTGTGGATAACGGACACTGTTACGGGGGGATCTGTCGATGGCACTGTTATATATGTGCCATCCACAGACCCCCCCACCCCATAACAGTGCCATCCACAGACCCCCCCCAGCCCATAACAGTGCCATCCACAGACTCCCACCCCTTAACTGTGCCATCCACGAATGTTATCCACAGATCCCCCCCGCGCTCCAGTATACAAATATAAAATGTCTTATTCAATTAAAAGTGATTACACATGCCCCCTCACTCCTAATAGTACCGTACATCCTAATAGCTTCTGTACAACCCAGGCAGGGCGGCCGGCACGTCACTCACTGACGTCACTTGCCTGCGCCACCTGCATCTTTCATAAAGTAGGCGGCGCAGGCACGTGACATCAGGGAGTTACGCTGCCGCCCGCCCGGCCTGCCTACCGGCATTCTACTGAAGCTGTTAGGATGTACGGTAATAATAGGAGTGGGGGGCATGTGTAATCACTTTTAATTGAATAAGACATTTTATATTTGTGCAGCACTGGAGCGGCGGGGCTATAGTACAGTGACTGCACCGCCCTGCCGCAATCGCCGGCCCCCCGCTCCTCCTCGCAGTCCCTCCCCCGCTCGCTCATCGCAGACTGCGATGTTAAACTGTCAGCGTTTGTCGCATAAGAGGCAGGGGCATTTCCCCCCCCATTTTTTGGGGGGAAAAAGTGAGTATATGTTAAAAATGTTAAAAAGTAAGAAAGGGGGGAGTCGCAGAAAGCAAAGCTGTTAAATATTATTTTCTCTAATGTATTCACTGAGGAAAATAAACTGTCAGATGAAATGCTGAATGTAAAAATATATTCCCCATTAAAAGTGTCCTGTCTGACCCAGGAAGAAGTACAACAGCGACTTGAAAAGATTAAAATAGACAAATCGCCAGGACCGGATGGCATACACCCCCGTATCCTAAAGGAATTAAGTAAGGTCATAGCCAGACCCTTATTTCTGATATTTGCAGACTCTATACTGACAGGGAATGTCCCACAGGATTGGCGCATGGCAAATGTGGTGCCAATATTCAAAAAGGGTCCAAAAACAGAGCCTGGAAACTATAGGCCGGTAAGTTTAACATCTGTTGTGGGTAAACTGTTTGAAGGTTTTCTAAGAGACGCTATCTTGGAGTACCTCAATGAAAATAAGCAAATAACACCATATCAGCATGGCTTCATGAGGGATCGGTAATGCCAAACTAATTTAATCAGTTTCTATGAGGAGGTAAGTTCTAGACTTGACAGCGGCAAATCAATGGATGTCGTATATCTGGACTTCTCCAAAGCATTTGACACTGTACCACATAAAATGTTAGTATATAAAATGAGAATGCTCGGACTGGGAGAAAACGTCTGTATGTGGGTAAGTAACTGGCTCAATGATAGAAAACAGACGGTGGTTATTAGCGGTACACATTTAGATTGGGTCACTGTCACTAATGGTGTATCTCAGGGGTCAGTATTGGGCCCTATTCTCCAATATATTTGTTAATGATCTTGTAGAAGGCTTGCAAAGGAAAATATAAATTTTTGCAGATGACACTAAACTGTGTAAAGTAATTAATACTGAAGAGGACAGTATACTGCTACAGATGGATCTGGATAGATTGGAGACTTGGGCAGATAAGGTTTAACACTGACAAATGTAAGGTTATGCACATGGGAAGGAATAATGGAAGTCACTCGTACATACTAAATTGTAAAACACTGGGTAACACTGACATGGAAAAGGACCTAGGAATTTTAGTGAACAGCAAACTAAGCTGTAAAAACCAGTGTCAGGCAGCTGCTGCCAAGGCCAATAAGACCTAATAACTGTAATAATGTATAAATATATCAGGGGTCAGTACAGAGATCTCTCCCATCATCTATTTATCCCCAGGACTGTGACGAGGGGACATCCTCTGCGTCTGGAGGAAAGAAGGTTTGTACACAAACATAGAAGAGGATTCTTTACGGTAAGAGCAATGAGACTATGGAACTCTCTGCCTGAGGAGGTGGTGATGGCGAGTTCACTAAAAGAGTTCAAGAGGGGCCTGGATGTATTTCTGGAGTGTAATAATATTACAGGCTATAGCTACTAGAGATGTTGATCCAGAGTTATTCTGATTGGAGTCGGGAAGGAATTTTTTTTCCCCTTAAGTGGGGAAAATTGGCTTCTACCTCACAGTTTTTTTGCCTTCCTCTGGATCAACTTGCAGGAGAACAGGTCGAACTGGATGGACAGATGTCTTTTTTCGGCCTTATAAACTATGTTACTAGCTTGCTGCAGTTTGCTCTCCAGTATGGGAACGCAACCAAATGGAACAGAATGCTTTTTGGAGCGTTACGTTCTGTCCCCATTGACAATGAATGGGGACAAAACGAAAGAGTTTTTCTCCGGAAAATAGAAAACGCCAGTGTGAAAGTAGCCTAAATCTTTCCATTATACTTCATTTCTGTGTAGCCTTCACTTCTAGTTTTGGCTCCCAATCAATGATCAAATGCGGACATGTGAACTAGACCCAGTGAGGAATTTAAAAAGATGTTTCAAACTCTATGAAATCCAAGAGTAAAATGTATCAAATTTATTTAGTGACAAGAAAAGCACAAAAAACACAAAAGTACAGCTTTCTGTGGCAGTTTTTGAGCCAAAGCTAGAAGTGGGTTGCGGAAATACTTCTCCTTCCTGCTGGATCCACTTCTGACTTTGGCTTAAAAATGATATCAAAAACTACCACAAATTTTGTGCAAAGAGTCAGGATTTTTTGTGGCTTGTCTTATTTTGTTCTGGTCATGGGCCTTGACCTTCAGAAAGACTACATGGACCCGTTTGGATTTTTTGACCTCGTCTTGATGAGAATGAATTTTCACCTTGAGCCACATCCTCCTAATAAAGTTTACCTTTCTTAGATAAATCCAGATGCAGGTCTGGCCCTTACATGGAATCTGAAAACTTTCTGCTCCACTTTACTATGGACAGAGATGACGTCTCGTGACAATTGGTGTAAACTTCCCAATACAGTAGCAATCATAAGGTTCATGCACACAACAGCATCTATTTTGCGGTCCGCATATCATGTGTGTCCCGCACTTTCCCATCTCGTCCTACTGCAAAAATGCCTATTCTGGTCTTCAAAATGGACAATAGAACATGTCCTATTTTTTTGCTGGATGGACAAACAGCCACATGAATGTCAACAGCACACGGATGACATTGTGTCCTGTCGGCATTTGCGGCCCCATAGAAGTGAATAGGTCCACAAAAAATGCGTTTCAGACACAGACCAAAATATGTTCATGTGCATGAGGTCTTCTATTTTCCATTTAAATGAATTTGAAAAGAACATTTCTGACCCAAGATTGTTTACCAAAAACCACCAAGGGGGCAACAAAAACATGTTCAATATATTGAAAACCTTAGGTTTGTCTTTGATGCAACTTTTTAGTCCTCAAAGTGTAGAATAGATTTAATTTTTTACAAACTATATAAAACCATTCACATGAAATAAGTAAAAATTATATTATGACAATAAAATTTCATTGTGCGCTCCACAGAACCCCAAATTCTAAAGCTGGCCATACATTAGGAATTAACAGCAGTGATCTAAACAACTTCTCATTCATAGTCCGTTTTTTGACATTGTAGTCATTCATAGTCCGTTTTTTTTGGGATGCAGGCACAAACGGCTTTTTAACTACAGTACCCTACAATAACTGGAAAAACAATCAAACGTGACAAATGACAATTTCATTATGTCACAAAAAGGAAAAAGGTGCCGATGGATCTGCATTTTTGGCTGTCCCAGATCTCTACTGCATGGCCAGCTTTACTCCACGCATTACCTATATATTCAAGTGTTAGTACTCCTATATCCCATTTCCTAATGCCACCCTAGCAAGCGTCCAAGAAGATATGATAAAGTAGAATTGCTTTGTCCGTGTGCCTGCCTCTGACATTGCATGGCGAATTCAGAGCAGTCATAAAAAGGAATTTTGGGTTTTGAGAGGTCAACTTTGTGTGTTTAAGTAGATAAACCTGAGTTAAAAAGAGATTGCACATCATAAAATATTTTGTTAGGCCTCTCCTGAGATGCTCCCTCTAGTGTCATCATCAACTGGTGTAGCTACAGGCAGAACCATTGTAGTCAGATATAGACTCCTGTAACAGAAAAAAAATAGACGTTACTTTACATTTCCATACCATATGCAACACAGGTTAAATATGATTTTAATATTAAATATGACTTAGGCTACTTTCACACTCGCGTTTGGTGCGGATCAGTCATGGATCTGCACAAACGCATACGTTTGTATTATCTTTAACATAGCCAAATCCGTTTTCTATTGTGCCATATTGTGTCAGTGAAAACGGATCCGTCCCTTTTGACTTACATTGTGTGTCAGGACGGATCCGTTTGGCTCAGTTTCGTCAGACGGACACCAAAACACTGCAAGCAGCGTTTTGGTGTCAGTCTCCAAAGCGGAATGGAGACAGAACGGAGCCACACTGAGCGGATCCTTACCCATTCAGAATGCATTAAGGGCAAAACTGATCAGTTTTGGACCGCTTGTGAGAGCGGATCTCATAAACGGAAACCAAAACGCCAGTGTGAAAGTAGCCTTACTGTATTGTGATACAAAGGGCTAGCTAATCATGACTGTGAATATCAAATTTAAAAAGGACTACTGACATGTCTATTTTAGTAAATACTTCTACTCCCCATAAAATAACAATTCTGGACCACATTTTCTTACAACTCTGCAGCGTGCCATGCCTCTGTTGCTACGTCTAGAAATGCATGAGTAAATTGGTTGTTACCATCCCCCTTGTCAAAGGGATGTGTCCCTATGCTCTGACACGGTCAGCACTGTGTACAGACACACTGCCAAATGGTAACACCTAGGTCTCAACCTATTCATGGATTTCTAGGTGTAAGGTCTAATGCACACGACATGCCCATATTGTGGCAATATACGGGCACCGGCCATGTGCGCACCATATCACAGATGTGGACCCCTTCACTTGAATGGGGCCGCAAACCGGAAGATATGGTGCGGAACAGAGGCACAGATCAGAAGCCCACTGATGCACTGATGAGTTTTTCTGTCCGTGCATCCGCACCACAAAGTAGAGCATGCACTACTTTTTTGAAGTGCGGACCGTCGGGTGCCCGTGCATTGCAGACCACAATTTACAGTCCGCAGCACGGGCATGGCCGGCACACGGTCGTGTGCATAAGGCCTAACAGAAGAAAAACACAGCACAGAGTTAGGAGAACAAAAGCTTTGCATTCACTAAACTAGACACCGGGACTTGTGACATGCTGATATTCATATTTATTTTAGGACCTGCAGGAAAGCGGAGGCACTGAAAAGACTAGGAGGTGGTGGAGAGGGGTCATGGGACCTTTGATTGAAATGGCTTCTCAGTAACAGGACGCTAACTGCTGCAACTACTACAACCTACGTGGAGATCTGCAACAAATCTCCATTTTTATAAGAAATCATTGTGTTATAACCTGAAGAACAGAAGTGTAACTTGAACATTCTGGGCCCCAGTGCAAAATCTATGACAGAGCCCTCCCAGCATGCACTTTCTATAATACTGGTGTCTTCTTATAAGGCACAAGCGTCTTTGGGCCCCCTCAGCACCCCCATAGCTACGCCCCTGCTGAAGAACAATTTGGTTTGCAATAACACATTTTACAGATATAAAATTACTTGTCTACAAAAAGATGTCCGTTGAGCAAGAAGTCTAAGACATGCTTTCCTATATCTCTGGCCTCCTTGTGTTTCCCTCCCAAGCCCACTTGGCTGTCAGCAATGACATGCTGATGCTATTATTTCTAAGCCAACACGCGTTTTACAGTTGCACTGCAAATTCGGGAGGTAGCTTCCTGCTGTCTGCCAGTGAAGCATCACTCACCACTCCAAAGTCCAATGGAAATCTACATTTCCACCACTGCTTAGCCATGACAACCTAACCCAGACAGGCTGAAATGTGCTGTCAGAGGCTGTTAGGAACTCAACACCACTTCACAACTGACCAAGACTGCTCTAGTATGGCGCAAAATGATAAGATGGTACGGAATTAGCCTTTTAGAACAGTTCCACTGACGGTCACTGAGCTTTCACTGCGACCCATTCCACTGCTTCTATTGCATGGCTGGATACAGGAGTTAATGCACATGTACAAAAAGGCGATGGTCAAAGTCTTTATGTCATCTACATATTTTTATTCTACTTTAAAACGGCAAGTAGTCTATTTTTCATGAAGATAAATAAACGGTTGTCACAGCTCTACCTCTATCATTAGAAGGGGTTTTCCGGGATTTATAGATTGAGGTCCTATCCCGGGGATAGGTCATCAATATCAGATAGGAGGCCCGACTCCCCGGTTCCTGCTGTACGTGATCAGCTCGAGCACTTACGTCATGTTCATTGGTCACAGGGCTTAGGTGCAGATCAGCCTCATTCAAGGGAATGGGCTTGATCTGCAATACCAAGCAAAGCCACTGTACAATGTATGGTACTGTGCTTGGTAACCTGGGAGGAGTGCTATGACCTCCTCAAACAGCTGACTGGCAGTGGTGTTCGGAGTCAAACCCTCTGCCGATCTTATACTGATGATCTTCATATGTAAATCCCAGAGAACCCCTTTAACATCTTGACATGTAAGAATATGTGGAAATCACGGATAATGAAAATCAAGAACGTCTGTCCATTTGCTCAAGTAACTGATTGTTAAAGACAAACTGTCACTATAACAGACCTATTCAAATAACATCAGCATGACAACCTAATAAAACTGCTATAGTTACATTCATTAAACAGCCCCCCAAAGGGTGAAATCCTGGTTCTGTGGACTCACATGGTCCTTCTCAGACAGTCAGCAGCTATGATGTAGAGTTGTGGGGTGTATGTCACAGTCACATGATCCTTTTTAAAAAATGGTTGAAAGAAGGTCATAAATGCTTTGATATGAAGCTTACGGTAATATATAGCACACCTTTTTGGCCCAATGTATCCAATTTCAAGATAATTTTTCCAAGGAATCCTTTCAAACTATAAAATTACCAACAAGAAAACTGCAGCACTCTAATGTAATAATAAAGTTCCTGGTGCACACCTCTAGAGAACATGATCAAGAGCCACAAAAATTAATGTACCAAGAACAGTTCTCAAGCTTGAGTTTCTACAGAATGCTGTCTCTATCGCTTTCTTGTGGCTCTCCATTACAATGATAAAAATATGCTTTGAGAGGTGCTGTCCTTTGGGTGGATATAACTAATGTGACTGTGGTCTGCTGGATAGCAGTGGACACAGAGTAGTGAGTGCAGTTGTACTCCGCGTCAGGAGTGTCCTCCCCTCACTCCTCCAACTGATACCTGCATGAAGAGTCAGCAGCTTTCACTGTTAAAATTTACAGGCAATTGCGAAATAATGGCCCCAGCTGCATACATGTGGCATATGCTGGAGTGAGATGGTGCTTGTTCTAAACTTATGCTAGGAACCTTCTCAGGTGTGGTACTGTATATTGTACTGACTCTACGGAACCAGGAAATGCTTTCTTATCAGCCCTACCTGCCAGGCACTTCAGGGGGCCTTGTTTAGTGAATGCAATTACTAAAATAAAGGGGCTCTTTGATTTAGGATACCCTAATTTACCCTTTTCTAATCAAAAATTTTTTTTACAAAATCCAGCACTGATGGCAAACATTAACCCCTCACCCCCCCCCCCCCCCCCCCCCCACCCACCCACACACACACACACACACACACACACACACATACATACTCAACCACCCCTCATTTTTCACTTTCAATGAAGTCCAGAAAACTGAGAGATGGTGAGCTTCTTGTGAGGTCCTCACAATGTGGACCTTCTTTAGCTGATCGTGGCTACAACATGGCGGTCACCTGTAATTTGCTTTTTTAAACTTAAAGCGAATCTGTCATGCTATTTTCACCAATATAATGAACAGCATTGCCTCACAGAAGATTGGAAGCACATTCCAATCAAACCTGTGTGTACTTTGTGTCTTTATTCCAAGTCCAGAAAAGGTGCTTTTATTCTGCTGAAAAATGGCTCCCAAGTTCCAAGTGCCCAAAGCAAACCAGACTTAATAGAGGAGGGCTGTTTTGGCTACTCATATATTAGAATTGGTGGCAGCTAGATATATGGTCTTGTTTGAAATCTGTCATTCTAAGCTTTCAAACAATACCAGAATCACAGCATTATATCCACTACATTGAAAGTTATAGCTGTTAGAAGTTGAGTCAGGAATAAAAGCAGTGAAACCTGCTCTTAATTTCACTTTCAGATGGATTCACTGCCATCCCGATTTCTAACAGCTATATCTTCCTACATAATTGATATAATGCTGTGATTCTGTTATTGTAATGCCAGCTTTCAAACAAGACCAGGTCCATATCTCTAGCTGCGACCAATCCCAAGGTTGCTGTTGGGACCTGTTTTTCAGAAGAATAAAAGTACTGTAAATGGAATAAAGACACAAAGTACATACAGGTATGTTTGCAATGTGCTTGCAACTTTCTTTGGGCAATGCTGTTAGTTATATTGGTGAAAATGATATGACAGACTACCTTTAAGTTTGTTAGAGCATGAAAATCATCAATGACCCTGTCACTGGCAGGCAAAGTGGCAAATACAGTAGCTCTGACTGGAGTTTGGCTTTAAGGTGTCTGTCAGCATGGTCAACCCTATTCAATGGCATCTGTCGCAGATTTGTACCTATGAATTTGGCTAACCTGTTACATGTGCGCTTGGCAGCTGAAGGCATCTGTGTTGGTCCCATGTTCATATGTGCCCGCATTGCTGAAAAACATGAAGTTTTAATATATGCAAATGAGCTTCTAGGAACAACAGGGGATTGAAAATGTAATGATGCCTGGCACTGCAGTTGGAGAGAGCAGAGCCTCCAAGTGTAATGACAATGCCCTCATTGCTCCTGGAGGCTCATTTGCATACATTTTTCTCAGCAATGTGGGCACATATGAACATGGGGCCAACATAGATGCCTTCAGCTGCCAAGTGCACATGTAACAGGTCAGCCAGTTACATACAGATGCAGCAGAGTTTACTAGATGTGATAACTTACCAAGTGTGCGTGTTAACTCTACATCCGTAGATACAAATCTGCTGACAGATGCCCTTTAAACCAGGATACTATATTCATTACATCATTATACTCTCTCCTCCCTTTTGATTGACAAGGCTAATAGCCCTGTCTAATGGTGTCTGTGCTGTGACTCACTAATAATCCTTGGTGGTCCAACATTATTATGTTATATGGAGACATTGGGTTTTATCAAAATCATGCAATCCCCTAGGAATGAATGATTTTGGTAAAACCCACTGACACCAATAACTTCATATAACATTAACGCTGGACCACCAGGGATGATCAGTGAGTCACAGTGCAGGCTATTAGCCCTGACAATAAAAGTGTAAGCAGCACTAGGAGCATAGCTGCAGCAGTGCTCCAAGCCCTACAGCCAGTCCCCTGGTGCTCTAACTGCCTGATTTGCATAAAGATAAAATCTCCCTATCTTGGGAACGCTGCAACTTACAAAGATAAATAAGGTACCATTTTAACCAGCATGATCATCCCTACCAGGCAAATATCTGGTTTAATCGGGTTGATCATGCTGACAGTGGCTCTTTAAGAAACAAAGGGGGTCCATTTATCAAACTGGTGTTAAGTAGAACTGGCTTAGTTGCCCATAGCAACCAATCAGATCCCATCTTTCATTTTTGACAGCTCCTTTGGAAAATGAAAGGCGGAATCTGATTAGTTGCTATTGGCAACTAAGCTAGTTCTACTTTACACCAGTTTGATAAATGACCCCAAAATTTTTATTGCAACTCTTGTCCAATAAAGATATATAAATGTTTACTGATGAACAGATTGATGCCGAAGAAGCTCGGAGTTGCATGAAAATCCCTTTCCACACATAGGGCAGTAATGCAGTCTATCTCCAGAGTGAATCCTTTGATGTCTGACAAGAGCTGATTTAAAGGAGAAGCACTTTCCACACACAGTGCATGTGTATGGTTTCTGTCCTGAGTGAACAGCCATATGTCTAGATAGCTCTGATTTGCAAGCAAAGCCTTTTCCACATGCGACACAAGACAGTGCTACATCTCCTCGGTGGACAACTCTCTGATGCTTAGAGAGTCCTGACTTTCTCATGAAGAGCTTCCCACAATCCGGGCACATAAGAGGATCGCTCTTAAAGTGGCTTTTTTGATGCTGTAGAAAATGTTCACTGCTGTAGAAGCATTCACCACACATGGAGCAAGTGAATAATTTATCTTGGCTTCCGAAATGCTGATACTCCGATGCATTAGAGTCTCCTCCTGAACCGCCTCCAGGCTCAGCATGTATCTTTTGGTGTAATATTAGATGAGCATTTGAAATAAACGTTTTTCCACATGTGGGACAATCATAAAGCCTCTGGAATGCATGAGTTTTTTGATGTGTGACCAGTCCTGAACGGCTATAAAATCCCCGTCCACATATTGAACAGGGATATGGTTTCTTGATATGAATTTGATGGTGGGTGACAAGATCAATTCTATTGCTGAAACATAAACCACAGATCTGACATTTCAGTTCTTCTTCTCCACTAGAATCTGGTTTTGGAATGGGGTTACGAGTAAATGATTTCTTTCCATTTACTCCTGAACACATGCTTGCTTTAATATGACTCTTTTGGTGGGTGTCCAGATCTGACTCAGTAGGAAGACACTTTCCACATTTGCTGCAGATAAAGGATTGAGCATCTGTATGATCAACAGTATGGTCAAAGAATTTTGTAAAAGGTTCCTCACATAGTGAGCCATTGTATTTTATATCTTTATTATTCAGTGTCTGGATACCAGAAGGAAAAGGCTTATGGTACAGGCTGTTAATGGAATTACTAGGCTTATCCAAGACGCCCTGATACAGCGCATTTGCATGATCAGACCAATCACACTCTCCATTTACACCAAACCGGGTGGGAGAATGATCTGGGATGGTAATAATGTCAATACTTGCATGCTTTTGACCTTCACTAGAGACCAATTTTCCAGTTACAGAAGTAGATGGAGATTGTATTTCATGATCTATGGGTATATAAATGTCTGTGTTTATGATATCCTCTTCTGTGCACCCTATTTCTTCCATATTAAGAGTACACGATGAATATTTTTGCATATGATCTGTGGGTTTGCAGAGGTCATTGTCTGATATGTCTATTTCTTCACATGAGATGGATTCTTCATCCGTAGAATAATGATTTGAACATTCTGGTGAAGAATCAGAGATAATACATTCTTCTGCTATTTCCTCATCATTTTTGGAACCTGTTTAAAATATACATTTTAAGTAATATTTCGAAAATGATGTTAACAATGACCCTTACTATTAACTTTCAAAACATTTCTTACCCACTGAAGTAAGGAGATTCTCAGTCACCACATTTTGGTACAGACCTTTGTGTTCTTCTAAATACTCCCACTCCTCCATGGAGAAATAGACAGCAACATCCTGACATCTGATAGGAACCTGACACACATAATAATGCAGTCATCATCCAGACACCTCCATTAGTGTTGCTATATCATTTCCCAGCAGTGCTCACCTCTCCAGTCAACAGATACACAATCCTATTGGTGAGTTCTAGGATCTTCTGATCATTGTCCTTCTTATTTGTTCTGGAGTGAGATGAAGGTTCCCTGATGTTACTCTGAGTCTTATCCAAGTTCCCTGATATACAGCCACGAGACTTCTTCTCAATAACATATTCCTGTGAATGTTGAATAAAGGGTTACTCCTGAATTGAAACAGCCATGATTTACATAAAAACGGCATTTCGATCATTTGAACATCTCACCTCTCCAGTCAACAAGTAGATGATCCTCAGGGTCAGACTTAATAAAGTCTCT